>NC_092784.1:34712681-35312681 GCF_047496795.1 Chiloscyllium punctatum
AGTGTGTGCATTAATATGCCTCTGTCTCTGTCCAACTGTGTGCAGTCGTGTGTGCGTGTGCGTGTGTGTATTAATGTGTCTCTGCCCAACTGTGTGTGTGTGTGTGTGTGTGTGTGTGTGTGTATGTGTGTGTATCTATTAATGTGTCTCTGTATCAGTCCAACTGTGTTTGTGTGTGTGTGTTGGTGTGTATCAGTGTGTGCATTAATGTGTCTCTGTATCTGTCCACGTGTGTGTGTGTTGTGTGTGTGTTGGTGTGAATCGGTGCATATTAATGTGTCTCTGTCTTTGTCCACGTGTGTGTGTGTGTGTTGGTGTGAATCAGTGCGTGTATTAACGTGTCTCTGCAACTGTCCACCTATGTGTGTGTATGTATATTGGTGTGAATCAGTGTGTGTATTAATGTGTCTCTGCATCTGTCCACCTGTGTGTGTGTGTGTGTGTGTGTGTCTATTAATGTGTCTCTGTATCAGTCCAACTGTGTTTGTGTGTTGGTGTGTATCAGTGTGTGCATTAATGTGTCTCTGTCTCTGTCCACATGTGTGTGTGTGTGTGTGTGTGTGTGTGTGTGCTGGTGTGAATCAGTATGTGTATTAATGTGTCTCTGTCTCTGTCCACATGTGTTTGTGTGTTGGTGTGAATCAGTGAGTGTATTAATGTGTCTCTGCATCTGTCCACGTGTGTGTGTGTGTGTGTGTTGGTGTGAATCAGTGTGTGCATGAATGTGTCTCTGCTTCTGTCCAGCTGAGTGTGTGTGTTGGTGTGAATCAGTGAGAGTATTAATGTGTCTCTGTCTCTGTCCACCTGTTTGTGTGTGTGTGTGTGTTTGTGTGTGTGTGTGTGTGTGTGTATGTGTCTATTAATGTGTCTCTCTATCAGTCCAACTGTGTTTGTGCGTTGGTGTGTATCAGTGTGTGCATTAATGTGTCTCTGTATCTGTCCACGTGTGTGTTTGTGTGTGTGTGTGTTGGTGTGAATCGGTGCATATTAATGTGTCTCTGTATCTGTCCACCTGAGTGTGTGCGTGTGTGTGGGTGTGTGTGTTGGTGTGAATCAGTGTGTTCATTAACGTGTCTCTGTCTCTGTCCACATGTGTGTGTGTGTTGGTGCGAATCAGTGTTTGCATTAATGTGTCTCTGTCTCTGTCCAACTGTGTGCATGTGTGTGTGTATGTGTGTGTGTTGGTGTGAATCAGTGTGTGCATTAATGTATCTCTGTATCTACCCATCTGTGTGTGTGTGTGTGCATTAATGTGTCTCTGCATCTGTCCACCTGTGTGTGTGTGTGTGTGTTCGTGTGAATCAGTGAGAGTAATAATGTGTCTCTGTCTCTGTCCAACTGTGTGTGTGTTTGTGTGTGTGTGTGTTGGTGTGCATCAGTGTGTGCATTAATGTGTCTCTGCATCTCTCCAGCTGAGTGTGTGTGTTCGTGTGAATCAGTGAGAGTATTAATGTGTCTCTGTCTCTGTCCACGTGTGTGTGTGCGTGTGTGTGTGTGTGTGTGTGTGTTGGTGTGCATCAGTGTGTGCATTAATGTGTCTCTCTGTATCTGTCCACCTGTGTGTGTATGTCTCTGTGTCTATGTGTGTGTTGATGTGAATCAGTGTGTGCATTAATATATCTCTGTAACTGTCCACGTGTGTGTGCGTGTGTGTGTGTGTGTGTTTGTGTGTGTGTGTGTTGGTGTGTATCAGTGTGTGCATTAATGTGTATCTGCATCTGTCCAGCTGAGTGTGTGTGTTGGTGTGAATCAGTGAGAGTATTAATGTGTCTCTGTCTCTGTCCACCTGTGTGTGTGTGTGTGTGTGTGTGTGTGTTGGTGTGAATCAGTGTGTGCATTAATGTGTCTCTGTCTCTGTCCACCTGTGTGTGTGTGTGTGCGTGCGTTGATGTGAATCGGTGCATATTAATGGTCTCTATCTCTGTGCACATGTCTGTGCGCATGTGTACGTGTGTGTTGGTGTGAATCAGTGTGTGTATTAATGTGTCTCTGTATCTGTCCACCTGTATGTGTGTGTGTGTCTGTGTGTCTATGTGTGTGTTGATGTGAATCAGTGTTTGCATAAATATATCTCTGTAACTGTCCGTGTGTGTGTGGGTGTGTGTTGGTGTGGATCAGTGTGTGCATTAATGTGTCTCTGCATCTGTCCAGCTGAGTGTGTGTGTTGGTGTGAATCAGTGAGAGTATTAATGTGTCTCTGTCCACCTGTGTGTGTGTGTGTGTGTGTGTGTGTGTGTTGGTGCGAATCAGTGTGTGTATTAATGTGTCTCTGTCTCTGTCTAACTGTGTGTGTGTGTGTGTGTGTGTGTGTTGGTGCGAATCAGTGTGTGTATTAATGTGTCCCTGCATCTGTCCTCCTGTGTGTGTGTGTGTTGGTGTGAATCAGTGTGTGCATTAATGTGTCTCTGTATCTGTCCAACTGTGTGTGTGTGTGTGTGTGTGTGTGTGTGTTGGTGTGAATCAGTGTGTGCATTAATGTATCTCTGTATCTGTCCACCTGTGTGTGTGTATGTGTGTTGGTGTATATCAGTGTGTGTATTAATGTGTCTCTGTATCTGTCCATCAGTGTGTGTGTGTGTGTGTGTGTGTATGTGTGTGTTGGTTTGAATCAGTGTGTGCATTAATGTGTCTCTGTATCTATCCATCTGTGTGTGTGTGTGTGTGTTGGTGTGAATCAGTGTGTGCATTAATGTATCTCTGTATCTGTCCACCTGTGTGTGTGTATGTGTGTTGGTGTATATCAGTGTGTGTATTAATGTGTCTCTGTATCTGTCCACCTGTGTGTGTGTGTGTGTGTGTGTGTGTGTGAATCAGTGTGTGCATTAATATGCCTCTGTCTCTGTCCAACTGTGTGCAGTTGTGTGTGCGTGTGCGTGTGTGTATTAATGTGTCTCTGCCCAACTGTGTGTGTGTGTGTGTGTGTGTCTATTAATGTGTCTCTGTATCAGTCCAACTGTGTGTGTGTGTGTGTGTGTGTTGGTGTGAATCAGTGTGTGCATTAATGTGTATCTGTATCTGTCCACGTGTGTGTGTCTTGTGTGTGTGTTGGTGTGAAACGGTGCATTTTAATGTGTCTCTATATCTGTCCACCTGAGTGTGTGTGTGTGGGTGTGTGTGTTGGTATGAATCAATGTGTGTATTAATGTGTCTCTGTATCTGTCCACCTGTGTGTGTGTATGTGTGTTGGTGTGAATCAGTGTGTGCATTAATGTGTCTCTGTCTCTGTCCACGTGTGTTTTGGTGCGAATCAGTGTCTGTATTAATGTGTCCCTGCATCTGTCCTCCTGTGTGTGTGTGTTGGTGTGAATCAGTGTGTGCATTCATGTGTCAATGTCTCTGTCCAACTGTGTGTGTGTGTGTGTGTGTTGGTGTGAATCAGTGTGTGCATTAATGTATCTCTGTATCTGTCCACCTGTGTGTGTGTATGTGTGTTGGTGTGTATCAGTGTGTGTATTAATGTGTCTCTGTATCTGTCCACCAGTGTGTGTGTGTGTGTGTGTGTGTGTGTGTTGGTGTGTATCAGTGTGTGTATTAATGTGTCTCTGTATCTGTCCACCTGTGTGTGTGTGTGTGTGTGTGTGTGTGTGTGAATCAGTGTGTGCATTAATATGCCTCTGTCTCTGTCCAACTGTGTGCAGTCGTGTGTGCGTGTGCGTGTGTGTATTAATGTGTCTCTGCCCAACTGTGTGTGTGTGTGTGTGTGTGTGTGTGTGTATGTGTGTGTATCTATTAATGTGTCTCTGTATCAGTCCAACTGTGTTTGTGTGTGTGTGTTGGTGTGTATCAGTGTGTGCATTAATGTGTCTCTGTATCTGTCCACGTGTGTGTGTGTTGTGTGTGTGTTGGTGTGAATCGGTGCATATTAATGTGTCTCTGTCTTTGTCCACGTGTGTGTGTGTGTGTTGGTGTGAATCAGTGCGTGTATTAACGTGTCTCTGCAACTGTCCACCTATGTGTGTGTATGTATATTGGTGTGAATCAGTGTGTGTATTAATGTGTCTCTGCATCTGTCCACCTGTGTGTGTGTGTGTGTGTGTGTGTCTATTAATGTGTCTCTGTATCAGTCCAACTGTGTTTGTGTGTTGGTGTGTATCAGTGTGTGCATTAATGTGTCTCTGTCTCTGTCCACATGTGTGTGTGTGTGTGTGTGTGTGTGTGTGTGCTGGTGTGAATCAGTATGTGTATTAATGTGTCTCTGTCTCTGTCCACATGTGTTTGTGTGTTGGTGTGAATCAGTGAGTGTATTAATGTGTCTCTGCATCTGTCCACGTGTGTGTGTGTGTGTGTGTGTTGGTGTGAATCAGTGTGTGCATGAATGTGTCTCTGCTTCTGTCCAGCTGAGTGTGTGTGTTGGTGTGAATCAGTGAGAGTATTAATGTGTCTCTGTCTCTGTCCACCTGTTTGTGTGTGTGTGTGTGTTTGTGTGTGTGTGTGTGTGTGTGTATGTGTCTATTAATGTGTCTCTCTATCAGTCCAACTGTGTTTGTGCGTTGGTGTGTATCAGTGTGTGCATTAATGTGTCTCTGTATCTGTCCACGTGTGTGTTTGTGTGTGTGTGTGTTGGTGTGAATCGGTGCATATTAATGTGTCTCTGTATCTGTCCACCTGAGTGTGTGCGTGTGTGTGGGTGTGTGTGTTGGTGTGAATCAGTGTGTTCATTAACGTGTCTCTGTCTCTGTCCACATGTGTGTGTGTGTTGGTGCGAATCAGTGTTTGCATTAATGTGTCTCTGTCTCTGTCCAACTGTGTGCATGTGTGTGTGTATGTGTGTGTGTTGGTGTGAATCAGTGTGTGCATTAATGTATCTCTGTATCTACCCATCTGTGTGTGTGTGTGTGCATTAATGTGTCTCTGCATCTGTCCACCTGTGTGTGTGTGTGTGTGTTCGTGTGAATCAGTGAGAGTAATAATGTGTCTCTGTCTCTGTCCAACTGTGTGTGTGTTTGTGTGTGTGTGTGTTGGTGTGCATCAGTGTGTGCATTAATGTGTCTCTGCATCTCTCCAGCTGAGTGTGTGTGTTCGTGTGAATCAGTGAGAGTATTAATGTGTCTCTGTCTCTGTCCACGTGTGTGTGTGCGTGTGTGTGTGTGTGTGTGTGTGTTGGTGTGCATCAGTGTGTGCATTAATGTGTCTCTCTGTATCTGTCCACCTGTGTGTGTATGTCTCTGTGTCTATGTGTGTGTTGATGTGAATCAGTGTGTGCATTAATATATCTCTGTAACTGTCCACGTGTGTGTGCGTGTGTGTGTGTGTGTGTTTGTGTGTGTGTGTGTTGGTGTGGATCAGTGTGTGCATTAATGTGTATCTGCATCTGTCCAGCTGAGTGTGTGTGTTGGTGTGAATCAGTGAGAGTATTAATGTGTCTCTGTCTCTGTCCACCTGTGTGTGTGTGTGTGTGTGTGTGTGTGTTGGTGTGAATCAGTGTGTGCATTAATGTGTCTCTGTCTCTGTCCACCTGTGTGTGTGTGTGTGCGTGCGTTGATGTGAATCGGTGCATATTAATGGTCTCTATCTCTGTGCACATGTCTGTGCGCATGTGTACGTGTGTGTTGGTGTGAATCAGTGTGTGTATTAATGTGTCTCTGTATCTGTCCACCTGTATGTGTGTGTGTGTCTGTGTGTCTATGTGTGTGTTGATGTGAATCAGTGTTTGCATAAATATATCTCTGTAACTGTCCGTGTGTGTGTGGGTGTGTGTTGGTGTGGATCAGTGTGTGCATTAATGTGTCTCTGCATCTGTCCAGCTGAGTGTGTGTGTTGGTGTGAATCAGTGAGAGTATTAATGTGTCTCTGTCCACCTGTGTGTGTGTGTGTGTGTGTGTGTGTGTGTTGGTGTGAATCAGTGTGTGCATTAATATGCCACTGTCTCTGTCCAACTGTGTGCGCTTGTGTGTGCGTGTGTGTGTAGTAATGTGTCTCTGTCCAACTGTGTGTGTGTGTTTGTGTGTGTGTCTATTAATGTGTCTCTGTATCAGTCCAACTGTGTTTGTGTGTGTGTGTTGGTGTGAATCAGTGTGTGTATTAATGTGTCTCTGTATCTGTCCACCTGTGTGTGTGTGTTGGTGTGAATCGGTGCATATTAATGTGTCTCTGTCTTTGTCCACGTGTGTGTGTGTGTGTGTGTTGGTGTGAATCAGTGCGTGTATTAATGTGTCTCTGCATCTGTCCACCTGTGTGAATATACTTGTGTGTATGTGTATGTGTGTGTGTATGTGTGTGTGTGTATGTGGGTGTGTGTATGTGTGTGTGTGTGTGTGTGTGTGTCTGTATCTGTCCACCTGTGTGTGTGTGTGTGTGTTGGTGTGAGTCAGTGCGTGTATTAACATGACTCTGTCTCTCTGTTGTTATAGGGCTGTACCCACTGAATTGGGGTTTATGTGCCTATGCGTGTGTCTCTGTGTGTATGTGTATGTGTGTGTATGTGTATGTGTGTGTATGTGTATGTGTGTGTATGTGTATGTGTGTGTGTACGTGGGTGTGTGTGTTGGTGTGAGTCAGTGTGTGTGTGTGTGTGTGTGTGTTGGTGTGAGTCAGTGTGTGTTGGTGTGAGTCGGTGTGTGTGTGTGTGTGTTGGTGTGTATCAGTGTGTGTCTGAGTGTGTGTTGGTGTGAGTCGGTGTGAGTCAGTGTGTGTGTGTGTGTGTGTTGGTGTGAGTCAGTGTGTGTGTGTGTTGGTGTGAGTCAGTGTGTGTCTGAGTGTGTGTTGGTGTGAGTCGGTGTGAGTCAGTGTGTGTGTGTGTGTGTGTTGGTGTGAGTCAGTGTGTGTGTGTGTTGGTGTGAGTCAGTGTGTGTGTGTGTGTGTGTTGGTGTGAGTCGGTGTGTGTTGGTGTGAGTCAGTGTGTGTTGGTGTGAGTCAGTGTGTGTTGGTGTGAGTCGGTGCGTGTATTAACATGACTCTGTCTCTCTGTTGTGAAAGGGCTGTACCCACTGAATTGGGGTTTACCCCCTTCCCCTTTGTCTGTCTGTCTGTGTCTGTCCCTCTTGTGTTTAAAGTGATATAGTGCTGATGTGTGTATGTGTCCATCTCTGACTGCAATAGGAAACACTCTGTCCTGGAGGAAAGTTTAAATGAATGAATTAATTAAATAGCAATGAATCAGTGTCTCTCTGTCTCTCACTCTTGTGTTTAAAGCGATGCAATGCCACCCTCTGCTGGCCACCCCGCGCCACTGCACAAGTGGCGGATATTTCTTCGGGGACCATTTGCTCCAATCGCTGTTCACGGTGTCTCACAATGACCTGGGTGACGTAAGGTGATGCGCGATGACGTAATCACAAGATGGCTGCGCCCTATGTGGGAGGACTGACAAGGAGGTAGCGGACTTAGGCAAGAGGTGACCTGTTCTAGGACCTTGAGGGGAGGCAGCAGCTCTCCCTCTGGTGGCCTGGATGAGGAATCAGCAGCCACTGTCTGAATGAATGAAACTAATTAATGAACAGGAATGTCCCCCTGGGTCATTCTAATCTCATGTCCTCATTCTCTAACAAGGCAGGCCACCTCCACCCTGAAATACCAATATGAATTACTTCATTACTGTAATACAGGACATGTGTCACTATCAGGAACTACAGAAGGATGAAAACCTTTAACATTATTGTCTATAATGTCCATATTGTCTATAAGGTGCAGGATAGGCTGGGTTGGCCATGGGAAATACAGGTTTCCAGGGCAGGGTGAGGGGGTGGGTTTAGGTGGGATGATTCTTGGAGGGACTGTCCAGACTCAATGGGCCAAATGGTCTCTAAGTGTATTACAGGGATTCTCTGATGCTCAGTGAGGTGGATGGTTACTTTGGGATGCAGAACTAACTTCAGGCACTGTCTTACCCACACCAACTGGGGTCAACCTGAAGGCCCTGCCCCCTCAACCCTGTGCGTACCCCAAGGTAAACTCACCACCAGTTACCTCTCTATTGTGAGAGAGTGACCCTCCAGGACAATAGAGACTGGTCCAGTGACAGGGACACAGCGGGGTCAGTCTAATGTCCCCAGGGGTCAGTGACACAGACTCACAGTAGGGTCAGTCTCATGTCCCCAGGGGTCAGTGACACACACAGCGGGGTCAGTCTCATGTCCCCAGGGGTCAGTGACACACACAGCGGGGTCAGTCTCATGTCCCCAGGGGTCAGTGACACACACAGTAGGGTCAGTCTCATGTCCCCAGGGGTCAGTGACAGACACACAGCTGGGTCAGTCTCATGTCCCCAGGGGTCAGTGTAATGTCCCCAGGGGTCAGTGACACATACACAGTAGGGTCAGTCTCATGTCCCCAGGGGTCAGTGTAATGTCCCCAGGGGTCAGTGACACATACACAGTAGGGTCAGTCTCATGTCCCCAGGGGTCAGTGTAATGTCCCCAGGGGTCAGTGACACATACACAGTAGGGTCAGTCTCAAGTCCCCAGGGGTCAGTGTAATGTCCCCAGGGGTCAGTGACACATACACAGTAGGGTCAGTCTCATGTCCCCAGGGGTCAGTGTAATGTCCCCAGGGGTCAGTGACACATACACAGTAGGGTCAGTCTCAAGTCCCCAGGGGTCAGTGTAATGTCCCCAGGGGTCAGTGACACATACACAGTAGGGTCAGTCTCATGTCCCCAGGGGTCAGTGTAATGTCCCCAGGGGTCAGTGACACATACACAGTAGGGTCAGTCTCATGTCCCCAAGGGTCAGTGTAATGTCCCCAGGGGTCAGTGACAGACAGTAGGGTCAGTCTCATGTCCCCAGGGGTCAGTGTAATGTCCCCAGGGGTCAGTGACAGACAGTAGAGTCAGTCTCATGTCCCCAGGGGTCAGTGTAATGTCCCCAGGGGTCAGTGACAGACAGTAGGGTCAGTCTCATGTCCCCAGAGGTCAATGTAAAGTCCCCAGGGGTCAGTGACAGAGACACAGTGGGGTCAATCTAATGTCCCCAGGGGTCATTGGCAGACACACAGTGTAGTCAGTCTAATGTCCCCAGCGTTTAGTGACAGAAACACAGTGGGGTCATTCAGATCTACTTCCTCTCTTCCCCTAATGAACAGGGTTGATGCTGCCTTTCCTCATGGATTCAGACAAGCTGCCAGATAGAGTCATGCTGTCACGTACCAGGGGACAGTCCTGGCTGGTCAACTCCCAGAGAGACAAATACAAGTCACCGGGTCATTGATTCTGGGAGGGTTATTCTTCTGAGAGGATTCTCCAGGGTTTGTGTTTTGTCCAGACCCTCCCATATACCATTGTCTACGTTCTCCATCATATAGTCTGGGAGAAGATAGGAGGCGGTGCTGTTTGTGGATCACATCATAAGGTTCACATAAAACAATTCTCTGATCTCCAAATATATCAGACAGTGAGGAAGTTATGGAAGAGATTGCTGGGCCTCTCGCTGAGATATTTATATTATCGACAGTCCTGGGGGTGGAGACAGAGACTGGAGGGTGGCTCATGTGTGGTGCCTTTATTTCTGTAAGTTGGTACGGAAAAGTGAGTCTGTCATCAGTGTCGGGGAAGCTTTGACAGAAATACAATAACATGAACAAATATGCGATAAAGGAGAGATTGTTTACACATGGAACTTGTGGAGAGATTTGATTTTAATTCCCGAAACTGGAAGCTGGATTATTTGAAGATTCATTTTTTTTCACTTGTTCTGTTAATTCATAGAATAGATTCCCTCCAGTGTGGAAACAGGCCCTTCAGCCTAACATGTCCACACCGACCCTACGAAGAGTATCACACCCAAACTCATTCCTCTACATTTACCCCAACCTACAAATCCCTGAACACTGTGAGGCAGCAGTGCTAACCATTGTGTCACCGTGATGTTAAGTCTTTGATTTCTTTTTAATATTTATATTACTTTTCTTTACTATTTTTTGCATGCTCCATATTAAATTTGGGTAAGGAAAGGCAGTTTATTTTTAGATATATGGTGCTATAGAAAACTTCATTTTAGATTTAATGTCATTGGAGACATACAGGAGACACTGAGTGTGATGCCTTGTAGATTTCGGGAAGTGGTTACACAGCAGGACCAGTCAGATAGATGATTGACTCTCAGGAAAAGTCAGAGCTGGGGTTCAGACGTCTCCCATGACTATTCCTCTCTGCTTCAGGTGCCGTTGGAGGAGATGGTCTCTCAGAGGAAGATGGAAATTGTAATCAGATCTTGGGCACTAAGAATGAATCTGATGTTAAACGGGTTTGTCAAGATTTCAAAGAATAATTGTTAATGGGGACTCTGCTGTCAGGGGCACAGAGAGGAGATTTTGTGGCAGGGAGGGTGAATCTATTTTCTGGGGCCAGGGTAATGGACTTCTCAAAATGTGTGAAACATATTCTCAAAGGGAAGAGTGTGAAGCTGGAGTTTATTGTACACCTCAGTAGGAATGATAGAGTCAGGGAACGGGTTAAAGCTTTGCAGAGCCAGTGTTAGAGGTTTGGGAGAAGGTTAAAGTACAGAACACATCACGGAGGAATCAAGATGGCGGTGATCCAGTAGGTCTGAGTCTGCTGATCTCAGCCTAGGGCCCAGACAAAGTGGGGTACCTACCCTCCCTTCACTTTTTAAACCATTAAAAATAGCTTTTTCCCAGCTGCTATAGCCATTTTGCATCAAACTTTAGCTTATTGGCACATTCTAAAATGACTAAAGGCAAAGGATCATGGAGTATGCAACAGGCAGGGACCCCTCCACACTCCCCACTCCCCCCCCCCACCTCTCCACACTCCCCACTACCCCCCCACACTCCCCACTCCCCCCACACTCCCCACCCCCCTCCTCACACTCCCCCCTCCCCACATTCCCCACTCCCCCCCACACTCCCCACCCCCCCACGCTCCCCCCACACTCCCCACTCCCCCCCACCTCTCCACACTCCCCCTCCACACTCCCCACTCCCCCCCCACACTCCCCACCCCCCGTCCCCACACTCCCCACTCCCCCCACACTCCCCACTCCCCCCCACACTCCCCAATCCCCCCACACTCCCCACTCCCCGCCCCACTCCCCACCCCACCTCCCCACACTCCCCACTCCCCCTCCCCACACTCCCCACTCCCCTCACACTCCCCACTCCCCTCACACTCCCCACTCCCCCCCACACTCCCCACCCCCCCCACACTCCCCACTCCCCCCCTCACACTCCCCACCCCCCCTCCCCCCCCTCCCCACACTCCCCACTCCCCCCCACACTCCCTACCCCCCCCACACTCCCCACTCCCCCCTCACACTCCCCACCCCCCCTCCCCCCCCTCCCCACACTCCCCACTCCCCCCTCCCCACACTCCCCCCCCTCCCCACACTCCCCACCCCCCCCCCACACTCCCCACCCCCCCCCTCCCCCCCACTCCCCACCCCCCCCTGCAGCAACAGCTGCGTCCGTGGCCGCCCCGGGGCATTTATCTGCAGAGTCAGGCCTGATCTCGGAGTTAATCGATCTCCGAGAGAAGATCGATCTTCGATGGAGGAGACCCGGTCCAGGTGGGAATCGATCTTGGTCATGGTGCAGAAGCATGACCGAGAGATCAAGAAAGTCGTGTTGGAGGAGGGGGAGCAATGGATCACGGTCTCAGAGACCCCTGCTGAATCTTCCATGGGCCAGGTCCAGCTCTGGAACGCTCAGTCCAGGCCTTGGAAGAGCAGATCGACGACCTTGAAAATCGAGGCCATCGGAAGAATATTTGGTTGCTGGGCCTTCGCGAACGGGAGGAGGAAGGCCAGCTTGTTGACCTTTGGAGCAATGGCTCCCAAAACTGCTGAAGCTGGAGTCTGAGTTAGACCGGGTGTGGGTTGAGTGGGCCCACCGGGTTACTGTGCACAGGCCCGGTTCGGACCAGCGGCCCTCCTTGTTTCTAGTGCGACTCGAGCACTACAGGGAAAAACAAATGCAGCTGGCAGCATCCAGAGATTTGGGAAAGGATCCCCAAGCTATGATAGACAAGGGATATGGTACATGGTTGTGGTACACAAGGTTGTGGTACGCAAGAGGAAGGTGTTTGATGAGGTAAAAAAGTGCCTGAGGGATTTAAATATTCAGTATTCCATGAGATACCCGGCAATGCTGCACTTCAGTCATGGAGAGTCTGTGTATAACTTCGGATCACCGGAAAAAACAAAAGTATTATTGGATGCTCTCAAATAGACTGAAGGACTTGAACTATCTGGACAATTACTTTATTTTAGCCTTTGTTTCTTCCTCATCTTTTCTTGCCCTTTTTCTTTCTCATCTTTTCTTGGAGGTGTATTTGTTTCTCTTGTAACTCTTATTTATAACTTGCTTGGTTTATCTGGTTGTTGGAGGATGTTTTTGAGTTTTCCTTTAATATTTGCCAGGATTGTAATTTTATATATTTTATTTTGTCACGAATGCCTAGAGTAATAACATGGAGGAGGCAGGTTAGTTGCCCATTTTTAATTTGCCTGTTATAAGACATTGATATTTGTTTATCTAACTTTGCAATAAATAAATAATAAACAGACTTTGCGATGTCTGGGCTGGGGGCATGGATTTAACTGGATGGAGTCCTGGTGGGATCATTGGAAGGTAGGGGTGCCCCCTTTGGACAAGGGGGAAAGTCTCCCTTGAGTTATGTTTTATGTTATTATTTCTCAGGAGTAGTTTTTAGTAGTGTTGATTTAGCTGTTCCAAAGGTTGTATTTATTAATTTATGTGAATTGTTTACGGTCTCCACTCAATGCTTTTTGAGTGGTTCTTCCTCTGGGGGGGGGGTCTCGGACTTTCTTGAACGATCTAGCCATTCGTTTAAATGGTGCACCTGGAATGTCAAGGGGAGCCACTTGCCAATTAAAAGGAAAAAGATGCTATCAAGTCTTTAAAAAGAGAAATTCGATATAGCCCTTTTACAGGAGAGATACCTAACTGATAAGGAGCACTTGAAACTGCAGTAGGGAGGATTTGGTAAGGTGTACTTTTGATCTTTCAATTCAAAGTAGGGGAGTGGGCATTCTTATCCGGAAGAATCTTCCATTTCAAATGTTAAGCCAAATAAAAGCTGAGTCCGAACTGTTTATAATACTTAAAGCTCTAACATAGGGAGAGCAGTGTGGGATTTTGAATGTATACTGCCCCCTGCCACATCCTTTTAAATTCGTAACAGATGTGATCTCCAGGCTGATGGCCCTTGGAGTGCATCACATAATTATAGGGGGAGATTTTAATTCTATTATCGACCCCGATGTGGACTGGATACTTAGGAGCTCTGCAGGTATGTCTCTGTGATCTAGGTAGTTGGCTGATCTGAAGAGGGAGTTGCGACTGGTAGATGTGTCGAGGTGTCTTCACCCTGAGGGGAGAGATTTCACTTTTTATTCTAACCCACACAAGTGCCATCAATTTGTTTTTTGGCCCTTCAACGTTTCTGAATTTGATATTGTCTTGTTAAATAGGGAATATAACTAATTCTGACCATGCAGTAGCGTACATGGAGGTCATTAGACCCTTTCAGCTTTCAGGTCCGGCCAGTAACCCATCGGTGATGTGGGAGACTGCAAATGCTTATGTGCGTGGCTTGATTATCTTATATTCTGTGACCCGGGAAACAACAGAGGGGAGAAGAACAGCATCTGCTCGAAGCTCGCCTGAAGGAAGCTTAGTCAGTGTATAGGCCGTCCGTTACTAAACTACAGCGGATCTCAGCTCTCAGGGCTGCTTTGAATATCGTACTTACTCAAACAGTGAATAGGGAGATAATATGTGCAAAGCAGAGATTATTTGAGCATAGCGATTAGCTGGGCAGGTATCTAGCATATCTTGCCAGAAGGAAAAAGGCTCCCCAATCCATTACATCCATTAGAGAAGGTGCTGGTACTTTGACTTGTGATTCTAAAAAGATCAATGCAGCTTTTAGAAAGTTCTATTTTGAACTGTATCAGTCGGAGGGCTGTGAGGATAGAGCGAGGAAGATGGAGTCTTCTTTTAAGAATCTGGACCTCCTAGGTGTAACCTTGGAGCAGGTGTCTTTCTTGAATGTCCCCCGACAACTCAGGAAGTTCAGGAGGCGGTGAGGCAGCTCCAGGGCGGCAAAGCACCTGGACCAGATGGATTTCAGGTTGAGTTCTATAAAGAGTTGACAGACAAATTGGCCAGACCACATATAGGCATGTATAACTATTCATATAGTCAGGGCAGTCTCCCACCCTCTCTGAGAGAAGCAAATATCTCTCTTATCCTTAAGGAAGGAAAAGCCCCAGATGAATGTACTTCATACAAACCTATACCCTTACTGAATGGGGACTTCAAAATCCTTTCAAAAATGCTGGCATTGAGACTGAAGAGGGTTTTACCATTTATTATAAAAGAGGATCAGACGTGGTGTATTATGGATATCAGATCTATTAATAATATCAGAAGAGTGTTAAACATGGTACAAGTCTGCCAGCAGAGAGCGATACCAAGATTAGTCATCTCCCTAGATGCAGAGAAAACATTCAACCGGGTGGAATGGCCATAGCTTTTTTATACCATGGAGCAGTTTGGTATTGGAGAGGTTTTTACCAAATGGGTCACGGTGTTCTATAACGACCCGAAAGCAACGGTGATTACCAACGGCGTAAGATCGGATGGTTTTAGTGTTGGCAGAGATTGTTGTCAAGAATGCCGTCTCTCGGTACTATTATTTACACTAGTGATCAAACCGCTGGCAGAAACCATCCGAACTGACCCCACTATAATGGCCCCGGAGGTAGGATCAGGCCAGCATAATAATCTTCATGTGGATGACCTCTTCTTTTCTTAAATGATCCATCGATATCTGTGCCCCGTCTAATTCAAGTGGTTAATTTATGTGGTGTGTTTTCAGGGTACCAAATTAACTTTATGAAATCAGAGACCATGCTGCTAGGAGGTCTCACCGGCATATCCAATTTTCCGGATGGATCCCACTTCCCCTTTCGGTGATCACTGGGAGGATTTCTCTGTTTAGGTGTTTTTATTACCCCGGTATTTGGTCAGCGTTTATATGCATTTATTAGAGAAAATAAGGCAGGACTCCCAGCGTTAGGAAGATCTCCCGATATCCTGGCTGGGAAGAATGCCTGTGGTCAAGATGAATATTCTCCCTCGCCTATTATACCCCATGAAAATGCTCCCTTTGATGTTGCCGAGACAGACACTGTGTAAACTTTATGGTTGGTTTGGTTCTTTAGTTTGGAATCAGAGATGGCACCTTATTAAATTAGATACATTGCAGCTCCCCTAAGTAAGGGGAGGTCTGGATTTTCCGGATTTTAGGAAGTACCAGCCAAGCTCCCTGTTATCATATGTGGCTGATTGGGTGTCTTGTGATCTGCAATCAATGTGGCTGGATATCGAGACTTCCCACGCAAAATAACCCCTCATCAATCTATTATTTATGGATAAGATGAGAATTGTCACGGATCATTGTAAAAACCCAATTGTCCTGAACACAATCAAATCTTGGAGGATGATATGACAGGGTGAGGGTAATTTACTCCCCCTTTACCCCTATAGTGGGAACGTTGGGATTTCAGCTAGGCCTGATAGGTGCTGGATTTAAAATCTGGGAGTCCAGAGGGATCTCCTGTTTGGGAGATCTGTTCATGATGCCCTTCAAACAGCTGCGTCAGAAGTTCCGGGTGCCTAGCAAGGACCTTTATCGTTATTCAAGAATTAGGGATGGAAATCTCCTTTAGAGATATGGGAGGATATCTGAGAAAATGCCAGGAAGGTCTCTATCTGTAAGAGGACTCAAGCTGTTCAATTGAGGATACTTCATAGGTCCCATGTAGCACCAGAGCGGTTTGCAAAGTTTAAGGCAGGAGCGTCCCCAGTGTGTCCTAAATGGTACTCTCACTCATTGTCTGTGGACATACCATAAGATTTGTAAATACTGGGACAGTGTAGCCAACGCCTTGGTAAAGATTTTGGGAACGGACATTTGGATGGACCCGGTGTGTCTCCCTTTGGGCTTTCCAAATCTTCCTCCTCTAGATTCATACGGGAAGAAACTGTTTCCTATCCTCTCCTTTCGTGTGAAGAAAACCATTTTAGTGAGCTGGGTGTCAGAAAGACCCCCAGGGACTTTCGAATCGGTATAGGATAGTTCTGGAACATATTCCCCTGGAATTCCTTACGACCAAATAGCGGAATTGTTCTATAGAAGATGGCAGCCTTTCTTGATCGACAACCCTGCCATACTGTCTCAGGCCTGTGTTAACCGTGAGGAGGATGTTTGTTGGTTCGGGGACCCTTGGGAATCCGGTATAAATACGGGTCTTGTTATGACTTGATATAATTTAATTTGGAATGTTTGTTTGTTTATTTATTTACCTTTTTTGGTTGTACTATACTGTAGTCTTTTTATTAATATATGGAATCGTCTTTCTTATGTCTTACTTTGTGTCTTGTAGAGTAGATTAGTAGTTAGTTTTCTTAATTTATATCAATGCTGTTATTATATTATTAAGTGGTTACACTATTTTGTATTAGTTTTGTAACTTTGTAAAAGAAAACCGAAAACCTTTCTCTTTTCAATACAAATATTTATAAATAAAATACAGAAGACCACAAGTAATAATCTCTGGATTCCTTCCAGTGCCAAGTTCGAATGAGGGAAGGAAGGAAAGGACAGGACAGATAAATCAGTGGCTGAAGAGGTGGTGCGGGCTGCAGGGATTCTGTTTCATGGATTATCGGGATCTCTTTTGGGACAGAAAAGACCTATTCAAGAAAGATGGATTTCACCTGAATTCGAAAGGGACCAATATCCTAGTCGGGGGATATTATAGTTCTATTTCTAGAGCCTGTAAACTTTTAGAGACGGGAGTGGGAACTTCCTAAATCAGAGTGAAAATACAAAGGAAGGTGAGAATGGTTCTAAATCAGCAAAGAACAAGTTAATTAGAAAAACCAGACAGGAGAAAGTCAGGGAACCAAATAACTCTGAAGAATTAAACTGAATTTATTTCAACACATAAGGTCTTACAGATGTGAGCGATGAACTCAGGGCATGTATCGTCACATGGGGCCGGGCTGTTGGAGTTATGACAGAAACCTGACTGAGGAGAGGACAGGAACAGCAGCTCAATGTTCTGGGTTTTAGACAAAGGATAGGAAGACAGGCAAGAGAGGAGAGGGAGGAATTGTTAATTCAGGAAAACATTACTCCTGTAATTAGAGCAGATATTTCTGAGGGACCATTTAGTGGGTTAAAATGAGAAATAGGAAAAGGATGGTTACCTTCATGGGATTGTTCTATATGCCCCTCCAATTATCAGAAGGAAATTGAGAAGCAAATATGTCGAGATCTCAATATCTATAAGAATAATAAGGTTGTAAAAGGAAGGGATTTTAAATTTTCCAAACATTGACTGGGACTGCCATAGTGTTAAAGGTTTGGATGGGGAAGAATTTGTTAAATGTGCTCAAGAAAATTTTCTTTATCAACGTATAATAGTTCCAGCTGGAGGGAGAGCAAAACCTGAACTTCCTGGAATCTGGACGGTGTGGAAACTGCTCATTCAGCACAACACATTGGAAGGGAATCCCACCTGGGCTAGCACTCCTACCCTATATTTCTCATGGCTAACTCACCCAAACTACACACCTGTGGACACTATGGTGTGATTTAGCGTGGCCAACCAACCCAACCTGCATATCCATGGACACTATGGTGTAAGTTAACATGGCTAACACACCCAACCTACACATTAATGGGCACTATGGACACTATAGTTTGGCCAACCAACCTAACCTACACATCTTTGGACTGTGGAAGAAATCCAGGAAACCCTCGCAAACACGGGGAAACATGTGCAAACCCCACAAAAACTCCATTGCTGGAGGGTAGAATCGAAGTTGGTCTCTCTTGCTTTGAGGCCCTGAGCTATGGAGCCATTATGATAGCTTTTAGGAAATAAGGCAAGGCAAGTGACTGAAGTGTTACTAGGGGAACACTGCAACGAATGATCACAATACAATCAGTTTTAAAACAGGAATGGAAATGGATCAGTCTTCCATAAAAGTGAAAGATCATCATTGGAGTTTGGCACATTTTAAGGGTACAAAAATGAGCTTTGAAAAGTAGATTGGAGTAAACTGTTCACAGATAAAAGGATGACTGACTAATGAGAGGCCTTCAATCGCATGGTAATGAGAGTTCAGAAACATAATGTTCCTGTGAGAGTGGAAGGCCATCTTGGTCAGGTTAGGACACAAGGAGGAGTACAGTTAGGGAAGTTCTTGTCAAGAATAAAAAGGAATCAAGTATCAGATATAGACAATTGGGATCAACTGAATGTCTTGTGGAATTTAAAGAATGTGGCGAGACTCTTCCGAAGGAAACCAGGAAGGCAAAGACCGGATGAGAGTCCTTTACCAGATCAGGTAAACATTAATCCAAAACAGATTCTACAAATCCATTAAGAGCAAGACAGCAAATTGAGAGAGAGTAGGCCTCTCTGAGAATCAATGAGGTTGTGCTTGTGTTGAAGTTGACGGGATGGGACAGATATTGAATGAATATTTTGCATCAGTTGTGATTATTGAGAAAGAAATGGCTATTAGATATCTCAGGGAAGTAAATATTGTTGTCGAGAGTGTGGTGCTGGAAAAACACAGCAGGTCAGGCAGCATCTGAGGAGCAGGAGAATTGACGTTTTGGGCATAAGCCCTTCATCGGGAATGAGGCTTGTGGGCCGGGGGCTGAGAGATAAATGGGAGCAGGGTGAGGCTGGGGGGAAGGTAGCTGGGAATGTGATAGGTAGATGAAGGTGGGGGAGAAGGTGATAGGGCAGAGAGGAGGGTGGAGCAGATAGATGGGAAGGAAGATGGACAGATAGGACAGTTCGAGAGGATGGTGCTGAGTTGGAGGTTTGGGACTGGGATAAGGTGAGGGGAGGGGAAATGAGGAAACTGGTGACATCCACATTGATCCCGTGTGGTTGCAGGGTGGAAGATGAGGCTTCACACATTTGAGCTACAGAGAGAGAGAGGCTGAACAGGCTGGGGCTGTTTTCCCTGGAGCATCGGAGGCTAAGGGGTGACTTTATAGAGGTTTATACAACCACAGGAGACATGGGTATGGTAAATAGACAAAGTCTTTTCCCTGGGGTGAGGGAGTCCAGAACTGAAGGGCATAGGTTTAGGGTGAGAGAGGAAAAATTTAAAAGGGACCCCAGGGACAACTTTTTCACGCAGAGGGTGGTACGTGTATGGACTGGGCTGCCAGAGGAAGTGGTGGAGGCTGCTACAATTACAACATTTAAAAGGCATCTGGGTGAATACACGAATAGGAAGGGTTTAGCGCATATGGGCCAACTGCTTGCACATGGAACTAGATTAGCTTAGGATATCTGGTTGGCATGGACGAGTTGGACTGAGGGGTCTGCTTCTGTACTGTACATCTCGATGGGTCTATGAATCTGTGACTGAATTCTATGAAAGCTGTAATTTCTTTGACTAACACACCAGCTGGTAATATTACACCACAGCAGAACATTTAACACTTGCACAGAGATTTTACAGAACAACATTGACACCAGTCCAAGAAAGCAAATAAATCAATGGATGACTTTGAAACATTTTCAATAGACGAGTGAGAAGGTAAAATGGAGAATTTGGAGAACAACATGCCTGTGTAGGTCACACTGGTCAGTGGATGGTCAGGAAATGGGATTTGTTGACAAAACAAACCAGGAGGGTGGAGGAAATTTGTACAAAGTAAATATATGGAGTTTATAATCTGGTGTCAGGCTGACGTGGCTTTGGAACACAGGGGCCCGAGGTAACAATAGAATGAATGACTGATACAACAATTATGAGCTGAGGCAGGGATGGTTTTAAGAGCTATGTTCCAAATGGAAACAATAAATCTTGGTGATGATGCAAGTATCTTTTTGATTTGATCTCAGGCTCCAATATGAAGTCACGAGCAAACAGGGTTCACCCAGAGTCAGCTCCGGCTGAGCTTGTTGGAATCAATGAGATCCACATAACATTTTCATGGAAGCACTGAGGATGTCGACTCATATCCCACATCCGACCCCAATCCCGAGCTTCGGATCCCACCTGCGACCGAGCCCTCTGATTGAGCCTTGGATTCCCCATCAACACAGCAGCTGATTGGTGGAAGGAAGCGAATGAAGAAAGGGAGGGTTATCAGCATCAGGCTAAGGGGGAACTGAATGGGAACAGACAAAGAATTGCTGGAAATATATTTGTAATCAAAAGGTACAGGTTTTTACTCTTTATAATAGAAACCTTATTTTTCACACTTGTCCCGATGTGTGGATCAGAGAATTCCAGGAGGAAGAGTGGAGAGGATTTCCCACATTGACCTGCGATCACCCATGATCCTTCCCTCCATGTCCTTTTTTAACAATCCCACTCACTGGGAAGGGATTGCTTGGGATGGATGCTTTTTTTTGGTGCATGTCTAATTCCTGTTCCGGTGTTGTTTTTGTTGTTCAGCTCATAGCTAACAACACTTTACGCTGGCTTTACTCCTGCAGTCTCTTTCATTCTGATCCTCGGATGGATCCATTCCTCACCCATTAGAAAAGCAGTGTTATCATGTTGCTCCTCCTCCTTCTCCTTTCAGTCCCTTCCTCACATGGACTCCTCGTTCCATTCTCTGCTGCATCTCCTGCTGCCTCTCAGTTTCTTGGATTTATTCATCCATTGAGTTACTTTTATAACGGGATATTTCACTTCATTCTTTAACTGGTCGCTGAACTTTTTCTGTGTCACCACATAAATAACTGCATTTGTGCAGCAGCTTAGATTCCGCAGCATATACCCGACTTGTTTAAAGAGATCAGCAGCAGCGGAATCCAAGGAATAACCAGCTTGAAAGAAATATAAAATATACCCCAACCAGAGAAGGATGAAGCTGGCGAGTATAGCAAAGATTAAAGTCACAGAATTCTGTCTGCTGTCTACCTCGGAGTCATTCTCTGTTTTCCTCTGACCCCTCAGTCTCTTACGCATCTGAATGGCCTCAATGATATATCTGACAGTCAGAATATTCAGAAAGAGAATACAAGTAAATGGAAGAAAAGGTGTTAACAATTTTGCAAAATAGTTAAAATTTATCCAGCATCTGTCATTATAATATCTATAGCTGTTATAACAGTATCATGGAACATTGTTAACGAGCTTTCCATCGAAAATAGATAGGAATGTTCTTCACACAAAAAAAAATACAGGCTGCCAGAACCCTCATTGCAGTTTTCTCTGTGCAATCCTGAGATTTCATCTGATGTAAACAAATGGCAACAAATCGATCAAAAGAAAAAGCGACAGTGAACCAGACAGAACAATCAATGATCATCTGGTTCAGGGCATTGATAACACTACAGACAGGAGTGATGTCCAGGAAACACTGCCGTGGATAAGAATAGTAAGCAAACTGATCAAGTATGATATCAAATATAATGAAGAGTAGATCAGATGTTGCCAAGGCCACCAGATAGCGAGTGGTGCATTGAGAAAGACCACAGTTGCCCCAAGCCAAGTGTACAATCGTCATGAGACTAACTGTAAAAGAAAGAGAGAGAGAGAAAAAGAGGTGTAAAGTTACTGATCAAACATTCCCAGTGACTGTCCCCAGGCTGTAAGTAATGGATTTTCATACAAAGATAATTGTTGCTCCATATTATATGAAGTTTAAACAATCTGAATCAGAGCAACAAACCCTCCAGAAACAAATCATTTTCACTTGTAAATAATATAGGGAAGAGCATGAGCAGCAGATTATTCTCAGAAATACTGTCATGTACTCAATATTTATTTCTGGGGACTCGACAGTGGTTTTCTTCACCAGCTTTGTAGGTTACTCTGACTGAATAGAGTTTCCCATAAGACCATAACATCTACACAGAGACACCAGCAATCAGTAAACAAAGTACGGGAGACAGCCAACACAGACATGGATTGTAAAATACATTCATTCAGTCTTGAAGCTTCCATAGTTGAGATCACTTCCAAGCGTGTACACCACACAACATGACCTACAGTATATTGGCCTCCACCATGAGGGTGAACAAATGAACTGGCATTGAGTGTCTCCCTCTTAACAGCTTGATAATCTGAACCATGGAAATATTCAGTAGTGAATCCAAACACCATGTCCCAAGTTGGATCCTTATCACAATCAATATTTAACACAATCGAGGTAAAAGGATCTGTCTTCTGGATTTGAGAGCTGCAGGAGGTAGGAAATTCATTGGACCCGGCAAAATAAGCTGTGACACAGATTATCCACTGGGGGGAGCTGATGCCCTGAAAACCCTTCACCTTGGATATCTCTCCTGGGTGACAAGGGGGAATGAGTGAATGTTGTGTATCTGGGGCTTTCAAAAGGCTTTTGATGAGATTCCACATGAGAGATTAGTAAGGAAAATTAAAGCTCATGGTATCGGAGGTAGTGTTTTGATGTGGTTAGAGAGTTGATTGGCAGACAGGAAGCAGAGAGCTGGAATAAACAGGTCCTTTTCAGAGTGGCAGGCAGTGATGAGTGGGGCATGACAGGGTTCAGTACTGGGACCCCCTGCTGTTCACAATATCCATTAACCATTTGGATGAAGGAGCTGAATGCAATATCTCCAAATGTGCAGACGACGCTGAGCTGGGTGACAGTGTGTGCTGTGAGGAGGATGCTCAGAAGCTGCAGGGTGACTTGGACAGACTGGCTGAGTGGGTGAATACTTGGCAAATACAATATAAATGTGAAGTTATCCACTTTGGTCACAAAAACAGGAAGGCAGATTATGATCTGAATGGTGACAGTTTAGGAAACAGTGAGGTGCAATGAGACCTGGGTGTCATGGGGGAACAGTCTCTGAAGGTTGGCACACAGGTACAGCAGGCAGTGAGGAAAGCTAAAGGCATGCTGGCCTTCATAGCGAGAGGGTTGGGGTATTGGAGTAAAGATGTCTTGCTGCAGTTATACAGGGCCATGGTGAGGTCACACCTTGAGTATTGTGTGCAGTGTTTGGTCTCCTAGTCTGAGGAAGGAGATTCCTGTTATTGAGGAATCCCAGACTGATTCCTGGGATGACAGAACTGTCATATGAAGAAAAATTGAATTGACTGGGCTTGTAGTCACTGGAATTTACTAGATTAAGGGAGAGGGGGGGAGGAGTCTCATAGAAACACATAAAATCCTGATGGGCCTGGACAGGCTAGATGCAGGAAGAATGTTCCCGATATTGGGGAAGTCCAGAACTAGGGATCACAGTCTCAGAACAAGGGGTAAGCCATTCAGCCATTCCTGATGAAGAGCTTATGCCCAACATGTCAATGTTCCTGCCTGACCTGCTGCGCTTTTCCAGCACCACTCTCCCGACTCCGATCGCCAGCACCTGCAGTCCCTCACTTTCTCCTCGTACGCCATTCAGGATGAGATGAGGAAGAATTTCTTCACTCAGAGAGCTGTGAACCTGTGGAATCATCGTCCACAGAAGCTGTTGGGCCCAGCTTATTAGAAATATACAAGAGGGAGTGAGGCATGGTTCTTGCAGCCGAAGGGATCAAGGGGTGTGGAGAGGAAGTGGGAGGGGGAGACTGAGGTTGCACGATCAGCCACGATTATATTAAGTTGTGGTGAAGGCTCAAAGGGCCAATAAACTACTCCTGCAACTTTTCCCGATGTTTCTATGTTTCCCTCCTTTAGACACCAGAGCAGGAGGACTGGAGCGGTATAAGAAGGCAGCTCACCGTCGCCTTCTCAAGGTCAACGAGGGACAGGCAGGAAATGCTGGGCCCAAATGCAGCCTCTTTCATTGAATATGCAATGAATATGCAGTTTGGTTCACTAAATAAGAGAGATAGGTTTGTTCACAATTGAATAAATTAAGATAACACATGGTTGTGTTGGAAGGTCAGAGGCTATGGTACAAAAACCAAGCAATGAGTAACAGAGTTTGGCCTCCCGGCAGACCCAGAATGTCTGTCGTTATCACTCAAAAAGAAGAGAAATGCTGACTGCTCTGGAAATGGGATTAATACGTTGTGTTCGTGACCTAGAGTGTACAGGTGTATACAGAGGATAAAGGACTTTGTGATACAAATATGGAAATCTTATTTCACGTCTGAAAGAGACTGTAATGGCATCATTAGCATTAATATATAATACTTATTCAGGGTTAGAGCATATTGTGATAGGGGAGAATTGTATGGTATCTTAAAATACTCTGTTAAATGTGTTGTATTCTTCCTGTTAATTCTATGTCATGCTCTTCAAATCAATAATAAACAACCGTCATAATATTACAGGGACCCAAGTTAGGTATTTGTTGAAACAGGCATTTTTATCCCTTTTACTATTGATGTTTTTATTTTTATTATATACGTTGCCTTAACTGGGTCCCCAATGAACACAATAGGCTGATTTCTCAGCAACAAACCCAAACAAGCAGAAAAAACACGTCCAGAAACACGAGCTACTCTCCCCTACACCAAAGGCATCTCAGAAATAACTGCCAGACTACACAGACTTCTTGGCATTATGATAGCCCACAAGCCCATCGATACCCGAAAACAGCAGCTAATGAACATAGACAACAAGCAAAACTAATGTCATTTACAAAATACCCTGCAAGAGCTGTAACAAACACTGCATTGGACAAACAGGCAGAAAACTAACCACTAGGATACACGAACATCAACTTGCAACAAAAAGATAAAATTCTCTTTCACTAGTATCCTTACATACAGATGAGGATGGACACCATTTTGACCGGGAGAACATATTCATCCAAGGACAAACCAAACAGAGACACACACGAGAATTCCTAGAAGCATGGCTTTCCAGCCAGAACTCTATCAACAAACACATTAACTTGGATCACATTTACCACCCCTTGAGAAAAAGAACAGGAAATGACATCACCACTGGAAATGATATCACCACAGGAACGATGTCAGCATCCCAAGGAAATCAGGCCATGCCACCAGTGCTTCATCTGGAGGCTCACTGATGATGTTACCTAGTATATTGATGAAACATCAGAAAACAAACCTTCCAGCTCAGCGAGCAAACCTACACCCAGAACCTCAACCTGAGCTACAAATCTTCTCAAAACTCGCTAAGTCCTAAGGGTGCAATATGCTAAAACTGGCCTGAAAATGGGAAACCAATGCCAACCGATTAGGATCCTTTTTGGATTAGGAATTGGCTGGCTGGAAGGAGACAGAGGGTAGTAGTTGATGGTAAAGGTTCATCTTGGAGTGCAGTTACTAGCGGTGTTCCACAAGGATCTGTTTTGGGACCATTGCTGTTTGTCATTTTTATAAATGACCTGGAGGAGGGGCTTGAAGGTTGGGTGAGCAAGTTTGCGGATGATACGAAAGTTGGGGGAATGGTGGACAGCGAAGAAGGATGTGGCAGGTAACAGCGGGATATAGATAAGTTGCAGAGCTGGGCAGAAAGGTGGCAAATGGAGTTCAATGTAGCCAAGTGTGAAGTCATTCACTTTGGTAGGAGTAACAAGAAGATGGATTACTGGGCTCATGGTAGGCTACTTGGTAATGTGGGTGAGCAGAGGGATCTTGGTGTCCATGTACACAGATCTCTGAAAGTTGCCACCCAGGTAAATAGTGCTGTGAAGAAGGCATATGGTGTACTGAGCTTTATTGGTAGAGGAATTGAGTTCCGGAGTCCTGAGGTCATGTTGCAGTTGTATAAGACTCTGGTGCGGCCTTATCTGGAGTATTGTGTACAGTTTTGGTCGCCATACTATAGGAAGGATGTGGAGGCACTGGAACGGGTGCAGAGGAGGTTTACCAGGATGTTGCCTGGCATGGTAGGAAGATCGTATGAGGAAAGGCCGAGGCACTTGGGGCTGTTCTCATTGGAGAAAAGAAGGTTTAGGGGAGATTTGATAGAGGTGTACAAGATGATTAGGGGTTTAGATAGGGTTGACCATGAGAACCTTTTTCCGCGTATGGAGTCAGCTGTTACTAGGGGACACAGCTTTAAATTAAGGGGAGGTTGGTATAGGACAGATGTTAGGGGTAGATTCTTTACTCAGCGGGTTGTGAGTTCGTGGAATGCCCTGCCAGTAGCAGTGGTGGACTCTCCCTCTTTATGGGCATTTAAACGGGCATTGGATAGGTATATGGAGGATAGTGGGTTAGTGTAGGGTAGGTGGGCTTTGATCGGCGCAACATCGAGGGCCGAAGGGCCTGTACTGCGCTGTATTCTTCTATGTTCTATGTTCTATGTTCTATGACACTTGACAGGGATTTAAAACCAAAGAGAAAGTGAACACACTACCTACAGATACTTACAGATACCAACACTTTCCAACAAGTGGAGGTAGACTGACCCCACAACTAGAGAACCGAGTCACAGCCCTACTTAAAAAACGTCAGAAATCGGGAGAAATAAATAAGACCGACTTCCAAAAAAATGAAACCAGACGGACCCAACACACCACGCTTCTAATGATTACCCAAAATTCACAAACCAGGAACCCTCCCCCCCACCTCAGACCCATAGTCTCACGACCTGGAACACCAACTTACAGATTGGCCAAGGAACTACACCAAAGACTAAAACACTTAGTAGAAGACTCACGCCACTCCATCCACTCCACCCAAGAATCCCTGAAGACCATCGAAGACACTAGGATAGAAGAGGATGAAATAATGGTCTCCTCTGAAATAACAGGCCTGCTAACATCAATCAACATCAACCTGGCCAAGGAAACACTGACTACACTATTAGAGCAACCAAAGACCAGTCACCACCTAACCTCATCAACAAGGACAGTATCATCAAGCTAGTGGCCCTATGCCTTCCCACCCACTTCACCTTCAACAACAATACCTACAGACAAACCAATGGAACACCAATGGGATCGCTGATATCAGGGTTCTTAGCAGAGGCAATAATGCAGAGACTCGAACAAACAGCTCTGCCAACCATCCAACCCAAACTCTGGGTCCGCTACATGGATGACACCTAAACGTAACAAATTCGAGGAAACCTTCAAGATCATCAATAATCCCCTCACTGGCATCAAATTCACTAAAGAGGAGGAAAACAACAACAAACTGCCATTCCTCGATGTCATAGTAGAGCGAACAGCCAATGGGGAACTTCAAACCAATGTCTACAGGAAAACAACACAGACTGACCAAATGTTGGAGTACAGAAACAATCATCCCAACACCCACAAACAAAGCTGCACTAGGACATTATCTCAACGAGCCAACACACACTGCAGCACAGAGGAACTACGCAGAGCAGAGGAAAATCACCTATACCATGTTTTCAAAAAGAATGGGTACCCACTGAACACAGTCCGCCGATTTCTCAGCAACAAACCCAAACAAGCAGACAAAACACGGCCAGAAACCCGAGCCACTCTCCCCTACATCAAAGACGTCTGCGAAATGACTTCCAGCTCAGCGAGCAAACCTACATCCATTGCCTTAAATCTGAATGATGCACAGCCCTTTTCAAAATCTCTTCCTCACAAGGAGGATACACATCCCAAAGTGAAGAGCAGCAATCACTGGGAAATTAACTGTGGAATGATTATAAATTACAGATTCAAACATTGTTCATCCAAATCAAATGGATGAGAAATATTGTCAGCACTTCCATCTCTATGTTCATTATTATTAATGTACGGATAATAAATGAGTGTAGTCATATCCCACAACTTCTCTTAACCTTGCTGGAAGATTAATCAGTACCAGAAATATTATTTGCACCAACATAATATATCTATTGGTCATTCTACTGAATTAAAATTGTTGCTCTGCCATTTTCACATTATGAAAAATATCTCATCTGTTTATCCCCATTGGGACATTCCATCAAACGCATACAACCAGCTGTGAAGATTTTCCCAATGACAATCCATTATATATTTACAAACTACACTGGGAGCTCAATCATGGGGCAGAACAGAAATGGGGAATGTAATATAAATGAAGCACTGCATCGCTCATATTGTTATGGTCCGAGTTCCCACTGTGGTCAGATATTCCATTTCATTCACTTCCCTCCAAACAGTTACATTCCATTGTCAGGGACACTCCTACTTTTGTGAGACCACTGGGGTAAGTTGTTCCTCTGCAGTTAATAACCCACACTTTACTTTGAGAGATGCCCTCAGTAACACTTGGACACTGGGATTAGTTGTTCCCTTTTGGCTAGGAACTCACAATCAGTAAAATTCATATAGAAAGACTCTCACAGAATCACATTGTCACTGAAATCCCAGGTTCCCTTCAGGTTATTGACTCACATGCAATAAAGTTCTACAGTGAAAAGTATTCCCAGTAAACCTTGCAACCGGAATCACAGGTCTCCTCCTATCAGTGCTCCACACTTACTACAATGCTACATTTATAGATACCCTCAGAAAAACAAGAACACTGGGTCAGAAATTGCTATTGGAGCAGTTCCCCCCACTCAGTCCAATTCAACAATGACCCAGCAACAAGAGCCCACAACAATCAGAGGGTCCAGTCTCCAGATCAGGATCCCCATTCCATACAATTCCACAATCCGGAATACCTTCACTCAGACTGATTCCTGGAGATCTGGATCAACAGTACATTACATTCCAGTCAATCACTGGATAATGCAGATTGCCTGTCAGCTACAGACAAACGATTTATTTTCCTCTCATTGAGGAATTGTACACAGAGTTAGTTTGGAAATATTAACTGCGTACATTAATATTATGCGTAAGGAAGTCGTACTGTCCCAGTCCACTGCGCAGATAAGTGAAGGGTTAAGGCTGGTAGGGTCTTGAACTGCATCAATGTAACTGCAGTAAGTCACATTATAACTGTTGGAATCTATATATCTGCATAAATGTCAGTCATGCACAGCAATGAATCAGACAGGACCCAACATCAAAGAGCAGGAATCCTCTGGGGAAGTAAAGCCAGGACAAGAATAAAAGAAAAACTTCCAGAGAGCTGCTCACAGAATGCTCATACCCCAGAACACTCAGTGTTCTACATTGTACTAAGCTCTGGCACTATGAGAGAAACACATGTTCTCTGAATCTTACATGGTGCTATCAGCTACAATAATAAATGTGTTTGATATCTTGCAACCCGTTACTCCGACAATAGCATTTTCCTTCAAGTAAATCATTTTGGGATTGATGCCACAGGATCTTATTGCATCAAAGAGTTGTATCCACTGTGTTACTGCCCTGCTATAAAACACACTGGGCCAGATCTATCCCAGGCAGCAGTGTGGGGGCAGCGTCCCTGACATTTACAATGGACTGTGGGAATGGTCAGCTCAATGTTATTGTCACTGCAAACATTTATAAACTTCCACGTGCAAGCTGGTAACAACAAGTCCCTTCAATGCTCCCTCACTCCCACCCCCCCCCCCCCCCCCCACCACGTACTTCCCATCCCCCAATAGCCACAAAACAGTCTGGGGTTACTCAGCACCTAAATATGATCTCCAATCAACCACCCTCCCTTGATACAGCGACTTGAACACCAGGAAATATTTCATCCACCCAGAAGGAGCAGAACACCCTGAACTGCCTTGCATGGGATCAGTTCCCTGAATGGCCATCCCCAACCAGCACAGGGTTTAGTTAGAAACAACTTTGGACAAAGTGAACACAGATGAACAGTCTTTCCCACTCACCTTCACATTTCAATCATCTCATGAACAAGGAGCATGTGACAACATTCTGAAGGGGTGGAGTGGCTAGAATTGGCTGGTGAGGTCTTGAACTGCATTGATGCAATGACAGCAAGTCCCATTATAACTGTTGGAATGTATATATCTATATAAATCCATCCCTGTGTCAATCACAACCACTGGTTAGACAGACATCCCGTGTGACAATTTGTACAGTGATGGTCCATGCCATGAGGGCTGTATCAAGGTCTACAGAAGAATCATAGTCTTTTAGCAGAGTGTTACTGATGGACTATGGATCAAATGGTGACCCTGATATAGATCTAACTCACCAAATTCCTCAATTCTGAACTTCAGGTCAACTGGAGATCACAGTAGCAGGGCTGACTTTCCCTCCACATGGTCGGATGTTCTTGATCCTGATTGGATCCTGGGAGCAGCACCACAATATCAAATATCCGAAATCACGCATCAGTCACTACAAACCAACTTGTCTTTCATTCGCAAAAAAATCCTGTTTTATCATCCAGTCTCCAGCGTTCTGAGCCCTGTGGACCAGGGACAAGAACAGAGATTTCCCAAAGCTAACGGAGTACTGCCATCCATGGGGTGAGACTATGGCTCAGAGTGAATCGGTCTCAAAATACATCCAGGGGATTCAACTCCAAAATGTCAGTGTCAACTAAATCACAAAAATAATGATCAAACATAATTATCCAAATCAATAGCCAAAGACCTAAATAACAATCCCAAACAACGGCACATGGGAGGCCCTTCACATAGACCACGACCGTGCTGGGAACAGCAAAGGATAACAACAACAAAGGGGAGGGTGGGAAACCTCCTGATTCACTAAGGTACTTGAAGCTCTGTGGGAGGGCTGCTGCCCCCACACTCCACATCTCAGTGTTTCTCCTATTAGACAGTAAGGTGCACCTTTTCACAAATGACACAACTCACATGTCTGTTTGACGATCAAATAATTCAACAATACACATCACAGTTGGAACCCTGTGCTCAACACCCCTCACAGTGATCTGTCCTCACAAATATCATGCCCCCACCCAACCACTGACTTTTAAAACACACAGGGTAGTGAAAGCATTCTGTGCTGATGCTTATTGATCACTCCACACTGACCTGATCCAGTCACCCATTGCCCATATTGTGTCTGGGCACCCATTTGGAACAAGCTGCCTGAGCAAGACCCACCAACACAATACCTTGATACCAAGGAATGGGAAACACCAGGTGTCATTAAGAGGTGAGTTGTTCCAAAATCCATCTGACCGATAGCGGGTTTTGAACTCCCAGAGAGAGAGAGAGAGAGTGGTCTTTCTAAACACTTTCCAGACCAGTCAGGGCCGGTGCTCAGCCAAACTCCATCAACGTGGCCTCAGTGCAAACCCATTGGGCACAGAGCAGCGAAACAGACAATGCTGCACATTACTGAGGAGCCTCCTCATTGACAAACTCTTCACTTTAAACTCAGTAAGTGAGGATACTTTCACCTGGCATCAGGATTTCCGTTGCTGAAAGGAAATAAAATATTTATCTGTCGTCGAGTGGAAATAGTTATGAACCAAAGCAGAGTATTATACACGTTGATTTGTTCGAAGACTTACCAGGAATACCAACAACAGCAAGGATGGTGTAGTATACTTGAGCGACCATTTGCCTGGGAAGATGCATTTTGTTGTTTGTGAAACAATCCCTCTGTTCCTGCTGCTGGCAATCTGTCAGAATTGGAGAATTCTCTCAGAGTTGGAGCTGTCATCATTCCAGAGACTTTATTTTATATCGTGTGGTATCCCGACTGGGAAACTATAGTTGCATCTGCAGTTTTTAAAATCATTTTGGACAAACAGATTACAACAAGTTTATTTTAAAGATGTGATACCATTGAGATTCAAGTCCATAATTGAACACCCCAAAGACTGGATTAATCTGATCCTATTAGGAGTCAAATGTTAATTGTAATTTGTCTTCAAACAACAATACTATCATTATTTCACACATTGTCCATCCCATCAATATCTAAATATCTTTTGATATCCTTTCCCGTGATGCCCTTCATTTTGTATAGGCTGTTCAGTTATTCAATCCTTCATGTTGTCGAGCTCCTTGAGAGCTGTCCTCTTGCACACTGTTATCCCACTGCTTTCCTTGTCCATTCAGTTTTACAACTCATTTGAGAAATTCTGTCTGTAAATGAACACTCTTATAGAAAAGGTGAAACTGATACTGACTACATCAGCAGCTGGAATGTACTTGAGGTAATATTTCCTCAAAACAAAGACAAAAACAGAAACTAATTTTGAAATTGCACAGAGGCACTATGGCCCATTGTGTTTTCCAGCCAAAATGACACTAACTTTCCATCAGTCGCACTTTCCAGTACGTGGACCGTCACCTTCAATGTTATAACATTTCAAGTGCTCATCCAAGTACTTTTCTGAGTTTTCCCATCTGAATTGCAGGCCCCTACCATCCTCGAGTTGAGAGGACTTTGCCTCGTGTCCCCTTGAAACCTCCTGTCTTTCAGCTTCAAATGATGTCACCTTGTTATTGGCCTTTGGACTGCGGGGTGTATCTGCTTTCTATTCATCCTGTTCATGCCCCTCCCCATCTTGGATACCCCTGTCTCTGCTCTAAAGAAAGCAGCCTGAGCTTATCCAGCCTCCCTCTTCACAGCTAACCTCCCACAGCCCAAACAACGTCCTGGTCCTCCAAGACAATCACATCCTCCCTGTGGTGCAGTGACCAGACACTCCAACTGCGGCCTCACCAAAGACCTGTACCACTCCAATGTCACCTCCCTGCCCTTACAACCTATACCTCAAGTAGTAAAGGCAGCTGCCCCATGTGCCTCCTTAACTACCCTATTAACCTGTCCTCTCACCTCCAGGGATCTGTTAACAAGCTCCTCAAGATCTTCCTGTTCCTCTGAGCTTGTGTCCTACTATTCATTGAGTGCTCCCTTGTCTTGTTACTTCTGGCAACGTCCATCACTCACACTTACCAGGGTTAAATTACATTCCCCGCTGATCTGTCCATCTGAACAATCTGTATCCGTCTATCATCTCATGCTTTATTCCTCACTGACCACTGTGTCAATATTTGTGTCATCTGCAAACTTACCCATCATCCCCAGCAACACGCCCCCTGTGTCCCCCAACACACACTCTCTCTCACACACAGACACAGACATAGTCTCTCTCACAAACACATGCACATGCTCTCTGTCTCTCACTCACACACGTAAATACTCTCTCTCACACACACACATGCAGTCACGCACACACTCGCGCACACACACTCTCTCTCTCACACAGATATGCACGCACAAGCACACACGCAAACACTCTCTGTCTCATATGCACAAACACGCACTCTCTCTCACACACACACACACACACATATACACACATACTCTCCCTCTCACATGGGAGTCATAGAGTCATAGAGATGTATAGCATGGAAACAGACCCTTCAGTCAAACTTGTCCATGCCGACCAGATATCCCAACCCAATCTAGTACCACCTGCCAGCACCCGGCCCATATCCCTCCAAAACCTTCCTATTCATATACCCATCCAAATGCCTCTTAAATGTTGCAATTGTACCAGCCTCTACCACTTCCTCAGGCAGCTCATTCCATACATATACCACCCTCTATGTGAAAAAGTTGCCCCTTAGGTCCCTTTTATATCTTTCCCCTCTCACCCTAAACCTATGCCCTCTAATTCTGGACTCCCCCAACTCAGGAAAAAGACTTTGCCTATTTACCCTTTCCATGCTTCTCATAATTTTGTAAACCTCTACAAGGTCACCCCTCAGCCTCTGATGCTCCAGGGAAAACAGCTCAAGCCATTTCAACCTCTCCCTATAGCTCAAATCCTCCAACTCTGGCAACATCCTTGTAAATCTTTCCTGAACCCTTTCAAGTTTCATAACATCCTTTCAATAGGAAGGAGACCAGAATATTCCAAAAGTGGCCTAACCAATGTCCTGTACAGCCACAACATGACCTCCCAACTCTTGTACTCAATACTCTGGCCACTATCCTATCTACCTGTGACTCCACTTTCAAGGAGCTATGAACCTGCACTCCAAGGTCTCTTTGTTCAGCAACACTCCCTAGGATCTTACCATTAAGTGTATAAGTCCTGCTAAGATTTGCTTTCCTAAAATGCAGGACCTCACATTTATCTGAATTAAACTCCATCTGCCACTTCTCAGCCCATTGGCCCATCTGGTCCAGATCCTGTTGTAATCTGTGGAAACCGTCTTTGCTGTCCACTACACCTCTAATTTTGGTGTCATCTGCAAACTTACTAACTGTTCCTCTTATGCTCACATCCAAATCATTTATGTAAATGACAAATAGTAGAGGACCCAGCACCGATCCTTGTGGCACTCGACTGGTCACAGGCCTCCAGTCTGAAAAACAACCCTCCACCACCACCCTCTGTCTTCTACCTTTGAGCCAGTTCTGCATCCAAATGGCTAATTCTCCCTTCATTCCGTGAGATCTAACCTTGCTAATCAGTCTCCCATGGGGAACCTTGTCGAACGTCTTACTGAAGTCCATATAGATCACATCTACACTCATCAATCTTCTTTGTTACTTCTTCAAAAAACTCAATCAAGTTTGTGAGACATGATTTCCTACGCGCAAAGCCATGTTGACTATCCAGAATCAATCTTTGCCTTTCCAAATACATGTACATCCTGTCCCTCAGGATTCCCTCCAACATGCTCACCACCGAGGTCAGGCTCACTGGTCTATTGTTCCCTGGTTTGTCCTTACCACTCTTCTTGGACAGTGGCACCACATTAGCCAACCTCCAGTCTTCCGGCACCTCACCTGTGACTATCGATGATACAAATATCTCAGCAAGAGGCCCAGCAATCACTTCCCTAGCTTCCCACAGAGTTCTCAGGTACACCTAATCAGGTCCTGGGGATTTATCCACCTTTATGCATTTCAAGACATCTAGCACTTCCTCCTCTGTAATATGGACATTTTCCAAGATGTCACCATCTGTTTCTCTACAGTCTATATCTTCCATCTCCTTTTCCACAGTAAGTACTGGTGCAAAATATTCATTTAGTATCTCCCCCATTTTCTGCGGCTCCCCACAAAGGCCCTATTCTTTCCCTAGTCCTTGATGTATTTGCAAAACCCTTTGGATTCTCCTTAATTCTATTTGCCAAAGCTATCTCATGTCCCCTTTTTGCCCTCCTGACTTCCCTCTTTAGTATATTCCTACTTCCTTTATACTCTTCTAAGGATTCACGCGATCTATCCTGTCTATACCTGACATATGCTTCCTTCTTTTTTTTCAAACAAACCCTCAATTTCTTTAGTCATCCCGCATTCTCTGTACCTACCAGCCTTTTCTTGCACCCTAACAGGAATATACTTTCTCTGGATTCTTGTTGCCTTATTTAGGGTGGCATGGTGGCTCAGTGGTTAACATTGCTGCCTCACAGCACCAGGGTAATAATAGGTTTGATTACTGTCTGTATGGAGTTTGCACATTGTCCATTTTTAAACCTACAATACCTGCTCCCATCATATATAAATCTGCTCAGGAGAGACTGAAAACAAAGTTGGTTATTTTTGCAGATTCCCTTCTTAATGCTGTTCCCATCCTTCCTGAGACTGGGAAAAATGTGTTCCCTGGACCATGGTTTTGAATGCCAGTTTTTCAGATCAGCACACTACATGTCATTTCAGATGGAGACTTAATAAAACACTCATAAAATGGAAGCATGTCGGGGACATTTTACGCACACGCGTGTATACATCATCCACGTGTAAATTATTCTTCTGTCTTTCTACTTCATACTTTCCTCAACATGGAAAACAATTCCCTGCAAATCTCCCACTGGACAATTACACAAACCCAGCTCGATAAGAAGCAAGCTACAGAGTCTCACTATTGTTCCCAGTCAATTCAAATTAATGTCATTGACAGCTCCCACTTAGTCTGTCTGTAGTCCCATTTTCTCTGGAACAATAGAGATAAATTCACATTCAATGATAAATAACAAGATTTATTGGGTCAGTGGAACAGAAATATCAAGTTTCTCTGAATCAGCCAGGAAGCCAGACACTGAATCAGCTCCATATTAAGACATTTCAGAAGTTTATCATGGAGCCAGGTCAAATCCTACCATGACAGAACTTCAATGTAATAAATATCTGGAATTATATCTCTAATGTTGACCATGAGACCATGGCTCTTGCCTCGATTTACCTTGGCTCCCGAGACCAGTCGAACTAGTCACAGATGCTCATGAGTTTGTGCAATGAAGGCAGATCAGAACAGAAAACGTCGACGTTGTCCATGTACAGGATGGGTTGGAGCTGCAGCTCTCCCCTCACTGGACAAGTCACCCTGTTCAGGCCTGCATCTTTCCTGATGGATTCAGGAAAATAAGGCAGGAGAGAGTGGGCATGCCTGCCTTTCTGATTCCTCTCCATTGTGTGAGATTGCACAAACAATGTTGGTGTAGAGCAGTCAGAGCCAATTGTGGAATCCCTCCCTCCAAAGCCCATTTTGGAGAGCACATCCCCCGTGCGATATCCTTCTCCTGGTACAGGCTGATGAGGCAGGTGTCACTTTAAATCAAAGATATACTTTATTATTTTAAACATCTCTTTGGACAGAAACATTGTCACCCAGACAGTTCAGTTCTTCACCTTTCCAGATCAAGTCAAAAAAAAACAAAACATTGGACTTTGACTCTATCCAAAAACCCAAAGATCTCTCTTATACAGACAATACCAATATTTACATGTGGGAGGGTCCAATGACTGAACGGACGCCCATCTTCCTTGGCAGGATGAGCTCAGACAGTGGGTCTTTCCCCACTGCAGCTTGGCAGCAGCTGCTCCAAGCTTTAGAGCGTCCCACTGCGTGTAATCCAGGATCTTGGAATATTCCAACCTGCAACACTCAATCACCCCCAACTCCTTGTTCTGGAAGTTTCGGGCAGATCAAAGAGCATCTTTCATTGAATTGATGGCCTTCTCAGTCCAGTTGGTGTTTGTCTTGGTCTCCTGGGAAACAGTCCGTAGAGTTCAGAGTCCTGCAGAACTGCTTGGGGCAAGCCTCAGCAAAACCACGGCATCTTTCTCTAAACTTACGTTACAAGGGCACATGGGGCAGGGGGCATATTTTCGAAGTAATCTTCCAATAAACTGTCATGAGCAATTGCTTACAAAAGTTTTAAGGGGACTGTTTATATCCTTGAGCCGATGTTTGGATGAGACTAACTGGAGAATCTGACATTCAAATTCTCAGAATTTATCGTGGTAAGCTGAAATACCAAGTCGTTTCTGCCATAATATAACTGTAGATAACTGTTTTAGTGAGCAAGGTTATTCATGGATATGGGTCAAAGGCAAGTGTATTGAGTTAGCGCACAGGTCAGCCATGATCTCATTGGACAATTAGTTTCATTTGCATTGTATCATCCACATTCAAACAGAAGTAGGGGAAACGGATGGAATTTCCACATTATTAAATTGGAAAACATGTTATGAGTCGCTATTATTGAGGATTCTGATAGATGAGGTATTGCTACATTTGGCTGAAATTATTTGTGAATCTCAGACGCGACGAAAATACCTTTTAAGCAGATTCACATGACACACTTTATAAGATTTCTTTCTGTCTGGCATTCTTATTAAATAGCTTGTCTCACACAGTTTCCTTTTGATTTGATAATGCCCACTAAAGCTTGCTTTTAAAGTTTCCCCTCCCACTGGAAATAACAGTAACACTTCATCTCCACAAACGGAATTGTAAATGTTTGGTTTGTTGTCTGGAAATCTCATGGACTTATCCATTTTCATCATCAAATTCTGACTCCCACTTTTTCATTTGGGTAAGGGCCCAACAAAATCAATTACAACCCTTGTCAAATGTTCCTCCAATGTGGGAATCAGTATTAAGGGTCCTGGTATTTTCCAGTTACCTATGACATGCTGACAAAATCCAACTTTCAGGCTAATAAAGATGTTTTTGTATTTTGGATCGAGATTTCCTTACTCCCAGACAACCTCCTACTGGTATTTCATCTACTACCTGAAACCCTTCCTTTCTATAACCCACCAATAGTATAATTAATGACCTTCTGCCTATTTCGCATCTGCCTGAATATGCGATGTTCTCCATTTCATCATCAAAGTGTCAGGAGGCATCAGACTCACCTGTGATGCAGCTCTGCCATTAACAAGGATTTAATGTTTTTCTCTATTACTACAACCATAACTTCCATCACTTTCCCCTGGACTCTCCAACCTCACTTTATATAATGGAAAGTTGCTCTCTCATAATGAATCCCACATATCTTCTATCGCAATACTCCTTCTGAATTATTTTCTCATCTCTCACCATCAAAGACTAACTTGCTTCCGTATCCCTTTAAATTTTAATTGCTTTAACTGCTCCTTCTGACCTACAAGATTAAATCTTACCCGCAAAAGTAAATTCTTGAAAGAGATCTGGCAGTTCCATCTCAAACAGCCCATGACCAGGTTATACATTCTGTTGGTGCTTTTTAGCTTCCACTGTACTTTCCTTTATCACTTCAACAAAACTCATCAGATTATCTTGTTTTCCCACAAATCTTTTCCTAACCTACCAATCCTGTGACTTCATGTGGTTTACTTTATTACAGTGAAAACACCTGAGCTTTTTAATTCTCTTTCTCCCTCAGACCTTTCCACATTATCCTGTGGTAAGCTACCTTTGCAATCTTCAATGAGGTCTCCTGTTCCCTTACCACCTGAAGATTTCTCCTTTCCCAAATTTCTATCCCTCACAGATTGAAACTGATGTTGGAAGCCAATCTTTGATTCACGAACCAACTCATAACCATCAGCCATTTCAGCTGCTAATCTCGCTGTCTTTAACTTCCTGCTCTTCCACGTGCATTCTCAGCTGCTCAGGAAGTGAATTTTTGAACTCCTCCAAAATAATTGTCTCTCAGGGAGCACCATATATTTGATCTATGTTCGATGCCGTTATCCACCTATCAAAATTACTTTGCTTGATCCTTTCAAACTCAATGTATGTTTGACCATGTTCCCTCCTTAGATTCCTGACACACTATTTCTAGATTTCTGGTACTCGCTCATGTACACTGAAGATAGTTTTTTTCACCTCCTCATATTCCCCAGATACCTGCTCTGATCGTGATACAAATGCCTCACCAGCTCTATCCACCAATTTTGCTTGAATCCACAATTCCCAAATGAAAAGTCAGGGTTGATAAAGGTAAACCAGTTCCACTGGTTGGGAATTCTAGAAGTAGGGAGCATTGACTGAGAATTGGGTCCAGACCAGGTAAAGACTGGAGAGATATTACACATAAAGAGTGGATAATGTTTGGAACTCCCTTCCACAATGACAATCAATGCTGGATTAGTTGTTCATACTAAGTTTGAGATAGAGACCTCTTTGCTCTGCAAAGGTGTTAAATGGATATAGGCCAAAGGCTGGTGTGTGGAGTTAGGCCACAGACCAACCATGATGGATGGGGAACAGGCTCGAGGGGATGCATAACTGACTCCTTTTTTATTCCTCATTGGGATGTGGCCGACACTGGCTTAGATGAGATTTATTGCCCATCCCCAATTGCCCAGAGGTGTTTGGAGTCACACATAGGCCAGACCAGTTAAGGACAATGGTTTATGTCACAAAATAGCATTAATGAATCAATTTGATGAGTCCCACAGCCATCCTTGTTAAACTCTTAATTCCAGATACTTTGTTAAGTTGTGTTTGAATTCCAGTTGGTGGGATTCAAGCCCAGGTCCCCAGGAAATGACCTGGGTTTCTAGATTAAGAGTCTAGTGATGACATCACTACACCACGCACACCCCCAATACCACCCCAACCCCCACACTGACCCTCACCCACCCTGTATCGCTAAGACTCTGTAAGTTGTAATTCTATCAAGGTACCTGAAGGTGTATGCCTAATTGATAATGTTTACATTGACATATTGTTAACTTTGAATTGAATTTAATGTCCTTTTAAAAATTAACAAGAAACTCTATGTTCTTATAACATTTAGCATGTGTGCCTGTGGATGAGTAGTTGTGTTCTCTCTGCCTTTTTTGTATGGGGTATATAATTATGATTTATAGAGTCATAGCATTATACAGAATGGAAACAGACCCAAACAAATCAACTCATGGGCACCAAACATGTATCCTAAATTGATCTATTCCCGTTTGCCAGCACTCAGCCCATATTCCTCTAAGCACTTCCTATTCATGTTCCCATCCAGATCATCACATCCTATGGCACATCCAGCTAAGTTTGTGGATGGCACAAAACTACTTTGAAAGCCCAGTGGTGAGGATGGTGCGGGGTATATTAACAGGTTAAACGAGGGGGCCAAAACTTGTCAAATAGAATATAATTTGGGAAACTGTAACATTATTTAGCGGAAAGAACAGCGGAGCAGAATGGAATGCCTTGAAGAGACATGCTGATGATATCACCCAAATATCCGAGAATTGGGCCTGAGGGTACACAGGGCTCAGATTCCATCCTACCCCAGGCATTTGATGCATGGCACACTGATGAAATCTATTTGTCACTGATTAGTCAAACACAGGCCAGTATATTTCTTGTGCCTCTGAATGTAATGTCTATATATAACACATTGATGTTTTTGATTCTGGTGGATTCTTCAGGACCACAATTCCCATGTATAGTTCTTATGTTCCATGGGATCACATGACCATTGCTGCATCAGGTGCAAGTACCTTGCTGAAGGCAACATGCACATCATGTTTAGCAATGCAGTCCCTTTGTCAGGAAAATCAATGGCACATCAACGCATTTGGGGATTTGGCATTATCATTTACTGTGAATAAAGTATCGCAAACCTCATTGAGTTCTTTGAGATGGTGACCAAACAGGTGAATGAGGGTAAAGTGGTTGATGTCGTGTATATGGATTTCAGAGAGGAATTTGATAAGGTTACATGGTAGGCTATTTACAAAATATGTAGGCATGGGATTGCAGGTGATTTAGCATTTTGGATCAATCATTTTCTCTCTGAAAGAAGACACAGGGTGGTGGTTGATGGGAAATGTTCATCCTAGAGTTCAGATACTAGTGGTGTACTGTAAGGATCTGTTCTGGGGCCGCTGTTCTTTGTCATTTTTTTGTCAATGACCGAGATGAGGGCGTAGACGGATGGGTTAGTAAATTTGTGGATGACACTAAGGTCGGTGAAGTTGTGGACAATGGGAAAGGATGTTTCAGGTTACAGAGGGACACAGACAAGCTGCAGAGCTGGGCGGAGAGATGGCAAATGGAGTTTAATGTAGAAAAGTGTGAGGTGATTCACTTTGGAAGGAGTAACAGGAATGGGCTCATGGTAAGATTCTTGGTAGTGTCGACAAAGGTAAGTATGGGCTTGTATTGTCAGCCATTTTTTCATTTGCTGTTATGATTTCCCTTGTTTTTGACTGTAAGAGACATAAATTCATTTTCAGCATTTAAAAAAAAATTTAGAATGTTTAACAATCAGTTTTTATGGCTCGAGTAAGATTAGGGCCAATCAAGGATAGTGGTGGGAAGGTTGGTGTGGAGTCAGAGGAGATAGGGGAAGCGCTAAATGAATATTTTTCATCAGGATTCACACTATAAAAAGACAATGTGGTCGAGGAGAATGTTAAGATACAGCCTACAAAACCGGATCACAAGGAGGAGGTGTTAGCAATTCTGGAAAGTGTGAAAATAGATAAGTCCCCTGGGTCGGGATGTGATTTATCCTAGGATTCTCTTGGAAGCCAGGGAGGAGGTTGCCGAGCCTTTGGCTTTGATCTTTATATTGTCATTGTCTACAGGAATAGTGCCAAAAGACTGGAGGATAGCAAATGTGGTTCCCTTGTTCAAGAAGGGGAGTAGAGAGAACACTGATAATGATAGACCAGTGAGTCTTACTTCGGCTGTGGTTAAGACTTGGAAAAGGGTATGAGAGATAAGATTTATAATCATCTAGAAAGGAATAAGTTGATTAGGGATAGTCAACATGGTTTTGTGAAGTGTAGATCATGCCTCACAAATCTTATTGAGTTCTTTAAGAAGGTGACCAACAGGTGGATTAGGGTAAAGTGGTTGATGCAGAGTATATGGATCTCAGAAAGGCATTCAATAAGGTTCCCCACGGTAGGCAATTGCACAAACTACAGAGGCATGGGATTGAGGATGATTTAGTGGTTTGGATTAGAAATTGGTTAGCTGAAAGAAGACAGAGTGTAGTGGTTGATGGGAAATGTTCATCCTGGAGTTCAGTTACTCATGGTGGACTGCAAATATCTGTTTTGGTTCCACTGTTCTTTGTCATTTTTATGAACAACCTGGATGAGTGCGTAGAAGGACAGTTAGTAAATTTGCGGATGACACTAAGGTCAGTGGGGTTATGGATAGTGCCAAAGGATGTTGCAGGTTACAGAGGGACATCGAAAAACTGCAGAGCCAGGCCTAGATGTGGCAAATGGAGTTTAATGTGGAAAGGTGTGAGGTGATTCACTTTGGAAAAGTAACAGGAAGGCAGAGTACTGGGCTCATGGTAAGATTCTTTGGTAGTGTAGATGAGCAGAGAGTGTCCATGTACATAGATCCCTGAAAGTTGCCACCCAGGTTGATAGGGTTGTTAAAAGCTAATTGTACGCCTTATTGGTAGAGGGATTGAGTTTTGGAGCCACGATGTTATGCTGCTGCTGTACAAAACTCTGGTGTGACTGCACTTGGAGTATTGCGTACAGTTCTGGAAATAGCATTATCGGAAGGATGTGGAAGTCATTGGAAAGGGTGCAGAGGAGATTTATCAGGATGGTTTGGAGGGAAGGTCTTATGAGGAAAGGCTGAGAGAATTAAGGCTGTTTCCTTGAAGGAAGAAAGTTGAAGGTGACTCAATAGAGACATACAAAATGGTCAGACGGTTAGATCGGGTGGAGAGTGAGTCTTTTTTTTCTCGGATGGTGACGGCGAGCGTGAGGGGACACAGCATTAAATTGAGGGGTGATAGATATGGGGCAGATGTCAGAGGTAGTTTCTTTACTCAGAGAGTAGTAAGGGCATGGAACACACTGCCTCCATCATAGTAGACTCACTAACGTTAAGCACGTTTAAGTGATCATTGGATAAATATATGGATGAAAATGGAATAGTGTAGGAGAGATGAGCTTCAGATGAGTTTCACATGTCAACACAACATTGAGGGCCGAAGGGCCTGTCCTGTGCTGTAATGTTCTATATTCTATTATGGAGTGTCAGCCCTGTTCCTGAGAGTCCCTCCTCATGGGGGTCCCATTGGTTCCAGTTTCCCAGTGTCTGAGGTTGGGAGTGTGTCCCCACTACAGCCCGTGGTGGTGCAGTGTGGAGAACATAATCTGCTGGTCAGGGCCCAGCTGGATTGATGTGGAACCAGGCACCTGATTAAAGCTGCTGACCTGACCCTGGGGGCAGCAGGTTGTCAGCCAACCAGGGTCTACCCTGAGAACCACACTGTCCTCTTTGACTATGGGCTGCATGAGTGTGGCAGCAGATTGCAGCTAATGGGAGTTCTCTACACTTACTGGAGGCTTGGGCTGTGGATTGTTCCTGACTGTAACCCTGGCTGGAATGACATTGATATTGAGGGAGGATAGTCTCCTGCTTTAACAACCCACAGACTGGATTGGACATTGGTTCTGGGTTGGACTTTGCATTCACTACTTTCTGCCCCTATCCTCGTGCTGTTGTCCCCATTGGTCTGATTCTCAGTTTGGGTTTTGTTTTCAGCTCCATTCCCCTGAGTCTGATCCTGGATTGGAGAGTGAACTGGACTGAAAGTTGAGGGTACAGATGTATTATCGAACTGAGATGAGAATATTGTAGAGATTGGATTCCTGAAGTAATTCCCACTTTCCTTGCCTTTTGAATAACTGGGCCCATGGGTTAAGACTGTTCTGGTCCCTTTCCCAATGACCTGAAGCTGTCCACCTTTCATTTCCTTCCCCCAATAACCAATCCTGACCATGTGCTCATCTCCCTTCCCCAATGGCTGGGTGGGAGACCCTCACCAAGAATATCACTGGGCCATTCAGCCCTGCCAGACTGTCCCAGTTTAAAAATGTTCCAACTCAAGGGCATCCCCCATGTTCCTCTCCCTCTTTATGAATTAGATCAATTGCCTGAAACAGCTCCAGCCTGTTAGACTGACATTCCCAGCTTTATGGGATAGAGAACTGTAACCATTCCAGACCTGTGGAATTATGCAATACCTTATAACATTGACTAACCCCTGACCTGTGACCTATTGCCTCGTAATAGTGATCCCTCCAGCTCTGGGGGGAAATAGCCTCCCGGCCCTGAGTGTGTCACACTCCCTAAAGAATTGTTCCAATGGGATGGTGTCATTGTGTCTATCCTGGATCTGTCATTGTGAGAACCAATGGAGCTGTTGTTCCCATTGAGTGCCGTTATTTGAGGTGAGAATCCTTACTTGATTGTCAATATGATCCCCAGCTGCTGCTGTTGTCTGACCCTGTCCTAAAATGGCTGTCCTGTCTCTCCCCAGGAAGGATGATGTGAGCTGTAACCCCATCAATCCCACCTGGATCCCATTCAGCTCCACCAGGTCTGGAGAAGGCCCTCTGTCATTCTCCCTGCGTCTAATGAATGGTACGTGATGGGTGACTGGGGAGGGATCTCCTGGCGTCACTCACTGGGAGGTACATTCACTCTCTCCAACCCTTGTCCTCCTGTACTTCAGGTGACTGGCTTACAGAGCGCCCTTCCACTGTCTACTCACTGGGAGACCTCATTCACATTGAGGCATCTGTTTCAATGGCCAATCACATGCCCCTGAAGCTGTACATTGATCGCTATGTAGCTACGCTGAGCCCAGACAAGGACTCCACCCCGAGATACAGGATCATTGAATACAATGGGTAAGGAGCTCTCTGCTCTCTCCAGCTGCTCCTATCTCAATGGCTGCCCTCCATTCACTTCACGGCCCTTTGTCCATCTACAGCTGCCTCCTGGACAGCAAAGCTGAGGATCCTTTTCAACCTTTGTGTTGCCGGGAGACGGGCAGGAGCCAGACAAGCTCAGGTTTGACCTGGATGCCTTTCGTTTCCATGGAGACGAGAATTCTTTGGTAAGAGGAATCTGCTGATTGGCTTCTCCATAGTGGGAGGGAGTCACTAAATACTGCCTTGTTCTGAATGTGTCCCTCAGATTTTCATCACCTGTCCCCTGAAAGTTGCTGCAGTGGATCAGGGAGATTCCAGGAACAAAGCTTGTACTTTCCAGAAGCTGCAGAATATGTAAGTTCCCTCTCTCTGTCCCTCAGGGATGTTGTTGTTGGAGAGGTGATGCACCATGTGGTTGATGGGCTGTTTGTTTGTTTAGCTGGACCCCATTGGAGGAATCTGACAGTGACATTTGTGCCTGTTGCCATATGGGGAACTGTGGGAGCACAAGGGAGATCCTGTTCCCCTCCAGAGGGAGGAGAGACCTTGGTCCTGAAGCTGGTAGGACATTGACCATCTTGATGTTGGGAATCCTCCCCTCTCCATCTCTCCCTGACTGGAATGTTTGATCTTGCAGAGAGTGAAGCTGGATTGAAGTGGGAAAGGGAGGCCTCACTTGGCCCCCTGATCATCCTGGATACTGGGCTGACCAACCTGGCAACTGAGCCCCTGCCTGAGGTTGAAGGAAGGATACAGGAGAGGTCTCCAGGTGGGGAGCTGCCTACCTGCTAGTTTCCCTTTCTGTCCCTGTTTCTCTCAGTAACCACTGGTTTCTCCTTGTTCTGTAGGTGTGGAGTTGGTTGTGATGGTGACCCTGACTGTGACAGTGGTCTGTCTGATCTCTGCTTCATTGCTGGCCTTGGTCCTGTCCAGGAAACACAAGCACGCTCCATCCAACTAGTGAACAAATCCTGAATAAATTCCTTGTATCTTGTCCTGATGGAATGTAACTGGGATTGGTCAGCAGGTTGTGCTTCAACAGTGCGGTGTGGCTTAACTCGGGCTGGCCCCTTCTGTTCCAGCTCCTGTTTCCCTCCCTGCAGTGAGAGTTCACCGTGATGTTTGTGGTTTCCTTCCTCAGAGGCAGGAGGGTTTATATCCCACTGCAGACACAAACCAATCAGCAAACCCCCACCTGTTAGTTGAAGCAGTTGCCATACGAGTTTGGAATGGCTTGTCCTAACTGTTCTGACTGACCCTTCCACTTTGGCCTGAGTGTCATGTGGCCTTGATCATTGTGTGCATCAATGGTCATTCCTACAAATAGTAACAATCTGACACTCCCCCCCCCCCCCCCCCCCCCCCCTCTGCTAGGACAGGGGAAGCCAGCATTTCAAGAGAGAGCTCACACTCTGTCAGAACAAAATGCTGATCTCGGTCTGCTCATGTCTCCTTCCCCTCTCCCAGCTATGCTGTGGTCAGCGAGTTAACAGATGCTCATCTTTCCAGTCAGGAGTGAATTCATCAAACAATTGTTTTTGGGGGTTGTGGACAAGTCCCCAGATAGTCAATAGGAATTACTGTAACAAATACACAGGGAGATTGGAGAGCAAAAGCTTAAGGGTTTGGATGGGATGGAATTTAAATGCATTCAGGCAAGCTCCCTCAAGCAGTATGGGAAGTTACTCAGAAGGGACCTACTCTTGGGAGGGACAGGTGACAGTGGGGAGTGTTTTGGGACCAGTGACCATAGTTCTATTAATCATAAATCATGGAGAGGGACAAAACTGGTCCACCGTTTCAAGTCCTAAACTAGCGCAAGGTGAATGTTGATGGAATTAGACAGGAGTTGATTGGAGTAGTTTATTTGCAGACAAAGGGACCGCTGGCAAGTGGGAGGCCTTTAAAAATGAGATATCTAGAGTTCAAGGTCAATATGTTCCTGTGAGAGTAATGGGTAAGGTTGGCAGGAATAGGGAACCCTGGAAGACAAGCGATATTGAGGCTTTGACCTGAAACTAAGTATGGCTCAGGTCCAGGCAGCTGGGATCAAGTGAATCCCTGAAGGCATACACGGGATAGAGACGTTTACTGAGGAAGGGAATCAGGAAGGTGAAAAGGGGGCACGAGATAGCCTTAGCTGAGAAGATTAGGGTCAATCCAAAGAGGTTTAGTTATTCTTTTTCCTTCTAAAATCCTTAGAATAGAACCCCTCAAGGACCAGAGTCGACATGTGTGTGTGGAACTGCAGGTCCTCAATGAATATTTCTCCTGTCTTTACTGTGGAGAAAGGCATGAAGGCTTGAGGACATTAATGGGGATATCTTGGACAGTCCGTATCACAGGTGTTGGGTGTATTAATGTGTGAAGTTGGATAAATCTCTTATCCAGGTATATCCAAGAACACTGAGGCAAGAGAAGAAATTGTGGGGGCCCTGGCTATTTTTGCATCATTAGCTATGGGTGAGATCCCAGAAGACTGGTGGGTAGTAAATGTGGTGCCCTTATTCAAGGAGGACTGCAAGGAAAAACCTGGAACTAGAGACCAGTAGGCTTAACACCAGTGGTAGGTAAGTTACTTGAGAAGATTCTGAGGAATAAGATATACATGCATTTGGAAAGACAGGGTTTGATTAGGAGTAGTCAGCATGGCTTTGTGTTGGGAGATCATACCTCAAATCTGTTAGGAGAAAGTGAGCACTGCAGATGCTGGAGATCAGAGCATAAAAATGTGTTGCTGGAAAAGCGCAGCAGGTCAGGCAGCATCCAAGGAACAGGAGAATCGACATTTCGGGCATAAGCCCTTCTTCAGGAATGAGGAGGGTGTGCCAAGCATGCTAGGATAAAAGGTAGGGAGGAGGGACTTGGGGGAGGGGCGCTGGGAATACAATAGGTGGATACGATAAAGTGAGGGTGATAGGCCGGAGAGGGGGTGGGGGCGAGAGGTCGGGAAGATGTTTGCAGGTCAAGAAGGTGGTGCTGAGTCTGAGGTTTGGGACTGAGAAAAGGTGGGAGGAAGGGAAATGATGTGTGTGGAGGTGCAGGTGAATTTGTGGCGGATATGGAAGAATCCCTTGGGGCCTTGGAGGGAAGTGAGGGGGGAGGTGTGGGCGCAAGTTTTGCATTTCTTGAGGTTACAGGGGAAGGTGCTGGGAGTGGAGGTTGGGTTGGTGGGGGGTGTGGATCTGACGAGGGAGTCACAGAGGGAATGGTCTTTGCGGAATGCTGATAGGGGAGGGGAGGGAAATATATCCCTGGTGGTGGGGTTCAGTTGGAGGTGGCGGAAATGACGAAGGATGATACGCTGTACATGGAGGTTGGTGGGGTGGTAGGTGAGGACCAGTGGGGTTCTGTCCTGGTGGCGATTGGAGGGGCGGGGTTCAAGGGCGGAGGAGTGGGAAGTGGAGGAGATGCGGTGGAGAGCATCGTCGACCACGTCTGGGGGGAAATTGCGGTCTTTGAAGAAGGAGGCCATCTGGGTTGTTCGGTATTGGAACTGGTCCTCCTGGGAGCAGATGCGGCGGAGACGAAGGAATTGGGAATATGGGATGGCGTTTTTACAGGGGGCCGGATGGGGGTAGGTGTAGTCTAGGTAGCTGTGGGAGTTGGTCGGTTTATAGTAAACGTCCGTGTTGAGTCGGTCGCCCGAGATAGAAATGGAGAGGTCTAGGAAGGGGAGGGAGGAGTCTGAGATGGTCCAGGTGAATTTGAGGTCGGGGTGGAAGGTGTTGGTAAAGTTGATGAACTGTTCAACCTCCTCGTGGGAGCACGAGGCAGCGCCGATACAGTCATCGATGTAGCGGAGGAAAAGGTGGGGGGTGGTGTCAGTGTAGCTGCGGAAGATGGACTGTTCCACATATCCAACGAAGAGGCAGGCATAGCTGGGGCCCATGCGGGTGCCCATGGCTACTCCTTTGGTTTGGAGGAAGTGGGAGGATTGGAAAGAGAAGTTGTTCAGAGTGAGGACCAGTTCAGTCAGTTGAAGGAGGGTGTCAGTGGAAGGGTACTGGTTGGTTCGGCGGGAAAGGAAGTAGCGGAGGGCTTTGAGTCCTTCGTGATGGGGGATGGAGGTGTATAGGGACTGGATGTCCATGGCATTGGGGACCGGGGAAGCGAAAATCATGGAGGAGGTGGAGGGCGTGGGTGGTGTCCCGAACGTAGGTGGGGAGTTCTTGGACTAAGGGGGACAGGACTGTGTCGAGGTATGCAGAGATGAGTTCGGTGGGGCAGGAGCAGGCTGAGACAATGGGTCGGCCGGGGCAGTCAGGTTTGTGGATTTTGGGCAGGAGGTAGAAACGGACGGTGCTGGGTTGTGGGGCTATGAGATTGGAGGGGGTGGATGGGAGATCCCCTGAGGCGATGAGGTTCTGGATGGTCTGGGAGATTATGGTTTGGTGGTGGGGTCATGGTCAAGGGGGCAGTAGGAGGAGGTGTCCGCGAGCTGGCATTTAGCCTCAGCGGTGTAAAGATCGATGCGCCAAACTACTACCGCGCCTCCCTTGTCTGCTGGTTTGATGGTGAGGTTGGGGTTGGAATGGAGGGAGTGGAGGGCTGCACATTCCGAGGGTGAGAGGTTGGAGTGGGTGAGAGGGGCGGAGAAGTTGAGGCGGTTAATGTCACGGTGGCAGTTGGCTATGAAGAGATCGAGGGCAGGTAAGAGGCCAGCACGGGGTGTCCAGGTGGATGGGGTGTGTTGGAGGCGGGAGAAGGGGTCATCAGAGGGTGGGCGAGAATCTTGTTTGAAGAAATAGGCGCGGAGGCGGAAGAATTGTTCGATGTCCCGCCGCGTGTTAAACTCATTAATCCGAGAGTTTAGGGGGATGAAGGTGAGGCCTCTGCTGAGGAAAGATCTTTCATCCTCAGAGAGGGGAAGGTCTGGAGGGAGGGTGAAAATATGGCAGGGCTGGGAGCTAGGGCCTGGTGTGGGGCTGGAGCTGGGAGTGGAGGGCAGGGTTAGGTGTGGGGGCAGAGATCGGCGTGGGGGTGGGGTTAGGCATGGGGGCGGGGTTATGTGTGGGGTCGGGGTTAGGTGTTGGGGCGGGGTTAGGTGTGGGGGCGGGGATCGGCGTGCGGTGGGTTTAGTTTTGGGGGCGGGTTTAGCTGTGGGGGTGGGTTAGGCATTGGGGCGGGGATCGGCATGGGGCGGGGTTAGGTGTGGGTGCAGAGATTGGCGTGGGGGTGGCGTTAGGCGTGGGGGTGGGAATCGGCGTGGGGGCAGGGATCCGTGTGGGGGTGGGGTTTGGCGTTGGAGCGGGGATCGGCGTGGGGGCGGGGATCGGCGCGGGGGCGGGGATCGGCGTGGGGTCGGGGTTGGGCGTGGGGGCATGGATCTGTGTGAGGGTGGGGTTAGGCGTGGGGGCAGGGATTGGCGTGGGAGCTAGGTTAGGTGTAGGGGCGGGGATCGACATGGGTCGGGGTCAGGCATGGGGTCGTGGTTAGGTGAGGGGGTGGGGATCGGTGTGGGGGTGGGGTTAGGTGTGGGGGCGGGGATCGGCATGGGGCAGGTTTAGTTTTGGGGGCGGGTTTAGGTGTTAGGGCGGGGATCGGCATGGGGGTGGGGCTAGGTGTGGGGGCGGGGATGGAGTGGGGGCAGGGATCAGTGTGGGGACGGGGAACGGCGTGGGGGTGGGGATCGGTGTGGGGCGGGGATTGGCGTGGGGGCGGGGTTAGGCGTGGGGGCCGGGATGCATGCGGCGTGGTCGTTGTGCAGGCGAGTGACGTCACTGGGGGCGGAAGTGGCTGCGGCGAATGCAGAAACGGTGTTGTTCCCTGTGGTTGTGGATTCCACAGAGGCCGCGAATCTGTCGGTGATGGTCTTCCTGGCGATTGTGGAGCTGGTTGTCTGGGCGGCGATCGCGGAAGCTGCATGGTCAGTGTGCGTGGAAGTGACGTCATGGTTCCCTACAATGGACCCCTCCATTTACTACATCACCTAACACTAGGGGCAATTTCCCTTGGCCAATTCACCCTGACCTACATGTTTTGTGGATTGTGGGAGGAAAGTGGAGCAAACCCACACAGACACCGGGAGAATGTGCAAACTCCACACAGAGATTCGCCTGAGGCAGGAATTGAACCCGATCTCTGGCACTGTGAGGCAGCAGTGCTCATCACTGTGCCACTGGGCCACCCAAATACTAGTCCAAAATGCAGCACCTCATCAAACAACTTGTAAAAGTCCAAATGTAATATACCTACTATTCCCACTTTATCCAACCTGCTTGTCTCCTCCTCAAACAATATGATCAATGGGGCAGGCATTATCTCCCCTTCATGGAGCCATGCTGACTGTGTTTGATCAAATCGTAAAAGCTCTCCAATGTCCCAACTAGGCTGCTTTGTCTTGGATGGTGTTGAGCTTCATGAGGCTGCACCCATCCAGGCAAGTGGGGAGAATTCTATCCCATTCCTGCCTTGTGTCTTCTTGATGGTGGGCAGGGTTTGAGAATTCAGGAGGTGAGTTACTCCTCATAGTATTCCCAGCCTCTGACCTGCTCTTGGATTCAGAGTATTTCTGCGGCTGGTGCAGTTCAGTTTATGCTCATTGGTGAATAGAAATCTCTCACCCATGGGAGACTAGTTAGCAAGGTTAGATCTCATGGAATACAGGGAGAACTAGCCATTTGGATACAGAACTGGCTCAAAGGTAGAAGACAGAGGGTGGTGGTGGAGGGTTGTTTTTCACACTGGAGGACTGTGACCAGTGGAGTGCCACAAGGATCAGTGCTGGCTCCTCTACTTTTTGTCATTTATATAAATGATTTGGATGTGAACATAGGAGGTAAAGTTAGTAAGTTTGCTAATTAAATCAAAATTGGAAGGATAGTGGACAGCGAAGGTGGTTACCTCAGATTACAGTGGGATCTTGATCAGATGGGCCAATGGGCTGAGGAGTGGCAGATGGAGATTAATTGAGATAAACGCAAGGTGCTGCATTTTGGGAAAGCAAATCCTAACAAGGTTATACACTTAATGGTAAGGTCCTCTGGAGTGTTGCTGAACAAAGAGACCTTGGAGTGCAGGTTCATAGCTCCTTGAAAGTGGAGTCGCAGGTTGATAGGATAGTGAAGAAGGAGTTTGGTATGCTTTCCTTTATTGGTCAGATTACTGAGTACAGGAGTTGGGAGGTCATGTTGCAGCTGTACAGGACATTGGTTAGGTCACTGTTGGAATATTGCATGCAATACTAGTCTCCTACCTATCGGAAAGATGTTGCCAGGGTTGGAGGCTTTGAGCTACAGGGAGAGGCTGAATAAGCTGAGGCTGTTTTCCCTGGAGCATCGGAGGCTGAGGGTTATAAAATCATGAGGGGCATGGATAGGATAAATAGACAAAGTCTTTTCCCTGGGGAGGGGGAGTCCAGAACTAGATCATATAGGTTTAGGGTGAGAGGGGAAAGATATAAAAGGGACCCCAGGGGCAACTTTTTCACACAGAGGGTGGTGCCTGTATGGAATGGGCTGCCAGAGGAAGTGGTGGAGGCTGGTACAATGACAGCATTTAAAAGGCATCTGGATGGGTATATGAATAGGAAGGGTTTACAGGGATATGGGCCAAGTGTTGGCAAATTGGACTAGATTAGGTTGGGATATCTGATTGGAATGGATGAATTGAACCAAAGGTTCTGCTTCTGTGCTGTCCATCTCTATTACTGTATGACCCTATATAAAGCTTATTTATATTCTGCTTGCCAATGTGGACAGTATCCCACGTTCCCACAGTGTAGTGTATTTGCCAGATTTTCACCCTCTCACTGAATGTCTCTGTCTCTCTCTGTGACCCCCTGATGACCTATTCACAATATTCTGCCCTCCCTTTGGGTCCTTTATATATACGGTGTGCCGTTGAGGCGTATGACAGATGGCCAAGCTGAAAGAGTGTTTTTTATGCTGACTCAGTTTGCTGCAATTGGCATTCACTGAATCCCAGAATCGTTCCAGGGCAGAATGAGGCCATTCCGCCCATCCTGGCTGCAGCCACTTTTGCATTTCGGATTAGTGCCATTCACCTGCCTTCCCCCCTCCTAACCCAGCAGCTCATTCCAACAGAAAGTTCTAGCTAGGTGGATAAAGAACTGGTTGAGCAACAGGAGACAGAGAGTAGTAGCCGAAGGGAGTTTCTCAAAATGGAGAAAGGTGACCAGTGGTGTTCCACAAGGGTCAGTGCTGGGGCCACTGTTGTTTGTGATCTGGAAGAGGGCACTGTTGGTATGATCAGCAAGTTTGCAGATGACACGAAGATTGGTGGAGTAGCAGAAAGCATAGGGGACTGTCAAAGAATACAGGAGAATATAGATAGACTGGAGAGTTGGGCGGAGAAGTGGCAGATGGATTTCAATCCAGACAAATGTGAGGTGATCCATTTTGGGAAGTCTAATTCGAGAGCGAATTATACAGTAAACTGAAGAACCTTGGGAAATGTTGATAAGTAGAGAGATCTGGGAGTTCAGGTCCACTGTACCCTGAAGGCTGCTGCACTGGTGGATAGAGTTGTCAAGAAGGCATATAGTATGCTTGCCTTCATCGGACGGGGTATTGCGTATAAGAGATGGCAGGTCATGTTAAAATTGTATAAGACATTGGTTCGGCCGCATTTAGAATACTGTGTATAGTTCTGGTCGCCACATTACCAAAAGGATGTGGACGCTTTGGAGAGGGTGGAGAGCAGGTTTACGAGGATGTTGCCTGCTATGGGAAGGTGCTAGCTATGAGGAGAGGTTGAGTAGGTTAGGTTTATTTTAATTAGAAAAAAGGAGATTGAGGGGGGACCTGATTGAGGTTTACAAAATCATGAAGGGTATAGACAGGGTGGATAGAGACAAGCTTTTTCCCAGGGTGAAGGATTCAATAACGAGAGGCCACGCTTTCAAGGTGAGAGGTGGAAAGTTTAAGGGGGATACATGTGGCAAGTACTTCACACAGAGGGTGGTGGGTGTCTGGAACGCGTTGCCAGCAGAGGTGGTAGACACAAGCACGGTAGAATCATTTAAGATGCGTCTGGGCAGATGCATGAGTAGGTGGGGAGCAGAGGGATACAGATGGTTAGGAATTGGGCGACAGGTTTAGACAGTCCATTTGGATCGGTTCAGGCTTGGAGGGCCAAAGGGCCTGTTTCTGGGCTGTAAATTTCCTTGTTCTTTGTTCTTAGAAACACTCACCTCTACAGCATCTTTGGCATTAAGGACATTCTGCCTGGAAACAACGCTTTGATTGGTTTAGCTGCAGAGCATTAAAAATTTAAGGCCAAGACCACCAGAGGGTGAAAAATATCTGAATGATGCAGACAGAAAGCCCCACCCCCCTCTCTTTCTCTCGCTCTCTTTCTCTCTCTCCTTGGTGCTCTCCCTTTCCCTGTAGGGGGACAAAACACAAAATTCGTGGCAACCTGAGAGAAAAGACTTTCCTCGTCTGAATGTTAAATTCACTGATCAATCACTGAATTGAAGAACGAGTGCTGCCCCGTCAACAGGAGCGTATCATCAGGGTAAAGATCAAAAGGACTGTGAGAAATAGACCTTCCCACCTTGTGGTTTGGATCGTCATTATCAGCAGTTTCATAGCTCAATACGTTATTTCCCCACCAAGTTCTATATGTTACACTATTTATCTACTGTCTGCATAGATTGTGAGGGATTGGTTAGGTGTTTGAAGTCTTGTTGGGATTTAGTTTTAGTTGCATGAGTCAGAAATCCTCAGTCTCTCCCAATCCCCAACCCATTGGCAGATACAAAGCGTACACTATTGACCCATCTCTTCCAACTCCCTCCAATCAATGTGAATAGACAATGTACAGCAAACTGATGGTGTAGAGTAATGGCTGAGTAGGGCACAATGAAGATCTGAATAGTTTCTCAGGAGATATGTTATGGAGCATACCCCTCACTCAGTTTCACCTTTGACCTCAACAATTTTACAATGTGGACAAATCCATGTGAAACCACAAAGGATTGGAAACACACCTTGGTGACACTGTGGCCCATGACCAGAGATGGCCTTATCCTGGAATCCAAGGGTGGAAAATATTATGTTCCGACAGGGTATAATGGTTTCTGACTGGGTTTGATGAAGCTTCTGGAACCCCTTCCTTCAGGAATAATAGTCGACCAAGATGAGCAGTAGAGACCCTTCAAAATCAGAAGTCTGAGACAAGCCAGCCCCACAGCCTTGTGGATACAGAAGGAAGCAGAAGGGGTTCTTTCTCCTGCCGTCCATGTGTACCACAATGGGGTTGAACACCACATCCTTCCGGGACCAGGAGATACCGGAACACCATACAGATTGCTGCACACTGACCGGACACTTGGTCAAACCAATATCTCCCCGGTAACCTTTCTGGAACATATCCTGACAGAGAGCGTATGGGACAACCAACCTCTCATCAAAGACTGAGGCTCAGAGATACTACTGGTGTGATGGTGCTGTTTAACATACTTCAGGGTTACATGGGATGGACTCTAGCCAGGCATCAGGCCGAATCTGTGCAACTGACCCTCATGGAGTTCCTACATCTTCCTCTCTATGGCTGGGAAAGGTTGTTTAAGATATTATAGATGTCTAGTTTGTCAGAAATTGAAGTCCATCCTTGATGGGCCCAGCAATTTGTGGAGCTTTAAAATTGGTAGCTTGTCCCTTTCACGTTGATGTCCTTGGTTACTGTGCTTTGCAGGAACATCTAACCCCATGGACTGCAGTGAGTGCAAGATGAAGGATCATCATCCCCTTCTCAATAGGATGGGGAATAAAGACCAGCTATATCCAGCTATTCCCAAATCCAATGATTGAATTCTCAAATAATCAGTGTTGACTCCAGATCTATTTAATTGGTCATTTCCCCTTTTGATGCAATATCATCCCAAATAAATCCATTCTTGGTCAATCCAGTCCATTCCCTTCCCCCTATAGTCCCCATCTCCATTCTGTCAATCCCACATGGTGTTGTTTGGAAAGGATTGAGCAGATTACTGGATCAGTCATTCACCGAAGGCTCAGACTAAACCAAGATCAGCTCTTTCTCTCATCCATCAACATTGCTCACAATTCCAAGATCATCCTGGAATGTAAAGACAGCCCATGGCTTCAGAAATGCAGATGTTGGAAATCTGAAAAAGACAAAGAAATTACTGGAGGAACTCAGCAGGTCTTACAGCATCTGTCGAGAGAGAAACAGAGTTAACGTTTTGAGTCTGGTGTGTGATGTGTATGGGCACGCAGGTGCTGCCAGACCTGCTGAGGATAGAGCAAACCATTTGTGTCGTAGTGTTTCGAGCAAGGAGGTAATATTGGGGTTGTACAGAGAGTTGGTTAGGCCTCAGCTGCAGTACTGTGTACAGTTCTGGTCACCTCACTACAGGAAGGATGTGATAGCACTGGAAGGGGGTACAGAGGAGTTTGTCCAGGGTGTTGCCTGGGATGTGGAAATTGAGCTACACGGAGAGACTAAATAGGCTTGGGTTGTGTTCTTTAGTAGCCTGATGTGGAGGTACTGGTGTTGGACTGGGGTGGACAAAGTCAAAAATCACATGACACCAGTTATCGTTCAACAGGTTTATTTGAGACCACAAGCATTCACAGTGCTGCTCCTCCTTCAGACAGCTAGTGAGAGAGAATACATTGGACACAGAAATTATAAGGAAAAGATCAAAGGGTGATACAACTCATGTCACTGTATTGAACCCTCACAGATGGCTGATAAACCTTTAATCAGTTAGAATGGAGATACAGGGTTTGATTGAATATGTCACTCCCAAACTTTCTTTCAACTCACTGCCCTGAGATATCTTTAGGTGTTATCAGTATGAAAGAGTTGACATCTCAGGTCAGACAACTCAGTTCAGGCACCCAAATCGAATTCACTAAAGAGGAGGAAAACAACAACAATCTGCCATTCCTCGATGTCATGTCGAGCAAACAGCCAATGGGGAACTTCAAACCAGCGTCTACAGGAAAACAACACAGACTGACCAAATACTGAACGACAGAAACAATCATCCCAACATTCACAAACGAAGCTGCACCAGAACATTATTCCAATGAGCCAACACACACTACAGCACAGAGGAACTACGCAGAGCAGAGGGAAATCACCTCTACTGTGTATTCAAAAAGAATGGGTACCCACTGAACACAGTCCGCCGATTTCTCAGCAACAAACCCAAACAAGCAGACAAAACACGGCCAGAAACTCTAGTCACTCACCCCTACATTAAAGACATCTTGGAAATGACTGCCAGACTACTCAGACCCCTTGGCATCATAGTAACCCACAAACCCACCAACACACTAAAACAGCACTAATGAACTTGAAAGACCCTATACAGACACCAAACAAAATTAATGTCATTTACAAAATACAGTGCAAGGTCTGTAACAAACATTACATTGGACAAACAGGCAGAAAACTAGCCACCAGGATATGTGAACACCAACTAGCCACAAAAAGGCATGACCCTCTCTCACTACTTTCCTCACATACGGATGAGGAAGGACACCACGTCGACTGGGACAACACACCCATCCTAGGACAAGCCAAACAGAGACATGCATGAGAATTCCTAGAAGCATGGCATTCCAACTGGAACTCTATCAACAAAAACATTGAGTTAGACCCCATCGACCATCCCCTGAGAAAAAGAACAGGAAGTGACCTCACCACCGGAAGTGACACCACCACAGGATATGAGATCACCAACCCAAAGAAACCCAAATATATAAATAGAAAGTAGGACTTATCAGCAGTGCTTCGCCTGAGGCCCACTGAAGATGTTACCCAGTATGGTGACAAAACGTCTGGAACTGAACTTTCCAGCTCAGCGAGCAAACCTACATCAAAATGTACAGCAGTGTTGGGAGTACCTTCACACTCATCAGCACTGCGTGAAACATTCCAAATGTTTGGAAAATTCAGATCAATGATTAGATGTAATTGAGATGAGATAAATGCTATTTTCATGTCATTGTCGTGATGTTAATTTTATGCATCTTGGATGTACAAGATTTGACAATCTTACAGAAGCAACGTACAGATTAAAGATAGACCTTGAATCCCTGTTATCTGTGAAGTAATGTATTGGGAGGGAATGAGATGATCTTCATTTTAAAAGGGAGCAGGAGCAGAGGGAATTGGGAATATGCTGCCCAACCTCCTCAAATTCTTTGGACAAATACAGGAACAAAAGAAAATGCAATGGATGGCGTTTTAATGGATTTTTAAAAGCATTTCACAGTCAATCACAAACACATTTATGTGGAAAGGATTCATGCAAAAGGTGATGCCATATGACAATGAAGAGATGGAGCCCCTGAGATCGAAAGTAAGCTGAGGGACAGATAACAACAAGTTAAAACTTGGCTCGATTCAATCTGGTGGCTGATGCTCTCTGCTGAGTTACTGCCCAGGCAGTTAAAGTGAAAATGGAAACACTACTCACTTCACATTTGAGCCATACTCTGTCCCATCCACCCTTCTTCAACAGTGTCATGGAGTCCAATCCAATGAGTACATCGTCCATCCTGTTGCAAGTACATCTGACGGGATACAACAGTGTATCTATGTTAGTGGCCACTATTAAAGAGCTGTTAGTCCAGCAATGGTAAATTACTATGAAAACTGGAGTGTTTACGATAATCGACTATTTTGTAATAACCAATGTTATAATAGATACATATTAAATGACATGAAAACAAGAAAACTTGGTCTCTTTATTTTAGTTCTACACTGCCTTTCATTATTTGATCATTTGAGGGTCTGAAGTCATCTAAGGATGAGCAGGACTGTCTCCATTCCTGGTATAATCTCTGAGGGAGTGAGGCAAGCAATGGGTCTACTTTCACTGCCACTGGACTCCACTTTATTCCCTGAACCTGAACCTGAAAGCCTGTTACTAGGTAACATCTTCAGTGGGCCTCAGGCGAAGCACTGCTGATAAGTCCTACTTTCTATTTATATATTTGGGTTTCTTTGGGTTGGTGATCTCATATCCTGTGGTGATGTCACTTCCTGTGGTGAGGCAGCAGTAGCTAACCACCGTGCCACCCCTTGAATTTTAGTTGATGGGTTACTCTCAAAGTTTATCTTCTTCCTCTTTATTTCTTGGACATGCACTTTCAAACACAAGTTACAGCATCTAGTGAAATACATGGCTGTTTCACACATTTCATGCATATATTTTAACAATTTACATGGATGTAATGTTTAGAGCTTAAAAACATCACAAGGTTCAAAAGACTTTGTCAGTGAAATAGATGCACAGAGGCATGTTCCCATCACCGAGACCCCTCACCATCCTGACTTGGAAATATATCACCATTCCTTCAGTGTCACTGGGTCAAAATCCTGGGATTCCCCTCCCTCCCCAATGACATTGTTGGTAAACCCTCAGCAGGAAACTATGTATTCTGTGTAGGTGGAGTATTCAGGAAGGTCCTGGAAGAACACCGATGGATTAGTTCAGTTAGGCTGGGAATCAGGGAACTCCGAAGAGTGAAGTAAGCTCCATGCTTAATAGAACTGTTCAGTTTAACTGCTGTAAAGGCAACTAAACTACACTGAGTCTGTGTAGTTGAAAACTCGGTGAGAAGTGAAGAACAGAGAGGTATCTCTGTGTGTTGCAATTCAGGAGATATTCCAGCAGCTCATGGAGAGATTATTGTTGGAGTTAGAGCTGCAGAAAAGACTCTGACACCTTTGTGTCCTCAGTAGAAGCCATGCACCAGTAACCGGTTCCCCCTGAATCTTTGTGACCGACCTGACTGCAGTTTCCACTGTTCATAACTGGAGTCAGACAGCATGGAAACTGCAGACCCCTCGGTCCAACCAGTCCATGTCAAACATAATCCCAAACTAAACTAGTCCCACCTGCCTGCTCCTATCCCTCTGAATATTCCTTATTCATGTACTTATCCAAATGGCTTGAAAACTTTATAACTGTAACCATATCCATTACTTTCTCTGGAGGTTAATGTCTCATACTAACTACTCTCTGTGTTCACAAGTTGCCCCTTATGTTTCTTTAAAATATTTTTCCTCTTACCTTAAAAATAATCCCTCTTTAATCTTTAAGCCCCACCTGCCATTCTATATCCGTCATGATTTTATAAACTTCTATAATGTCACCCCTTAACCTCCTCTGCTCCAGTGAAAAGAGTTCCATCCTTTCCAGTCTATTTTTATATCTCAAACCCTCCATCCCTGCAACATCCTGGGAAATCTTTTCTGAACCCTCTCCAGTTTAAGAACATCTTTTCTATAACTGAGCAACTGGAACAGGACACAGTGCTCCAGACATGGCCTCACCAATGTTCAACGTTGTGAACAATGAAATAAACCAATTGGTCAGAAAAGCAGTGTGACCATCCCTTTACCTGATGGAGTTATTGACTCACACTGAAAGCTTTGAGGGAGATTTGAAGTGAAGACGTTGAGGAGGGGATAGTGAAACATTGAAGAATTGACGAGGAAGGAGGTGTCTGATTGAGTAAAGATCTTTACTCCCTGTTCAATGTAGGTTCTCTGTGTTCAATCTCTGCTGGCAACCATCTTATTTATTTTGTCCAGTTTTCTGTCTGGCCCGATTTCTCCAGCTCTGGGTAAATTTCACACGTCCCGTGGTTTCATGCCCACAGTCAGCGTTGAACACTGGGGACAGCAGCAATGTTTTAAAGCAGCAAGGTCAGATGTAATATAGGCTAGGCCAACTGTGGGGCCTGGTGGTTAAACAGCGAACAGGGTAAGAGAATGAGGTTATATGTGTGAGAGTGCGGAGAGTGTGGTGCTGGAAAAGCACAGCAGGATTCCTGATGAAGGGCTTATGCCCGAAACGTTGATTCTCCTGCTCCTCGGATGCTGTCTGACCTGCTGTGCTTTTCCAGCACCGTGCTCTCGATCCTGATCTCCAGCATCTGCAGTCCTCACTTTCTCCTGTATGAGGGAGGATCCCTCTTTGTTGGTCATGTCCCATGAACATAGTGGCTGCTAGGCCATTATAGTGCCTGTGAAGGGAATTACCAAACTGCCTGTGTTTGTCTGGGTGCACAGCGACCTGTTAAAGATGACCAGGTACAAAGATGCCCCTCATGCAGTGGATGTCCAATGAGTGGCAAATTCCCCCAGGAATGATGGGTGTAGAATCAGATGAGGGGAGCATAATGAGGTATGTTTAGTTAGAATGGAAGGGCTGGAGCAAGAGAAGGCCATTCAACCCCTCAAATCAGTCAGACAATAGACAATAGGTGCAGGAGTAGGCCATTCAGCCCTTTGAGCCTGCACCACCATTCATTATGATCATGGCTGATCATTCCTAATCAGTATCCTCTTCCTGCCTTATCTCCATAACCCTTGATTCCACTATCTTTGAGAGCTCTATCCAACTCTTTCTTAAATGAATCCAGAGACTGAGCCTCCACTACCCTCTGGGGCAGAGCATTCCACACAGCCACCACTCTCTGGGTGAAGAAGTTTCTCCTTATCTCTGTCCTAAATGGTCTACCCCGTATTTTTAAGTTGTGTCCTCTAGTTCGGCACTCACCCATCAGCGGAAATATGTTTCCTGCTGCCAGAGTGTCCAATCCTTTAATAATCTTATATGTCTCAATCAGATCCCCTCTCAGTCTTCTAAACTCAAGGGTATACAAGCCCGGTCACTTCAGTCTTTCAGTGTAAGGTAATCCCGCCATTCCAGGAATTGACCTCGTGAACCTACGCTGCACTCCCTCAATAGCCAGAATGTCTTTCCTCAAATTTGGAGACTAGAACTGCACACAGTACTCCAGGTGTGGTCTTACCAGGGCCCTGTACAGCTGCAGAAGCACCTCTTTGCTTCTATACTCAATCCCTCTTGTTATGAAGGCCAGCATGCTATTAGCCTTCTTCACTACCTGCTGTACCTGCATGCTTACCTTCATTGACTGGTGTACAAGAACACCCAGATCTCTCTGTACTGTCCCTTTACCTAAATTGATTCCATTGAGGTAGTAATCTGCCTTCCTGTTCTTGCCACCAAAGTGGATAACCATACATTTATCCACATTAAACTGCATCTGCCATGCATCTGCCCACTCACCTAACTTCTCCAGGTCACCCTGTAATCCCCTAACATCCTCATCACATTTCACCCTGCCACTCAGCTTTGTATCATCAGCAAATTTGCTAATGTTATTGCTGATACCATCTTCTACATCATTAACATATATCGTAAAAAGCTGCGGTCCCAGCACGGATCCCTGCAGTACCCCACTGGTCACTGCCTGCCATTCCGAAATGGAGCCGTTTATCAGTACCCTTTGTATCCTATTAGCCAACCAACTTTCAATCCAATCTAGTACTTTGCCCCCAATACCATGCGCCCTAATTTTACTCACTAACCTCCTGCGTGGGACTTTATCAAAAGCTTTCTGAAAGTCCAGGTACACTACATCTACTGGATCTCCCTCATCCACCTTCAGAGTTACATCCTCAAAAAATTCCAGAAGATTAGTCAAGCATGATTTCCCCTTCATAAATCCATGCTGACTCTGTCCTATCCTGTTACTACTATTCAGATGTGCAGTAATTTCATCCTTTATAATAGACTCCAGCATCTTTCCCACCACTGAGGTCAGAATAACTGGTCTATAATTTCCTGCTTTCTCTCTCCCACCTTTCTTAAAAAGTGGTATAACATTAGCCACCCTCCAATCCTCAGGAACCGACCCCGAATCTATCGAACTCTGGAAAATAATCACCAACGCTCCCACGATTTTCCGAGCCACCTCCTTCAGTACCCTGGGATGTAGACCATCAGACCCCAGGGACTTATCAACCTTCAGCCCTAACAGTCTCTCCAACACCAAATCCTGGCAAATATAAATTCCCTTCAGTTCAGGTCCTTCAGCCACTGTTACCTCAGGGAGATTGCTTGTGTCTTCCCCAGTGAACACAGATCTGAAGTACCCATTTAATTCTTCTGCCATTTCTTTGTTCCCCGTAATATATTCCCCTGTTTCTGTCTTCAAGGGCCCAATTTTAGTCCTAACCATTTAATGGCCTTGCACATACCTAAAAAAGCTTTTTCTATCCTCCTTTATATTCTTGGCCAGTTTACCTTCGTACCTCATTTTCCCTTTGCGTATTTCCTTTTAGTAATCCTCTGTTGTTCTTTAAAAGCTTCCCAGTCCTCAGTTTTCCCACTTATTTTTGCTATGTTATACTTTTTCTCTTTTCACTTTATACGTTTCTTAACTTCCCTCATCACCACAGCCGCCCCTGCCTCCTCTTGGGATCTTTCTTCCTTTTAGGAATGAACTGATCCTGCAACGTCTGCATTATACACAGAAATATCTGCCATTGTTCCTCCACGGTCATCCCTGCTAAGGTATTGCACCATTGAACTTTGGCCAGTCCTCCCTCATAGCTCCATAGTTCCCTTTATTCAACAGAAGTACGGTCACTTCCGACGGTACCCTCTCCCTCTCAAATTGCAGATTGAAGTTCTGCATATTTAACATCATCATGGCTGAACATAGAACAGTACAGCACAGTACAGGCCCTTCGGCCCTCAATGTTGTGCTAGCCTTTTATCCTATTCTAAGATCAATCTAACCTACATCCCCTACATTTTACTATTGTCCAGGTGCCTATCCAAGAGTCACTTAAATGTCCCTAATGTGCCTGACCTTACTATCACTGCTGGCAGGGCATTCCACACACCCGGCATCACATCTCAGGCTCTCACTCACTTTCCTGCCAGCTCCCCTGGAACCCATTATTAATTAAAAAGCTGTCAATCTCCTCCTCAAATTTACTCAATGTCCCAACACCCACCCTACTTTGGTGAAAGTGAATTTTGCAGATTCACGAAACTTTGAGCGAAGTAATGTCTCCTCATCTCTGATTGAACAGGGGACATCTGTTCACCTCCACTTCTCAATCCCTCGGAAAGGCAGCCAGCATCGTCAGAGACCCCTCCCACCCCAATGAAAATCTCTTCCAACCCCTTCGGTCAGGGAGAAGATACAGAAGCTTAAGCACACGCACTGACAGGTTCAAGAACAGCTTCCCCCCTGGTGTTATTCTTCTGAAAGGACCTGGCTCATTTCCGTTTGAACGTTGTCCTTGTTTTTCTGTGCACCTTCTTGGCAGTATGTCTTTGTATCCTTTGCCCTGTTTGATGGTCTTTGTATGTTATGCTCTCCCTGCACTGAGCTGTATTTAGCGACATGAGACAAAAATAAACCAAATCAAATCTCTCAAGTTACCGGCCCTAGACTGTAGACAATATTCCAGCACAGTCTCACTAATGCCTTGGACATTGCAGAAACATTTCCCTACTCTTTCACTCTATTCCTTCAGCAATAAATGCTGAAATTCCATGAGCCCTCCTTCCTCCCTGCTGAATCTGAAAACTGATTTCCTGTAATTCCTGCACGAGGACACCCATACCCCTCGGCATTAAAGCAATCTGAAGCTTCTCCCAATTTCAGTTGATCTCGGTTGCTCTTTTCTTTAATGGGAATCAGCTCGAAGGGTTTCCCCACGCAACTAGGAGCACAATGCTCGAGTTGGCGTTGACACTGCCAATGGATCTGGCTGATTGAGCTGTAGACTCATAAAGATGTACAGCGTGGAAAGAGACCCTTCGGTCCAACTCACCCATGCTGACCAGGTATTCTAAATTAATCTAGTCTCATCTGCAGCATTTGGTCTATATCTCTCTAAACCCTTCCTGTTCATGTACTCATCCAGATGCCTTTTAAATGCTGTAATTGTATCAGCCTCCACCATATACTCTGACAGCTCATTCCATACATACATGACTCTCTGTGTGATTGTAAAGAGTTGCCTTTTTATTCTTCCAGCCAGAATGGATAATCTCACACTTTTCCACATTAAACTCCATCTGCAAAATTGGGGTCTATTTGCTGAACCTATCCTTATCTGTTTGTAAATTCCTGACTTCAATTCCTTCCAAAGCTCCTGGCCAGGTCTCACACAGAGAGGTACCCTCCATGAAACCCACCAAAACTCACACTTCACCAAAGAAACAGAAGATTCTGTTTGAGGTCCAAACAAACATTGGATGATCAGCTGCAGTTACGCAGCTGACCTTCCTGTTGTGAAACAGTGGCATCAGCCACTCTCTGCACTAAAAACAGAATTACATGTGAAGAAGGACTGAGAAATCATGACTACAGCCTCCAATTTCCTCTCTCATTTCCTTCAGTATTTTCAGTAGAGCCCAGTCACTCTTTAATGCTGAGTTGCACTAGTTCATAACTATCCTTTCAGGTTATTGTCAGCAATTGTTGCATTTCCTCCATTTACACAACACCTTCCCGTGAGATGGGAAATCCAACAACAGGACAGATTGTTTACTCTGCTCTGTATCTATTCACTTTGTGGCTCAATGGACATCACCTCTTCCTAAATGTTACTTTTTATACATTTCATCTCTTTGGAAACTTGCAAGTTTAAACTAAAGTTCACGTCTTCAAATCCATTATGTGCCTTTGTTGTTTCCTATTACTGTGATAACTGTGGTCTATCACCACAGCAAATCCCTAAAGCTCGAGCTCTTTCTGTCTGACATTAAAAACCATATCCCCAGAGAGTGGAGACTTTGAATGTTGTGTTTGGGATGGCACAACTGGTCTCTTGGGATCTGAGGTCACACTTGCCTCTGTGATGCTGATGTGTTTGCAGACTTCTCTTGTAGTATCATGCCACTTCTGGGTCTGATATCGACCTTCCTTGTTGCTGGAATTGGAAGAGATTGGATGTATACCCCTTATTTGTCACTACCTCAACATTTGAAGTCACATTTTGTGATGAATACAGCCTGAATTTGAGGAATGATCTGCATCAGGACAGATTGATTTGTTCCTGGTAAGTCCTCAATTCACTGAGATTTGGTGATCCTGTGAGCACATATTGAGGTAGGCACCAACACAGGGAACAACTGTCCTCAGGACCTCTTCTTGCTGGCTTCATATGACAGTCCTCACTTGAAGCACCTCAGTCTCCATTTTCCACATCTCCTTTATGGTGTTCGAGATACATTCCCTACAAATTATTTACCATATGCCAGACACATGAAGGCATATACGATCAAGAGACTGTGTACCCAAAGTTGGACATTCTAAACTGGCTCACAGCCGGAGAAATCCAGCCTGACAGAAAATTGGCCAAACTAAACAGCAGCCAGCAGCTATCGGCTGCAGAGAAAAGAGCAATCCGAAGTCAAAGCGGTTACAAAGGTTCGGGGGGAACCAGTTACAGCCAGCCTGAGGTCTGTGTGAGGAGAAGTGTCAATCTGAACTTCCTGAAACGGTGACTCCGAGTCCAGTGCTGGGGGACATGGCAACAGTGAAGGGGGTTGGTGACAATCCATTGGAAGCTTTGAACGCTGCCCATTACCCCATTGGCTAAAGACCACAGAGTATTCCAGAAGGTCTGGGGTGAGGGGGATAAGGACATATTTGAAACACAAACTGAGTTCTCTGTCCCTGTGTCTACCTCACTGACAAGAACACTGGGGTAAAGTGTTTTCAATAACACATTAACTGGTCCAAAGCACAGACAATAACACATTAACTGGTGCCCCTGGGTGGTCTTTGATTAGAAGGGTTGGTCTAATCTCTGAAGTTGAACCCCACTAACCTTGAACACTTGGATTTTCCTGACTGAAGGGGCTAACTGCCCGATGTGATGACTAACTTCAAATGGGTGAAAGAGGGAATGGGTGAGGGATACAAACAGTCAGAGTTGGTTCAGAGTTGGGGAATCACAGAATACAACAGGTGATCAGGACTTGGGATGTACTGTCTGAGAAGACTGCAGAGACAGGATCAATTGAGGCCTTCAAAAACGCATCGGATTTTATCTGAAAAAGAAGAGGATGCAGGGATGGGGTGAGTTGGAGACATAATGAGCCAGAACAGACACCATGGGCTGAACGATCTCCTTCTGTACTGTGTCCATTATGTAATGTTGTATGAAAGGAAATCTAAACCAGGCTAGTATAGGGCCTGGGGCTGTCAAAGGATCGAATCCCTCTGGAAGGTGGGGTGGGTAGGTGTCTCCAATCTTCACTCTTGTTCCTCCATTTCCTCCCAGTCTATCCTGATACCACTGGCCCCATGGTCCATGATTCCATGGGCCCTGGACATTGTCTCTTTAATTGTTCAGTCCTGCATTGACATCTCAAATAGTGCGAAGTGCTGGCTCTGTTTTCTTTGCCAGCCTGGTGTGCTGTCCCAGCCTGTGGGTTGTCCCCATCACTGAGCACCCACTGCAGCCCCTGCTATGGTCTATCTCACTGAGTCTCAAACTGTCCCAAAGTGTTCGCCATTCACCTGGTTCCTCTGCTCCTGCTCTGCTGGTTGGACCTTTCTTTCTCCAGTTCCTGTTTTACTTTCTCCCAGCTCCCTAACTGCTTCACCTTCTCCCATTCTGTATCTCGTAGACGCTCCATGCAGCTGGGTATTGCTCCTGCCTTGCTGGGTTTTAAAGCTTTCCTCCAGCTCTCAGTGGGGCTCCTGTTTCCTCCCACAGTCCAAAGGTGTGCAGGTTAGGGTGAACTGGCCGTGCTAAATTGCCCCATAGTGTTAGGTTCATTAGTAAGGGATAAATGTAGGGAAATGAGTCTGAGTGGGTTACTCTTCGGAGGGTTGGTGTGGACTTGTTGGGCCGAAGGGCCTGTTTCCACGCTATAGGGAATCTAATCTAATCGAACATTAGCTATTTTTTTTACTTGTCTATTACTCCCCGACCCTTTTTACATCTCTCACCTCCTGTGCTCCCAACCTTACTCAACCCTTTTCCCATGGGTCCCTGTCCCCACTGTCTAGTTGCTCCGATCTTGGATTCGGCTTCCTTGCCTTTGTTTTCTGTGGGTGCCTGACCCCTGGGATCCTACCCTGCCCCAATGAACTCAGAACGATAATCTAATGACAGATACAAGGTCCCCCTGTTCCAGTCCCACAACTGATCCTCACATGGTTTTTCCCAGCAACCACCAGCAAAGGGCTTAACACATTAATGTCAATGTGCCTGAGGTCCACAGTGCAATCCACAGAGTGTGGCAGGAGGGGAGCTGAAGGCCATGGAACCAGTGATGCTAACCGCTGCAGGATCCAGCCTGGGAGAGCCCATGGAGTGTTAACTCAGTGTAGGCAGGAATAGAGAGAGCACCAGCTGCATTTGCCATGTGGCTATGGACAGAGTGCACAAGCAGCTTTGGTAACCTACAGCCGGTACTGCAGTAGCACCACAAAAACAGGCAGATTGTCACTGAGGCAGCGGGGGAAGTCCGTGGAAATTGTGATCCCAAGATAACTCCAACCACACAGAACAGAGGTGACAAGGAACATGGCCTGGGTTTGAGAGAAAAGGATTCACAAATCTCTTTCTTCACTTTAATTTACTTTAGCGATGGAAAGGGATATGTATGTACTGCAGGGCAAGGGTTATAGCTGGGCAAAAGGCAATTACAATGTGATTAGGCAAGGTTTAGGATGCATAGGGTGAGGGAGGAAACTGCGGGGGTGGGGGGGGGTGGGGATGGGCACATTGAAATGTGGAACTTATTCAAGGAACAGCTACTGCGTGTCCTTGATAAGTATGTACTGGTCCGGCAGGGAGGAAGTGGTCAAGTGTGGGAGCTGTGGTTTACGAAGGAAGTTGAGTCTCTTGTGAAGATAAAGAAGGTTCATGTTAGGATGAGATGTGAAGGCTCAGTTTGGGTGTGTGAGAGTTACATGTTAGCCAGAGCAGATCGAAACAGAGAGCTAAGAAGAGCCAGCAGGGGACCTGAGATGTCATTGGCAGATAGGATAAAAAAAACCCTAAAGCTTTCCTTAGGGATATCAGGAATAAAAGAATGGCTAGAGTAAGATAATGGCCAATTAAGGATAGTAGTGGGAAGTTGTGCATGGAGTCCGAGGAGATAGGGGAAGCACTAAATGAATGTTCTTCATCAGTATTCACACTGGAAAAAGACAATGTTGTTGAGGAGAATACTGAGATACAGGCCACTAGACTAGATGGGATTGAGGTTCACAAGGAGGAGGTGTTAGCAATTCTGGGAAGTGTAATAATAGATCAGTCCCCTGGGCTGGAAGGGAAGCCATGGAGAAGATTGCCGAGCCTTTGGCTTTGATCTTTATGTCTTCGTTGTCTACAGGGATAGTGCCACAAGACTGGAGGATAGCAAATGTTGTTCAAGAAGGGGAGTAGAGACAACCATGATAATTATAGACCAGTGAGCCTTACTTCGGTTGTGGGTAAAGTGTTGGAAAGGGAAAGGATTAAGTTAACTGGGGACAGTCGACACGGTTTTGTGAAGGGGAGCTTGTGCCACACAAACCTTATTGAGTTCTTTGAGAAGGTGACCAAACAGCTTCTGGATGAGGTAATGTGGTTGATGTGGTGTATGTGGATTTCAATAAGATGTTTGACAAGGTTCCCCATGGTAGGCTATTGTAGAAAATATAGAAGCATGAGATTGAGGATGATTCAGCGGTTTGGATCAGAAGTTGGCTAGCTGAAAGAAGACAGAGGGTAGTGGTTGATGGGAAATGTTTATCCTGGAGTTCAGTTATGAGTGGTGTACCACAAGGATCTGTTTTGGGTCCACTGCTTTCTGTCATTTTATGAACGACTTGGATGAGGGCAGAGAAGAATTGGTTAGTAAATTTCAGATAACACGAAGATCGGTGGAGTTGTGGATAGTGCCGCAAACTGTTACAGGTTACAGAGGGACATAGATCATCTGCAGAGCTGAGCTGAGGTGGAAATGGAGTTTAAATGTAGAAAAGTGTGAGGTGGTTCACTTTGGAAGGAGCAGCAGGAATGCAGAATATTGGGCTAGTGGTAAGATTCTTGGTAGTGTAGATGAGCAGAGAGATCTCAGTATCCATGTACATAGATCCCTGAAAGTTGCCTCCCAGGTTGATAGGGTTGTTCAGAAGGCATATGGTGTGTTAGATTTTATTGGTTGAGGGATTGAGTTTCGGAACCATGAGGCCATGCTGCAGCTGTACAAAACTCTGGTGCAGCCACACTTCAAGTATTACGTACAGTTCTGGCCACTGTATTATCGGAAGGATGTGGAAGCTTTGGAACGGGTTCAAAGGAGATTTACTAGGATGTTGCCCAGTATGGAGGGAAGGTCTTACAGGGAAAGGCTGAGGGAACTGAGACTGTTTTTGTTAGTGAGAAGAAGGTCGAGAGGTGACTTAACAGAAACATATAAGATAATCAGATGGTTAGATAGTGAGAGCTTTTTCCTCGGATGGTGATGGCCCATTTGAGGGGATAGAGTTTTACATTGAGTGGTGATATCAGAGGTAGTTTCTTCACTCATTGAGCAGTCGGGGCATGGAATGCACTGCTCACAACAGTAGTAGGTACACCAACTTTAAGGGCATTTAAGTGGTCATTGGATAGGCATATGGACAAGAATGGAATACTGTCCGTTCAATGGGCTTCAGTATGGTTTCACAGATCGGCGCAACATTGAGGGCCGAAGGGCCTGTACTGTGCTGTAATGTTCTATGTTCCATGAATCAGCGCTTCCCAATCAGGCAGAAGGATTACTGAGAGGCGAGGTAGCAGTCATCGCTGCAAAGAAAATGTGACAATTGTGGGAGCACAGGGCCATCTTACAAAGGTACGACATGGTTCCCAGTCAGTGAGCACCACCTCAGGACTCCGGTCTAAGGCCCTGAAAGGGCTGGAGAGATATGCAGCAGCTCATTTGGTGCAGGAGATCATGCAGCCGAACCTATTGGGGGAAATGCCTGCGGTTGGATCCACATCTGGAAGGATAATGGAGTTGCAGCTCTCCTCCGTGAGTGTGTAGTACCTGATGGGACAGTGTGGGGTGGGCCCTGGTCAATAATGAGGTGGTGGGCATTCCCGGTGAGAAACACGGAACTGAACACCTCCTGAGATATTCATAATGCTTGATACATGCCATGTTCAAAAATGCTTCTGAGCCGATTCTCTGGATGGGACACGGAGAGAGAACCTGTAGAGTTGAAACTGGGAGACATAGTCTGTGAACACCCACCAGTGTTGGGTAATCTCTGTACCGGCAGCAAATACATTTCAGACTCAGACCTCACCAGGAAATGGCATTTACCTTTCAAGATGGCTGACTGTTGGATTTGGGAAATGTCTGAGTGAGATGAGACAATGATAGGTACACACACACACACACACAGAGTCACACAGACACACAGACACACAGACACACACACACACACACACATACACACACAGACACACAGACACACACACACATACACACAGACAAACACACACATACACACACATATACACACACACACAGACACACACACACACACACAGACACACACACAGACACACATACACACACATATACACACACACACACAGACACACACACACAGACACACACACACACAGACACACACACAGACACACACACATATACACACACACACACACAGACACACACACACACATACACACACACACACAGAATGTGTACCATAGGGAATTGTGGATGAACCTCACCAGAATGACTGACGACCCAGCAGCACAGGCAATCCTCACAGAGCACATGGGTGTGTTCACCAGTTTCACGATTGCGGTCATGTAGACGGCTGGTTAAGAAACCAGACAGCTCTTTGCAGCTCATCATTGATTATAGGGAACTGAATAGGACCACCCCCATCATGACACCAATCATGGTGACTAACCCTGAAACTATTGGGAGACAGGGCCACAGGAGCACAATATTTCACCAGATTGTACATTAGTAATGGATGTTGGTTCATCCTCATTCCACCAACAAGGCCAATATCAATTCCCCTTCACATGTCAGCGTCAGTGAATCACCTGGGCCTGTGTGTCCCAGAGTCTTCACCGTCCCACCCCCCAATATTTCATCAGCAGCTGTTGAAAGCTACGGGGGAACACTACGTTGAATAAATCTCCCCATGGAGATGGGGACAAGGACCAAGCACTGGCCATTGTTAACTCTGCTCACCACACTGGGATGAAGTAAACCTCATGAAGACACAGATTGTGGGGTTTCAGGTGAAGCTAGACACGAGCCACACCGACCTGCAATTGGGACTGGATGAGAGGTCCCAGGAGTACGCTAGAATGAATAGTCAGAAAGGTTTATATCAATATACCAGACTGCCATTTGGGGTATTGGCAGCCTTTCCCAGCCGACCATGGAGAACATTTTAAAAACTCCACCCAACATTGCCATTTTTCTGGATGATGGACTCATAACAGGGAAGGCCAATAAAGAGCACAGCGAGAACAACAATATAGTGTTTAAACATTTCTCCCAGGTGTGTGTATACCTTAGAATGGAAACATGTGCGTTCCTGGGGCCCCAAGAGGCCTACTTGGGTTACCAAGGTGACAAGACCGGCTTCCATCCATTGGAAGATAAAGTGGGGGTGATCAAACATAACCTGGCTCCCAAATCCATACCGAAGCTTTCCTTGGCTTGGTGAACTATTATAGAAAATTCATACATAACCGGCCTCCATCCTGGAACCCTTACATCTGCTGTTCAGGAAGGGGTCAGTCTTGGAAATGGTCTCACACACAAGAAATAGCCTTCAGGGAAGTGAAGCAGCAGGTAACACTGTCTAAGGTGTTGGCCCGCAATGATCCCAGTTAGAGATGTGGTGCTGACATGTGGTGCCTCCCTGTGCGTTATTGGTGTAATGATGGCTCACCAGTGGACCAGCAGAAAGGAACACCCGACAGCTTATATTTCCCAGATTCTGGCTGATGCTGAACACAAGTATGTCCAGAGAGAGAAGGGAGGTTTGGTGGTCATCTCTGGGGTGTGAGGAAGTTCCACCAATCCCTTTCCAGTCAGGAATTTGTCATAGTAACAGATCATAAGCCTCTGACCAGTCTATTGAAGGGAGAGAAGGTGGGGCTGCTTCTGTTGGGGATATACTCATCCAGGCAAGTGGGAGTATTCCACCCCACTCCTGACTTGCATCTTGTAGATGGTGGACAGGCTTTGGGGAGACAGGAGGTCAATTACACTCTGCAGTATTTCTGGCCTCTGACCTGCTCTTGTAGCCACTGTGTTTATGTGATGAGTTCAGTTGAGTTTCTGGTCAATGATAACTCCCAGGATGTTGATAGTGGGGGATTTGGTGATGGTAACACCATTTAATGCCAAAGGGTAGTGGTTAAATTGTCTCTTATTGGTGATGGTCATACCCTGGCATTTGTGTGGCTTGAATGTTACTTGCGCTTTGTCAACCCAAGCCTGGATATTGCCCAGGTCTTATTGCATTTGGACACTGACTGCTTCAGTGCCTGAGGAGTTGGGAATGGAGCTGAACATTGTGCAAGCATCGGTGAACTTCCTCACTTTGAACCTTCTGATGGGAGGAAGGTCATTGATGAAGCAGCTGAAGACGGTTGGGCCTAGGACACTGCCCTGAGGAACTCCTGCAGAGCTGTCCTGGATCTGAGATGACTGATCTCCAATGACCATCTTCCTTTGTGTCAGATATGACAGTAACCAGCGGAGAGTTTGCCCCCGATACACGTTTGCCAGGGCTTCTTGATGGCATACCCAGTCGAATGCAGCATTGATGCCAAGGCCAGTCCCTCTCCCCTCCTCTCCCCTCCCCTCCCCTCTGGAATTCAGCTCTTTTGTCCATGTTTGACCCAAGGCTGTAATGGGGTCAGGAGCTGAGTGACCCTGGGGGAACCCAAACTGGGTGAAGCAGGTTCTTATCTCTGAGAACAGGCAGGGCTTTATGGACGAGTGTGTATAACTCTCCATCATTCATCAAACAGATATTTTGCATTTCATTCCATTAATACTAACATTGAAGGCAGAAACAGAGGTAGGCCTGGAATTAACATTTCAGGGGTTAGCTAGGAAATGAGTAAACAGCCTGCCCATCACTCTGTCGTTCAGTGATGTGATTATCAGAAGCGGAAATACATTGGAATTGCTCCGGTCAGCTTGAACTGTGTCACATTCTGTGTCAGAGAGATAATTACAGAGGGATATTTTGGTGCCACTGACCAATAGTAATCAAAGTGGGAGCGAGGGGGAGCGAGACTGTGGCCTAACTTTAAATGATATATGTTAAGGCATTCTGAAGTTTTTTGGGTGCCTTATAGCTGTGAGAAATGGAGCTGTACTGAAAATAAAGGTCACCTGAAATGACCACGAGACTCGGATTCTCACTGGGAATTGTGGGATCTCACAACCAGTCCTGATTTAACAAGGCTAAAAATCACACAACACCAGGTTATAGTCCAACAGGTTTAATTGGAAGCACACTAGCTTTCGGAGTGACGCTCCTTCATCAGGTGATAGCGGAGGGCTCGATCCCAACACAGAATTTATAGCAAAAATCTGCAGTGTGATATAACTGAAATTATACATTGAAAAATTGATTGTCTGTTAAGCCTTTCATCTGTTAGAATACAGTGATAGTTTCACTTCTTTCATGTGTAAATCACAAAACCTTTTTTTTTAAAAGTTGCATTCTGGCGTTAGCTGTTAACAATGGTGATAGCTAGACAATATGTTGAAGGTGTTAGCCCCCTGTGTTCTCTGTCTATGCCGTGATGTTTAGATTGATTCTAATCTAAAAAGTGAGATAACGGAGTTCTACATGAATGCATGCAGTTTTTGAGCAAAGTACAATGTAACCCTGCAAGTACAAATTCACCCCACAAAATATATGTGTACATGTGGGTCTTTATCTGTCTGTGTGTGTGTGTCTGTCTGTCTGGGTTGGGGGTTGTGAGTGTGAGAAAGCGTATCTGTGTGTGTAGTGAGTGCAGAGTGTCTTAAGTCTGTGGGGGGGGGATGCATGTGTGAGTGTGGGAGTGTGTGTGCACGTCTGTGCGTATGTGTGTCCGTGTGTATATGTGTATAGGAGTACCTGTGTGTGTGTGAGAGTGTGTGAGAGTGTGTGTGTGTGTGTGTGTGTGTGTGTGTGTAGGAGTATCTGTGTGTGTGTATAATGCAATGGTGGTCACCTGTAATGTGACATGAACCCAAGGTCCCGGTTGAGGCCCTCCCGAGGGGTACCGAACTTAGCTATCAGCCTCTGCTCGGCCACTTTTCTCTGCTGCCTGTCCCAAAGTCCGTCTTGGAGGATGGTCACCCGAAGGTCTGAGGCTGAATGTCCTGGACCACTGAAGTGTTCCCCAACTGGGAGGGAACCCTCCTGTCTGTTGATTGTTGTGCGGTGCCCATTCATCCGTTGTCGTAGCCTTTGCTCGGTTTCCCCAATGTACCATGCCTCTGGGCATCCTTGCCTGCAACGTATAAGATAGACAACGTTGTCTGAGTCACATGAGTACCTGCCATGTACAAGGTGGGAGGTGTTCCCACGTGTAATAGTGGTATCCATGTCCACATTCTGACACGTCTTGCAGCGCCTAACTTTGTACACCCCAGTCCAACACCAACATCTCCAAATCCTGATTTAACGAGGAAGAGTACACTATATCCGTGACCCACCTTTCCACAGACCATCTCAAAATAGAACGTCGAACACAGAACATTACACTGCAGTACAGGCCCTTCAGCCCTCGGTCACGAAGTTGGAAACTAGCGGGCGCATGGGTTAAAGGTCAGAGGGGGAAGATTTGAAAGGGACATGAGGGACAACTTTTTCTCACAGAGGATGGTACATGCATTGAATGTGTTTATTGTATTAGCCCCATTCACACATAGACAGACAGACAGCCAAATGCAGTTAAAGGATAAATAAAATCCAATTAACAAATCACAAGATCACTTCAGTGGTTTTTCACAACAAATTGTTCCTCAGGCACAGAGTGTTGTTTCTTCACTGAGTTGTTGAAGATGTTGGTTTTGTTTATCTTTTCACTTCATTCAGAGGATGTCAGTGATGCACATAACTTGGTATCTACACTCTGGCTTCCAAAAGCTAATAATGGAAGGTTTGGCAAGGAGTTTACAAATCACCCTGTGCAGCATCAACACCCCAACTCATTCTCCCAGAACACACCACCCAAATCTCAGTTCACACATCACTCCCAATGGCCTGGAGATGGAATCCCCCAAGGCCTTGTTCATCGTGTCCAGTGACTACAACCAGGAATGTGCTCCCAAAATACCACCAACACGTCTCCTGACCCACTAGAGGGATAACCACCCTGCCCCATTGCTACACAACCAGCAAAGACCATCAAAGCTTTCCAATCCCTGCCTGCATTCGGGAAAATGAGACCATAAGGCAGTGCTCCTTCTCCCAGCTTGTGAGCAGAAACTGAAATGTGAGGATCCAGTACAGAAAGGTGGACAGTGCTGGTCTGAGATAATGGACCAGCTCCTACATAACCAATCAGTGGACTGGTCCATATTCAAGAACTCAGCTACCAATCTAAATGAGCATGGAGCTCCCATCACAGACTTCATCAGTAACTGTGCAGAGCACTGTGCCAGAACTTGACTGTTCCCCAACCAGAAACCATGGATGAATTGAAAAATCCATTCCCGACCAAAATCCAGGTCTGAGGCATTCAGGTCGGGGGTCGGGGGTGGGTCGGGGGGTGGTGGGGGGGAGGGTGTGGCGGTGCCTTCCAGATCACCTTGATCATTTGCAATTGGCCTCCCTTTGTAACAGGTCCACAACAGAGGCCATCTCCCTTGCCCTACACTCATCCCTGGAATATCTGGATAATAAGGATACCTCCGTCAGGCTCCTGCTTATTGACTACAGCACCACCTTCAATCAAATTCCAACTTAACCCATCTCCAAAATCCACAACCTCAGAGTCTGCTCCCCCCTCTGTCACTGGATCTTTGAATTCTTGACCCACAGACCACAATCAGGAAGGATAGGTACTAACACCTCCATGATAATCCTCAACACTGGTGCCCCACAAGACTGTGTACTCAGCTCCTTACTAATACTCCTTATACAATCACCACTGTGTGAGCAAATTCAGCTCCACCTCCATTTACAAGTTTGCTGATGACACCACATAGTGGATCGCATCTCAACGACGGGACAGAGATCTGTAAAGAGATGGACAGTGTTGTGGTGTGGTGAAAAGACAACAACCATAGAACCAGAGTACCCCTGCAGTGTGGAAACAGGCCATTTGGCCCAACAAATCCACACCGAGCTTCCAAAGAGTAACCCTCCCAGACCAATTCCTCTCCTGCTCTAGATTTACCCCTTACTAACCCTAAACACAATGGGGGAATTGAGCATGGCCAATTCACTTATTCTGCACATGTTTGGATTGTGGAAGGAAACTGGAGCACCCGGAGGAAACCCACACAGACATGGGGAGAATGTGTACACAGTCACCTGAGGCTACAATCGAACCCAGGTTCCTGGCGCTGTGAGGCAGCAGTGCTAACCACTATGCCACTGTGAAACCCAATCTCTCCATCAAAGTCAGCTGGTCATTGACTTCAGGAAGCAGAGTGGAGGAACATGCCCCTGTCTGTACTAATGGTGTTGAGGTGGAGCTGGTTAAGAGCTTCATTTTCCCAGGAGTAAAGATCATCAATAACCTGTCCTGGTTCATTCACGTCGCTACGGTCAAGAAATCACAACACACCTCTACTTCCGCAGAAGGCTAAGGGAATGCGACACATCCACAATGGCAGTTACCAAGTCTTATACATATACCATAGAAAGCATTCTATCTGGATCCATCACAGCTTGGGATGGTAACTGCTGTGTCCAAGAACGCAAGAAATTACAAAGAGCCGTGAACATGGCCCAGTCCATTACACAAACCAGCCTTCCATCCATCCACTCTGTCTACATATCCTGCTGCCTTGGGAAAACAGCCAGCATAATCAAAGTCCCCTCCCACCCATTATAGTCTCTTGCACCCTCTTCTATCAGGCGGAAGATACAGAAATTTGAAAGTACGTACCAACAGATTCAAGAACAGCTTCTTCCCTGATGTTATCAGACTTTTGAATGAACTTCTCAAATATCTCTCTCTGCACCTTCTCTGCAGCTGTAACAGTGTATTCTGCCTCCTGTTTGATCACCCCAACGTACTTATATATAGTATGACATACCTGTATAGCATGCAAAACAATATCTTTCACTGTGTCTCGATACATGTGACAATAATAAATCAAATAAAATCCAATCCAACCAAACTCTGGCCTTTCCCTGTCAGACTAGCCATCATCCCAATTACCTTTCAGTAACTTCCATCTGCTGGAGCATAACATCTCCCAAACTTGCTGGAACCCATTCTCGTTATGGACCTCGTTAATGGGGAGCATCTGCCTTCTGTTTAAACACAATACCCTTCCCCGGTAATGAGGTATCACAGAACATTTTGATCAGGAACCAGCCTGCAATTCACTTCCAAGACTGGCTCGCTTCTTCTCCCTTCCTTCTTTATTAACACAGGCTGAAGTTCATTTCTTGCTCAGTACACAACTCCCAATCAAAACTGGGGATGTGTAAAAGAACGATAAATCAGTGAGATCTGGAACAAATGAAAGTCCACTCTCTTTGGAATGAGAACGGGAGTGCACACACAAAGGGCAGGAAATCCACACTCAAAGGAAGGATGCTGAAAGGTCATTGATGAAGAGAAAAATCTCGCAGTGCATGCATTTTCATTATTCATTTATGGGACATGGGTATCGCTGGCTGGGCCAGAATTTCTCACCCATTTCCAGTGGTCCTTGGGAAGTGGGGTTTAGATGCCTACTTGAATTTCTGCAGTCTGATCTGTTGGAGGTTGACCCACAAAACCCTTTCAGAGAGAATTTGAGGATTTTGACCCACTGATGATGAAGGAACTGCTAATATATTTCTAAGTCAGAATTGCTGTAAAGAGGTGGTGTACTGTACCTTTAAGGAAGTTAAAAGCTAGCAGAATTACCTGACACAGCACCAAGTGTCCTGAACACAATATAACGGAACATTTGTTTGAACAACTTGATTAGCGAGTTGCCTGGAGATGTTAAAACAAATTCAAATTAGGCCAATCAGTTTAACTTATATCCTGAAAAATACAAAACTCTAACCAACTTCGTATGTTGACAATCTTAAAAGCCAATGCTTTGGGGGGTATAAGACCAAGGAAAATGGAACAGTTGGGAGGAGAACTGCCAAGCTAATGACATCTGCAGACTGCTCAGAGAATAGCTCTCTTAAAGGTACTTTTATCAATCTGTAAACTATGAGGCAGAATCCCCAAGAAGAAGAAAAGGAGACAGTGGAACATTCAAATAGAAGATTCAACAGCTGGCTGGTTTTCAAATTTGAACTTTTTGGTAAATCTTAATTGGGGGGTTTTATCGGATTAGTATTATGTAAGGGAAGGTAAAAGATAGGTTACAGGAAGGAGTTGTAAATAATTGTTAGTCAATTATTCTCTGTTAAACTTTAAGAAATAAAATTGTTAATTTGTACTTTAAATAGTTCTTGGCTTCTTGAATTTTCACAGATTACTGCGTGGGGTAGATCTTTTCTGTGTTGCTGGTTTAAATTAAGCAGGAGGGTTTACCCCATGTCATCACATTTTGGGGGCTTGGGTATGAGATTTGAACAGGTTTAGACAGATTTGAATAGAGTCAGGGTACGAAAATTCCCAGTAGATTTAAACACTTGCAGGTTAGTGTCCTAGATGTTTAAATAAAATGTCGGGGAGGCAATTTGCTTAATTTCAGAGGCTTGTAGTTGATTAAATTAAAAGTAAGAGAAATGGCTCTTAAAATTGCTAAAGAGTTTCTGGGATTTGAAGATGATTCCCAATTTTATCAAGCAAGTTTAGAAGGAAAGAAAACTACCATACTTTTAGAATTAGCAAAGAGATTAGATTTGGGTTTGACCAAGGACAAAAGTAAAGCTGAAATTGTAAGGGAATTACTCAAACACATTGGTGTGTCAGAGAACCAGACAAGTGCAGTAGAGGTAGAAAAACTTAAATTACACTTGAGGTAAATGGAGTTAAAAGATAAACAATGAGTGAGAGAGAGAGGAAATAAACTGGGAGAGAGAATGGGAAAGAGAAAGAGAGAAGAGAGGGAGAGAGGAAGAAGAGATAGAAAGTTCTTAGCTGAGCAAATAGAGAGATAATTTGAACTTGAGAAGTTGAGCCTTAATCAGCAAAGTCATGTTAACAGGATGGGGATTAAAAGAGAAGGTAGTGATGTATACAAATATTTCAAAACACTGCCACATTTTGATGTAAAAGATGATGAAGCCTTCTTTATTTTATTTGAAATATTGGTGAGACAAATAGGGTGGTCAAAGGAGTTTTGGGTAATGCTAGTCCTTCTAAACTGCGAGGCAGATCTAGTGAGGTATTTGCTGCACTGTCAGATGAGTGGTCAACAGATTATAAAGAAGTTAAACAGGCTATTTTAAGTGCTTGTGAATTAGTACCAGAAGTATATATAGACAGCAGTTCAGAAACACAAAGAAGGAACCAGGTCAGACTTATGTTGAATTTGAAAGAATTAAACACAATCATTTTGATTGATGGGTGAGTGTTTTAAAAATAGATAAGACCTTTGAGGATCTACGAGAGATTATTCTGCTGGAGGAATTTAAAAACTCATTTTCAGAGATGGTAAGAATTCACGTGGAGGAACAGCAAGTTCAGGAGGTGAGAAGGGCAGCAGAATTAGCAAATGAATACGTTTGTGCATGAGACAAGCTTCTGGCCAGAATTTCATCCTGTGGGGAAAAAAAGTTGGGAGAAGGGGAGATCCTACACTACAAAACCAAGAGTAGGAGAACACTGGTAAGAATTTACCACAGGTTAAAGAAGCGCAAGAGGGTGGAAAGGAGGTGAAAGGCCTCAGGTGTTTTCACTGTAATGGAGTGGGACACAGAAGATTACAGTGCCGGTGGTTTTAGAAGGACACTGGGAAAAGGTGTTACACTGCCAGAGGTGGGACACGTAAAGTCACAGTGCTGGTTGTTAAAGAAAGGCAGTGTGGGAAAAGATATGGTAAAAGAAGCTAAGCCAGTGGCATTAGTGAAGGTAATAAAGGAGACCCCAAGAAGAACCAAGGAACTGCAAGAGAGTAGAGTGCACAGCCAAGGAAGGGGCTAGGTATGGTGTTAGTGCCTGATCTCTACAAAGAATTTGCCTCTGTGGAGGAGCAAGGGCAGATGGACAAGAATTTATAATTTTGAGAGGTACAAGAACTAACCAGATAAGGGATGAGCGAATATACAATTTTTTGATCTGTTACCTGCATGTGTGGTAATTTGTGGGAGAGATGGACAGAAATTTAGTGTTCTCCTATGTATGATCATGTTGGAGTGCCAACTCAAGACCGGGGAAATTACAGTGAGAGTGATTGACAGGGTGTCAGTTTCAGGAATTCAGCTTGCTCTTGGGAACAATTTATCAGGAATCGAGGTGGGAATGGCACCTCGTGTTGTGGAGAAGACCAAGGAAGACCAAGAAGCTGAGGAGTTAAAACAGAAATATCCTGGCATTTTCCCAGACTATGTAGTAAACAGATCCCACGATCATAAGCCACCGCATGAAATGAGAAGTAAAGAGAAAGATGAAGGAGTTGAGGTTCAGTTAGCAGACACCCTGTTTGATGGAATGGTGCAGGAAAGACCTGAAGAGACAGAGGGTCAGACAGAGGGGTTTCATCCTGAAAGGCTAATGGACTTGCAACAGCAAGACAAGGTGATAAAAGGTATATAAATATGGAAACATACTCAGAAAAGGATATCAAGAATATTCCTGAGGGCCATTATCTGAAAGATAGAATCCTACAGCAGAAATGGAGGCCACGGCAAGTTAGTGCAGAGGAGAAATGGGCCAAAGTGCACCAGATTCTGTAGAATACAGACAGGAAGTGATACAGGAAGCACGTGAACTACCTGTAGGAGGTCACTTAGGGGTATGAAAGACTCGGGCTAAGGTATAAAAACATTTTTATTGGCCTGGAGTGCACAAGGGTGTTTTGAACTTTTGTCGTAAGTACCAAATGGTCGGTAAGCCACAGGCGGTAATAAAAGCAGCACTTTTGTTGCCAATTCCCACATTTGGACAACTTTCTCATGGGTTGTAATTGATTGTGTAGGTCCCCTCCTGAGAACTAAAAGTGGGAACCAATACTTGCTAACCATAATGAATGCACCTATCAGATTTCCGGAGGCAATTCTATTACGGAGCATTAAGGCAAACAGGGTTTAAGAGGAGTTATTAGCTTTCTTCACACTGTATGGGCTACCCAGAGAGATGCAGTCAATTTGACTGCTCGGCTGTTTAAGGAGGTTATGGTATACAGCACTTTAAATCAAATGCATATCATCCTGAATCCCAGGGAGCTTTTGAAAGGTGGCATCAGAATTTGAAGACCATGTTGAGAGCAGACTGTCAGGATCACCCAAATGATTTGGATAAAGGTATCCCATTCATTTTGTTTGCCATTTGAGATGCCCCAAATGAATCTACTCAGTTAGAACAGAGAACATAGAACAATAAAGCGCAGAACAGGCCCTTTAGCCCTCAGTGTTGTGCTGATCTGTGAACTATTCTCAGCTTGTCCCCCTACACTATCCCAAAATCATCCATGTGCTTATCTAAGGATTGTTTAAATCTCCCTAATGTGGCTGAGTTGACTACATTAGCAGGTAGGACATTCCACGCCCTGACCACGCTCTGCGTAAAGAACCTGCCTCTGACACCAGCGTTTTGTATAGTTGCAGCATGATATTGCGGTTCCGGAACTCAATCCCTCTACCAATGAAACCTAACACACCGAATGCCTCCTTAACAGCACTATCCAACTGGGTGGCAACTTTCAGGGATCAATGTACATGGACTCCAAGATCCCTCTGCACATCCACACGACCAAGAATCTTTCCGTTGACCCAGTACTCTGCCTTCCTGTTATTCTTCCCAAAGTGCATCACCTCACATTTAGCTGCATTGAACTCCATTTGCCACCTCTCAGCCCAATTCTGTAATTTATCCAAATCCCCCTGCAACCTGTAACATTCTTCCAAACTGTTCACTACTCCACTGACTTTAGTGTCATCTGCAAATTCACTAATCCATCCACCTGTGCCTGCGTCTAAGTCATTTATAAAAATGACAAACAGCAGTGGGCTGAAAACAGATCCTTGTGGCACACCAGTAGTAACCGGACTCCAGGCTGAATATTTTCCATCAACCACCACTCGCTGCCTTCTTTCAGAAAGCCAGTTTCTAATCCAAACAGCTAAATCACCCTCAATTCCATGCCTCTGCAATTTCTCCAACAGCCTATCATGTGGAACCTTATCAAAGGCTTTACTGAAGTCCATGTATACCACGTCAACTGCCCTACCCTCATCTACATGCTTGGTCACCTTCTCAACAAACTCAATGAGGTTTGTGAGACACGACCTACCCTTGACGAAACCATGTTGACTATCTGAAATCAAATTGTTGCTTGCTAGATGATTATAAATCTTATCTCTTATATTCGGGCATGAAGTGAGAGGTCCTTTGAAATTAATTAAAGAAAAATTGACAGGACCAAAGTCAGATATCTCACACTTAGATTACATATCTGAGGTGAGGGAGAGACGAAATCGAGTAGGTGAGTTAGCTAAACAGCAGCAAAACAAGGCACAGTATAGAATGAAGCAGGTGGCAGATGACTCAGACATTTTCCTGAGGGGATAATGTGTTAGTCCTGTTATCAGTGATAGGTGATCCCTTCAAAGCAAGGTTTCGTGGTCCCTATCAAATTGAGAAAATGTTGAGTCCGATGAACTATCTAGTAAAGATGCCTGATAGAAAGAAAAGTATTGGGTGTGTCATGTGAACATGTTGAAGCCGTATTATAATGGAGAGAAAGAACTGGAGAAACACGTGTTAGTTACTTCCCCGCAGAGTGAGGAATCAAATCCTGATGATGTAGATTTTGATGTCCCTCAAAATAGATTAAAAACGAAGAAGTCCTTGCGGATGGGATAGGTTAATGAGCTAGCTGTCTCAGGAGCATAGTTGTTACTGCAGTATGAGGACATATGTAAGAATCAGTTGGGGAGGACTAATGCTATTGTACATGAAGTAGACGTAGGGAATATTGCTCTGACAAAACAACTTCCCTATTGGCTTAATCTTTTCAAAGTCCAGACAGGTCCAGATGGAGTGGAGGCAATGCTCGACGAGGACATCATCGAACCAAGCCAGACCGAGTGGGGTTCGCTAATCATTGTAGCTCCCCAACCGGACAGGACTCAACAACTCTGTCAGGGTGAAAGGAAAGGCCGGTAGGTATAGGGAATGCTGGATGACTAAAGAAATTGAGGGTTTGGTTAAGAAAAAGAAGGAAGCATATGTCAGGTATAGATCGAGTGAATCCTTAGAAGAGTATAAAGGCAGTAGGAGTATACTTAAGAGGGAAATCAGGAGGGTAAAAATGGAACATGAGACAGTTTTGGCAAATAGAATTAAGGAGAATCCAAAGGGTTTTTACAAATACTTTAAGGACAAAACGGGTAACTAGGGAGAGAATAGGGCCCCTCAAAGATTAGCAAGGCGGCCTTTGTGTGGAGCCACAGAAAATGGGGAAGATACTAAACGAGTATTTTGCATCAGTATTTACTGTGAAAAAGGATATGGAAGATATAGATTGTAAGGAAATAGATGGTGACATCTTGAAAAATGTCCATTTTACAGAGGAGGAAATGCTGGATATCTTGAAATGGTTAAAGGTTGATAAATCCCCAGGACCTGATCAGGTGTACCTGAGAACTCTGTGGGAAGCTAGGGAAGTGATTGCTGGGCCTCTTGCTGTGATATTTGTATCATCGATAGTCATAGGTGAGGTGCCGGAAGATTGGAAGTTGGCTAACGTGGTGCCACTGTTTAAGAAGGGTGGTAAGGACAAGCCAGGGAACTATAGACCAGTGAGCCTGATGTCGGTGGTGGTCAAGTTGTTGACCACCAACTTGAGGGACAGGATGTACATGTATTTTGAAAGGCAAGGACTGGTTAGAAACAGTCAACATGCCTTTATGCGGGGGAAGTCATGTCTCACAAACTTGATTGAAATTTTTGAAGAAGCAACAAAGAGGATTGATGAGGGCAGAGCAGTAGATGTGATCTATATGGACTTCAGTAAGACATTTCACAAGTTTAGATCTCATGGAATACAGGGAGAACTAGCCATTTGGATACAGAACTGGCTCAAAGATAGAAGACAGAGGGCAGTGGTAGAGTTGTTTTTCAGAATGGAGGCCTGTGACCAATGGAGCGCCACAAGGATCCTGCATCCACTACTTTTCATCAGGTATATAAATGATTTGGATGTGAGTATAAGAGGTACAGTTAGTAAGATTGCAGATGACATCAAAATTGGAGGTCACCCCAGATTACAACAGGATCTTGACCAGATGGAACAATGGGCTGAGAAGTGGCAGATGGAGTTTAATTCAGATAAATGCGAGGTGCTGCATTTTGTGAAAGCAAATCTTGGCAGGATATATACACTTAATGGTAAGGTCCTCGGGAGTGTTGCTGAACAAAGAGACCTTGGAGTGCAGGTCCACAGCTCCTTGAAAGTGGAGTCGCAGGTAGATAGGATAGTGAAGAAGGCGTTTGGTATGATTTCCTTAATGAGTCATAGTATTGAATACAGGAGTAGGGGGTCATGTTGCAGCTGTACAGGACATTGGTTGGGCCACTGTTGGAATATTGTGTGCAATTCTGGTCTCCTTCCTATCGGGAAGATGTTGTAAAACTTGAAAGGGTTTAGACAAGATTTACAAGGATGTTTACAGGGTTGGAAGATTTGAGCTATAGGGATAGGCTGAACAGGCTGAGGCTATTTTCCCTGGTGCATCAGAGGCTGAGGGGTGACCTTATAGATGTTTACAAGATTATGATGGGCATGGATAGGATAAATAGACAAAGTCTTTTCCCTGGGGTGGGGGAGTCCAGAACACGAGGGCATAGGTTTAGGGTGAGAGGGGAAAGATATAAAAGAGACCTAAGGGGCAACGTTTTCACACAGAGGGTGGTACATGTATGGAATAAGCTGCCAGAGGAATTGCTGGTGGCTGGTACTATTGCAACATTTAAAAGGCATTTAGATGGGTATATGAATAGGAAGGTTTGGAGGGATATGGGCTGGATGTGGCAGGTGGGACTAGATTGGGTTGGGATATCTGGTCAGAATGGATGGCTTAGACCGAAGGGTCTGTTTCCATGCTGTCCATCTCTATGACTCTATGACTCTAATTCTGTGTGGATTATGGGAAGGTCAATGCTGTTATAAAGTCAGACTCGTATCTAATACCTAGATTGGAGGACTGTATTGAGGAAGTTGAACAAGCCATTTACATCACCAAATTGGACTTACTGCGTGATTACTGGCAAGTACCTTTATCAGAGACAGTGAAAAAAATTCTGCATTTGTAACCCCAAAAGAATGCCCTTTGGAATGAAGAATGAACCCGTCATATTCCAAAGACTCATGAACAGAGTTGTGGCTGGTTTAACAAACTGGGCAGTCTATTTGGACGATGTAGTGATCTTCAGTAAGTCCTGGAAATATCACATGGTACAGTTGGCAGAGCTCTTTGAATGACTACAAGAGGCAAAATTGGTGATAAACTTCAATAAAACTGAATTTGAGAAAGCAGAGGTGACATTCTTTGGACATGACATTAGTCATGGAATATTGACACCACGGAAAGCAAAGACGAAGGCCATCAAGGAATTTCCACGACCAACCTCGAAGAAAGAAGTGCTTCAATTCTTAGGACTCAGCGGATTCTCTTGGGAGTTTGTTCCAAATTTAAGCAGTGTAGTGACAACGTTAACTGATTTGCTGAGGAAGAACGCAAAGTTTTGGTGGACAGAACAATGTCAGGAGGCATTCAACCATTTGAAATCAATATTAACCACCAAACCAGTTTTAGCTACACCAAACTTTTCAAAACCTTTTAAAGTCACCATGGATGCTAGTGACATAGGAGTGGGAGCTGTACTCCTACAGGAAGATGAGGAGGGGATTGAACTGCCAGTTGGTTACTCTTCGAAGAGGGTCAACATCCACCAGAGGAAATACTCCGTGACTGAAAAACAACTATTGAGTTTGGTACTGGCCTTACAGCACTTTAATGTTTATGGTACGGATAAAATGTACACAGATCACAACCCCCTTCCATTCTTAGAACATTTCAAAGACAAGAATATGAGATCATTTCATTGCAGTCTTTAATTTAAAGGTTGTCCGTGTCGAGGGTTGTAAGAACATAATCGCAGATGCGTTATCACGTATTTAACTGATAAAGTTTAGATGTGATTTGTCTTTATTTAATGTTATATACATATGTAATGTTATATGGGAAGAAGTTAAGGTGAACTTAGGTTAAAGATATCTGTATGTTAGGTTAAAGTGTTTAAAGAGTAGAAAAAAATGAAGTCATCTTTTCATTATGATGGTTCAGTTTTTTCATAATAGGAGAGGTGTTATGAAGATGTGGGTACTGTACCTTTAAGAAAGTTAAAAGCTAGCAGAACTACCTGACACCGCAGCAACTGTTCTGAGCAAGAGGTAATGCAATACTCGGTCCAAGAACTCAAAAAGCTGGTTGCTTGGACATGACAAAATAAATTTGAATTAGGCCAATCAGTTTAAATTATTCCCCGAAAAATACTAAGCTCCAATCAAATTTGAATTGAGTATATTTATAATCTTGAAAGCCAATGGCACAATCTGATGCTTTGGGTGTATGAGACCAAGGAAAATTGAACAGTTAGGAGGAGAACTGCCAAACCACCAGCATCTGCATACTGCCTGGAGAATAGCTCTCTTAGAGGTACCTTTATCTGTCAGTAGCCTATGAAGCATAATCCCTAAGAAGAGGAAAAGAGGATCGAGGAAGATTTACAAAGAAGATTCGACAGCTGGCAGGTTTTGAAAACTTGAATTTTTGGAAATCTTAGTCAGGTGTTTATTGTCTGAGTATTATATAAGGGAGAATAAAAGGTAGGTTAGAGGAAGGAGTTGTGAATAGTGGCTAGTTAATTAATCTCTGTTATACTTTAAGAAGTAAAGTTGTTAATTTGTACTTTAAATAGTTCTTGTCCTCTCAATTTTTCACAGAACACTGATGGGATAAATCATCTCTGTGTTGCTGGTTTAAATGAAGCAGGAGGGTTTACCCCGTGATGTAACAGGATGGTGAGTAACAGGCTTGGAGAGGAACTTTGAAGTTGTAGTGTTCCCAAGTTTCTGCTGCCCTTGCCCTGTTGGACACAATTTTGTGAAAAGATAGGTACAGGAAAATTAAGTTATTAAAAAAGTCCAATTGCATTCTTAGCATCTGATTACAGAAGTGGTATTTTCCTTTTAAGCACATTAAGCAAATTCAGTTGCATCAGTGATGATAGAGGAAACTGTTGCAAGTTAACCCAGACACAATCTATGAATGTGGTTTACACAAGAAAAGTAGGAACTAAAACTGAGAAAAACGTTGCTTTTCTCTAGTTGTTGCTAAAGGCATGAAGATCCTCTGAGTGAGAACATGGAGCTGGACAACATTTACACCAATCTGAATTATGATCAACTGAAACAAGACAGGAAACAGCAAAACCTAATATCAGGTAAACATCCATAATCTGGTCATTATTGTACAGGTTACTCAATCTTTGTAAATTCACCTTCAGATCCATGAACAACAATGTAAATACTTCTCATTGTTTGAGACAAAGAGTTGTCAGGAAATTCCACTTCTTCAGAATTGATGGATTTTAGAGCTGATCAGTGAGATAACATAATATGGTCAGACACTCTTCAGTGACCATCCTTTTTAACTGTTTGTGTTGTGAACAAACAATGAAATAAATCAATTGGTTAGAAAAGCAGTGTGACCATTCCTTTAACTGATGGTGTTATTGACTCACACTGAAATCCATGAGGAAGATTTTGAAGATTTTGAGGGGGAGATAGTGAAACATTAAAGAATTGACGAGGAGGGAGGTGGTTGATTGAGAAATGTGGTCTTTGTTTTTTTAATGATGCAGATGACACAATAACTGATGATTTGTGTCTGCTTTGTATGACCCATACATTTTGTCATGTCAATTCTTGTGCAGTATTCAATCTTTAATGAATGTCTGTGACCTCAGCAAGTGCATGACCGTTAGGTCTAATGTTAAAACATTCCAGCATTGACAGTTTAATGTAAAGGGGAGGAGAGGGGGGAATGATACAAAGGGGTGTCTATGATGATATGGAAAACAGGATGGATGAACTGTTGGAATTGATTTCTGGGGGGGGACAGATATCTCATGATCTCTGTGAAGGTTTCCCCAGTATAGGTTTGTTTCAGAGGGATCTCTGTTCCCCGAGTACTTCATGAGAACACACCGTGAGAATAAAGAACCAAATAGTTCAATCTCTTTTACTATACAGTGTAACACCCACAGCACTTCAATATACTAATTGATTGCATTGACAGTTCTGATTTCACATGGAGTCAGACAGTATGGAAACTGCAGACCCCTCAATCCAACCAGTCCATGTCAAACATAATCCCAAAATAAACTAGTCCCACTTGGCCGCTACTGGTCCATATCCCTCCAAACATTCCTTGTTCATGCACTTATCCAAATGTCTTTTAAACATTATAACTGTACCCATATCCATCACTTTCTCTGGAAGTTAATGTCACATTCAAACCACTCTCTGTGTAAGGAATTTGCCCCTTACGTTTTTTAAAATCTTTTTCCTCGCACCTTAAAAAATAATCCCCTTTAATCTTGAAATGTCCCAGCCTCAGGAAAAGACACCTGCCATTCTATACTCGTCATGATTTTATGAACTTCTATAAGGTCACCCCTTAACCTCCTCTGCTCCAGTGAAAATAGTTCATCCTTTCCAATCTATTTTTATATCTCAAACCCTCCATCCCTGACAACATCCTAGGAAATCGTTTCTGAATCCTCTCCAGTTTAATGACAACTTTTCCATAACTGAGCAACCAGAACTGGACTCAGTGCTCCAGACATGGTCTCACCAATGTTGTAAACAATGAAATAAACCAATTGGTCAGAAAAATAGTGTGCCCATCCCTTTAACTGACGGAGTTATTGACTCACTCTGAAATCCTTGAGGAAGATCTTGAAGTGGAGACGTTGAGGAGGAGATAGTGAAACATTGAAGAATTGACAAGGAGGGAAGTGTCTGATTGAGAAATGCTCTTTATTCCCTGTACAACTTGGATTAACCTCAACATGACCTCCCAACTCCTGTACTCAAAAGTCTAAGCAATGAGTGCAAGTGAGCTAAATGTGATGCAAACTTCAGAGATCAGAACCACTGCAATCCAAGACCACCTGATGATATCTCCCTGATACCTTTGCCATGTCCCACATGAGAAACACACCCATTCTTTGCTTCCATCTGGTAAACAAAAGGGTACTGAGTGTCAGAGATGGTTAGTGCAGAATGTATTCCAGCATTTCACACTGAGACAGTATCGCACATCACGTACAAACACCATCAGTGTTCACACACGCCCTGAACCGGACACAGTGGGGATCAATCTTTCTTTTAAATCACATGATGGTGCAGCCCACTGTCACATCAACTGCATTCTCCTTTCCTCCAACTACACTAACCATTTGGATCAGCCAATAAGATGCAAGCAGAATGTGTTGTGTATGGTCATTATACTTTGGTTTATTGTAATACCAGAACAATTCCAGGATTTCTTTCCGATTGGATTGGCGGCAGTCAGGATGCATTGTCTTTCTCTGGGAATAACTGTACCTTACTCCACAGTTCATCACCATTCTGATTGCGGTACAATAAGTCACGCAGCAATTTTTATTTCTAAATATTTGCTATGCGTAATCAACGCTGCAAATTATTTCCAGTCCCTGGATTACTTTTAGAGTGTGGGACAGCCAAATGCAGGGGAATAAAACCCAGCAAGATCAGCTCAAGAAGCACCTCCATTAGCTCGAAGGACAATAAGGGATTCCAACACATTAAATCATATTGAAGGAAAAGAACCTCAGATCAATTACTCTCGAATTTCTGAGACACTCACCGTGGTGCAGGAGGACTGTTCTGTTTGGAAATGAGGCTCTTACTGAGACCCACTCCTTTAATATTCACAAATATCCTGGGCACCTTCAAAATAATCGATGATCATAAGGCTCGGAGTGTGAATGGATTGATGAACGAATGTGGTTTGGAAGATCTCCTGAATCTGCAATCCTCCATCACCCCAAGTGTTCAATAGCACGGCTAAAGTCAGTCTGTTTGTATTCTCTCCCTCAGGCTGCAGTATTTATCAGGAAAATAGAGAAGATCACCAGATTATCTCAGTGAAAAACTGAGCAGACATGATGAGCCGAATGGCCTCTACCTGCTCCAATATCCTATGGTCTCACTGTAATAATGAAACTAAAAATCCCACAACACCAGATTAGAGTCCAACAGGTTTATTTGGAAGCACTAGCTTTCGGAGCGCCGTTCCTTCATCAGGTGGTTGTGGAGGTGAAGATCATGCTCACAGAATTTATAGCCAAAGAAGTCCAGTGTCATGGAGGTGTGATACTGTAAACAATCCCAGATTAAAACTATCACCTTTTATCATGGGATATGCTGGTTTCTGTTTGAGATATAAATCCCAGAACTTGCCCTAAATTACATTCTCAAATTAGCTGAGTTTTTCAACCAATAGGTGTGAAATCTGTCTGTGTCCCAATGCTATGTCAGACTGACAAACCCTCCGTATAGTTTTACAGAGTTTTACATGGATTCATGCAGTTTTTGAGCAAAATAAAATGTAATTCTGCAAAAACAAATTCACCCCATAAACTGACATGTGTGCGCTTCACTCCTATTGTTTCAAAAGCTGGGCTAACGTGAGAATGTAATTTGAGGGAAGTTCTGAGATTTACATATCAAAGAACAGAAACCAGCATATCCCATGAGAAAAGGTGAAAGTTTTAATCTGGGATTGTTTACAGTATCACATCTCCATGACACTGGATCCCTTTGGCTATAAATTCTGTGATCATCATCTTAACCTCCACAACCACCTGATGACGGAGCAGTGCTTTGAAAGCTAGTGCTTCCAAATAAACCTGTTGGACTCTAACCTAGTGTTTTGGGATTTTTAACTTTGTCCACCCCAGTCCAACACCGGCATCTCCAAGTCGTGGAAGAATGAATGCAGATTGAGGTGCTATGAAACCAGAGCAGACAAGAAACATTATTCACAAAATAAACTAACTCTGCCCAAAGTAATGAATTGAGATTCCCGAGACCACCACAAAGAAAGGAACCCAGTGATTGAAAGCAAATGGAAATTGGAAACCAAACCAGAGTTGGCAAACTCGGACTCCTCTCCCACTGATGCTGCCAGACCCCCTGAGCCTTTCCAAAAATCTCAGGCTTTGATCCTGATTTCCAGACATCTCAGCTCTTCTGTTGAATTGGAACCGAGCTTCAGTTGTGAACAAATCTCATTTTAGTTGAATTTCCCAAACAGTCTCAATGCTGGTGTCCAGAGGGATTTCATACTTTTAAGCTCCTTTCTAAATTTACACGGGGTGGAGGAGGCTATATAAATGCATGGGCTCTGAACACGACTCAGAAACTTTAGCAAAGCCTCTACTCCAAAAGCAATGTGTCCATCGGCTCTGGAGAAGCGGGGTTTGATCCTCTGTTAGACACAAAGCTCACTGCCCTGTCAACCATAACAGTATGAACGGACCTGATCCACTGCAACAACAACATGATTGATTTCCTCAGGTTCTCAATCTGTGGATGACTGAGACAGTCTCTGTAGCCTGGGTGTGCTCTGCAGGTTCTGTTTGCCAGGGGAATAGACCGGACAGTTCAAGAATTCAACACGAGGGTCAATGGCAAAGGAAGCCTTGGAGCTGAGGAGAAAAACCCTGCATTTGCCGGACATCCCCAGGGCACCCTGTGGATGATTTGCTGGGGTTGAAGTACGAACAGAAACTGACTGTGGACAGCGTTGTTGTGAGCACTCCTGCATTTCTTGCTGTCAAGAGCCTTGCCTGATATTGATAGTCACAGACAGCATTGAAACGGTCACATGGGAAGGAAACTGGGACCTGATCACATCAGTCCAAATTGACAATAGTCAGGTATGAAAGGAACCTCCGCCCAGGAGACCGGGACAAGAAGGAAAATGGGACATGGGAAGTGAAGGTGCAGTACCCCATTGCACTGATGACTAGAACCAGCAGATCTGCTGTTGCCATGGCTACACTCCCACAGACATACAGTCGGAAATACCTCAGTGTCTTCCTGAGAGAATTGGAATTGTCACCACGTTGGCTGCAAGAATGAGAGATGAGATTAACCACGTTTTAGTAACAGATTGATGTCTATTTAAGGGCAGCTGTTGAGCAGTATTTCTCCAGTTACATAAGCAACTGCAACTGATATTGGGCTATCGCATGGAGAATGATCAATATAAGGTACCGTTCCTCTCAGTCTAATACAGACACTCTCAGAGAGATCCAGAAATCCATGGAAACACTTGCGTACTCCCTTCAAAGGTTATCACAATAGCAGCATTGCTGTCTAATTGAAGGGAGTTGGGGAATTTATGAATATAAATGTCATGAGTTGATTCCACTGATGAGCAGCTTCATCATACTGATCCTGAGGACATTGTTATAACTGTCAGTTAGATGGGAGGAGGAAGGATATTGGGAACACAAATGACTAACAAACAGATGACAGTGCCTCACTGGGGATACTGAGAACTATGAGAATCGGGGAGGAAGCAGCTTTCATTGTCAGGATTACTGGCTGTCCCATTTTGGAAGAGAATTTTGTCGGAATTCCGTAGAATTCTGAAGGCACTAACTGGTGCATGTTGGAGCTATGGGAAGGGGACCTCATTTCTAATCCAAACAATCCTCCCAGGAATTAATTAGTTTAGTTCGAATTCCTGTTAGTTCCGCTCTTTTCGCAAATCTACCCCTGTTAGCTTTTGTGTTTTTAATTGGTTTGCTTTCTGACTAAGAAGTCACTTTTCAAGAGAATTATAACTTTGTAAATGTCCTTTATAAATAAAGCATGTACAATCGGCAAGTTTTGTAGATTTCGAATCCAAAGGACTGGCCAAAGCAGACCTGTTTCCATGAATGTTCCTGCCTCTTGCCCTGACTGTGCGGAATAATCCAAATCTTGCAGATCATGTCCTGCCCACACGCGTCATCCAGATCTAGTGTCACCATTGCAGATACACAACCGAAGGACAAAGCTCTCCTTACTGTTCCTGCTCCACATTCACAATGGCCATCTTCTGTTGCACTTATTCCAATCTGTGCTTGTGATTAAGGACAGTGAGGCTTTATCTTTTGCTAATGCTGCTACATGGCCCCCACTCTAGAGGGGTCCGAATCCTGGGGGTAGTTCAGTAGTCTCTATACTGGCACAAAGATGTCTGTTGTAATTGACACTTACAGTTAACATAGAAATAACATTTCAGCCACAGTACTGACGGCTTTGCTACCTTCCCCCACCCTCCTCTCTGACCTCTCACCTCCAGCCCCACCCCCACTCACCTACTGTACTCTTTGCTACCTTCCCCCACCCTCCTCTCTGACCTATCACCTCCATCCCCACCCCCATTCACCTATTATACTCTATGCTATTTTCTCCCCACTCCCAACCCCCTCTCATTTATCTCTCCACCCTTAAGGCTTCCAGCCCCTATTCCTGATGAAGGGCCTTTGCCCAAAACGTCAATTTTCCTGCTCCTCGGATGCTGCCTGACCTGCTGTGCTTTTCCAGCACCACTCTAATTTAGACTCTGATCTGCAGTCCTTGTTTTTACCCAGTTTTGTGCATGATATTGGCGACAGCAATTTTCCATTGTTCTGGATGTACGTTTGCTCGCTTTCAGATGTTTCCTTACCATACTCGTTAACATCATCAGTGAGTCTCTGGTGTTATATCCTGTTTTCTTAGGTTTAGGTTTCCTTGGGTTGGTGATGCCTCTGTTTGAATACGCTGTAGAGGTGATTTTCCTCTGCTCTTCGTCGTTCCCCTGTCCTGCAGTGTGTGGTGGCTCATTGAAATAATGTTCTAATGCAGCTTTGTTTGTGGATGTTAGGATCATTGCTTCTGTAGTTCAGTAGTTGGTCTGTATAAGTTGTTTTCCTGTTAAAAGGAATGGGTGCCCAATGAACACAGTCTGTCGATTTCTCAGCAATAAACCCAAACGAGCAGACAAAGTGTACTCAGAAACCCTCGCCATTCTCCCCAACATCAAAGACATCTCAGAATTGACTGCTAGACTATTCAGACCCCCTTGGCATCAGAGTAGCCCACAAACCCACCAACACACTAAAACAGCAGCTCATGAACTTAAAAGACCCAATACAGACAACAAGGAAAACACACATTGTACCTCGCAAGAGCTGTAACAAACACTACATTGGACAAACAGAAATCTAGCCAGTGGGATAAATGAACATCAACTATCCACAAAAAGGCATGACTCACTCTCACTATATTGTGACATACAGATGAGGAAGGACACTACTTTGACTGGGACAACACATCCAATATAGGACAAACCAAACAGAGACATGAACCAGAATTCCTAGAAGCACGGCTTTCCAACCAGAATTCAATCAACAAACACATTGATTTAAACCCTATCAACCATCCGCTGAGAAAAAACCAGAAATGACATCATAAACACAGGAAATAACATCACCAACACAGGAATTGACATCACCGACCCAAGGAAACCTAAACACATAAATAGAAAGCGGGATGTAACACCAGCACTTCACTGGAGGCTCACTGATGATGTTATCTAGTATGGTGACATAACGTCTGAAAATGAACCTTCCAGCTCAGTGAGCAAACTTACACCCAGAACCTCAACCTGAGCTACAAATCTTCTCAAAACTCACTAATTCTTCACTGTGTTTAGTAATTCCCTCATGCCCACTAGAGGTGACTGTATTTCTGTATCACTGGGTTTATCACTACACACAGAAAAGGTCAGACAGTGTTCCTCTGCTCTGAGTGACCACTCATGTTGAAGATAGAGTGGTTTTTAAAGTATTCACTCACAGGACATGAATTTGGCTGGCCAGATCAGTATTAATTGTTCAGACCAGTATTTATTGACCAGACCAGTATGTATTGGTCAGACCAGTATTTATTGCTCATCCCAGAGAGCAGTTGAGAGTCAACCACATCGAGAGTCACATGCAGACCAGACCAGGGAAGGACAATTACATTAATTAACCAGATGGGTTTTTGTTTACCTGTTAACCGGCATTAGACACTTAATCACAGATTTTTATCATCTGCCAAGACTTGGATTTGAACATAGATTCCCAGAACATTATCTCGCTCCCTGGATTAATAATCCTGTGATAATAACCTAACATGGCCATCACCATCTGAGGTAATGGTGCTTCCCTGGAATTATTGCTTCCTCATATTTCAACAAAACCTGAATGTGTTTCTCCATCACCAGTTGGCCTCCCACACTATCGGTTCCTGTTCCTCCAACAGTAATTGTACTCTGCATTTACATTGGATAAATCTATCCTCAAATCTGAATTGCACATCCACAAATGAACAATACGTGTTTGTGTGACACTATCAGCGGTGTGTCACTTTACAGACAATAGACTTGAGATTTCTGCGCTGGCACGAGTCCTTCCTTCACAGTAACCATTACCAGATGCAACAAGTAACCTAGATTAAGGCTGGAAGTGACAGTAGCCCATGGTAGCAGCAAAGATCTTATTTATTTCATAGGAATAGCATCCCCCGCTTGCTCCACTTGCCTTCTTTTGATATCAGTTCTATACCATACATTGGCCAATTGTAATCATTTTGCAATGATACTCTTCCAACAGCACATTCACCATGGACCAACGGTACCCACTGGCATGGACAAGGATATTACTCGGGGCATTGGCACACTCACTGTATTTTTTTTTCACTGGTGGGACATGGGTATTGCCCCCTGATACCCATTGATTCTAGTTTTGCGAGGGCTCCTTGATGCCACACTTGGTTTAATTCAGACTTAATGTCAAGCGCTGTCCCTCTCCCCTCCCCTCTGGAATTCAGCTCTTTTGTTCATTTTTGAACCCAGGCTATAATGGGGTCAGGAGCTGAGTGACTTTGGGAGAACCCAAACTGGGCATCACTGAGCAAGTTATTGCTGAGCAGATGCTGCTTGGGCAATTTTCCACATTGTCGGGTAGATGCCAGTGTTGCAACTCTACTGGAACAGCTTGGCTCAGGGAGCAGCAAGTTCTGGAGCACAAGTCTTCAGTCCTATTGCCAGGATGTTATCAGGACCTTTGCCGTTGCACTATCCATTTTCTTGATATCACGTGGAGTGAATTGAATTGGCTGATGCCTGGTATCTGTGATGTTAAAGACCACGGATCATCCACTCGCACTTCTGGCTGAAGATTGCTATGAAAACTACAGCCTTATCTTTTACACTGATGTGCTGGATCATTGAGGATGGGGATATGTGTGGAGCCTCCTCCTCCATGAATTATTTAATCATCCACCACTCTTCCTGACTGGAGATAGCAGGATTGCAGAGCTTCGATCTGATCCGTTGGTCATGGGATCACTTCGCTCTGTCTATCACTTGTTGCCTATGCTGTTTGGTGTGCTAGTAATCCTGTTTGGTGGCTTCCCCTCAACTTCAGGTATACCTGGTGATACTCCTGGCGTACCCTCCCGCACTCTCCATTGAACCAGGTTTGATCCCATGACTTATTGGTAATGATTGAATGGGGGATATGCAGGCCATGAGGTTACAGATTGTGCTGGAGTACAATTCTGTCAAATAGTGCACAGTCCTGCTGTTGAGCTTTGGTGGGTGGAGTGGCTGAAAGTTTGTGGATGTGGTGCCAATCCAGCAAGCTGTTTTGTCCTGGAGGGGGTCAAGCTTCTTGAGTGTTGTTGGGACTGCACCCATCCAGGCAAGTGGGGAGTGTTCCATCACACTGCTGCATTGTAGATGGTGGACAGGCTTTGGAGAGTCAGGAGGCAGACTACTCACCACAGTATGTCTGGCCCAGACCTGTTCTTGTAATCATTGCATTGATATGGTGAGTCCAGCTCAGTTTATGGTAAATGGTAAAATCCAGGATGCTGATCGAGGGGGATTCTTTGATGGGAGCATCATTGAATGGCAGAGGGTAATGGTTAGATTGTCTCTGCGTGGAGATGGTCATTGCCTGGTCTTTATGTGGCGTGAATGTCACTTACCACTTGTCAGCCCAAGCCTGGATATTGTCCAGAACTTGTTGAATTTGAACAAGGACTGCTTCAGTGTCTGGAATCATGAATGGTGCTGAACATTGTGCTGTGAACATTATCAATGAACATTCCCACTTCTGACCTCACATGGGAGGTAGATTGTATATGTTCACTACTTCTCTGGGATATTACCCTTCTCTTCATTAAACCGAATGCTGCTTTTTCCCTTCTGGCTGATTCGCTGTTCCTGCTATGTTTCTCTAATCCTGAACAAATGATCAGAATATGATAATGTTTGATTTTATAGCTATGCTGCTGGTCTCGTTTCTGGAACATTGTCGTGGCCAATTTAATTATTGTATATACACTTGATCTCATGTAAAAGAGTACCCCTTAGTTTTGGCCAAAAAATCTTGTATTTTCCATATATCTTGTGTAAAAGTTGACCCCATTATGTCTCATCATAAACCTCTTGCAAAGGAAACTGCATGTTCTAATTAATTCACTTAAAGGAAATAGCATTCATCCATTCATACCAGTAATTGCACTCATCACTCTTTGTTACTATATTGCGTCTCTATTAATTAATTAATTTATTCATTCATAGCTCTCCTTTGGTTTACGAGAGCACATTTTGATTCATTCATTCATTCAGACCGTACTGAGTCTGTCAGTACTTAACGCACTTTGTTCACTGTCCATCCAAAAGTAATATTGTTAAAAAGTTCATCATTTTAATGGTGCCATTACATCCGAATAAAAGTGAGATATATATCTTTACGTCTTTGACAAGTTTATTAATATTGCTGAGATTCATAACATAGAGAGTAAATGGGAGAATTTGGTGGGAAAGTTCAAGACATTTATGCATCCAGAATTCAATAAAGATTTCACTTTAAGTGCACCACTATACCAGTGACGTTGTTGAACAGTGGGATTTTGCAAGGTTTCACTGAATCTTTGACATGTTAAATTTTCATCCTGGAATGTATAAATAAACTTTCCTCCTAGTAATTCATTCTTGGTTCTCTTGTTTTTACCCGGTAATTCCCTTTGCCATAATTCATTGTGTTTTTATCTGGGATTAGTTGTGTGATCAAATCGACTTCTGCTAATAATACGGTATCTCGATCTGCAGCATGAATTTCAGCCCCTCAAAACTAGTACCGGGTAACAGTCAACCCCACAAATTAAAGATATATGTAGCTAATATATCACACTTTTATTCAGATATAATGGCACCATTAAAATGATTAACGTTTTAAAAATAGTCCAAAACATTTGACTTTTCCACGAGTATATACGATACACTGTTGAAAAACCTGTTTCTAGTGACGGAAATCTGATGTTGCCTTGATGGCGTATCAGCTGCTGTAACATTCACACTCAATATGCTTGTTTACAATGATATTTATACATAATTGATGGGAAGCTAATACTGATGTAGTCTGACAATCTCTGTGTATTGGCCTGTCAGGCATTCTCATGTTTTTTTTAACCCACGACTGTAGGTGCCTGAATGAGACGCATTGTTTTGCAGCTGATTTCGACTGTAACACACATCATGAATGTCTGAATGATTAATCCCACTATTACAGTTTGTGTTCGCACTCTGTATACTGATTGAGAAATCTGATTAACGATTTCTTTCCAATGCAAAGTGAGGTTTCACTCGGTGTTACACCACGTTTGTTTCCGACTGATTTCACTGGATAGAAGGTTATCCCAGTGCTTCTCAAGCACAACATCCTTAAAATGGACAACAACATTGACTGTGCTATTCATTTTCTATCTGAAATGCTGACCACACTTGGAATGACACCAGAATTTGAAATCATGCTTTAAACTAACAGTTAGATTTTTAAAAAATACATCGAAGTGACTTATTCAGCCAGAATCACAAAGGAACATATTCAGAGAATTGTAGAATCCCTACAGTGAGGAAACAGGCCCTTTGGCTCAACAAATCCACACCGACCCACTCAAACCTATTCCCCCGCCCTATTATTCTATATTTGCTCCCAACTAATACACCTAGCCTACATATCCCTGAACACTATGACAATTTTGCATGGCCAATTCATCTAACAAGTACATCTTTGGATTGTGGGAGGAAACTGGAGCACCCAGAGAAAACCCATGCAGACACGGCGAGAATGTGCAAACTTCACACAGACAATCAGCTGAGGCTGGAATTGAATCTGGGTACCTGGCATTGTGAGGCAGCAATGCTAACCACTGTCAATTATGGTGTAGTTTATTAAACGCACTCTGTGCAGGCTAAGGCAGTATCCAAACAAATGGAGCTTTGTTCTGCGACAAAGTAATTGATTACAAATTGACACAATCTAACATCTTGAGCTATTGATGTTTAATATAATTTATGTTGAAAAGAATTGTGCTCTTTACCACTTCGGCATTACGACTCATCAGGGTAAAATATGTAGTGAGAGAGATGAATTTTGAAATAGGGTACAGAGCAGAGATTTTTTTCTTGCCTTCACTAATATAAGATAAATGTACTTAAATGTGTTCCTGTCTTTTTAACATCATCTGGCATTATGCTCAGGTAACTTATGTGATAAGTGCAACTGCACAATTATTTCACATGCATTACAGGAACAAGAAAATAGACCATAAATTCACATGAAGATGTCAGAACATAATGTTCGACAGTTTTAGGAGAGGACTTGACAGAAGGAAATGCAGACTTCATTCAAATTCTGCGTGTGTCAATAATTCATATCTTGGTCACATGGAAATCAGAAGTAGATTATTCACATCCCTGAATAAGTCAGATGGTACCGGGTTTGCCGAATCCCTGGCTGAGATATGGAATTAGAGTCAGGAGTAACACTGCAATATCAGGCCATGGTGACAGTACAATAACAAACATATTGTGGTGAGTAGGCTACCACCAGGACAGTAAAACCAGGGTCAGCTTTCACTGCTCAGCAAAAAAAATAACATTGTTTTGTTTTTATGGGGTGGAGCGGAGACATATAGATGCTGCATGATGCTCGCAATGCTCAGAAATTCTGAGAGGTTTGTTGGGTCAAAGTTGGCTCAACAGCAGGAGTCAAGGTTATAGGAGCAATCGTTTTGTTCACGGAAGGCTGTCTGCCCTGGGGACCCTTCCAGGCTAAACACTGCATCCCCTTACATTGACATCTCAACATATTAGGCTCGAATGTAATAGCACGATTAAGGGACTGGCAGACAACACAAAAATGGGGAGGTGGAATATGCTATGCTGCAAGACCAATTCAAAAAACTGACTATTTCACAGAAAATGTTCAAGCGATGTTTAGTTGAAGTGTGGAAACTGTAATTTTGAATGAAGAACTATTAAATCTAAATCTTGAAAAGTGTCAGGATACTCTGTGCTCTTTAATCTTACGTTCACAGATCACTGATGGTATCATAACAAGTCAATGAGTTAACTCAGAAGGATATTAACCTGGTGCCCAGGTTCTGGAGCAGAAACGCTGTCATCGTGAAGAAGATCTGTACAAATAATAAGCAAGACAGAAAATAAAGTTAAACAATCAGTTATGTTCAACACATTAAAGGAAAGAATCCATCATGCTTGAGGAGTACAAAAGCCATGCTTTAGTGTTTTGTCTGGAATGGGTAACTAACAATTGAGAACAAATATTCTGCATTGGCACACAGAAACCATTTGGCCAACTGTCATTGAGATAATGATCATTGGCAAGATCGGAAGGTAATCCCGATGTTCCTGCTTAATTCAAATTCCTCACATTCTCTTTCACAACACATCACACAAACTTTCTATGGTTAGCTTAAATTGCATATGTCCAAAATGCACCTGTTCCATTTCCCCTACTCCCTTGAGTATAGCATTTACACAAACATGATGGTTTACAGTTTTCAGATTCTGAAGAATTGTTGCATACTTGGGTACCGATGGGGAAACCCATTGGAAAATAAACCTGCTGCTACACGAACAGGATCAAACAATGTGGCACTCATTGTTATGGACCCAGATACTGACATTGTCATCACCTCTGAGAGTATCAGACAGGGAGGACTAGCTCCTGTCGATACCCAAGGCCCAAATGAGTTGAAGCCAAGGAAAGGGAGGGACATCATGCTAGCACTATCTTGGAGAAGTGGAAAACAAATTCTTCTGTCAAGAAATTCAGGGGAGACAAGCAGGAAGTTGGATGAACACAGCAAACAGGGAAACACTTTAATGATGTTCTCCAGAGAAAAATGCAAGGCGGGTTTGGATGGAGAAAGGAATGGCACATTAATGAGCCATGTCTCCTCCAGTCTGCATGAGAATTCAAACTGGAACAATGTGACTGATCCTTACCTCTGAAAAGGCTCAGTAAGACATGAAGTTGCATGTAATTTATTACAGTAAGTACTTGGGAGAAATGTATGTTACTCCACAGGGTCCCTGTTGGAATTGTGCACTTATCCCAAAGTGTGCATTTATCTGGCAGTTTAGTGAATTACAGTACATTCTCCATGAATCATTTTACGTTATTTCATCAAAGTGAGACAGTTGATTTAATATCTCTACTCCAGCACCAAATGAGAAAGGGTTTGCACTCATGTTCACAAAGTGGGCTCCTCTGACCCTTTCAGTGATGACCTTCTCTTGCACTTTACAGATCGTGGAGGTGTTCAATCAACAGAGTCTGTCCAAGGAAAATCGTCACCTCTCATTATCTACATTCTCCTGGGTGTCTCCATCCTGCTGTCCTTGGGGATGCTTATCACTGCAGTGATACTCTGTAAGTGTTGTGTCATTTTAAACTGTTGTGGTAGGGTTAGGGTTAGTGCTGTATGAATACTCCAATGTCAATTGACAAATGTGATGTAGCAGTGAAACGAGCCTGGGTGATAATGGCGAAAGGAGACTTCGGATTTAGACTCCACTCAAAGCACTGCACCTCGCCCGTTGCCTCACCTCAGTCAGTAGCCCACTTGCTGCCTTGTCTCCTCATGGGTGAGTATATCCCCTGCAGGGAAAAGCAGTCATTGACAAAGCCCTCACAGATTCCAAACCCAGAGCACATCATCCCAGAGGATCTCAACAATGGGAGCAGCTCTACCGTTAATTTTCTGGAGCAATATGGACTGTACCAATGATGCATCTTCGGTAAAGGAAGAGTAAGACTTTGTCATTCCACCATGATGTACTTGGGTTTATGTGAAAATGTTGTGTCAGAAAGTTTCTGTTCTAATGTCAACCATATAAATATTATCCTGATAGATTTTGAATTTTGTCCATTCTGTCTGCTGAGGGAAAATGTCTGTTTCACCTGGTTTGATGGTGAAAGGGATGACACAGTCGAATGGGGCCCAGCAGGGCTGTGTGGCACGGAGATGTTCAAGGGTGTGATGAGTTGTTGGCAGGGCATTTCAGGCCAGTGACATTGTTGGCTTTGAATTGTTGGACTGGGGTCAGTGGTGGGGTTGGATACCGTTACATTTGTAAATGTTTGTGACCTGAGCTGACCATAAATACTAAGTGACTTTTATATTAACAAGGACATCACTGCCATCTGCCCAGTTACAGAATACTGAGTATTTATTGAGAGATCTTGGTGAGATGGACTGAGCCCCTCAATTGCTGCTTCCACTGCTCAGCATCATAAAGCCTTATGACCTGATCTCAAACTATGAAGTCTTCCTAAACATTGCTTTAATAGCAGGAGATAGTAGTGCACCCACAGCCTAACATTCCCCATGGAAATTGTTGGTATGGCGCTGTCTTCCCAATTTCACCACCATTTCACACACCAAATCCTCTTGATGAAAAATCCCAGAGAACTCAACATTGTTAAGATCAGGACAGGACAGTTCTTAATTTAGGGTGTAGGTTTTGCACACTGAGCTGTAGGTTTGATATCCAGACGTTTTATTACCTGAGTAGGTAACATCATCAGTGGCGACCTCCAAGTGAAGCGAAGCTGTTGTCTCCTGCTTTCTATTTATATGTTTGTCCTGAATAGGGTTCCTGGGGTTTGTGGTGATGTCATTTCCTGTTTGTTTTCTGAGGGGTTGATAGATGGTATCTAGATCTATGTGTTTGTTTATGGTGTTGTGGTTGGAGTGCCAGGCCTCTAGGAATTCTCTGGCATGTCTTTGCTTAGCCTGTCCCAGGATAGATGTGTTGTCCCAGTCGAAATGGTGTTTTTTTTCCTCTGTGTGTAGGGCTACGAGGGAGAGATGGTCATGTCTTTTTGTGGATAGCTGGTGTTCGTGTATCCTGGTGGCTAACTTTCTTCCTGTTTGTCCTACGTAGCGTTTGTGGCAGTCCTTGCATGGAATTTTGTAGACGACGTTGGTTTTGTCCATGGGATGTACTGGGTCTTTTAAGTTTGTTAGTTTTTGTTTGAGAGTGTTGGTGGGTTTGTGTGCTACTAGGATTCTGAAGGGTCTTAGTAGTCTGGCTGTCATTTCTGAAACTTTTTTGATGTATGGTAAGGTGGTTAGGGTTTCTGGTGTGTCAGGTCTGCTTGTCGTGGTTTGTTCTTGAGGAATCTGCGGATTGTATTTTTTGAGTATTTGTCCTTCTTGAATACGTTATATAGGTGGTTCTCCTCTGTTTTCCGAAGTTCGTCTGTGCTGCAGTGTGAGGTAGCTCGTTGGAATAGTGTTCTGATACCGCTTCATTTGTGTGTGTTGGGATGGTTCCTGGTGTAGTTAAGTATTTGGTCAGTGTTTGTCGGTTTTCTGTATACGCAGGTTTGTAGTTCTCCGTTGTCCTTTCTTTCGACTGTGACGTCCAGGAATGCGAGTTTGTTGTCGGTTTCTTCATCCTTGGTGAACTTTATGCCTGTGAGGGTGTTGTTGATGATGTTAAATGTCTCTTCTATCTTGTTTCATTTTGTGATGACAAAAGTGTCATCTACATAGCGGACCCAGATTTTTGGTTTGATGTTTGGTAGGGCTGTTTGTTCTAGTCTTTGCATTACTGCTTCTGCTATGAATCTTAATGCCATGTCATGAGGATCACTCACCAGTCAGGGAGGGAATTGGGCTGACATTTGGAGGAGGTGATGTCTGTATCAGTGATGGGAGCACCACAGTGACATGCTCATTCTATTGCAGTATTTCCTGATTCTGCAGCTTGTCTGACTGAACTCTAGTTGCTTTCACCTGATATTGAGAAGGTAGAAGGAATCACTGATAGCAGCATGTGCCCGTGTGGGGATTACGTTTTCTTCTTCATCAGGTCCTACTCCAGAGATGTTGTAGTACCACAAGATGGAGGAACTGAAGGAGATCATTCAGTTCACCGAGTCTGCTCTGTCATTCAATCATCATGAATCTGATAACCCTCAACTCCATTTTCCTGCATTTCCCCATAACTCTTGATTTCCCTGATTAAAAAGCTGTGTTTCTCAGCCTTGAATGTAGTTTACAACCCAGCTTCAACAGCCGTCCGCGAGTCATAACCCTCCAGGAGAAAAATTACTCCCCATCTTGTGGGTATTCCTTTAAATGGGTATTCCTTTATTCTAACATAATGTACCTCTGGTCCTAGATTCTCCCACAAGGGGAAAATCACCAACCCTTCCACATCTATCCTGTCAAGTCCAAACTTACCAACTCAGCGAGCAAGTCAACATCCTCATATTACTGCTATCTTGTCATGTCATTTCGTACAGAGACAAAGGCAAGGCGTTTGTATTAATTGTCAACTGGTTTCAGTTATGAGAAGTCACTGCAATGCCATTCCAGATGCTTGGATATACTCAGTCAGTCACTCAGGGTGGTTAGAGTCAGGAAACTTCACAAAAGGGGCAGAAGGCAAATCCTGGTCCTGAGGCTTTCCGCCCCGAGTGTGGGCTGGACCACACTGGGATGAGAGAAGAAGGGGATTAAGGAGGATGAAATTGGGCAGCACAGCTGCTGCTGTTGTAGGTGGGAGGAATATGGGCAGTGCGGAAGGCATGTAGTGTTAGTGGTATCAGGGGCTGGGTTGGATAACAGCGAGTGAGGGAAGATGTTACAGGAAACAGTGAAAGTGGGAGAACATGAGTCCTGGTGGGAGGTGGGTGCAGTGGAAGGCGTTGGAGGGAAGATGTTGGCATTTATGCTGGCAGAATGGAAAAGGACATTAACCTTCCTCCTCTCGAACTGGATCTTTCTCACTATTTCTGCACTAAACCTGGATGACAGCCTCAGACCAGAATGGGATGTTCTGGGTTCATGGCCTCCACTGCAGATCCGAGGGGAGGGGGAAGTCTTCTGTTTGTTAACAGACAATCAATTTTTCAATGTATAATTTCAGTTACATCACACTGCAAATATTTGCTATAAATTCTGTGTTACGGTCGAGCCCTCCAATTATGGGCGGCACGGTGGCACAGTGGTTAGCACTGCTGCCTCACAGCGCCAGAGACCCGGGTTCAATTCCCGCCTCAGGCGACTGTCTGTGTGGAGTTTGCACGTTTTCCCCGTGTCTGTGTGGGTTTCCTCCGGGTGCTCCGGTTTCCTCCCACAGCCAAAGATGTGCATGTCAGGTGAATTGGCCATGCTAAATTGCCCGTAGTGTAGCTAAGGGGTAGATGTAGGGGTATGGGTGGGTTGCGCTTCGGCGGGGCGGTGTGGACTTGTTGGGCCGAAGGGCCTGTTTCCACACTGTAAGTAATCTAATCTAATCTAATCACCTGATGAAGGAGCGTCACTCCGAAAGCTAGTGTGCTTCCAATTAAACCTATTGGTCTATAACCTGGTGTTGTGTGATTTTTAACCTTGACAAAGTCACGTGAAGGTATATGATTTTCATTTGAATAAAAAGGCGAACCAGAATTGACTATCTGGGTGTACTGAAAGTGTGTTGCTGGAAAAGCGCAGTAGGTCAGGCAGCATCCAAAGAACAGGAAAATCGACGTTTCGGGATTAAGCCCTTCTTCAGGAATCCTATCTGGGTGTACTGGTACACTAAAGAAGGGATTTGCTAAATCCACATCAGAGAACCATTTGCTGTCCGGTGGAATTTGAGCCAATATAGTATAGGTGTTGGGAACATTTGGGGCGCGTGGAACAACAGCATTATTGACTGCCTGCAAGTCTTGAACAAACCTCCATTCCTACGGTTCACCGGGAATGTTTGGCTTTTTGACCGGAAAAATGGGGGTTCTCACTGGTGAGTTTTCACAGGGGATTATCACTCCAGCTGTTAGGAGGGATTCAAAGACTGGAGTAATTCCTTCTATAGCTTTGGGTTTTAATGGGTATTGTGCGCTGCAAGGATGATACTCAGACTTTGGGGTTATCCTTATGGGCTCACAGCCCCGTATGAGCCCCACATCATGTTTGCCCTTTGCCCACAACTCAGTAGGGAGCATTTTTAATTTTGGGTCCAAGACTTCTATCTTAGAGAAACGCCAGGCTATCCCCCTACGCTTCTCAGGGCTAGCGGGGGTTACCTGGACTGTCCTATTTGCCTGAGTTAGCCAATTTAGTTTCTTTTTATATATTCGTATATCTGCATTGAACCAGATACCCACATTGTCCCTGAAGACTCAACCTTTCGTTCTTTGTGCCATTAGCATCCATGGTCCCAAATCTGTCACTAGACGCCTTCGTCAGTGACACGTGAGGAGCGGAGCCTTCCACATCAAAAAGATGGGATCTGCTTGTTGTTTCAGATAACTTAGATAAGTTCACACTGACTGCACCTCTGTGATCACTCCAATAAAATTCGCACAATAACAACTGACCTGGTTTAACCAACCTCTTGAACCAATCCTTCACACATGGTTTGTCAGGGCCATAGTGGTGTATGTGTGCTGTTCAGTGCAGCATATCGCCAGCAAGAAAATTGGTGTTAATAGGATTAACGTGGTTGCTTGCTTCCAGGGTGAGTGAATCGCTCACTGAAATTATCGCTCTCTGGCTTAATCGCCACTCATAGACATACATCGGGGTCGTGGGTCATACTTTACAGCTTGCACTGGTAAATCTTCCCTTTGAATTTCTGCAAGCCCATCGGAGTACTAAGCAAATCCAACCCCAGTCTCCCTATGAGATCCCAACCCATCAGATTTAAAGGACAAAATTCCAATAACAAAAAGGAGAATTGGAATGTTTCTCCATTACTAGTTTCGCACAATAGGGGTGCGGAAAATCTCTCCAGCACCACGACTCCTGATGCACCCATTGTGTTCAGGAACCTTTCACTCATCTTTATTTGTGTCGATTGTCTAAATTGGCTTAACTTAAGGACTGAGTATGTTACCCCTGTATCTACCAAAAAGGTAACTGATGTACCTTCCACATAAAACATAGAGGTGGGCATTGACTTATACACATCATTGTGATATTGGACATACTGTCCACACTTTGCAATCTCAGTGCTCAACATAGAGGTGTGACATGTCTCAGTGCCCATAAGGTTAGTAGAAGGGATTAGCATAAGCGAGTCTTTATTGCCACGCATAAAGGAAAGAGGCTTTCCTGTACCTTGTGGGCTGCCCACCTCCATCTCAGCCTTCCCCTGTCAGTCACCCTGTCGCTCAGCCTCCAGGGCCGATTGGGACTGTCTGTGGGGGCACTGTCTCGCCCAGTGGTCCATTGCTCAGCAAACAAAGCACCCACCAGATCTACCTCTGCCAGCGCCTCTTCCACGACCTCCTTTTCTGCAGCACCTTCCTCCAACGGCTGGGTGACCATCTTTTGCGCTATTTCATTCTTCATTCCATTGATGAAGCTGTTCCTCAGGTGTCCTTCATACGGTGTGATTTCTGCTGCCGTTTTGTCTTCAGGTGGTCTCAGTCCACTATGGACATTATGGACTTCAGTAAGGCGCGTAAGGTACTGGGACCCTGTCTCACCTTCTCGTTGTTCACACATTGCTATTTTGGTCATGTCCATTCACACTGGGAATGCCTCCCTACAGGCGGTTGCCAGCGCTGCAACAAAAGCATTAACGTCTCCGTTCTCTTCTGCTTGTGGGTTGGCTACTCTGGCATGGACATTTACGGCTGGCCAGTTATACTTCTCTTGGCCTTCTTGCTTCGATCTGTTGCGGGTACGAGATGCTACCGGTGATTCAATAGACCCTGACTTGGAACCTTCGCCAGGCGGATCTCGTAGGGGAGGCTGTAGGTCTCGGAGGGCAGTCATCAAGGTCAGGGTTTGAAACAGACTTAAGACACTGTACAGCTTTGTTAGGTTGTTTTCCTGCATGTGTCTGCATGTGCGCTGGTGTTTGTATGCACATTTGATCTATCTTTTACTTAAAATTTCCTTTCCCTGATATCAGCCTCAGCCTTGCACATATTATAAGCACTCCAATTCACAGATTCTATTTTTCTCTTCCTTCTCTCCTTTTCTCTCTCTTCTTACCGCGACCTCAACATTTCCAGCTGTCTTTTACTAAAACTTCCTCCGTCCGGAAAACCACGTTCCTTGATCCACAATTCTAACTGCTTTACAGACTCTGGGACGTAATTATTTAGCATGTATTGTATTTTTGGTTGGCCATTCCAAGTCATGTGTGGATTCTCCCTTTGTTTGCTCTTGCCGGAGCCCATTTTTAGTGTAACTGGAAAAGTGTTCAGCTCTCTCCCTCTCTCTCACTCTCATGGTACCATTATCTTTCTTCCTTTTGACTTGCTTTTTACCTCTGGAGGTCCTCTCTCACATTGGGCTCGTCCGCCTCAATGCCTTGGTTTTCATAAACCAAGAAACCACGTACCCGGTACATCTTAGGCGAGTCCAACTCAGCCAGTGGTGGTTCCAAGTCTAAAACCATCCTCAACCTTGCTGTCTCCTAAACACTCTTCCCTTGGGGTTTTACTCTAATACCATGCGAGAGTTTACTGAACCCTTTTCCTGTTGTATTTATTCTCTTAGAATGAGTCTCTATGTGGGATTACTTAAGCCATGACTCTTACCCCGAGCCTATTCAATTTGAACCCCCGGCGCTGGGGCGATCCACAAATTCCCAGTCCTCTCATGCAAAGTGGCCAAATCAGTGCTTGAGATGAAGTGAAAGACCTTCAAGGCACTGGCGCCTGTGCCTCCTGGGAATCTTCAGAATCTCACCCAGTATTGGGATCCCAGACGAGCCCCCAGGTTTACTGTCATGGAAATTAAATCGACTTGACTCAATTATGACAAGAGCAAAGAAAGGGTCTTTATTAAAAATCCTGCCGGATTTTGACTCACTACACTAAGTCAGATCTTTCAATGCAAAGAGTACCGAAACATTACACAGACGCCTGCCTTATAGCGTTCCTTATCACACTCTCAAGGGCAGAGACTGGGAAAACTCAAGTTGTTATCCTCTCATCCCCTTGTCCTAGACGTAACAGTTATTCAGCTTTCTCAGAGTTTACAGAAGGTCGAGTTGAACGTTTACAGAATTCAAACAGAGATACGCTAACTGCAAACCTTCATCAAAGCATCGTTTACAAAGGTCAGGACAGCATTGATTTGAAGAAAAGCATTCTCTTGAAATTTCACAGTAAATGGATAGTTAATTTCACAGTAAATGGATAATTTTCCATTACATTGCCTTCCTTTATATTACTGGCTAGCTTCCCCTCAGATTTAATCTTCCCTTACATTACTGGATAGTTTACCCTCAGATTTAATTTATTTTATATTATTGGCTATCTTATCCTCAGATTTAATCTTCCTTTATGTTACTGGGTAGTTTACCCCCAGAATAATTTTCCCTTTATATTACTGGCTAGCTTATCCTCAGATTTAATCTTCATATTACTGGCTATCCTACCCACAGATTTAGTCTTCCTTTATATTACTAGCTAGCTTACCCTCAGATTTAATCTCCCTTTATATTACTGGCAACTTTACTCTCAGATTTAATCATCCTTTATATTACTGGCTAAGCTACCCTCAGATTTATTCTCCTCTCTCCTTATTTCCTTTTCTGTTGCCCTCTGTTGGTTTGTGTAAGCTTTCCAATCCTCTGGTTTCCCACTGCGCTTTGCCACATTATTTGTTTTCTCTTTTGCTTTTATGCTTTTCCTGACCTCCTTCATCAGCCATGGTTGCCTCACCCTCCCTGTACTATGCTTTTTCTTCCCTAGGAATGAATTGCTGCTGTCTCTCCTGAATTGCTCCCAGAAACAGCTGCTATTGTTGTTCCACTGTCTTTTCTGCTAGGCCCTCTCCCCGTCAATTCTACCCAGCTCCTCCTTCATGCCTTTATTCAGCTGTCCCTCTCAAACTGCAGAATAAATTCAATCATATTATGATCACTGCCTGCGAAGGGGTCCTTCACCTTAAGCTCCCTTACTAAGTCTGCCTCGTTGCACAACACTAAATCCAGTATTGCCTGTTCCCTAGTGGGCTCCACCACAAGCTGTTCCAAAAAGCCATCACACAGACATTCCACAAATCCATTTCCAAATCCAATACAAACCTGATTTTCAAAGTCCACCTGCAAATTGAAATCCCCCATGATCACTGTAACTTGGCCTTTCCTGCATGTCTTTTTTATCTCCTGGTGTATCTTATGCCCCCAATCTTACTGTTTGGGGGCGTGTACAGAATTCCAAATATAGTTTTTTTAACTTTGATGTTCCTCAGTTGTACGCACACAGATTGTATATCACCTGACCCTATTTTGTTTCATACTATTGATTTAATTTCATTTCTTACCAGTAATGTAACCCTATCCCCTCTGCCCACCTGCCCATCTTTTCGATAGGATGGGTATCCTTGAATATTCAGCTCCCAATCCTGATCCCTTGCAGCCATATCTCCGTGATGCCCACCACGTCATACCTTCGATTTGTGCCACAAGCTCATTTACCTTGTTCCTTACACTGCGTGCATTCAGATATAACACCTTCAGTCCTGGATTAACCATCCCTTTTCTCATTGTAATTTGTTTGTCCACCGTGCTTGAAGTTTGACAGCTAACCCTTTCCAAACACTCTATTTGTGTCTGTGCTGGAGATTTTAATATCTTCTCCTGAATTCTGCACTCTTACCTCCTCCTTTAATTTGCGTTTTCTAATCTCCTCTATAACTGAACTCTCCCCCTGCCCCTATTCAGTTTAAAGCCCTAGTTAAGCGATTCGCTGGAACTCTGGTCCCAGCACAGTTCTAGAACATAGAACATAGAACATAGAACAATACAGCGCAGTACAGGCCCTTCGGCCCTCGATGTTGCGCCGATCAAAGCCCACCTAACCTACACTAACCCACTATCCTCCATATACCTATCCAATGCCCGCTTAAATACCCATAAAGAGGGAGAGTCCACTACTGCTACTGGCAGGGCATTCCATGATCTTACGACTCGCTGAGTGAAGAACCTACCCCTAACATCAGTCCTATATCTACCCCCCCTTAATTTAAAGCTATGCCCCCTTGTAATAGCTGACTCCATACGCGGAAAAAGGTTCTCACTGTCAACCCTATCTAACCCCCTAATCATCTTGTACACCTCTATCAAATCACCCCTAAACCTTCTTTTCTCCAAAGAAAACAACCCCAAGTGCCTCAGCCTTTCCTCATAGGATCTTCCTACCATACCAGGCAACATCCTGGTAAACCTCCTCTGCACCCGTTCCAGTGCCTCCACATCCTTCCTATAGTATGGTGACCAAAACTGCACACAATATTCCAGAAGCGGCCGCACCAGAGTCTTATACAACTGCAGCATGACCTCAGGACTCCGGAACTCAATTCCTCTACCAATAAAAGCCAGTACGCCATATGCCTTCTTCACTGCACTATTTACCTGGGTGGCAACTTTCAGAGATCTGTGTACATGGACACCAAGATCCCTCTGCTCTTCCACACTACCAAGTAGTCTACCATTAGCCCAGTAATCCATCTTTTTATTACTCTTACCAAAGTGAATCACTTCACACTTAGCTACATTGAACTCCATTTGCCACCTTTCTGCCCAGCTCTGCAGCTTCTCTATATCCCGCTGTAACCTGCCATATCCTTCCTCACTGTCTACAACTCCTCCGACTTTCGTATCATCCGCAAACTTGCTCACCCAACCTTCTAACCCTTCCTCCAGGTCATTTATAAAAATGACAAACAGCAATGGTCCCAAAACAGATCCTTGCGGAACACCGCTAGTGACGGCACTCCAAGATGAATCTTTGCCATCAACTACTACCCTCTGTCTTCTTCCAGAGAGCCAATTCCTAATCCAAACCTCCAACTCACCCTCAATGCCATATCTCTGTATTTTCTGCAGTAGCCTACCATGGGGGACCTTATCAAACGCCTTGCTAAAATCCATATATACTACATCTACCGCTTTCCCCTCATCTACCTCCTTCGTCACCTTCTCAAAGAATTCAATAAGGTTTGTGAGGCACGACCTGCCCTTCACAAAACCATGCTGACTATCCTTGATCACATCATTCTTATCCAGATGTGCATAAATCCTATCCCTTATAATTCTCTCTAAGACTTTGCCCACAACAGAAGTGAGACTCACTGGCCTATAGTTACTAGGATTATCCCTACTCCCCTTCTTGAACAAGGGAACCACGTTTGCTAGCCTCCAGTCCTCTGGCACTACTCCTGTAGACAAAGAGGACACAAAAATCAAGGCCAATGGCTCTGCAATCTCCTCCCTTGCTTCCCAGAGAATCCTAGGATAAATGCAATCAGGCCCAGGGGACTTATCTATTTTCACCCTTGCCAGAATTTCCAACACCTCTTCTCTACATATCTCAAAGCCATCCATTCTACTTATTCGTGCCTCAGTATTCATATCGACAACAATGTCCTGTTCCTGAGTGAATACTGACGAAAAGTATTCATTCAGCGCCTCCCCAATCTCTTCAGCCTCCACACGCAACTTCCCATTACTATCCTTGATTGGACCTATTCCTTCCCTAGTCATTCTTTTATTCCTAACATACCTATAGAAAGCCTTAGTGTTTTCCCTAATCCTACCAACTAAGGACCTTTCATGTCCCCTCCTTGCTGCTCTTAGCTCTCTCTTCAGGTCCTTCCGGGCTACCTTATAACTCTCAATCGCCCCTATTGAACCTTCACGCCTCATCTTTACAAAGGCCGCCCTCTTCCATTTAACAAGGGATTCCAACTCCTTATTAAACCACGGCTCCTTCACACGACCCTTTCCTCCCTGCCTGATAGGTACGTACTTATCAAGGACACTCAATAGTTGCTCCTTGAACAAGTTCCACATATCAATCCCATCAAGTTCCACATATCAAGACCATCCCCTCAGAGCAAGTCTCTTCTTCCCAAATATCCCATGAATTCAAATCCATTTCTCCAACACCAATCTCTGAGCCTCACATTTACCTACTTAGTCTTATCGACCCTGTGCCAACTAACTCGTGGCTCAGTTAGTCATCCAGAGATTATTACCTTTTGGTTCTGCTTTTTAATTTAGCTCCTCGTTTTTCATACTCCCTAAGCAGAACCTCTGCCCTAGTTTTATCCATGTCATTGGTAACTGCATGGACCACGACCACTTGATCTTTCTTCTCCTACTCCCTTTCCTCTACAGCCCAGATGAGATATCCCAAACCTGAGTACTAGGCAGGCACGTAGAATTAGCTGAGTGGTCAGCATTGACCAGTTAGGGCCGAAGGACCTGTTTCTATGCCGTATTACTCTGTGACTCTATGAGGAAGAATTTCTTCCCTCAGGGAGTTGGACACGTCCTTTGAGGTGAAAGGGACCGGGGGTATGGAGAGAAGTGGGAATGGGATACTGAGACAATAGACAATAGGTGCAGGAGTAGGCCATTCTGCCCTTCGAGCCTGCACCACCATTCAATATGATCATGGCTGATCATCCTAAATCAGTATCCTGTTCCTGCCTTAGCTCCATAACTCTTGGTTCCACTGTCCTTGAGAGCTCTATCCAACTCTTTCTTAAATGAATCCAGAGACTGGGCCTCCACTGCCCTCTGGGGCAGAGCATTCCACACAGCCACCACTCTCTGGGTGAAGAAGTTTCTCCTCATCGCTGCCCTAAATGGCCTACCCCATATTTTTAAGCTGTGTCCTCTGGTTCGGGACTCACCCATCAGCGGAAACATATTTCCTGCCTCCAGAGTGTCCAATCCTTTAATAATCTTATATGTCTCAATCAGATCCCCTCTCAGTCTTCTAAACTCAAGGGTATACAAGCCCAGTCACTCCAATCTTTCAACATAAGATAGTCCCGCCATTCCAGGAATTGACCTCATGAACCTACGCTGCACTCCCTCAATAGCCAGAATGTTTTTCCTCAAATTTGCAGACCAGAACTGCACACAATATTCCAGGTGTGGTCTCACCAGGGCCCTGTACAGCTGCAGAAGAACCTCTTTGCTTCTGTACTCAATCCCTCTTGTTATGAAGGCCAGCATGCTATTAGCTTTCTTCACTACCTGCTGTACCTGCATGCTTACCTTCATTGACTGGTGGACAAGAGCATCCAGATCTCTTTGTACTGCCCCTTTACCTAACTTGATTCCATTTAGGTAGTAATCTGCCTTCCTGTTCTTGCCACCAAAGTGGATAACCATACATTTATCCACATTAAACTGCATCTGCCATGCATCTGTCCACTCACCTAACCTGTCCAGGTCACCATGTAATCTCCTAACATCCTCCTCACATTTCACCCTGCCACCCAGCTTTGTATCATCAGCAAATTTGCTAATGTTACTATTAATATCATCTTCTATATCATTAATATATATTGTAAAAAGCTGCGGTCCCAGCACTGATCCCTGCGGTACCCCACTGGTCACCACCTGCCATTCCGAAAGGGAGCCGTTTATCACTACTCTTTGCTTCCTGTCAGCCAACCAATTTTCAATCCAAGTCAGTACTTTGCCCCCAATACCATGCACCCTAATTTTGCTCACTAACCTCCTATGTGGGACTTTATCAAAGGCTTTCTGAAAGTCCAGGTACACTACATTCACTGGATCTCCCTTGTCCATCTTCAGAGTTACATCCTCAAAAAATTAAATATGATCAGCCATGACCTTATTGAATGGTAGGGCAGGTGCAAAGGGCCGAATGCTACTTACTTTCTATTTGGTATGTTTCTATTCCCAAGACCCAAGTATGGCAATGCTTCCTTCTACATTGTACTGGATACATACTACTGTAGGATCACCTCCTGTTTCTCACTGCCTCTTACACTATTACAATTCCTACCAGCATGATGTCCCCAAAACCATGTGCGTTAATTTTACCCACTAGCCTCTTATGTGGGACATTATCAAAAGGGGGTGGCATGGTGGCTCAGTGGTTAGCACTGCTACCTCACAACGCCAGGGACTCGGGATCGATTCCAGACTTGGGCAACTGTCTGTGTGGAGTTTGTACATTCTTCCCATGTCTGTGTGTATTCCCTCTGGGTGCTCCTGTTTCCTCTCACTATCCAAAGATGTGCAGGTTAGGTTAATTGGCCATGCTAAATTGACCATAGTTTTCAGGGATGTGTAGGTTAGGTGCATTACTCAGGGGTAAATATCGAGTGAAAGGGTCTGGGTGGGTTACTCTTCAGAGGGTGGACTTGTTGGATTGAAGGGTCTGTTTCCACACTGTAAGGAAAGCCTTCGTGAAATCTGAAAAAACACATCTATTAGCATTCCCTTATCTATTGATTACATCCTCAAAAAAACTTCAGTAGATGCCTTAAATGTGACTTCTTTTTTATAAACCCATGCTGATTTTGTTTCATCCCATTAATGCTTTGCAATTGTTTTGCCATTATGACTTTTATATTAGACTCAAGCATTCTCTGCACTACTGATGCTAATACTACCCCAACTTATTTTTCTATCATGGCTGAGTCACCTTTCCTGTTGTATTTTTGTGATAGAAATGAATAATTGTAATTTACATAAACATTTTAAAAAATATTAAGCTCTGCCGATCCATAGCAACCGTTTTAATAACACTTCCCAATCCACTATGGCCAATTTGTGCCTGACACCCTCCTGGCTCCTTTCATTCAGATTCAGAACCTGAGTTTGAGAATCAACTTCCTCATTCTCCCCCTTAAGGAACCATTTTATAATTTATTGATACTCTTCCCCAATAAACCCGACTCAACAAAATTGTTATAAATCCTTTCTCATTGCACGATATCCAGTCTACCATAACTTGCTGTCTAGTCGGCTCCTTAAATGTACTGACATTTTAAAAAACATGTAAACATTCCAGAAAGTCCTCCTCTACAGTATTAACCTTCGGCTGCCACATTCCTGATGAAGGGCTTATGCCTGAAACATTGACTGTCTTGCTCCTCAGATATTCCTGACCTTTCCCATGGCCACACTTTTAGACTCTGACTCTCCAGCATCTGCAGTCCTCAGTTTCTCCCTTGTCCATTCGAAATGTAAATTAAAGTCACATACACTAGTGCCCTTATTGTATGTGTCTCTGGTTTCCTGTTTACTACCTTCTGTTTTACCTCTGCTACTGTTTGGCGGGGCTATAGAGAGCTCCTATTAACATTTCCTGCCCTCAGTACTCCTTAGCTCCATCTATGCAGTTATACAACAGAATATTTTCAGCCATTATCCATGGTCACGATTGCATTGATTTACTTTCTTACTGACAATGCGACCCCAACTCTTTTCCTACTTGTCTGTCATCCCTAAATATTAAATAACCGCAGAGATTCAGTCACCCTGCAGCCATGACCTTGTATTCACAACTACATTACAACTGCTGCGACACTGCTGCTCCTTTAATAAGGTGATGTTGTCCTTGGTCTTTTCTTCGGAGGGGTCAGAAAGGCAGAGGTTCCAATATGTCTGGCAATATCTACTTGAAAAAGTTTTAAAGTGTTTTTTAAACCATTTCTCCAATGAAAGGGGAATGGCCAGTTCTACCATTCAGGGTTTGGTTTGCATTTAGCAATCTGGCTGCTTTTGTTTGCAGCAGTTGCTGGTCAGGTTTTAGCTGGGAACCCTGAGAAGCTGCTGGGGACCCAAGGAAACAGCTCCATGCTGATCTTCTTCTCTCTCTCTGGAAGAACCTGGGTTTGATTTTCCCCATTTTTGCCAAGAGGCTGTTAATGGGGATGTATCAGGTATTTGGAACAGTATCATTAAGTTGCAATGGAGTCGACTGGGTTTTCAAATAGGTTAAGTTGTTCCAAATTCTGTTCTCTTTTGTTTAAGTTTAATTCAGTAATATGTGAAGGATTTCTGTTTTGTTTAAAACTGAGTGCTTGGGCCAGCTGCGCCCATTCTGGCATATCTGCCACAAACCTGTTTAAAATAACTGAGAAATGTTAGGGTTTGGGTTACTTTCTTGAAATGTTTGAAGGGGTAAGGCCTGGTCCATTACACCGTGTACAGGTAAATCTATTTACACTGTTAATGCATCCAGACTCTTTAGAATGCTTTTTGACTGAGACATAATGTCATGAGGTTTGTCTTGTTAACCTTGTTAGTCAACTTGATTTTAGTATATACTATATCTCCACTTCTGCTTCTGACTATCTTGCCTTTTGTTTATTTCCTCCATCCGATATCTGGTCAGCATGGACGGGTTGGACTGAAGGGTATGTTTCCATGCTGTGCATCTCTATGACTCTGTCTCCCTGCTTGGGTTCCCATCCCCCTGCTATTCTTGTTTTAAATCGTCATGACAACATTATCAGACAGCACCCCACCCCCACTGCCCTGATACAACTGATCCTGCTTATATTTATTCCATCTTCCCCAGAAATGTCCCAACATCCCAGAAATCTGAATCCCTCCAACCTATGCAACCTTTTCAGTCACATATATTCATCTGAGATGTCCTTTCATTTCTACACTTGCCACCATGGGGCATTATTATTGATCTTGAGTTTACTATCTTTGACATCCTAACTTTTAAATTTATGTTATAACTCCTTTAATCAGCTGGAAGGAATTCAAGCCTTTTTGAGTTATGTTGCTGGTATATATGTCCCATAATCACTGGATTTTATATAGATACAGCAGGAGTCCATTCAGCCCCTTGAGCATACTCTACCATTCAATAAGATCATGGCTGATCTGTGGCCAAACTCCATTTACCTGCCTTGGGCTTGCATCCCATGATAGACAAAATGCGAACATTTTTATCACAGATTAAAATTGCATAATTGAATTAGTATTGGCCACCATTTGAGGAACAGGGTTCCAATCTCACTGACTTGTTGCGTGTCGAAGTGTTTTCTAGCATCGCTCCTGAATGGCTTGGCCCTACCTCTGAGATTGTGTGCGTGTGTGAGAGAGAGTGTGTGTGTGTGTGTGAGAGAGAAAGAGAGTGTGTGTGAGAGAGGTCTAGAATCTTCAACCAGTGGAAGTAGTTTATCTTTATCAACCTTGATGTTGCCTGATAATATCCTGAAAACCTCAATTAGATCATGTCTTTAAACTAAAAAATTTTAAAGAACATAGGCCTAAATTGTCAAATCTCTCCACATAGCTTTATCCCTGCTGAAACATTTTGAATTGTGTCAGAGGTCATCTATCTCCTAATTTGACCAGTGAGCATGACGTTGGTGGTGGGAAAGTTGTTGGAGGGAATCCTGAGGGACAGGATGTACATGTATTTGGAAAGGCAAGGACTGATTCAGGATAGCCAACCTGGCTTTGTGCGTGGGAAATCATGTCTCACAAAATTGATTTGAGTTTTTTGAAGAAGTAACAAAGCAGATTGATGAGGGCAGAGTAATAGATGTGACCTTATATGGACTTCAGTAAGGCGTTCGACAAGGTTCCCCATGGGAGACTGGTTAGCAAGGTTAGATCACATGGAATATAGGGAGAACTAGCCATTTGGATACAAAACTGGCTCAATAGTAGAAGACGGAGGGCACTGGTAGAGGGTTGTTTTTCAGATTGGAGACCTGTGACCAGTCGAGTGCCGCAAGGTTTGGTGCTGGGTCCACTAAATTTCATCATTTACATAAATGATTTGGCTGTTAGCATAAGTACAGTTAGTAAGTTTGCAGATGATACAAAATTGGAGGTGTAATGGACAGCGAAGATGGTTACCTCAGATTACAACGGGATCTTGATCAGATGTGCCAGTGGGCTGAGAAGTGGCAGATGGAGTTTAATTCAGATAAATGCGAGGTGCTGCAAATCTGGAAAAGCAAATCTTAGCAGGAGTTATACATTTAATGGTAAGTTCATAGGGAGTGTTGCTGAACTAACAGACCTTGGAGTGCAGGTTCATAACCCCTTGAAAGTGGAGTCGCAGGTAGATAGGATAGTGAAGAAGGTGTTTGGTATGCTTTCCTTTATTGGTCAGAGTATTGAGTACAGGAGTTGGGAGGTCATGTTGTGGATGTACAGGACATTGGTTAGGCCACTGTAGTAATATTACATGCAATTCTGGTCTTCTTCTTATCGGAAAGATGTTGTGAAACTTGAAAGGGTTCAGAAAAGATTTACAAGGATGTTGCCAGGTTTGTAGGATTTGAGCTACAGGGAGAGGCTGAACAGGCTAGGGCTGTTTTCCCTGGAGCATTGGAGGCTGAGAGGTGACCTTATAGAGGTTATAAAATCACGAGGGGCATGGATAGGATAAATAGACAAAGTCTTTTCCCTAGGTTGGGGGAGTCCAGAACTCAAGGGCATAGGTTTAGGGTGGGAGGGGAAAGATATAAAAGAGACCTAAGGGGTAACCTTTTCACACAGAGGGTGGTCTTAGGCATCTGGATGGGTATATGAAAAGGAAGGATTTGGAGGGATATGGGCTGAGTGCTGGCAGCTGGGACTAGATTGGGCTGGGATATCTGGTTGGCATGGACAAGTTGGACCAAAGAGTCTGTTTCCGTGCTGCACATCTCTCTGACTCTAAATGAGGGAGTTTTCTGCACATTCAGGTGGAATATCATTGTCCTTACTTTACTTGCCATCAATTTTTCACACACCTGATCACTTGTCTCTCTCAAGCAAATCTCTTGAAAGGAACTTTTCTGCTTGATAGCAAATTGTGATTTTGAAACTCTCCCGCTGCATGGATTAACCAATTTTTTACTTTAAGGATAATAAGTCTCATCAGCAATTTGTTTACCACCACTTTTTACCATGTCACGTTCATGAGAATGGGCTAATAATCCTTGTCAATTGATTAACTCTGTTGGTTATGTCACAAAGCTGTTTTTTTTAAGGATGCCACGCCCTTGGTTTTCTTCAGAGGGGCTGTAACTCAGCTCCCGGTGCCGAGGTGGTTACTTTGGTACAGAGATGAAAAAGCATTTTCAGAGGCCTTTTGATTATATGTAAACTGATGAGACTTCAGGTCAAAGTGGTCACGTTTTAGAAGAAATCTGTATAAGTCAAGTGGGTATGGCCAGCTCTCTAGGTGAACAGTTCAGTCCAGAACGAGGGGGAGTTCAGTTGTGCTCTGTGTAGGAACAGACTGCTAGACTCTCTCTCTCCTTCTGCCCTTCTAACTTTGTCCTGTCAGCTTTTGTTTCATTTTTTTGATCTGTGTGGAAGTGGTTTGCTAGTTGGGACTATTGTGTATATGCGGAACAGCATAATTAAGTCTAGTTTGGATACACTGAGATCTGCAAGGGTTGTTTATTCTGTTCTTTGTGTTTCATTGTAATTTTGTGAATACATTTTTGTCTGTTTTAAAACCTGGTTGTCAACCTAGCTAACTTCCTCCGGGGAATTTTCACTGTATACTTAACGAAACAAATTGTAAAGTTATGGTCTGGGCTTCCTACTTTAGTTATGAGTGGTCTGGCCTCGTCCTTAACAGTTAGTTGATTCAAAACTGTGAAGCAGGTTATAAGTTATAAAGCAGATATCACAACAGAGCAACTATTGTGCGTAAGTGTGTGTGCAGCTTGTAATCCTAGACGAGAATTATTAGCAGCAGACTCACAACATTGTGTACAGATGGGGTCCTTAAAGGCAAGATACATTGACAAGTTTACCATGTAATTTTCTCCCTGTGGGATATGAGAGACATATTAAACTTTATGCTGATGCGTGAATTATCATGTTTCCTTTTCAGTTACACAGCTGTTCACCATCATGAAAACGTTAGAAACTGACTTCAAGATGGATCTAGCCCAATTGCAACACAACGGTGAGTGGGTGTGTCTGATCATCATGTCTTCCCAATGTAGAGAGTTCCCAATTTGTCAGAGGATCCAGTCATTCTCTCGACACTCACTTTGAGACTGGGCTGAAATCCTTTCAATTCAGGAGGGTTGCAGTTCCACCTGTTGATAGTGTAAAGGAGGATGGTCCTGTCTGTGTGACAGTCACTGGAGTAAGCATTCAGTGTTATAACCTGGGTTTAGTTTGTGTCAGGAACTAAAGTCTAACAGTTAATCAGTACAGTTATAGTGTTGTGTAATTAGTCATTCCAGTCTGACTCTGGAAAGTAAAATTTGTGACAAGAGAAGCTGTCATATCCAAACTACATTGTCCTCTTGAAAAACAAAATCAAAACTTGATGGGAAAACTCAACACATCTGGCAGCATGTGTGGAGAGAAAGCAGGGTTAATATTTTCATTCCAGTGACCCTTCTTAAGAACAGTGCTTCTGTGTTTTTAGGTCCTGGTTACAGTTTGTTGAGTTGCGTGGAGTGAATTAGAAACCTCCTGGACTCTCCCTCAGCTGGACAGGAGATTGGGGCCTTTGAAATTTCCATGCTCTGTCTTGTGGTGTGATGTCAATCCTTAATCCCTTCATAGTAGACCCACTATGTCCCATCACCTCACCTCTGTTCTGTCTCACTACTTCATTGTGTGACATTACTGCCTCTCTCCTGCACCCTCAGTGCTTATAGAATACAGGCAGAGGATCCTAATGTTGTAGCTTCCCTGGGACAGTTGGATTGAATTGAAGAAAACAAATTGTACACCACATGTCTTCAGTACTGCAGTTGTTATATTGTCAGTTCCTGCAGCCTTTGCTGCACTGAGTGCTCTCAGCTGTCTCTCAAAATCACATGGAGTGAATCGGATTAGGTGAAGATGGACCTGTGTGAGGCTGGGCCTGTTGGGATATCACCCGCTCGATACATCAGGGTGAAGATTGTTGGGAAATCCTCAGTCCTGAATTTTGAATTCACATTCCATGTATTTTGGCTGCTCCAATATTTTGGATGGGCGTGTTCATGAGAATGGCTAATAATCTATCATTCCTCGTCAATTCATTAACTCTGTTGGTTAGTTTATTTAAAACTGTAAAACAGGTTATAATTTATAAAAGAGACATCACAACAGAGTTACTACATTTTATGTGTGTGTGCAGCTTGTTAACCATAGCAGAACCATTAGCAGCACACTCACAACACTGAGGACACAAAGGGTCCTTAAAGGCAATTACACAGACAGGTTTACCATGTAATTTTCTCCCTGTGGAATATGACAGGCTATTAAACTTTCTGCTATGTGTAGATTATCATCTGTTTCCTTTTCAGTCACACAGCTGTCCACTGACATGAAACGTTTAGAAACTGACCTCAAGACGGATCTTGTCCAATTGCAACATAATGGTAAGTGTGCCTGACCAATCATCATGTCTCCACAATTAGAACGTAGAACAATACAGCGCAGAACAGGCCCTTCGGCCCTCGATGTTGCACCGACCTGTGAACTATTCTCAACTCGTCCCCCTACACTATCCTAAAATCATCCACGGACTGTTTAAATCTCCCTAATGTGGCTGAGTTAACTACATTAGCAGGTTGGGCATCCCACACCCTTACCACGCTCTGCGTAAAGAACCTGTCTCTGACATCTGTCTTAAATCTATCACCCCTCAATTTGTAGTTATGCCCCCTCGTACAAGCTGACGTTATCATCCTAGGAAAAGGTCTTTCACTCTCTACCCTATCTAATCGTTTGATCATCTTGTATGTCTCTATCAAATCCCCTCTTAGCTGAAAATGTGTTGCTGGAAAAGTGCAGCAGGTCGGGCAGCATCCAAGGAGCAGGAGAATCGACATTTCAGGCATGAGCCCTCTGACCTGCTGCGCTTTTCCAGCAACACGCTTTCAGCTCTGATCTCCAGCATCTGCAGTCCTCACTTTCTCCTCAAATCCCCTCTTAGCCTTCTTCTTTCCAATGAGTACAGGTTCAAGTCTCTCAGCCTTTCCTCCTAAAGACCTTCCCTCCAGACCAGGCAACATCCTGGTAAATCTCCTCTGCACCTTTTCCAATGCTTCCACATCCTTCCTGAAATATGACGACCAAAACTGTACACAATATTCCAAGTGTGGTCGCACGAGTGTTTTGTATAGTTGCAGCATGATATTGCGACTCTGGAACTCAATCCCTCTCCCAATGAAACCTAACACACCGAATGCCTCCTTAACAGCACTATCCAACTCGGGTGGCAACTTTCAGGGATCTATGCACATGGACTCCAAGATCCCTCTGCACATCCACACGACCAAGAATCTTTCCATTGACCCAGTACTCTGCCTTCCTGTTATTCTTCCCAAAGTGTATCACTTCACATTTAGCTGCACTGAACTCCATTTGCCACCTCTCAGCCCAAATCTGCAGTTTATCCAAGTCCCCCTGCAACCAGCAACATTCTTCCACACTGTCCACTACTCCACCAACTTTAGTATTGTCTGCAAATTTACTAATCCATCCATCTATGCCTGCGTCTAAGTCATTTATAAAGATGACAAACAGCAGTGGGCCGAAAACAGATCCTTGTGGCACACCACTAGTAACCCGACTCCAGGCTGAATATTTTCCATCAACTACCATTCGCTGCCTTCTTTCAGAAAGCCAGTTTCTAATCCAAACTGCTAACTCACCCTCAATCCCATGCCTCTGCATTTTCTCCAACAGCCTACCATGTGGAACCTTATCAAAGGCTTTACTGAAATCCATGTACACCACATCAACTGCCCTACCCTCATGCTTGGTCACCTTCTCAAAAAACTCAATGAGGTTTGTGAGATATGACCTGCCCTTGGTGAAACCATGTTGATTATCTGAAATCAAATTGTTGCTTTTTAGACGATTATAAATCTTATCTCTCATAATCCTTTCCAAAACCTTTCCTACAACAGAAGTAAGGCTCACTGGTCTATAATTACCTGGGTCATCTTTACTGCCCTTCTTGGACAAGGGCACAACATTTGCAATCCTTCTGTCCTCTAGTACCAAACCTGTAGACAATGACGACTCAAATATCAAAGCCAAAGGCTCTGTATCTCCTCCGTAGCTTCCCAGAGAATCCTCGGATAAATCCCATCTGGCCCAGGGAACTTGTCTACTTTCACTCCTTCTAGAATTGATAACACCTGTTTGTAACTAACCTCGATCCTTTCTAGTCTAATATCTCATACCTCATTCTTCTCGTCTACAATATTCTCATTTTCCTGAGTGAACACCGATGAGAAATGTTCATTTAGCACCTCTCCGATCTCCACAGGGTCCACACTCAACTTCCCACTTCTGTCTTTGACTGGCCCTAGTCCTACCCGAATCATCCTTTCATTCTTCACATACCTATAGAAAGCTTTAGGGTCCTCTTTTATTCTAGTTGCTAAAGACTGCTTGTGTCCTCTCTTTGCTCTTAACTCTCTCTTTAATCCTTCCTAGCTGATCTGTAACTCTCCATCGCCTCATCTGAACCATCTTGCCTCATCAACACATAATCGTCCTTCTTCTTTGTAACAAGAGATGCAATTTCTGTAGTAAACCACGGTTCCCTTACCTTATCACTTCCTCCCTGCCTGACAGGGACATACCTATCAAGGACATGCAATATCTGTTCCTTAAACCAGCTCCACATTTCCATTGTCTGCATCCCCTGCATTTTGCTACCCCATTCTCTGCACCCTAATTTTTGCCTAATTTTACATTATAATTGCCCTTGCCCCATCGATAACTCTTGACCTGTGGCATGTACCTATCCCTTTCCATCGCTAAACTAAACGCAACTGAATTATGGTCACTCTCTCCAAAGCGCTCACCTACAACTAAATCAAACACCTGACCTGGTTCATTACCAAGCACCAGATCCAATGTGGCTTCCCCTCTTGTCGGCCCTTCGACATACTGTGTCAGGAAACCCTCCTATACACATTGGACAAAAACGGATCCATCCAATGTATTAGAATTATAGTATTTCCAGTCAATGTTGGGAAGTTAACATCCCCCATTATGACCACCCTGTTCCTTCACTCCAACCCAGAATAATTTTGCCAATCCTCTCCTCCACCTCCCTGGAACTCTGCAGAGGCCTATAAAAAAACTCCAAGCAGTGTGACCTCTCCTCCCCTCTTTCTAACCTCAGCCCACACTACCTCAGTAAACGAGTCCTCATCAAAAGTTCTCTCAGCCACCGTTATACTATCTTTTACTGCCTTGCCTGTTTTTAATGAAAGATCTAAACTCTGGAACCTGCAACACCCATTCCTCACCCTGCTCTACCCATGTCTCCAAAATGGCCACCACATCGAAGTCCCAGGTACCTATCCGTGCTGCAAGCACTCCTACCTTATTTCGGATACTTCTGGCGTTGAAATAGACACACTTCAAACCACTTCGCTGTCTGCCAGCACATTCCAATGACCTTGAAATCTTGTCCATGCCCTCCCTACTCTCATCCTCCTGTGCAATGCAACTGCACTTCCGGTTCCCATCCCCTTGCTGAGCTAGTTTAAACCCACCCGAATAGCACCAGCAAATTTCCCACCCAGGATATTAGTACCCCTCTGGTCCACGTGAAGACCGTCCTGTTTGTACAAGTCTCACCTTCCCCAGAATGAGCCCCAATTATCCAAAAGCCTGAAACCCTCCCTCCTGCACTATCCTTGCAGCCACATGTTCAGCTGATATCTCTCCCTATTCCTTGCCTTGTTGTCACGTGGCACGGGTAACAAACCAGAGATAACAACTCTGTTTGTTTCTAGCTCTCAGCTTCCACCCTAGCTCCCTGAAATCCTGCCTTACATCTCTATCCCTCTTTCGACCTATGTTGTTGGTACCTACATGGAGAACGACATGACCCTCTCCCTTCAGGACCCCAAAGATACGATCCGAGACATCACAGACCCTGGCACCTGGGAGGCAACACACCAACCGCGAGTCTCGTTCATTCCCTACAAACCTTTTATCTGAGCCTCTAACTATTAAGTCCCCAATAACTAACACTCTCCTCCTTTCCCTCCTTCCCTACTGTGCAACAGGGACAGGCTCTGTGCCAGAGACCTGGGCCCCACTGAATACCCAATTCAGAGAGTTCCCCAACGTGTCAAAGGCTCTGCTCATTCTGTCGATACTCACCTGAGACCGGACTGAAATCCTTTTGATTCAGGAGTGTTGGAGCTCCACCAGTGGATGGTATAAAGCAGGATGGTCCTGTTTGTGAGAGTCACTGGAGTAAACATTCAGTGTTATAAACCAGGTTTAGTTTGTGTCAGGAATTTAAATCCAACAGTTTATCAAGCCCGATATAGTGTTGTATAATTAGTCCTTCCAGTCTGACCCTGGACAGTCAAATTTGTGATAAGTGAAGCAATTATATCCAACCCACAATATCCTGATTAAAAACAAAAAAAACAGAAGTTGCTGAGAAAGCTCAACAGGTCTGGTAACATGTGTGGACAGAAAGCAGGGTTAAGATGTTTGTTCTAGTGATCTTCTTCAGAACAGTGCTTCTGTGTTTTTATGTCCTGGTTACAGTTTGCTGAGTTGTGTGGAGTGAATTAGAAACCTCCTGGACTCTCCCTCAGCTGGACAGGAGAGCAGGGCCTTTGAAATTTCCATGCTCTGTCTTGTGGTGTGATGTCAATCCTTAATCCCTTCATAGTAGACCCACTATGTCCCATCACCTCACCTCTGTTCTGTCTCACTACTTCATTGTGTGACATTACTGCCTCTCTCCTGCACCCTCAGTGCTTATAGAATACAGGCAGAGGATCCTAATGTTGTAGCTTCCCTGGGACAGTTGGATTGAATTGAAGAAAACAAATTGTACACCACATGTCTTCAGTACTGCAGTTGTTATATTGTCAGTTCCTGCAGCCTTTGCTGCACTGAGTGCTCTCAGCTGTCTATAAAAATCACATGGAGTGAATCGGATTAGGTGAAGATGGACCTGTGTGAGGCTGGGCCTGTTGGGATATCACCCATTCGGTTTACCAGAGTGAAGATTGTTGTGAAATCCTCAGTCCTGCATTTTGCATTCACATTTTATGTATTTGGACTGCTCCAATATTTCGGATGGGCATGTTCATCAGAATGGGCCAATAATGAATTATTTCGTGTCAATTGATTAACTCTGTTGGTTAGTTTATTGAAAACAGTAAAGCAGGTTATAAGTTATAAAGCAGACATCACAACAGAGCAACTACATTTTGTGTGTGTGTGCAGCTTGGAAACACAGAGCAGAATCACTAGCAGCAGACTAACAACATTGTGTACACATGGGGTCCTTAAAGGCAAGATACACAGGCAAGTTTACCATGTAATTTTCTCCCTGTGGGATTTAAGAAACATACACTATTAAACATTACGCTGATATGTGAATTATCATGTTTCCTTTTCAGTTACACAGCTGTCCAGTGACATGAAAATGCTCGAAACTGACTTCAAGAAGGATCTAGTCCAAATGCAAAATAGTGGTGAGTGGTCTTGACTGATCACCCCAGGTCTCCAATTCAAAGAGTTCACCAATTTCTCAGAGGGTCTGATCATTCTCTTGACACTCACTCTGAGGCTGGGCTGAATCATAGAGTAATAGAGATGTACAGCATGGAAACAGATGCTTCAGTCCAACTCGTCCATGCCGACCAGATATCCCAACCCATTCTAGTCCCACCTGCCAGCACCCGGCCCATATCCCTCCAAACCCTTCCTATTCATATACCCATCCAAATGCCTCTTAAATGTTGCAATTGTACCAGCCTTCACCACATCCTCTGGCAGCTCATTTCATACATGTACCACCCTCTGCGTGAAAACGTTGCCCTGTAGGTCTCTTTTATATCTTTCCCCTCTCACCCTGAACCTATGCCCTCTATTCCTGGACTCCCCAACACCGGGGAAAATACTTTGTTTATTTATCCTATCCATGCCCCTCATAATTTTGTAAACCTCTATAAGGTCACCCTCAGCCTCCGATGCTCCAGGGAAAACAGCCCCAGCTTGTTCAGCCTCTCCCTGTAGCTCAAATCCTCCAACTCTGGCAGCATCCTTGTAAATCTTTTCTGAACCCTTTCAAGTTTCACAACATCTTTCTGATAGGAAGGAGACCAGAATTACACGCAATATTCCAACAGTGACCTAACCAATGTCCTGTACAGCCGCAACATGACCTCCCAACTCCTGTACTTAATACTCTGGCCAATAAAGGAAAGCAAACCAAACGCCTTCTTCACTATCCTATCGACCTGCAACTCTACTTTCAAGGAGCTATGAACCTGCACTCTAAGATCTCTTTGTTCAGCAACACTCCCAAGAACCTTACCATGAAGTGTATTCGTCCTGCTAAGATTTGCTTTCCCAAAATGCAGCACCTCGCATTTATCTGAATTAAACTCCATCTGCCACTTCTCAGCCCATTGGCCCATCTGGTCCAGATCCTGTTGTAATCTGAGGTAACCTTCTTCGCTGTCCACTACACCTCCAATTTTGGTGTCATCTGCAAACTTACTAACTCTACCTCTTATGCTCATATCCAAATCATTTCTGTAAATGACAAAAAGTATAGGACCCAGCACTGATCCTTGTGGCACTCCACTGGTCACAGGCCTCCAGTCTGAAAAACAACCATTCACAACCACCTTCTGTCTTCTACCTTTGAGCCAGTTCTGTATCCAAATGGCTAGTTCTCCCTGTATTCCATGAGACCTAACCTTGCTAATCAGTCTCCCATGGGGAACCTTGTCGAACGCCTTACTGAAGTCCATATCGATCACATCTACTGCTCTGGCCTCATCAATCTTCTTTGTTGCTTCTTCAAAAAACTCAATCAAGTTTGTGAGACATGATTTCCCACACACAAAGCCATGTTGACTATCCCGAATCAGTCCTTGCCTTTCCAAATACATGTAAATCCTGTCACTCAGGATTCCCTCCAACAACTTGCACAACACTGAGGTCAGGCTCACCGGTCTTTAGTTCCCTTGCTTGTCTTTACCGCCTTTCTTAAACAGTGGCACCATGTTTGCCAACCTCCAGTCTTCCGGCACCTCACCTGTGACTATCGATGATACAAATATCTGAGCAAGAGGCCCAGCAATCACTTCCCTAGCTTCCCACAGAGTTCTCAGGTACACCTGATCAGGTCCTGGGGATTTATCCACCTTTAGCCGTTTCAAGACATCCAGCACTTCCTCCTCTGTAATCTGGACATTTTGCAAGATGTCACCTTCTATTTCCCTACAGTGTGTATCTTCCATATCCTTTTCCACAGTAAATACTGATGCAAAATATTCATTTAGTATCTTCCCCATTTTCTGTGGCTCCACACAAAGGCCACCTTGCTGATCTTTGAGGGGCCCTATTCTCTCCCTAGTTACCCATTTTGTCCTTAATATGTTTGTAACAATCCTTTGGATTCTCCTTAATTCTATTTGCCAAAGCTATCTCATGTCCCCGTTTTGCTCTCCTGATTTCCCTCTTAAGTATACTCCTACTTTATTTATACTCTTCTAAGGATACACTCGATCTATCCTGTCCATACCTGACATATGCTTCCTTCTTTTTCTTAACCAAACCCTCAATTCCTTTTGAATCAGGTGCTCTTGTGTGGTTCCATTTGGAATTCTCAGACATTATCCCCAGATAAAGGAACAATGGGATACATCTATGCCTGGTTGATTTGATGAGGGGATTGATGGTGAATGGAGTTTGGCTGCTCCCATGAGAAACTGCTGCAGCAATGTGCTGGGTTGGAGACATCATTAAACATCAAAGTTAGTGGAGGGAGGGAAAGCATTTGTGATTGACTGTTGGGAAATGTGAGCCAATCAAATGTTTGTGTTTGAAGGATAGTCAGTATGATGTGGTTCTTGTGGAACACTTAATTTATCCTGACTTGCCTTTCTGTAACATTGCTCATGGTAAATTAGATTAAAGCTACAGTGCTTTTACTGTCAACAGGAACATTCTGAGCTGCAAAAAGCAATCACACTGGTAAAGGATGCAGATAGGATAGGAATACTTATGATCTAAGTTAGAAAAGAAAAATCTGCATAAAGCAACTGTCTTTCTCCCTGTTCCTATTCCAACTCCTTGTAGTGTGATGTACATGATCAGAACACAGACATATTTACATTTTTCTATTAAGATTTGTGAATGCTATCAGAATTAAAATTCTGTTTAGAAAGTAAATCTGCAGGATGGTAATGATGTCCTTTTGGAGAAAGATCACTGTGTGCTCTAAACTGTTGTTGTTGCTCTTTCAGTTACAGGATTGTCTGAGAAGAAAAACAGATCACCTGGTAAACTCCGAGGTAATGTTTATCAACTGGAGAAATGTCTGTTTAAAAGTCAAAACTATTGGGATGGTTACCCAGGTGGATTGGTAATACTGTCCAGGTCCAGATTCCAGCTCCTCCAGATTTATATGCCTGATGAGGGGTACCATCTTCTGGGAGGTTACACTTTCAAACCCGTGTATTATTTTCAGGATGTCTACAGGGCCACTGCTCAGATTTCTGTTCTCTGAAAGAAGCAGCCCCGATAGAAAGATCCTCTCACCTTCTGTATCGTCCCCATGAATGTTTCATACATATTCTCCAGTGCCTCTGCATCGTTTATATAAAATGGGGTCAGAGCTGTTCATCGATTTTGGATGGGAAACTGCCACGGATAATTTAAATGAGGTGCCCTGGCTTCATTCTGAGCTTCCATTGGGAGATTTTCTCAGAACTTGTGCCCTGACAGACCCAAACACAGCTTCAGTTATTTATTTAAGGTCAGGTCTGACTAATTAGAGGGTTATCCATGTTTGAAGGGTTAAATGATGAGGACAAGCTGTTACCAGAAGAAACTAAACTTGGTTCATCAGTGTGCTGCTCGAGGCAGCAGGAACCTGCCTGCACCTCCCCAGGCTGGCTCAATGATACACACTGTATCAATAATCTCTGATGTGAATCAATGAGGTCTTCAGTTATAAAACCAGGTGAAATGCTGCTTTGGACTTTGGTATCAGGATAAGATTTAGCTGAATGAAAGCTGCAGGATCCTATTCAGCTCTATGTTACATTTAATTTCTGATCAACTGGGTTTAAAGTGTTCACTCATCAACAGAACTGACCAACCAGACGGATAATTCGGGTCAATTAGTCATGTGAGAATTTCTATTGCAGTCCTCAACATTAACCTCGGTCTTCACAAAAGCTCATGGCCCCACTGGCCTAATGGAGAGTAAGATTAGGGTCAGTCAAGGACAGGAGTGGAGTCCGAAGAGATAGGGGAAGCACTGAAAGAATGTTTTTCATCAGTATTCATTCAGGAAGAAGACAATGTCGTCAAGTAGAAGACTGAGATACAGGCTATTCTATTAGATGGGATTGAGGTTCACAAGGAGAAGGTGTTAGTAATTTTGAAAAGTGTGAAAATAGATAAATAGATAAATCCCTGGGGCCAGATGAGATTGATCCTTGCACCACAAGGATCTGTTTTGGGGCCACTGCTGTTTGTCATTTTTATAAATGACCTGGGTGTGGGCGAAAAAGAATGGGTTAGTAAATTTGTGGATGACACTGAAGTCAGTGGAGTTGTGGATAGTTGCAGGTTACACAGGGACATATAAAAACTGCAGAGCTGGGCAGAAAGGTGGCAAATCGAGTTTAATGTGGAAAAGTGTGAGGTGATTCACTTTGGAAGGAGTAACAAGAATACAGAGTACTGGGCTAATGGTAAGATTTTTGGTAGTGTGGATGAGCAGAGAGATCTCAGTGTCCATGTGCACAGATCCCTGAAAGTAGCCACCCAAGTTGATAGGGTTGTTAAGAAGGCATACAGTGTGTTAGGTTTTATTGGTCGACGGATTGAGTTTTGGAGCCATGAGGTCATGTTGCGGCTGTACAAAACTCTGATGCAGCCGCACTTGGAGTATTGCATACAGTTCTGGTCGCTGCATTATACAAAGGATGTGGAAGCGTTGGAAAAAGTGCAGAGGAGATTTATCAGGATGTTGCCTGGTATGGAGGAAAGGTCTAATGAGGAAAAGCCAATGGATTTGAGGCTGATTTCATTCAAGAGAGGAAGGTTAAGAGGTGACTTAATAGAGACATACAAGATGATCAGAGAATTAGATAGGGTGGACATTGAGAGCCTTTTTCCTCAGATGGTGATGGCCAGCATGAGGGGATATAGCTTTAAATTAAAGGGTGATAGATATAGGACAGATGTCAGAGGTAGATTCTTTACTCAGAGGGTAGTAAGGGCATTAAATGTTCTGCCTGAAACAGTAGTAGACTTGCTACCTTTAAGGACATTTAAATGGTCATTCAATAAACATATGGATGACAATGAAATAGTGTAGGTTAGATTGGTATCACAGGTCGGCACAACATCGATGGCTGAAGGGCCTGTACTGCTCTGTAATGTTCTATGTTCTATGGTTTTTGGTCAAGGGGGCAAGAGTATCTTCCAGTGTCACACACACCATTCAACTTTCAATGAGACACCTTCCCTCGACATTGAATAGTACTGGGAGGAAGGGCGAAGGTACCAGTACACAGAGCATAACCTGCTGTGGAGAACCAATCAGCAGGACAGTTGGTGAATGAATTTGAAAGTTGCCAGAATTGCACTGCAACAGGTGAGGAAACTATTGACAGGTGAGGAAACCAAATAGTTGACAGATTCTGTGCAAATTCATCTTCTCCCAGCATTACAGACTTATCTCTCCACTGTGACATGGGTGAGAGTGAACATTGTTCAGTCCTGAAGAAATCAAACTCTCATTAACACACTGAGAATACCCTCTATTGTGGAGTCTGGCACTGTCACCAGACTGAATGACCAGGAGCAGCCTAGGTGGCAAAAACTGGGCATCCGCAAGGTGCTGTGGGCCACCAACAGGAGCAGAATTATAGACTTCCACAGTCTGACAATACATGGCCCTCAAGCAACCCTTCTCATCCATCTTTATGAAACTAAACTGGGTAAAGCAAAACTAGAAACATCAATTGGATGACTGAGCTTGTTATTTAGTTGATTCCCCAAAAACATCCAGAATAAAACACATAATTGACACTTGCCAAAGGGGAGCTCACAATTTTACATGGGTCATCGGTGATTATCAGATCATTGCTTTTCGACCTCTCAAATCTCCCTTATCGTTCCTCTGCAGCCTCCCCTCACCATGCTTCACGACACCACCCTTACCCAAAGCCCCTTTATCCTGCTATTTTCTTTCTTCTGTAAATCCCTCCCTGACTGCCTCTCCCTCTGACTGTTTCTGATTAACCTCTACAAGGTTGGCCAATCCTGATGATTCCTGGGACTGGCAAGTTGCCTCTGGGATTGGGACCTGCAGGTCTTTAGTTACAAATCATTGGGTTGGCTGGACTCATTTTCCAGCCTCAGTGTGCTGCAAAGTGACTGAGCCTGGTTCAGCTGAGATTCAAACATCATACCCTTAGATAGTGAGTCTCAGTGTCGAACGTTCCTTTGGGCAAGGCACTGTATGGTGTATAACCAGTAATATTACAATACTGGGTAAAATCTCAGTGAGCAAGGAGATTGATGAGATACTGCAGTGTCCCTGTTAACTCAAACATTTATTTCCATGTCCTCACAGAACTATCTGGGGAGTGTCCTGAAAACTGGAGGCGATTTGAACAAAACTGTTATTACTTCTCATCAGAAAGCAAGACTTGGACAAATGCCCAGAGAGCCTGTGCATCACTGGATGCCAATCTTGTTGTCATTAACAAGCTGGAGGAACAGGTAAGAGATTCAAACAATTTCAAATCCATCAATCTCTGGTTATTTCTCAGTGACCTCAGGAACAACATTGACTAGAAATTCACCGAGACAGAATATAAACAGCAAAATTCGACAAGATCAGCCTGAAGCCTGCCTTGCTATTCAATATGATCATGGACAGTCATCTGCATTCCTTTCAGATCTCACTCACTCCCCAGTATGCCACGATTCCCTGAGAGATCATAAATCTGTCAATTTCAGTCTGCAATCCATACCTCTGGTGTGGACTACAATCCTCTGACTGAAGAAATTTCTCATCTCAGTCCTAAATGATTGATCTCTAACCTACAGACTGCTCAGCCATGGGAAAATAACATTAGTATTGACACTGTCATTTGCACTTCACAGCTCCCATGTGAATGGCTCCTACATCGTGGAGCTTTGGTAATTTTAGGTGCAGTTGCACCCGCAGTATTTATTTTTATCCAGACAGCTAGCAAATACCTCAAACTTGCTGGTAAAAATCAAGAGATGCGAGGGCTCCAGTAATACATCTTGGGTCTCAACATCAGTTTGGCTCACAGTCACATCCTCCTGTTGCTCACTACTGACCAATTCTTGAAGTCCTACTTAACCTAAGCAAGGTGTCCAGGGAACAAAGTGTCCAGGTAACTTTTCACCTTCAATATCTTCACCTCAGTCTCCAGCTTGAATAAAGCAGCAATGACTCATCAATGAAATGGCTGTCTTGTCTGGGATCATGATGCTGTCCAGAAACTCCCACATACGTGCAGTTACAGTTTTTAACATTCCTCCCATACATTTATTTGTTTGTAACATTAGTGAGATAATACTTTAGTTAAGAAATAGCAAGTTACTTAGCTTAGAGATTGAAGAAAACTCTCACCACATTTTTAAAGTGAACCAACCCACTGTATTAAATTCCCAACATAGTGGTCTGTGAAGCACACAGTTCCCCAATCAAAACCAAAGGCTGTTATGTCCTTGTTCTTGTGCTGACACCTGTTCTTCAACTCAAACTGCTGTTATAAACAAACATCCCATTCTTTCCCCTCAATCTTTAAATACTATAAGGTAAAAACAATGACTGCAGGTGCTGAAAACCAAATACTGGATTAGTGGTGCTGGAAGAGCACAGCAGTTCAGGCAGCATCCAACGAGCAGCGAAATCGACGTTTCGGGCAAAAGCCCTTCATCAGGAATAAAGGCAGTGAGCCTGAAGCATGGAGAGATAAGCTAGAGGAGGGTGGGGGTGGGGGGGAGAGAGTAGCACAGAGTACAATGGGTGAGTGGGGGAGGAGATGAAGGTGATAGGTCAAGGAGGAGAGGGTGGAGTGGATAGGTGGAAAAGGAGATAGGCAGGTCGGACAAGTCCGGACAAGTCAAGGAGACAGTGCTGAGCTGGAAGTTTGAAACTAGGATGAGGTGGGGGAAGGGGAAATGAGAAAGCTGTTGAAGTCCACATTGATGCCCTTTTAATACTATATTTTCAGTTAAAGTGCTTTTCTAATTACTTATCAATTTATGATGTAATCCTAGAACTGTCACAAGTCTTGAGGTTTAAACCAAAATCCTTTTCCTGTGGCTTTAAGTTAAAACATTATACCTCATCCCTGAGGGAATTCCCATTGCTCAGTCTGCTACTATGTCTGTATTAGGCAATAACACAACCAGCAAGAATTAACTTGCCCTCATCCTCATCTGCTTGCCACAGATGCATGCATTCATGTCAATATCAATCAGAGCAAGTCTTTGTGGAGACAAATTGCGATTTTAGCGTTATGATAATGCCAAGGATGTGTACATATTAAGATAATGTGTATCATGTTGTGTGGCATGATCACCATGCTGAATGGAATAGATTGTGAATAAATCTGGAAACATATAACTGGGCATCTATGAGGCACTGTGTACCATCTGGAACAGCAGCAGAATCATACCCCAGCACAATCTGCAAAGTCATGGCCCAGCAGAGCCCCCACATAACATTACCATCAAGCCAGGAGACCAACCCTGGCTCAATGGAGGGCATACTTAAGTAGCCATAGGCATACCGAAATAAATGTGATGTCAATCTGGTGAAGCTACTAGACAAGACTATGCATGCCAAACAGCAAGTGACAGACAGAGCTAAATGAGCTCACAACCAACAGATCAGAATTAAGCTCTGTGGTCCTGCCACATCCAGTCATCAATAGTAGTGGACAATTAAAGGAGGCTCCACAATTACCCCTATCCTTTTGATGGAAGAGCCCATCACATCAGTACAAAGGATAAAGCTGAAGCATTTGGAGCAATCTTCAGCCAGCTGTGCAGAGTGAATGATCCACCTTGGCCTCCTCCAATGGTCCCCAGCATCACAGATATATCTTCAGCTAATCTGATTCAGTCCCCATGATATCCAGAAACAATTGGAGTTCTTGACAGCTTTTTGGCAAAAGTACCAAAGATCTCGGGTCGAGAGATCACTCCCCTAGACAAGCTATCCCAGTCGAGCTACAACACTGGCATCTATCAGATAATGTGGAAATTGCCCAGATATATTCTATAGACAAGAAGGAGGAAAATCCACTTGCCAATTACTGTATCATCAATCTGCTCTTGATCATCAGTAAAGTAGGGAACATGTCATCAACAGTGCTATCAAGCATAAACTCCTCAGCAATAACCTGCTCACTGATGTCCATTCTCGGTTCCACAGGTCACTCAGATCCCAAGCTGAAAATGTGTTGTTGGAAAAGCATGAGCCCTTCTTCAGGAGAAGGGCTCATGCCTGAAACATCGATTCTCCTGCTCCTTGGATGCTGCCTGACCTGCTGCGCTTTTCCAGCAACACATTTTCAGCTCTGATCTCCAGCATCTGCAATCCTCACTTTCTCCACTCAGATCCCAACCCAATCACAGCCTTAGCTTAAACATGGACAAAAGAACTGAATTCCAGAAGTGAGGTGAGAGTGACAGTCCCTAACATCAAGGTCATATTTGACCAAGTGTGGCATCAAGGAGCCCGAGCATAACAGGAGCAATTGGGAATCAGGGAGAAAGCTCACAGCTGGTTGGAGTCATATATGGCACATAGGAAGATGATTGCGGTTTTTGAAGGTCAGTCATCTCAGCTCCAGGACATGTCTGCAGGAGTTGCTCAGGGTAGTGTTTTAGGCCAAAGCACCTTCAGCTGTTTCATCAATGGCCTTCTCTCCATTATAAGATCAGAAATGTGGATGTTCACCGATGATTGCACAAGGTACTGATTCCTCAGATACTAAAGCAGTCATCAATTCAACAAGACCTGGACAATATCCAGGTTTGGGCTGAAAAGTGGCAATGATATTCATGCTACACAAGTTCAATGCAATGACCACTTCCTACAAGAAAGAATCTAAATGTCAGCCCTTGTCATTCAATGACACCATCATCAATGAATCCCCCACTATGAACATCATGTGGGTTACCATTAACAGATGCTGAACTGAACTAGCCATATAAATACAGTAGCTACAATAGAAGGTTAGCGTCTAGGAATCAGATATAGAAGGAAAGTCCAACAGACAGGAAACACATGATATCTTGCAATCACTAGGAAGTGCTTGAAGGAAGGACAGGACTGGCAGCTCAACATCTGCGAGGTAGGGGGGGATTGGCAGCAGGGAGGGATGTACGAGAGGTGGGGACATTGCATTATGGACAAAGAAAGGCATCACTGCAGTAATGAGAAAGGATATCTTAGAAAGATCTTTAAATAAGGCCACTGGGTAGAAATCAGAAATAAAACAGGGATTATACTACAGGTCTCCCAACATTCAAAAAGAGATAGAGGAGCAGATAAAAAGGCAAATCACAGAGACATGTGAGAGAAACAGGATTTTAGTAGTATGAAATTTAAACATTTTCTTATTCAGCAATTTTGGCATTGCTGGCTGGGCCAGCATTTATTGCTCTACCCTAGTTGCCCTTGGGAAGGTACCTTCTTGAACCACTGCAGACCATGTGCTGTAGTCTGACCAGTTTCATTTCTGTATTGAGACATTATAGCGATTGATGCAACTGATTAGCTTGCTTGGGCATTTCAGAGTGCAGTTAACAAACAACCCAACTGATGTGGATCTCGAGTTACATGAAGGCCAGACCAGGTGAAGAAGGCAGATTTCCTTCGGTGAAGGACATTATTGAACCAAATAGACTTTTCTGAGAATCAGCAAGAGTTTCATGGTCAACGGTAGATTCTTAATTCCAGATGTGCTAACATTAGCTGGAATCGCCTTAGAGTGAAAGGATTACACAGGGTGGAATTTTTAAAGTCCATCCAAGAAATCTTTTCGTGCCAGAACATAGATGGTTATGTTAGAGAAGGGAAAGTGCCCGAATAATCATAGAGAATGAAGCCAGTCAAGTGGTTAAAGTTTCAATGGACAAACATTTTGGGGATCGGGACCATAACTCAATAAGGTTAAAAGGTGTTATAGAAAAGGATCAGGATAATGCAGCATTCAAGTGTCTAAATTAGTTAGGAAGGCCAACTTCAGTGTCACTCAATAGGATCAGGCAAACATAGACTGGGATCACCTACTTGCAAGTCAGTCTACATTTGGAAAGTGGGAGCCTTTTAAAAGGAGTGCAGTGAGAATACAGGACAACTATGTTCCTCTAAGAATGAAAGGCAAGGGCAGCAAGCCCAGAGAAACCTGGCTATTGAGTATTTGGCAAAGAAAAAGAAGGATGCATATGTCAGGTACAGCACGTGGAAAACAGCGGAGGCATTTCAAATGTATGGAGACTGTAGGAGATTGTTAAAAAAAGATCAAGATGGCAAATGGGGTGATATGAAGGTGTAGAAATGTACTTTACCTTTAAGAGAGTAAAGGACTTCGCAAGCACACAGAGTGCTGGAGAATTTACAATGTAACATTTGGTCCAGAAGCTAGCACTGGCTGAGTTACTACGAGACTCAAACAAATTTGAATTCAGCCAATCAGTTTAAATTATACCCCAAAGTACCAACTTCCAATCAAGTTTAAATTAAGTACATTGATAATTTTAAAAACCAATGACACAATCTGATGCTTCAGGGTATAAGACTGGGAACAAATGAACAGTTGAGGGGAGAACTGCCAAGCCACCAGCATGTACAGTCTGCCCGAAACACAGCTCTCTTAAAGGTACCGTTATCTATCAATGACCTGTGGAACAGAAATCCATAAAAAGAAGAAAATCTACAGAGGAAGTTACAAAGGGAAGATTCGACAGCTGGCTGGTTTTGAAATTTGAATTTTTGGTAAATCTTACTAAGGGGTTTATTGGACTAGTATTATAGAAGGGAAAGTAAAAGATAGGTTAGAGGAGGGAATTGTAAATAGTTGTGAATTAATTATTCTCTATTATACTTTAAGAAATAAAGTTGTTAATTTTTATTTTAAATAGGTCTTGGCCTCTCGAATTTTCATAAGTTACTGCATGGGATAAATCTTTTCTGTGTTGCTGGTTAAAATTAAGCAGGAGGGTTTACCCTGTGTTGTAACAGTGGAGCCACATCTTTCGCAGGTAGAACTAAAGAAAACCCCAATGCATCTCTAAGTATAATAAGAGCAAGAGGATTCCCAAGGAAACCTATTAGAATCATAGAATCTCTCCAAAGCACGGAAAGAGGCGTTTTGGCACAAAGAGTCTGCACTGATTTCGCTGAACAACATCCCCCCAATCCAGGATGCAGCCCCCCACCCAATCCCAGACCCAGTCTGCTCACCCAATCCCAGACCCAGCCCCCCACACAATCCCAGACCCAGCCCCCCAACCAAACCCAGACCCAGCCCCCCACCCAATCCCAGACCCAGCCCCCCAACCAAACCCAGACCCAGTCCGCTCACCCAATCCCAGACCCAGCACCCCCACCCAATCCCAGACCCAGTCCCCCAACCAAACCCAGACCCAGCCCCCCAACCAATCCCAGACCCAGCACCCCCAACCAAACCCAGACCCAGCCCCCCAACCAATCCCAGACCCAGCCCCCCAACCAAACCCAGACCCAGCCCCCCAACCAATCCCAGACCCAGCACCCCCAACCAATCCCAGACCCAGCACCCCCACCCAATCCCAGACCCAGTCCCCCAACCAAACCCAGACCCAGCACCCCCACCCAATCCCAGACCCAGCACCCCCACCCAATCCCAGACCCAGTCCGCTCACCCTATCCCAGACCCAGCACCCCCACCCAATCCCAGATGCAACAGCCCACCCTATCCAAGACTCAAACTCCCATAGCTAATCTATTTAGCTATACAGTGCTTGACACTATGGACAATTTAGCAGGCACAATCTACCCAAACTACACATCTTTGGACTGTGGCAGGTAACCAGTTGCCCAGTGAAAACCCTTGCAGATTGAGGGTAGAACGTGCAAACTCCACACAGACCATCACCCATGGCTGGATTCAAACCTGTGTCCATAGTAATGTGAGGCAGAAATGCTAACCACTGAGCCACCATGACTTAAGGGGTAATCTATTCATGGAGACAGAGGATATGGGTGAGGTCTTTTTGCCAAATATTTCTCATCTGTATTCACAGCAGAGAAAGACACTGTAGCTGGAGATTTGGTATGGAATGGTGAGGCCCAAGAATGTGTTCAGATTAATAAGGAGGAGATATTAGATGTTTTAGCTGGTATAAAACTGTATAAAACCTTCGGCTTGATTATAATCCATACAATGCTGCTATGGGAGGCTAAGAAGGAGATTGCTAGGGCCCTGGCAGTGACTTGTGGAGTGCCTCAGGGGTCGGTGCTGGGCCCATTGCTGTTTGTTATCTATATCAATGATTTGGATGAGAATGTACAAGGCATGATTAGTAAGTTTGTAGATGACACTAAAATAGGCAGTGGACAGTGAGGAAGTTTATCAGAAATTGCAGCAGAACTTGATCAACTGGAGAAGTGGGTGAGAAATGGCAAATGAAGTTTAATATAGATAAGTGTAAGGTCTTGCATTTTGGAAAGTCAAACCAAGGTAGAAGTTTCATGGTGAGTTGTAGGGCCTTAAGGAGTGCAGTGGAACAGAGGAACCTTGGAGATCCAGTGCACGGTTCTCTGAAAGTGCAGTCACAGGTAGGCAGGATAATGAACAAGGCCTTTGGCACACTGGCCTTCATCAGTCAAGGCAGTGAGTATAGCAGTTGGGAAGTTAGAACGTAGAATATAGAATATTACATCGCAGACCAGGCCGTTTGGCCCAAATTGTTGAGCCAACATGTGGAACCAATCTGTAGCCCATCAAACCTTCACTATTCTATTTTCATCCATATGTTTATCCAATGACCATTTAAATGCCCTTAAAGTTGGCAAGTCTACTACTGCTGCAGGCAGGGAGTCCCACGCTGATACTACTCTGATTAAAGAAACTATCTCAGGCATCTGTCCTTTATCTATCACCCCTCAATTTAAAGGTATATCACCTCATGCTCGCCATCATTATCTGAGGAAAAAGGCTCTCACTGTCCACCCTATCTAACCCTCTGATTATCTTATACGTCTCAATTAAGTCACCTCTCAACCTTCTTCTATCTAATGAAAACAGCCTAAATTCCCTCAGCTTTCCCTCATAAGACCTTCCTTCCATACCAGGCAACATCCTAGTAAATCTCCTCTGAACTCTTTCCAAAACTTCCACATTATTCCTAGAAATGTGCACAATACCCCTACTGCGGCTTCACCAGAGTTTTGTACTGTGGTGATCTTTGTGGTAGGCCACGAGTAACTGAACTCCAGGATGACCATTTCCCACTAACCTCTGTCTTCTTTCTGCTAGCCAACTTCTGATCCAAACTGCAAAATCACCCTCAATCCCATGCCTCCATATTTTCTGCAATAGCCAACCAATAGGAACCTTATCAAGTGCCTTTCTGAGATCCATATACACCAAATCCACCACTTTACCTTCATCCATTTGTTTGGTTACCTTCTCAAAGAACTCAATATGGTTTGTGAGGCACAATCTACTCTTCACAAAACCATGTTGACTATCCCTAATCAACTTATTCCTTTCGCCACGATTATAAATCCTATCTGTTATAATCCTTTCCAACACTTTACCCTCAACTGAAGTAAGGCTCATTGGTCTATTTTGATACACTCACAAGAGTGCCTTTTCTGAGACTTCATGTCACCTGTCGACATTTTGGACTCTCTGGCATCACCACAGGCTAAGGGCCGGGGTGGTACTGATGTTATGTGAGGCTTGGATTAGGTGGGCTTCCATCAGTCTGGTATCAGACTTATCGTGGTATTGGTGGATCGATGCGCAAAGTTTCTATTTTACTTTTTTGGTGGGGGTTGGCTGATCCTAGTCTCCAGCCAGAGCCAGTTAATGGTAGTTGTAATTCTTCGAATGTCAGTGATAATGAGAGTCTGTATGTATTTTGGGCAAATGTTTTGAATCTTTCAATGCCGAAGAATTTCATGAAGCTGTTATTCAGGTCCAGCCACTTGCCTCGTGCGCTCATCACAAAGCCAAAGTATTGGGTTCAGAGCCTCCCATCAATTCCATTATCTTGGCATGAAGGTGTTCATATTTCTCACTTTTCTCATGACATGCCATTTCTAACGCTTTGCTGACATTTTCGTACCGCTCTATGACATCGAATACAGCGATCGTTTGATCTTTCTTAAACGTGATCGGGTTTCCATAGTGACCAGTCTTTTGCAAATAACCTGGGTTCAATGTATGATGTCCAGCTGTACTTACTGACATGCTTCTGCAGCTGGTCTGTGATCTTATTATGGTGTTTTATCCGAGTGTTTTTGACAAATAGGTAGCATCCTGAGATGTGTGAGATGGTCTCGATTGCCATCTCACACCTTCGGCACCTTTGTTTCTATTTGGTCTTCCCCTTGATAGGGTGGCTCTTGTCAGATATAGATTCCTCTGCAAGAGCAGGCTGTTTTATAAACCGTGAGGATTTCTGTTGGGTTGTTGATTTCAGCTAAGAGTCAGTGATCCTGTCATCTCTGAAATACTGAATGCCTGCCCGTTGACATTCCAGCTTTTGCCACTTTTCAAATTCCCACTCTCTCCACCCTGCATACCTGTTGGACGGTTTTTGTCGCACAGGGTTTGTCTCTTGGAATGCTGGCATAATGGCCTGGATGTGAGTCATCTGATCCATTTCCCCTTCGCTGCCGTTTTGGCTGCTAGGTCGGAAATCTTCAATTTCTTTTAGGACTTTGAGCTTGCGCTGTTCCACAACAGTGCCTTTGTTGCATTCTCCTCTGTACTGAAAGGAGGCCTGAATTATCAAATCACAGGATATCTCAAGTGCCTCGCGTTTGTGGACAATTGCGGATGAAATTTGCACCTCCAGTTTTGGGATGCCTCAACCGCTGTTCCTGTTGCTGGCATACAGGACTCCATCAGCGCTATGAGGTGGAAGGTGGAAGAATTCTTTTGTGGCGTTACGGATGATCTAGTCCAGTTTTATAAGTGTGCATTGAGATGCTTTGGATAGGATCAAATGATAATACAATCTGGGGATGACATGAGTTTTTAGGATCTCCAGCCATCGCCTTGGTCGGAGAGACGCTGCCTGTATTCCTTTAACCCAGGTCTTAAGCCTCTCCTCCCATTCTCCTTCTGACACACTCGACCACAGATCGATATGGGCACCCAGGTATTTCTCTGTATCGCCTGGGGGTATAGATTTGTTGCATAGCTTCCAGTTATCAAAGTGGTTGTATGGGAAGGTCTTCCTCTTAAACGTAAAGTGGAAGCCCTTCGTCTTCACAATGTTAATGCTGAGACCCATCTGATCACAACATAACTGGAGCAGCTTCAGATTCCTCGTCATACCAGTGTGAGAGTCACTCAGAAGGACTATGTCATCTGTGAAGGCCAAAGCTAAACAGTTGACTCTTCTGTCGCCCAGAGGCATGGCAACCCCTGAGTTGGCCCACTCCTGACAGCATACCAGAGGATCCAGAGCAATGTTAAATAACATTGGTGAGAGTAGGTCACCCTGTTGTTTATGCCCCTCACAATGTTTATTGGGGTGGTATAGTTGCCGTTCCCTTCCACCATGGTTGTGTTGCCAGTGTAGAGATCCTTGATCACACCTACAAAGACTTTGGGAAGTTGTGCTCTTTGTAAAGATTTCTGTAGCAGCTTGTGCTCAACCGAGTTGAATACTTTCGCCAGATCAACAAAGACAACTGCGAAGTCCTTGCGGTTATGCTTTGCTTCCTTAATGATGTTCTTGAGGATGACAGTGTTTTCATTGCATCTGGGAATGGCTGCTAAAAAAACCCATTTTGCCTAGTCTTAAATTTGACTGTTTCACTGAGAAATTTTGCCATTATTTTCATGAACAATCGTTGCAGCATCAGACCAACAGTTATCAGCCGCCAGTTGTTGATGTTTTTAGGCAGTCCTTAACCTTGCATTTCGGAATCAAGACTGTTCAACTCTCTTTCAGTGATTCAGGTATTGTGCTGGATTTGAGCCAGAGGGAGAAGAGTCAGGGTAGACGAGTTTCCTCCTCCTTGTGGATTGATTGTATATCACTCAGTTTCAGGCCATTTGGTCCAGTGGCACTGTGCTCGTCTAACCCCTTGATGGCTCCTCAACCTCTTCCACCTCTATGGGTTTCATTAAGGATCTGTCATCTACGTTCCCGGTAAATGGGGCGTACTTTCTGATATTTGATTTATAGTTTGGTATTGACAGTTTCTCACGGAAACATGCTTCCAGTTCCTCTTTAGAGTCTCCATGATCTCATGAACTAGCTGGCACCAGGTGTTTTTGTAGAGCTGCTGTGTCGCTCTAAACAGCACTCTACATGCTGCCCATCTTTTCTTTGCCCTGGTCTTTGTGTATTTTTCAGCCTGGCCTTTTTGAAGCTTATTACATTTATTTCTGTCTCTCTCTACTATTCATTAGTTGATCAGTAATACTTTCCATCAGTCCAACCGCTAGGGCAAGAGTGTCCGGGTCATTCCTCACACTCAAGAGCTCCTCAGCTTGTGTTAGCTGGTCATCTATGTCCCTTGCTTAGGGATTGAGGCCGGTGTTCTGCGGCTGGGTCTTTGGCACGGGTTTGCATCATTGGGATTATTCTGGACACTCTCTGCTCCTATTCGTGCGAGTCATTAGTTATGCTCAACTCGTTTGGGGTTTGGCCCTCCCTCCAAGTGTTTGCAAGGTTCTGCATTTGTCTGAGATTTGATTGGGTGTTTCTGTTTTAAGGACATTGGTGATCGATTTATTAATCAATTTGCATCCTGCAAATCTCAAATCGAATTCCCTCAGGAGTGCCACCTCCTCCTATGACCATATACGATCACTTCTGCCTGGTTTTCCCTTGACCTTGAGTGCAGTTTTGAGCTTTTGGATTACCAGGGTTGCCTCCACTCCCCTTCTTGAACAAGGGAACATTTGCTATCCTCCAGTCTTCTAGCACTATAGCTGTAGACAATGATGACATAAAGATCAAAGCCAAAGGCTCGCAATCACATGCCTGGTTTCCTAAAGAATCTTATATATAATCAAATAAATCCCATCCAGCCCAGGGGACTTACCTATTTTTACACTTTCCAGAATTACTAATACCTCCTTGTGAACCCCAATCCCATTAGTCTCGTAGCCTGTATCTCAGTATTCTCGACAACATTGTTTTCTTCCAGTTTGAAGACTGATGAAAAATATTCATTTAGCACTTCCCCTATCTCCTTTAACTCCAAGCACAACTTCCCACTATAATCCTGGATTGTCCATAACCTTATTCTAGTTACTATTTTGTTCCTGATATACCTATAGAAATTTTAGGGTTTCCCTTGATCCTATCTCTCTTTAGGTCTTTCCTGGCTAACTTGTAACTCCAAGTGCCTGAACTGAGCCTTCATGTCTCATCCTAACATAAGCCTTCATCGTCCTCCTCTTGACAAGAGATTCAACTTCTTTAGTAAACCACAGCTCCCTCGCTCGACCACTTCCTCTCTGCCTGCAAGGTACATACTTATCAAGGACACGCATTAGCTGTTCCTTGAATAAGCTCCATATTTAAATTGTGCCTATCCCCTGCAGTTTTCTTTCCCATCCTTCGCATCCTAAATCTTGCCTAATTGCAACATAATTGCCTTTCCCCATCTATAACACTTGCTCTGTGGTATATAAATATCCTTTTCCATCACTAAAGTGAACATAACCAAATTGTGGTCACTATTACCAATGTGCTCTCCTACCTCTAAATCTAACACCTGGCCGGGTTCATTACCCAGTACCAAATCCAATGTAGCCTCGCCCCTTGTTGGCCTGTCTACATACTGTCGAGTGTGTGTTGCTGGAAAAGCACAGCAGGTCAGGCAGCATCTGAGGAGCAGGAGAATCGACGTTTCGGGCTGGTGCCCTTCATCAGGAAGGGTTGATTGCTGATGATTCCTGATGAAGGGCATCCGCCCAAAATGTCGATTCTCCTGCTCCTTGGATGCTGCCTGACCTGCTGTGCTTTTCCAGCAACACATTCCCGACTCTGATCTCCATCATCTGCAGACTTAACGTTCCCCTATCTACATACTGTATCAGGAAACACTCCTGCACACTTTGGACAAAAACAGACCCATCTAAATTCCTTGAGCTTTTGCATTTCCAGTCAATATTTGGAAAGTTAAAGACCCCATAACAACTACCCTATTACTCTTGCTCCTATCCAGAATCATCTTTGCTAACCTTTCCCCGACATCTCTGGAACTATTCAGGGGCCGATAGGAAACTCCCAACTTGGTGACCTCTCCTTTCCTGTTTCTAACATCAGCCCATATTACTTCAGTAGACGAGTCCTCAAACATCCTTTCTGCCAACGTAATACTGTCCTTGACTAACACTGCCACCCCCCCCCCTTCTCTATTCATACTGAAATATTTAAGTCCCGTAAATGTCAAGTTGCCGTTTTACAGGAAGCTGATGAGGCCACACTTGGAGTATTGTGTTCAGTTTTGGTCACCTTGTTACAGGAGGGATGGAAACTAGAAACAATGCAGAAGAAATTTACAAGGGTGTTTCCAGGACTCAATAATCTGAGTTATAGGAAGTGGTTGGACAAGCCAACACCTTTTCCTTTAGAACACGGGAGACTGAGGGGGATCTTACAGAAGTGTATAAGATCATGAGAGGCATGAGTGAATACACTCAGTCCTTTCCCCAGGGTTGTGGAATCGCAAACGAGAAGGCATCAGTTTAAGTTTATAGGGGAAATAATAAAAGGGAACCTGACGGTTAGCGTTTTTGCACAGAGGGTGGTATGAGCTGCCAGCGGACATTGTTGAGGTGAGTGCATTAGAATTAGACTCCCTACACTCCCTACAGTGGCCCTTTGGCCCACCAAGTCCACACCGACCTTCCGAAGAGTAACCCACCCAGATTCATTCCCCTACTCTATATTTCCCAGATTAATGTATGTACAACACAGATGGCCTCCTTCTTCAAAGACCGCAATTTCCCCTCAGACGTGGTTGACGATGCCCTCCACCGCATCTCCTCCACTTCCTGCTCCTCCGCTCTTGAGCCCCGCCCCTCCAATCGCCACCAGAACAGAACCCCACTGGTCCTCACCTACCATCCGACAAACCTCCATATACATTGTATCATCCGTCGTCATTTCCGCCACCTCCAAACAGACCCCACCACCAGGGATATATTTCCCTCCCCTCCCCTATCCGCTCCATGACTCCCTCGTCAGTTCCATCCCCCTCACCAACCCAACCTCCACTCCCAGCACCTTCCTCTGCAACCTCAAGAAATGCAAAACTTGCGCCCACACCTCCCCCCTTACTTCCCTCCAAGGCCCCAACGGATCCTTCCATATCCACCACAAATTCACCTGCACCTCCACACACATCATTTATTGCATCCGCTGCACCCGATGTGGCCTCCTCTATTTTGGGGAGACAGGCCGCCTACTTCCGGAACATTTCAGAGTACACCTCTGGGACACCCGGACCAACCAACCCAACCACCCCTTAGCTCAACACTTCAACTCCCCCTCCCACTCCACCAAGGACATGCAGGTCCTTGGACTCCTCCATCGCCAGACCATAGATGAGGAAGAGCGCCTCATCTTCTGCCTAGGAATCCTCCAACAACAAGGGATGAACTCGGATTTCTCCAGTTTCCTCATTTCCCCTCCCACCTTATCTCAGTCAAATCCCTCGAACTCAGCACCACCTCCCTAACCTGCAATCTTCTTCCTGAGCTCTCCGCCCCTACCCCCACTCTGGCCTATCACCCTCACCTTAACCTCCTTCCACCTATCGCATTTCCAATGCCCCTCCCCCAAGTCCCTCCTCCCTACCTTTTATCTTCGCCTGCTGAACACACTTTCCTCATTCCTGAAGAAGGGCTCATGCCCGAAATGTCGATTCTCCTGCTCCTTGGATGCTGCCTGACCTGCTGCGCTTTTCCAGCAACACATTTTCAGTATAGAACGTAGGAGCAAGGAAGTCTTCTTACAACTTTATAAAACATTGTTTCGGCCACAGATGGAATACTGTGTGCAGTTCTGGTCATCACACTATTAGAATGACGTCACTGCACTGGACTTGGTGCAGAAGAGATTTACCAGGATGTTGCCTGGGGGTGGAAAATCCCAGTTATGAGGCTAGTTACAAAATTGTGAGGAGCATGGAGTGGGGAATCTTTGACCTATGCAGACTTGACTAAGATCAGAGGGGATAAGTTTAAGATGAGAACTAAGTAATTTTGAGAGATTTTGAGAACTGATTTTTTTTACCCAGAGGGTGGTAGAAATTTGGAACATGCTGCCTGAGGGAGTGATGAAGGCAGGTATGCTTGCAACATCTAAGAAATATCTGGATGAGCACTTCAAAGGACCAGAGCATAGTAGGCTATGGACCAAGTGCAGGTAAAATGGAACAAGTGTAATTTTAAGCTTCTTGGTCAGCAAAGAAATGGTAGGCCAAACATCCTTTTATGACCCTATGAATCCTTCAGCAACTCTCCAAAGACTGTTGACAAAGTTCAAGTCAGGAGTGTGACTAGATTACAGTGTGGAAACAGGCCCTTCGGCCCAACAAGTCCACACCAACCCGCAACCCACCCATACCCCTAACCTAACACTATGGGCAATTTAGCATGACCAATTCACCTGACCTGCACATCTTTGGACTGTGGGAGGAAACCCACACAGACATGGGGAGAACGTGCAAACTCCACACAGTCAGTCGCCTGAGGCGGGAATTGAACCAGGGTTTCAGGCGCTGTGAGGCAGCAGTGCTAACCACTGTGCCAGGTGCCGCCCAAATTCAGGAGTCAGGATATTCTCCACTTGTCTGGATGAATGCAGTTCCAACAGTGCTCAAGAAGCTTGACACCATCCAAGATAAAGTAGTCTTTGTTGTTGATTGACATCACGTCATCACTTTCAGCAGTCAACTGTCAACATTGACAAGATTTTCTGCAGAAACTCATCACAGTCTATCAACAGCATCTTCCAAACCTGTGAAATTTTCAGGGCTATCACTGGCAAATTTCTCGCCAAGAAACACACGATCCTGACTTGGAGCTATATTGATGTTCCTTCACTCATGCTTGGTTGAAATCCTTCAACTACTCCCCTTCGACTGCTGCCATTCTCGAAGGTGGCTCATGACCAGCAATTAGGAATGATCAATTACTACCCACATCCCTTGAATGAATACAAAATAGAATAAGAAGAAAGAAGTATTTAATCATTCACAGAAACAGACTTGTACTCATCACTGCTGTTTCATAGGGAGGGAGGCTAGTTTAAACTAAATGTATTGAGTCTTCAGATAGAAGATTGTCAAGTAGAGAGTTTGCCATTAACATTACTAACAATCTGCTTTATTCCATTTACAGCAAAAACTCTTTTTATTTACTTGGCAGGCATTTATAAAAACGTGGCTTCAAAAGAAAAATCGCTGGATTGGACTCACTGATTCTATCTCTGAAGGTGATTGGCGCTGGGTGGACGGAATGGATTATACTTCCTCTGTAAAGTGAGCTTACTTTCTGATTGTATGTTTTCGACAATATTTGAGACACTAGACACAAAACAAAAAGCTGAATGTGTTTTGAAGTTTAGCTTCAGCTATTTTGTTAAACTGGAAAATTAGAGATAAATGGAGTGAAGCCAGGTAGGACAGTAGCCGTCTAAGGGACACTATGAGATCCCTTTAAGTTGCAAAATGACATCTCTAGTGTATGCGCACTCACTTGTCAAGAGTGCTGACTGCTGTGTTGATAAGAGAGTTTGTGTACACGCACATCGGTGTACACCAGTTTTGTTTCGAGCAGACAGATCATGATGTAGCTCATCCAGAGCTCCAGCCTCCAACCTCTGAAACTCCCACATCTGAGCACATCCTCAGTGGCATGCAGCACCTCCCCACAGTATTCATTAAGAAGATCAACAACTAGATACAGGTCAGTTGCTAGAATATTTATTCAGCACATTGCTACAAGTCTATGCATTTTCCAGTGCATTTCAGGGCTTTTAAAATGTTTTACTAGAGTATAAAGTGATCTGGCTGCTTTTACTTTGGTGACTGAAGGATTGTTCATAAACTAGTGCTGCCCTTGCAGTGTCTACTCCTCACACCATTGGGACAGTGAGGAGAGGTCATGCAGAGCATGACAAACTGCTAGAAGAGGAAGGGAAGAGTAAAAGTAGCTATTTTCAACAGGCACCATAATGGCAGAGCCTATTAGGGAACACACTTGATAGAGAACAGCTTTTTCCCGAGCTTTGCTGGAGTTGCATTATGTCCTGGTATTTAGAGCCATGATAGCATCTGTCTGAGATCCTACTACCACACAAAGCTATTGGAACAATGGTACATGTGTTGCAAGGATTCCGGACCCTGTTTAACTCCACAGGTTTGTTAACGAAGGTGATTATCTAATCTTTGCTGACAGGAATGAGGTGAAAATGTGTTGCTGGAAAAGCGCAGCAGGTCAGGCAGCATACAAGGAGCAGGAGAATTGACATTTTGGGCATGAGCCCTTCTTCAGGGCTCATGCCCAAAATGTCGATTCTCCTGCTCCTTGGATGCTGCCTGACCTGCTGCGCTTTTCCAGCAACACATTTTCAGCTCTGATCTCCAGCATCTGCAGTCCTCACTTTCTCCTGACAGGAATGAGGCCCAATCTCTACACAAAGCCCTGTGCCAAGTTAGTACCAGATTCTTCAATGCACCTTGAAATTTGGATGCAGGCTTTCTGGCAGGATTCTCCATTCCCTGAACACTTTAAAATGTATAACCATCACTCTTCCTCTATAGTCTGGGCACTGAGGTCTTCGTTTGAGTGTTCTACAGCCATGGCAAAGGCTAAACTCACCTTCTAGTGAGCTGGGCTCTGAGATTTCCATTCTCTCAGACCCAACAGCAATGTTTCACCATTTGCAGATCCTAATTCTCTTGTACCTTTTAAGTTGCTCATTGTGTCTCTCTTTGAGTTGATGGCTGTATTTGTAAGATTGAGTGACAGTGTATCTTCACTGTCTTCCTGCTCTTCTATCACTGTTAGAGCAGGAAGCAGATTTAGGTGTTTGAAATGAAACTGAGCAAACGTTTGTCTTGGGCGAAGGAAATTTGAAAGTAAGATATGCATATTTAAACCATTGGCTTACTTGAAAGAGACTGTGGATGACTGACAGAAAGTTAGATACTGTTACAATCTTTGTAGACACCAATAATGACTTGAAAACGTTGAATTACTTGAAAACCAGTGATTAGCTGCACCGGTAATACTTTGAGATGTTACATTTTAAAATAATCTTTGATTGCATTAAATAACTAAAACAAAATGCTCTTGATTAAGCATTAATTTTTCTGGCATTTAATTTCTTCTCTATTGGAAGAGCTTGACTTACGCAATTGTAGTTCTGCGGCACAAGTCTTCAGTACTGTTGCCAGAAAGTTAGCACCCATTGCCTTTGCTTATCTATAGCCTCTGACCATTCCTTGATATCATGTGGACTGAATCAAATTGGCTGAAGACCAGCAGCTGCGATGCTGGTGGCCACTGGAGGTGGACGAGATGGATTACTCACTCCGTATTTCTCGCCATCTCCTTCAGCAAGTTGTTTGATTTCCACCACCATTCATGGCGATATGTGGTGGGGCTACAGAGCTTCAAGCTGGCCTAAACAAAGAAGGCTGGAGAAATTCAGCAGGTCTGATAGCATTGTGGAGAGAGACACCAAGTGTATTTCTTTCTCCAGAGATTCTGTCAGACTTGTTGAATTTCTCCAATATTTTCTGGTTTTATTTCTTGGAAGTGCCCAGTAATAACCTCCTTTATGATGAATTCTGACTGACACCTTGTCCATGCTAGATGTCAAACTATATGGGCTATTGATCCATTTTCTGTACCCCTTCATTCTTAACTGAAGCAATCATATTTCTCCATCATTCTGTTTGTTTGTTTCAGATTTCCAGATCTGTAGTACTTTTCTTTCATTAGATTTGATTTATTGGTTGTTGAGATCACTTACTGCTGTCTATTATGTCCTTAATTCTCTGATCTGCCCATGTCTGTATCCTGCATTGTAGCTTCACAAATTTGTCAAATTTCTGATATGCCAGGTGCTACTCACAGTATGCCTTCCGCATTCTTCACTCTGCCAGCCATGAGGTTTTAATGGACTACAGTTCAGCTGCTGTTGATGGCCCATAGCATCTCACTGATGCCCAGTTTAAGTATTGAATCCTTTTGCTCTTAACTAACTGACATGGATAGATGCATCATAGCTTGGGGAGGTCAAAGTTAAGTAAATTTTGCCTCTTGCTGGAACACACATCACTTGCAACAGGCTCATTCTAGCCACTATGTAAATGGCAAGCTCAGTCAGCAGAGGTCTTACTGATTCACTCTCAGCTCTGGGCATAGATCCTCCCCCCCCCCCCCAACACGCGCACACACACACACCATGTTTGACTGGACAAATTGGTGAGGACTTTCCAAGATTATTTCGCAACCAGAAACCAGTGTGCTGTCATGAAAGTGTCTGACCTAAATGTGGAACAGGCAAATACCATATTCTGTTGATGATGGTGTTAGGTTGTTGGGGTTCTGTGAGTAAGATGATCACATGCTATTGCTTGACTAGTCTGTGAGACAATTTTGGGTCTGCACCCTGACACCACACCCTCAGCCCAAATGTTAGTAAGGAGGAATTTTCAAGGTTGGTAAGGCTAGGTAAACTATTGTCTTTTCTGGTGCCAGGTCAATGCCAGTGAATCCATTCAGTTTCCCAACGGTGGTCTAGTACAAACGAAAGGCATACTCAGCCATTCTTAGAAGTTCAACTGCTGGAGTCTCATGGGGATTTTGCATTAATTTGCAGTATGAATTCTTATCATGAATTGTATTCTCATCTTTTCTTCAGATTTTGGTCAGAAGGTGAACCAAATAACAAGTCTGATGAAGACTGTGCAGAAATACACAGAGATGGAGACTGGAATGATCTACCGTGTGATTTCTCTCAACATTGGATTTGTGAAAAGCCAGCACAATTTAATTGTCCTTCGTGTTCCACCAGTGCAGAGGGAGGGAAGTAAATCACTTTTGAAGTGTTCAGTCTGTGTACATTAAACAAGCAACTCTAAGCTGGGATTGACAGGAGAAGGGAGTAGCAAGGGGTCTCCCTCACTCTCCTGACCATAACGTTCCAAAGTCCCACTGAAAGCAATCAGGCTATTCCCCTTTATCTCAAAAAGTAATGTAAAAATTCACATGATATATATTCCTACATTCCTGTACTATGTTGAATCAGATCAATAATTACGGTGTACTGTGGATGCTGGAGATGTGAAATAAGAACAGAGAAAATCAGATGAACCGGCAGCATCTGTGAAGAGTCAAATAATTAATATTTTAAGTTCTGAAGTAGTCATTCTGGACTCAAAACATTAAATCTGTGTGGCTCTCCATAAATGCTGCTGAGTTTCTCCAGCACTTTCTATTTTTATTCCAGTTTTCTGGAATATTAAGGGACAGTGCACTGTTTGTGCATTGAAATGTCCTGTTCCTTTCACTCACCATCCCAATCCCATTGCAGCAAAAGAGCTAAAGGGATCTTAAACATGCTGTACTGTTTAAAATTCAGGTTTGTTCAATATATTGTATCAATTTCATGACACTCTGATCTTTTGCTATAAATTCTGTGTCTTATGATCCTGCGTCACAGCTACCTGATGAAGGAGCAGCGCTTCCAAATAAACCTGCTGAACTATAATCTGCTGTTGTGTCATTTTTAACTTTGTCCACCCAAGTCTAACACCGGCACCTCCACATCACTTAAAATTCATTACACCTCTCCTCATCCTTCAAGGAATGGAATGGGTTTTGAACCATTCTTGCTCATTTAGCTGTGTGTGTGTGTGTGGACAGAAAAGCCCACTTCACTCTAACTTCAGAGAGATGAACTACAGCAAGGGATCATTCTCCTCCCCTTTGCCCTCCAACTCTGTCTCCCAATTCTTCCTCCTTACCCAAATGCCTGACAGCCCTCCCAATCCCGTTCTGTGTCCCTGCTACTTGCATGTACTCCAGCACCTCCCCTTTCCTGGGAGACCCCCAGTTCGCAGGGATACCGAATTAGATCAATGGGTTTGTAACTCAGGGCGGAGGCTTGTCAAAGACCAAATATTGGAAAATTAGCAACTGAAGACAGAATGATATGAACAAGTTTGTGACAAGACATCGTAATTCCAGCACATTTTATGATCTGCAGTGAATACAAATGCTTCAAAGCTGCTGAAAATGGGTGAAATTATTCAACTTTGTATGAGTGGAATCAATTGCATTCCCTTTCCTTGCAGCATATTCCCAACAAAACAGTGGACCAATACTAAACCAGCACAGCATTCAGTACACAATGCAGTGAGTGGACATGATTCAGGATGAAATATTGAAAATGAACCCCGCCCTTCCTGAGTAATTTATATTCAAAGCAAGCAATGAGCTGTGATGCAGATTCATCAACTAGTTTCCAATATGACCTCATTGTAACTCAACAGCATTTTCTCAAAGATCAAGTCCAGACTGTCAAAAAAGAAACAGAAATGCAGAAAATAGCAGCAGGAGTTGAACATATAGTCCCTTTTCATAGCTGCTCTGCCATTTAATGGGATTATGGCTCAGTGTGTAACTCAGTACCCTGTTCCCACTTTCCTCCATACTCTGATTCCTTTCACCCTGAAAATTGTATGTAACTCGTCCTTGAAAACATTTGATGTTTGACTGGAACTGCTTTTTGTGATAGAGAATTCCACAGGATCACCACTCTCTGGGTGAAAAGATTTTGTCTCATCTCAGTCCCGAATGTCCAGCCCTATGTTGTTAAACACTGACCTCTGGTACTGGACTCCCCCAGTCATTGGGAACATCCTTCCTACATTTGCCCTGTCTAGCTTTGTTAGAATTTTAATCGGTTTTTGTGAGATCATCCTTTATTTTTCTAAATTGAAGTTAATATAGTCATAACCGATCCAGTCTCTCATCTTATTTCAGTCTGGCCACCTCAGAAATCAGTCTGGTAAATCTTTGTGGCGTTCCCATCTGTAATGGAAAATTAAGAAATTTTACATTTACTGTGAAATTTGAAACAGAATGCCTTTCTAAAATGTAATGCTGTGCTGAGCTTTGTAAACAATACTTTGATGAGGTTTGCAGTCAGCTTGTCTCTGTTTGAATTTTGTAAACATTCAACTCGACTTTGTGACAGTCGAACACAGTGAAAGCTGAAGAACTGTTATGTCCAAGACCAGGGGATGAGAGAATAACAACTTGAATTTTCCCAGTCTTTGCCCTTGAGAGCATGATAAGAAACAGTAAAAGGCGAGTATCTGAACAATGCTCAGGTACCCCGAGCATTGAGGCATCTGGCTAAATATATTGGGTCAAATTCTGCAGAATTTAATTAAAGCTCCTTTCTTTGCTCTTGCTAACAGTTCAGTCAGGTCGATTTAATTTCCATGACAGTAAACTTGGGAGCTCGACCTGGGACCCCGCAACAGGGTGGGATTCTGAAGATTCCCAGCAGGTGCAGGCGCCTTGAAGGTCTTTCACTTCATCTCGAGCGCTGAATTGGCCCTTTTGCGTGAGAGGACTGGGAATCTGTGGAATGCCCCAGCGCTGGGGTTCGAATCGAATAGGCTCAGGCTAAGAGTCGTGGCTTAAATAATCCTACATAGAGACTCATTCTAAAAGAATAAATACAACAGGAAAAGGGTTTATTGAACTCTAGTGTGGTATTAGAGCAAAACACAAGGGGAGGGGATTGCTGTCTCTACAGTGCTTAGGAGACAGCAAGTTTAAGGGTGGTTTTAGACTTGGAACTGCCATTGGTTGAGTTGGACTCGCCAAAGACATACTGGGTACGTGGTTTCTTGGTTTACGAAAATCAAGGCATTGAGTTGGACATGCACAATGTGAGAGGGGACCTCCGGATGTAAGAAAGCATGTCAAAAGGAAATGATAATGGTACTGTGCGAGAGAGAGAGCGCTAAACACTTTTCCAGTTACACTAAAAATAGGCTCCGGCAAGAGCAAAAGGAGAGTCCACACAGGACTTGGAATGGCCATCCAAAAACCCAATTCATGCTTAATAATTACGGCCCAGAAACTGTAAAGCAGTTAGAATTGTGGATCAAGGAATGCGGTTTTCCGGAGGGAGGAAGTTTTAGTGAAAGACAGCTGGAAATATTGAGGTCGAGCGTGGAGGATAGAGAGAAGGAGAAAATGAAGGGAAAAAATAGAACCTGTGAATTGGAGTGCTTATAACATGTGGAAGCCTGAGGCTGATATCAGAGAAAGGAAATCTCACCTAAGGAAAAGATCAAATACACATACAAAAACACCAGCGCACATGCAGATGCGTGCAGAAAACAACCTAATGAAGTTGTACAGTGTCTTAAGTCTGTTTCAGATCCTGACCTTGATGACTGCCCTCCGAGACCTGCAGCCCCCCTACGAGATCCGACTGGCGAAGGTTCCAAGTCAGTGACCGCTGCCTCAGCGTCTGCTAGATCACTGATAGCAAATCATACCCGCAACCAACTGAAGCAAGAAACCCAAAATGGCAACTGCCACTCCAAGATGGAAAGGCATCCAGGGCCTGCTCGTGATCTCCCCATGATGGATGATGAGTCAGACAATGAGGATACTGACATATGATCACCTAACCAGATAGTTCTGCAAGCCTCAATGGTGAAGTTGCGGGTCCAGAAGGGTATCCAGTGTTGGTCCACCGGCCATGGACCATGAAGGATCTGGAAAGTGCCTATGGGCAATTGCCTGACCCACGCGAGGTTGGAGGTAATAAGTTCACCGAAGAAGTGACAAAGTTCTGTACTGAGTTCCGTCCCATGTCACATGAGATGAGACGTCTCCTGGGACGAAAACTAGGTGCCGATGTCACCAAAATCAGCTGCAAAAGTCCATGCAACAGTAGCCAACCCACAAGCGGAGCAGAACGGAGACTTTAATGCTTTTGTTGCAGCGCTGGCAACCGCCTGTAGGGAAGCATTCCCAGTACGAATGGACATGATCAAAATAGCAATGTGTAAACAACGGGAAGGAGAGACAGTGTCCCAGTACCTGAGGCGCCTCACTGAAGTCCATAACACCCAAAGTGGACTGAGAACACCCGACGGCAAAACTGCGGCAGAAATCACGGCGTATGAAGCACACCTGAGGAACAGCTTCATCAATGGAATGCAAGACGAAATAGCAAAAAAGGTAAAGGATACATGTATTACCTGGGACGCGGGAAAGCTGAATTTGATAGAACAGCATGCAATACATGCTGAAACATTGCTTATCCAAGAGAAGGATAAGTGGAAACTAAAGATGGAACAGCAAGCACGTAAAGCTGATGCAGATGGTCACCCAACTGTTGGAGGGAGGTGCTGCTGCAAAAGAGAGGGGTAGAGGCGTGGGCAGAGGTAGATCTGGTGGGTGCTTTGTTTGCAGAGCAATGGACCACTGGGCAGACAGTGCCCCCACAGACAGTCCCAATTGGCCCTGGAGGCTGAGCGACAGGGTGACTGACAGGGGAAGGCTGAGGTAGAAGTGGGCAACCCACAAGGTACAGGTAAGCCTCTTTCCTTTATGCATGGCAACGAAAGCTTGCTTATGCTAATCTCTTCTACTAACCTTATGGGCACTGAGACATGTCACACCTCTATGTTGAGTGCTGAGATTGTGAAGTGTGGATAGTATGTCCAATATCACAATGATGCCAAAAGGTTGATGCCTACCTCTATGTTTTATGTGGAAGGTACATCTACCTTTTTGGTAGATACAGGGGCAACATACTCAGTACTTAAATTAAGCCAGTTTACACAATCAACGAAAATAAAGATGAGTGAAAGGTTCCTGAACACAATGGATGCATCAGGAGTCATGGTGCGGGAGAGATTTTCCGCACCCCTATTGTCGAAACTAGTAATGGGGAAACATTCCAATTCTCCTTTTTGTTATTGGAATTTTGTCCTTTAAATCTGAGGGGTTGGGATCTCATAGGAAGACTGGGGTTGGATTTGCTTAGTACTCCGATGGGCTTGCAGAAATTCAAAGGGAAGATTTACCAGTGCAAGCTGTAAAGTATGACCCACGACCCCGATGTATGTCTATGAGTGGCGATTAAGCCAGAGAGCGATAATTTCAGTGAGCGATTCACTCACCCTGGAAGCAAGCAACCACGTTAATCCTATTAACACCGATTTTCTTGCTGGCGATATGCTGCACTGAACAGCACACATACACCACTATGGCCCTGATGAACCATATGTGAAGGATTGGTTCAAGAGGTTGGTTAAACCAGGTCAGTTGTTATTGTGCGAATTTTATTGGAGTGATCACAGATGTGCAGTCAGTGTGAACTTATCTAAGTTATCTGAAACAACAAGCAGATCCCATCTTTTTGATGTGAAAGGCAGTGACACGTGAGAGATTTGGGACCATGGATGCTAAAAGCACAAAGAATGAGAGATTGGGTGTTAAGGGACGATGTGGGTGTCTGGTTCAATGCAGATATGTGGACATATAAGAAGAAATTAAATTGGCTAACTCAGGAAGATAGGACAGTCTAGGTAACCCCTGCTAGCCCTGAAAAGCCTAGGGGGATAGCCTGGCATTTCCCTAAGATAGAAGTCTCGGACCAAAGATTAAAAACAGTCCCTACTGAGTTGTGTGCAAAAGGCAAACATGATGTGGGCTCATATGGGGCTGTGAACCCATAAGGATAACCCCAAAGTCTGAGTATCATCCTTGCAGAGTACAATACCCATTAAAGCCCGAGGCCATAGAACGAATTACTCCAGTTGTTGAATCCCTTCTAAAGGCTGGAGTGAAAATCCCCTGTGAAAACTCACCAGTGAGAAACCCCATTTATCCGGTCAAAAAGGCAAACATTCCGGTGAACCAGAGGAATGGAAGTTTGTTCAAGACTTGCAGGCAATCAATAATGCTGTTTCCCCATGTGCCCCAAATGTTCCCAACACCTATACTATATTAGCTCAAATTCCACCGGACAGTAAATGGTTCTCTGATGTGGATTTAGCAAATGCCTTCTTTAGTGTACCAGTGCCCCCAGATAGTCAATTCTGGTTTGCTTTTTCATTCAAAGGGAAATTATATACCTTAACCCCTATCATATATAACGAGGCTCTACGGAGGAGTCTGGAGACTCTTGTTTTAACCCCAGGATCAGCGATTCTGCAGAATTGCTTCCTGATCAAAAGACAGCACACATGTAGGCTGCACGTTGGCTGAGATACAATACTGTTATTGGAGATGCCTAACATTACAATAAAATGATGTAACGTCCTAAACCCTGCTAGCCTTGTCCCCACAGAAGGAGACGGAGACCCACATGATTGTGTTGCTGTAACGAATGAAATTTGCAACCCCAGACCAGACTTGCAGGTTTCACCACTTCAGAATCCGGATATGGAGCTTTATTGTGAATGGGTGAGCATTCAGCAGCAAGGAGACGGGCCAGAATTGTGTTGGGTATGCTGTAGTGACTACTTACGAGGTAGTCAAAGTGGGACCACTCCCTTCTCATCTGTCGGCGCAAGCAGTGGAGCTGATTGTCTTGACTGAGGCCTGTAAATTGGCTGAGGGAAGGACAGTGAATATTTACACCGAGAGCAGGTACACATTCGGGGTTGTACATGATCTTGGAACCCTGTGGAAACACAGGGGCATCTTGACCTCCACCGGAAAGCCCATCACACACCGTGGCCTGATTTCTGACCTCCTGGAAGCGGTCATATTGCCTAAATCAATCGCTGTGTGCAAATGTGAAGCTCACATAAAAAAATAATGATTTTATTTTCCAAGGCAATGCAAGGGCAGACTCAGCGACAAGAACTGCAGCCCAGCAGCTGCCAAGCGAGCAGATTGACATGTGTATGACAAAAATTTGTACCCCAACAGACGTACGGGAGTTACAGTCACAGGCCAAACCAGAAGAAAAGCAAGAGTGGAAGAAAGCAGGATGCAGTGTGAGGGAAAGAGTATGGTGTGGCCCCAATGGTAAACCCTGTCTACCACGATCATTATTTCCATCCTATGCCTAGCTGACACATGGTAAGGACCATGTGTCAAAAGGAGGGGTGGGGGGGAGAGGTGGAAATGTATCACAGTATTTCGACACACTGGTACACCAAGGGATTTACTCATTACTCCCAGAAGTATTGTGAATGTTGTGTTATGTGCTACTAATAATGTGGGGCAGGGGAATACAGATGAGTCAGGCAACACACCCCCAACCCCAAAGACCTTTGAACATTTACAGATGGATTTTATTGAACTAACACCCAGCGAAAGGAAAAGGTATTGTCTGGTAATAGTTGATATGTTTTCCAAATGGGTGGAAGCATTCCCCACATTTAAACAGGATGCCGGTGCAGTAGCCAAGGCTCTGCTAACTGAAATAATCCCGAGATGGGGCATCCCTGAAAGGCTCAGTAGTGACAATGGAACACCATTTGTTAATAATGCCCTACAGCAGATCAGTGATTATTTGGGAATAAACACGAGACAACACTGTGCCTACAACCCAGTGAGTGGTGGGGCAGTGGAAAGAGAAAATTGCGACCCTAACAAGAAATTTAAATTGACAAAATGTTGAGGAACTAAGGGTGGACAAAGACATTTCCAATTGTGCTTGTGAATATGAGATCTAGGAGGAGAGGAAGAGCTAATCTTAGCCCGTTTGAGATTTTGTTTGGTAGGCCACCCAATACAGGAATTGGCCCAAGACCAGTAAGACAGGTAACAGGCCACTGTGAGGATGAGATGTTGTGTTACTGTATAAAACTCTCTACACTTTTACCTCAGACATAGATTCAAGTGAAAGCAGCACTACCCCAACCAGCAGAAGGGAAGCTATACGATCTAGAACCTGGAGACTGGATAGTGGTGAAGGACTTCAGGAGGAAAAACTGGAAGGTGAAAAGGTGGCTGGGACCGTTTCAAGTGCTCCTCACAACACAGACAGCTGTTAAGATCACCGATTTTTACTTATCCAGCTGTTTTTTTTAAAAAACTGGCTCTTTTGTTTGGTTGTTGTCATAAAATGACAAAAAGGGGGAAAATGTAATGGAAACTTAAGAAATTTTATATTTACTGTGAAATTAGCAAAAGAATGCTTTTCTAAAATTTAATGCTGTGCTGAGCTTTGTAAACAATACTTTGATGAGGTTTGCAGTCAGCTTGTCTCTGTTTGAATTTTGTAAACATTCAACTTGACCTTGTGACAGTTGAACTCAGCAAAAGCTGAAGAACTGTTATGTCCATGACCAGGGGATGAGAGAATAACAACTTGAATTTTGCCAGTCTTTGCCCTTGATATAAGGCGAGTATCTGAACAATGTTCAGGTTCCCCTTGCATTGAGGCATCTGGCTAAATGTATTGAGTCAAATTCTGCAGAATTTAATTAAAACTCCTTTCTTTGCTCTTGCTAACAGTTGAGTCAAGTCGATTTACTTTCCATGACACCATCACGACAACATCTTTCCCCAAACTGCACACAATATTCCAGGTGTGGTCTCATTCATACTGTGTATAAATGCAGCAAGACATCCCTGCTCCTGTACTTGAAGCTTCTCATCATGAAAGACAACATACCATTTATTTTCTTCACTGTTTGCTGCACTTATATGCTTACATTCAGCAACTGGTCTACAAGGACACCCAGATCTTGTTACACCTCTCCATTTCTCAATCTCTCACCATTCAGGTAAGAACCTGCCTTCCTGTTTTCACGGCCAAATTGGATACCCTCACATTTGTCCACATTATACTGCATCAGCAATGCAACTGCCCACTCCCTCAACACGTCAAAGGCTGGCTTTTAGCAGCAAAGTCATCATTTCAGGAACAAATATATACCAAAAACCCCTTGAAAATAAACGTCCTGTCAGATGCCATGGCAAAATATTTCACACAGGGCTCATGCACTATGGGTATCAATTAACAGTGTCAGCAAAAACAGCCTTAATTAATCTAAACAAATGTTTTCTGAGTCAATTTCTGTCACATACTTTAAAATAACTATGCCTTTGGTTTTAAATATGCTGAAATTGCATTGCTTAAGTTTGTTCCTTGGTTTGTGAGATTGTGTTTCTGTTTTTGCACTGGACAAGTATTCTGAATTTTTTTATGATGAACGTAATTATATAACAACTAACTGAATAAACAATGTAGCTGTACCTTGTGATCACTGAATGCTGTGCTTTCCTCTTTTATTTAGCAGTTATCAACTTGCATATGTTCCCTTTCTGGTAAATGAGTTTTAACATCTCACTGTTTGAAATTTGCAAATAATACGCAGCATAGTTTATCTTGGTAATTTTCTGAATTTCCATGTTTTTGAGGAGTGACCTTATGGAGGTTTATCAAATCTTGAGGGGCATGGATAGCGTAAATAGGCAAGGTCTTTTAACTGGTGTGAGGGAGTCCAGAACCCAAGGACATCAGTTTTGGGTGAGAGAGGAAAAATTTAAAAGGGACATCAGGGGCAACTTTTACATGCAAAGGGTGGTGCCTGTATGGAAAGACCTCCCACAGAAAGTGGTGGAGTCTCACTGAATTACGACATTTAAAAGGCATCTGGCTAAATATATGAATAGGAAGTGTTTAGACAGATATGGAGAAAATGGGAGAATTTCTTCAGGGTGGGCATTCTTGGAAGAGGCTTCGCAGTACGTTTACAGTGACTACGAGAAAGTGTGGAAGAGATCTTGTGGAAGAGGTTTCACAGTAAGGCTACAGCGACTAGGAGAAAGTGTGGATGAGGTTTCACAGTAAGGTTACAGTGAGTTATGGGGAGAGGCTGAACAGGCTGGGGCTGTTTTCCCTGGAGCATTGGAGGCTAACAGATAACCTTATGGAGGTTTACAACATTATGAGGGGCATGGATAGGATAAATAGACAAAGTCTTTTCCCTGGGGTCAGGAGTCTAGAACTAGATGGCACTGTTTTAGGGTGAGAGAGGAAAGATATAAAAGAGACCTAAGGGGCAACTTTTTCACACAGAGGCTGGTTCGTGTATGGAATGAGCTGCCAGGTGGAGGCTGGTACAATTGCAACAGTTAAGAGGCATTTGGATGGATATATGAATAGGAAGGTTTTGGAGGGATGTGGGCCAGGTGCTGGCAGGTGAGGCTAGATTGGGTTGGGATATCTGGTCGGCATGGACGGGTTGGACCGAAGGGTCTGTTTCCATGCTATATATCTCTATGACTCTACGAATAGGAGGAAGTGTGGAAGAGGTTTCGCAGTAAGGTTACAGCGACTAGGAGAAAGTGTAGAAGGGGATTCTCCTGCTGCGCGGAAGCTGTCTGACCTGCTGTGCTTTTCCAGTTCCACACTTTTCAACTTACAGGGATATTGGCCAAGTGTTGACAAATGGGACTAGATTAGTTTACGATATCTGGTTGTCATGGAGGAGATGGAGCAAAGAGTCTGTTTCCATGCTGTATATCTCTATGATTCTTTGGTGTACAGAATGCTGACATTTACATTCTCTGCAATCGCTGTTTGTGACTCTGCCTGACAAAATAACAGACATTTACATAAACTTAAACACCACTGCTCCCACCTCACCTGTCCTATCGGTGACGATACCTCATTTCTTCCTACAGTCATCATTCTCTTTCAGTGTGCCTTCTAAGCCTCCTTCATGATACCCACTGAGCCCTGAACCGAGCAACGTTTCTCCCCTGGCCTCCTCCATAAATAGAGTGCCCAATATGGTGAGCTCCAGTCTCTATGTCCCTGAAGACAGCCCTTAACAATCAAACATTCAGGTGCATAGGGATAGAGTACACTGTCTGGGTCGCTTAATCGATATCAGTGGCATCTTCCGATGCCCAATAATCAGCATGGAGATCACGATAACTTTGATTTGGCATATTAGACCTGTCAAAGCATCCCATTTGAGTCCATTGTTTGTGCCTCTTGACAGGGTTGCTCCCCTGTAATTCTGTATCTCACCCAGGTCTGGCATACCCATCCTTACACTGTTTCTAACCGGGTTTTGTTGGGAACCCAATGGGACCAGAAGTACAGGGTGTAAGGCCATCTGCATTGCAGCAGTGTCTACCCGCTCATTGCCTTTGGACACTGGATCTGTTACACCAGTGAAAGCTGAACATTTGATTATCGCTGGACTGGCTGGCAATTGCAAAGCCTGCAAGAAGTTATGCACAAAAACAGCATTACTAATAGGTTGTTCTGTGGAAGTTAAAAATCCTCCATTTTCCCAAAAGGTTCCATAATCATGGTCCACGCCAAAAGCATAATGAGAGTCAGTATATATATTTTCTGATTTTCCCTTTGCTAATATGCAAGCATGAGTGAGGGCAAAGAAACTCAGCTTTTTGTGCGAGGGAAGGCAAGACATTCAATAAAACTGTGGTATTGGTTTCACATCTGGACACGCTGTTGCTGACAACAAGCAAATCATCCACATACCATATTACTGTCCATTCCTGCGGTAGTTCCAAGGTCATGATAAGGATGCTTCACTCTCCAATGGCCATATCTCTCACAGTTAAAACAAGGGCCTGCCAATCGCCCCTGGGGGATTTTCGCTGTCTTGTTCCCAGTGCCTAAGGTGTCGTACTGGGGCATGCCTGACCCCTTTTCCAGAGTCCCCCTGGGAAAGGGTTACTTAGCAGTGGTCGCTGGGTGGGCATCTGAGGAAGGTTCTGCCCCAAGCGGGTATCCTGGTCCCAATCAACCTTGTCGGGGTTGGCACACAGGGTATAGGGATCGCGTGGTCACTGAACATATTTGGTTTTTACCTATAATTTGGAACGTGGTTTGGGCTCACTCAGGCCATCTCAGTAGAAGACCACTGCTCACTTCATTTGCGACCGGGAATTCTTGGACCTGTTCATTTTGGTTGCCTGGATCAGGTCAGGGACACCAGAAGGAATACATTGACATGTTCTTGATTAAAAGGCTTGATCAGCTGCAAATGTTCCCTACCAGGCAATAAACCGCTCCCAATAATCACCTCCTGACTTCCCAGGTTTGGGTTTGTATTCCAGAACTTTACTACTGTGTCCAGGTTGTTGAAAGGCTCATTCTAATGACTAGATTAAGTTGTCTACCTGGGCATCACTTTTAGGGAATCGCTCCTTCAAATCCTCATAACTGTGAACTGGCCCCGCATCACCCGAGCCCATCTGTTCTTTCCACTTGGTAACTTCTTCAGGGAGGAGAAAGTGAGGACTGCAGATGCTGGAGTACCAGAGTTGAAAAATGTGGTGCTGGAAAAACACAGCAGGCCAGGCAGCATCCGAGGAGCAGGAAAATCGACGTTTCAGGCATTTCCTGAAGAAGGGCTTATGCCCAAAACGTCGATTTTCCTGCTCCTTGGATGCTGTCTGGCCTGCTGTGTTTTTCCAGCACCACATTTTTCAACTTCTTCAGGGACAAGATCATACAGCAAAGAGCAAACAGGTCCTGAGGAGCGGCATTACACATCTGTATTGTCCTTCGGACATGTTGACCAAATTGGACCGGTTTCACCTTGCAGTCAGGGGTTTGGTTCATTATCATTTCTTGATGTTTCCAGGGACAAACTCCAATTGTTGATTCCTCACGAATATTAGTGCTTTGGGATTTGGTAACTGTCATATTGGACACTGCAATTGGGACCAACCTGGAGTCCACTAACCTCAGTACAAGGGTCGGACTGGTCATCCTCAGAATCCCCGTGAGAGGATTTCTTTCTAACCTGTTTTCTGGGGTTTATTTTTGCTCGTTCAGCCACATTGAATTCCTCGGGAGCCTGGTACAGCGGCGGGGAGGGTGCAGTAGGTGGCGGAAATGACGAAGAATCTGGAGGTTGATAGGGTGGTAGTTGAGGACCAGTGGGTTCTGTCCTGGTGGCGATTGGAGGTTGGTGGGCTTCAAGGGTGGAGGAGCGGGAAGTGGATATGTGGAACAGTCCATCTTCCACAGCTACACTGGCACCACCCCCCGCCTTTTCCTCCACTACATCGATGACTGTATCGGTGCTGCCTCGTGCTCCCACGAGGAGGTTGAACAGTTCATCCACTTTACTAACACCTTCTACCCCGACCTCAAATTCACCTGGACCATCTCAGACTCCTCCCTCCCCTTCCTAGACCTCTCCATTTCTATCTCGGGCGACCGACTCAACACGGACGTTTACTATAAACCGACCAACTCCCACAGCTACCTAGACTACACCTACCCCCATCCGGCCCCCTGTAAAAACGCCATCCCATATTCCCAATTCCTTCGTCTCCGCCGCATCTGCTCCCAGGAGGACCAGTTCCAATACCGAACAACCGAGATGGCCTCCTTCTTCAAAGACCGCAATTTCCCCTCAGACGTGTTTGACAATGCTCTCCACCGCATCTCCTCCACTACCCACTCCTCCGCCCTTGAACCCCGCCCCTCCAATCGCCACCAGGACAGAACCCCACTGGTCCTCACCTACCACCCCACCAACCTCCAAATACTTTGTATCATCCTTCGTCATTTCCGCCACCTCCAAACAGACCCCACCACCAAGGATATATTTCCCTTCCCTCCCCTATCAGCATTCCGGAAAGACCACTCCCTCCGCAATTCCCTCGTCAGGTCCACACCCCCCACCAACCCAACCTCCACTCCCGGCACCTTCCCCTGCAAACGCAAGAAATGCAAAACTTGTGCCCACACCTCCCCCCTCACTTCCCTCCAAGGCCCCAAGGGATCCTTCCATGTCCGTCACAAGTTCACCTGCACCTCCACACACATCATTTACTGCATCTGCTGCACCCGATGTGGCCTCCTCTATATTGGGGAGACAGGCCGCCGACTTGCGGAACATTTTAGAGAATACCTCTGGGACACCCGGACCAACTAACCCAACCACCCCGTGGCTGAACACTTCAACCCCCCCTCCCACTCTACCAAGGACATGCAGGTCCTTGGCCTCCTCCATCGCCAGACAATGGTAACATGACGCCTGGAGGAAGAGCACCTCATCTTCTGCCAAGGAACCCTCCAACCACAAGGGATGGATGCAGATTTCTCCAGCTTCCTCATTTCCCCTCCCCCCACCTTATCTCAGTCCCAACCCTCTGACTCAGCACTGCCATCTTGACCTGCAATCTTCTTCCCGACCTCTCCGCCCCACCCCCTCTCCGGCCTATCACCCTCACCTTAACCTCCTTCCACCTATCACATTCCCAACGCCCCTCCCCCAAGTCTCTCCTCCCTAACTTTTATCTTCGCCTGCTCGGCACACCCTCCTCATTTCTGAAGAAGGGCTTATGCCGGAAACATCGATTCTCCAGCTCCTTAGATGCTGCCTGACCTGCTGCGCTTTTCCAGCAACACATTTTTTAGCTCTGATCTCCAGCATCTGCAGTCCTCACTTTCTCCGAGCAGGCAATCTAGGAGAACATCCCCATTCCTCATCGCTATTGGTATAATCCCTCTCATCAAAAATAGTCGGTATGCCAGACCTGGGCTTGGGATCCCAAGTAGAACTTAAATCCTTTTACAGAGCTGTTGCTTTAACCTTTTTTTAAAATCTTCCTTAGCCTTAGTGTCCTTCCACTGTTTCTCCTGTTCCCTTTATTGCTTTTTTGATGAAAACCTCGAGAGACAGACCTTGGGCATTACAAGATATCCTCCGCCCTAACAGTGGCTCAGTAGGATTCCGAATTACAGCAGAAAGTTGCAAGAGTAAAAAGAAAATAAGGCAGGGCTAAAACACAGGCTGACCATTAATTACAAAGTATCAGGATGGACCAAGGAGGTACCGAATCAGGGGTCAGCTCTCAGGGTCAGCCCTAAAAGATGCTACACATTCTGCAAGTAAACAGGACTGGAAGTTATCACCTAACATGCTGTTTATAAAGATCTGTGACAAACGCCTTAATTAGAGGAACACACACTGGCAATATATTGTAGAGAGAGAGAAGATAATTGACAAAAGAGGAAGTGCCTTTGAGCAACTAAGCTACACACACAAGCAATACATCACAATGAGAGAGGATCTCAGCTATGTGGGAGACAGCCTCTCATAGCTACATGCCAAGTACTATTCTTCTGCTGGGTGAGGGGCCCTCCAGCAAAATGATTCTTTAACCGGGAGGGAAGCCATAACCCAGGAAATGGCTTCCATAGCCTCCCATCTACCCATTCGCACTCAGCTTTTAATGTCTCCCAGCTTTTGTGAGTTCCATCTGCTGGACATACCTCTATCCTTCTATCACATGCATTATTCCTCCAACTAGTCAGTAAGGTATGTGACCATTTATTATCAGCTTTATCCTTCCATTCATGAATTAATATTTTCCACTTTTTTCTCACAATTTATCTTTCAAATTAGGTTTACTGCCTGTTCACAAGAGGCCATATCTCAGGTCCCTAGTTTACTGACCTATACAGAGGGTACAGAATCAAGACTTAAATGTCACATACATAATATAATAATTAGTATTTAAATAACAAATTTACAGTCATTAGCCACATTTATAGCACTTCAATTTTTAATTTTCTAAATTTTAAAATAAGTTAATTCACTCTTGTTCTGTTCTAAAATTGACCCACTGCATCTGCCATTTTGTCTGCTGATCGGTTTGTTCATGTCCAATGTTGCAATTCCCCAAGAGTGACTTTTTTCCACTTATGCTTTCAATGTTTCAAATTTTCCTTTTTGCCCTATCATAAATATATTCAATTTGAATATCCAAGAGAATTCATGCCTCCATAGATCCAGAAATAGCTGTATATTCGAGAATTTCTTAAACATAACTCCAACAATTAGATTATTCCTACTCTCGAGCAAACTTATCATTTCACACACAATCAAAATAGCTACAGCACAGAAGGTTATTCAACCTGTTATTTCAGTGCCAGTTTTTTGCATGAGGAACACAGCAAGTCTCACTCTCCCATATGTTTTTACTCGCTGTGTATCCTACACTTTCCCTTATATTGACTTTACTTCTAATGCCAATTGCATGAACAATGCTCAATTTGTTTTAAGGAATGGTCCAGATGAACATTAATCATAACAGTCATGCTTCAAATTAAGCATGAGGCAATGACACAGGTCACTGGCAATGTATATAAAGGTAGAAAAACCAATCAAACTTGCCAATTATATCTGATTTTGTAATTCAGGATTAATACAAATGGTGTAAAATATATTGACTAATAGAACCATATTCTTGAATTGAGAGATGGAAACTGAACAAGTGGCTGAGACATTTCAGTTAATTAATAAGAACAAACAGACTTTAACATCACAAAATGATTCAAATTCTTAAGGTTGTATACAGAAAATTGTCTCAGGATTGTCCTATTATGTGCACGCTAACCAATATTTAGTCTGCATTAAAGTAACTCAAATTCCACTCAGATATTAAATTACAAGTATTCCTTCAATATGTTACAGAATTCAAAATTAGTCTGAAACACTTGTGCAATACTTCCTGTGGATCACTAACATAAATCTAGTTAGTTAATTAAACCACCTAACGTATCTCAGATGAAACTGGGCTATGCCAACTGCGCAAAGCATGGATCCAACAAATCAGCAATCCATTTTATACCATATCCAAAATTTCCATTTCCACGGCCTTCCAAGAGAAACTAAAAGCAATTTAAAGCATTCTTAACTGCTGGAAGTCTGATTTACACTACTGGCACTCCAAGTTAATCTTTATTAATTCCACAGATTTTAAAAAGGCACCAAAACTAGAAATATGAATTAATATGGCCAAGCCACATAGGAAATTAATATTTTCATGTCTGTGAGCACAGACATATTAAATCAATTATCTTGAAGGATATAAATTATCATGCCTATTTTTACATTCACAAAAATATGATAAATTCAAAACTGAATTGTCATTTACAGCATAAATTCTATCTCAAATTAACAAAGTGACTGAACAGATTATGATTAGAATTATCATGTCAATCTGTTCAGTAATTCTATTGTACAGATATACCAAAAAAAAATGTAAATGACTGCTTCTTTGGCTACCATAATCGTCTTCATTAAATACTCTGAGTAAATGTTATATTTGCACGTGAACCAACCTGAAAGGGTCAAGAAGTCATCACCCTCCATATCTATGTATACTGCCTGAAACACCTACAGCTTAATTCCATAGCAGTAGACTATTTTTTCTTTCCTGAGGAAGGGGAGTTTTTTTTAAAAGAATAACCTAAAGAAATTTTTATTATTACTGATTATAGATCTACAATAGCACCTACGAGGACAGGTATCCCAGCATCTCCTTCAATACTCAAACATTGTTCAATGTCACCCCAAGTCTTCATCCGTTTCCACAGATTTTAGAACATTTTACCAAAATTTAGTCCAAACAGGATTGCATTTCCAAAATTCAAATTTTCACCAACTATATTTACAATGAGAAAATTGTATCATCCAGGATTAAAGATTAGCTTACCTGTTAAAACAGTATTTGGAAATTCATTCTGGCCAGAAAATGAAATTCCAAACGTGATGAATTCCAATTCCAAGAGATAAATTTTACCAATCTTTCCAACCCAAATTTCTAAATCAACATTTCCTGGCAGATTCTGCTTTACACTAGGAGTGATAATTCCTCAAAAGGACATTACATTAACCATGCAGGATCCACACTGAATCAGGCACAGATTATACTTTCAAATCACCATGGATTTCTAAAACGTAGACTTAATTCAAAACATTCCCAGATCTAGAGTTCCAGGGACAAAAGAAATATTACCTAAGAGCACGTGTAACCACCAATGAACAAAAAGTACATTCGCAACAGACCATAGTTAATACATATCTGAGAACAGATATTCTCATGGAAATGCAGAACAAATTGTGAAGGTTGTTTAGGGAGCACTTGCTGCGAGTTCTGGATTGATAGGGTGAAGGAACCTCGAATGACAAGAGATGTGGAATATCTAGTCAAGAGGAAGAAGGAAGCTGACTTAAGGTTGAGGAAGCAAGGATCAGTCAGGGTTCCAGAAAGTTAAAAGGTAGCCAGCAAGGAACTGACTTAGGAGAGCTAGAAGGGGGCATGAAAAAGCCTTGGCGGGTAGGCTTAAGGAAAACCCCAAGCTGTTCTACACTTACATGAGGAACAAGAGGATGGCCAGAGTGAGGTTAGGGCCAATCAGGGATAGTGGAGGAAACGTATCCTTGGAGTCAGAGGATGTAAGGAGGTCCTTAATAAATGCTTTGCTTCAGTATTCACTACTGAGAGGGACCTTGTCGTTTGTGAGGACTACATGAAACAGGGTGATATGCTCAAACAGACTGACATTAAGGAGGAGGATGTGCTGGAATTTTTTTGAAAGACATAAGAATAGGTAAGTCCTCTAGACCAGCTATGATATACCCAAGGTTTTTCAGGAGGCGAGAGAAGAGATTGCTGCACCTTTGGCATTCTCACTGTCCATGGGAGTAACACCAGATGATTGGAGGGTGGCAAATGTTATTCCCTTGTTGAGGAAAGGGTTTAGGAATAACTCTTGGAATTACAGTCAGTCTTGCGTCTGTGGGGAGCAAATTATTGGAGAAGATTCTGAGAGACAGGATTTATGATTACATCAAAAACCATACTTTGATTGGAGACAGTCAACATAGCTTTGTCAGGTCATGTCTTACAACCCTTACTGAATTATTTGACGATGTGACAAAACACACTGATGAAGATAGAACAATGGATATTGTGTACATGGATTTTAGCAACGCGTTTGGTAAAATTCTCCATGGAAGACTCATTCAGTAAGTAAGGAGACATGGGATACAGGAGAATTTGGCTGTCTTGATATAGACTTGGCTGGTCCACAGAAGACAGAGGGTGGTAGTAGATGGAAAGTATTCAGCCTTGAGCTTGGAGGCCGGTCAAGTTCCTCAGAGATCTGTTCTGGAGCCTCTGCTTTTTACGATTTTCATAAATGACTTGGATGAGGAAAAGGAAGGGTGGATTAGTAAGTTTGTCAAAGGTTGGTGGAATTGCGGATAGAACAGAATATTACAGCACAGTACAGGCCCTTTGGCCTTCGATGTAGTGCTGAACTGTGGAACCAATCTGAAGCCAACCTATCCTACACTATTCGATTTTCATCGATATGTTTATGCAACAACCATTTAAATGCCCTTTAAGTTGGCAAGTCTACTCCTATTGCAGGCAGTGCTTTCTACAACTCTATTACTTGGAGTAAAGGAACTACATCTGACACCTGTCCTATATCTACCATCCCTCAATTTAAAGCTATGTCTCCACGTGCTAGCCAACACCATCTGAGGAAAAAGGCTCTCACATTCCACCTTATCTAATCCTCTGATTATCTCATATGTCTCAATTAAGTCACCTCTCAACCATCTTCCCTCTAACAAAAACAGCCTCAAGTCCCTCAGCCTTTCCTCATAAGACTTTTCCTCCAGGCCAGGGAACATCCTGGTAGATGTCCGTGAACGCTTTCCAAAGTTTCCACATCCTTCATATAATGTGGTGATCAGAACTGTACACAATACTCCAAGTGCAGCTGCATCAGAGATTTGTACAGCTGCAGTATGACCTCGTGGCTTCCAAAACACAATCCTGCTAGCAATAAAAGCTAACACACGTATGCCTTCTGAATAACCCTATCAACCTGGGTGGCAACTTTCAGGGTTCTACGTAGACAATAGACAATAGACAATAGATGCAGGAGTAGGCCATTCTGCCCTTCGAGCCTGCACCGCCATTCAATATGATCATGGCTGATCATTCCTAATTAGTATCCTGTTCCAGCCTTATCTCCATACCCCTTGACTCCACTATCTTTAAGAGCTCTATCCAATTCTTTCTTAAAAGAATCCAGAGACTGGGCCTCCACTGCCCTCTGGGGCAGAGCATTCCACACAGCCACCACTCTCTGTGTGAAGTAGTTTCTCCTCATCTCTGTCCTAAATGGTCTACCTACGTACATGGACACCAAGATCTCTCGGCTCACCTACACAACCAAGAATCTTACCAATAGCCCAGGACTCTTTATTCCTGTTGCTCCCTTCCAAAGTGAATTATCTCCCACTTTTCCACATTAAACTCCGTTTGGCACTTCTCAGCCCAGCTCTGCAGGTTACTTATGTCGCTCTGTAACCTGCAACATCTTTCAGCACTGTCCATAACTCCAATGACCTTAGTGTCATCCGCAAATTTCCTATCCCATCCTTCTACGCCCTCATCTAGGTCATTGATAAAAATGACAAACAGCAGTGGCCCCAAAACAGATCCTTGCGGTACCTCGCTAGTACCTGAACTACAGGTTGAGCATTTCCCATCAACCACCACCCTCTGTCTTTCAGCTAGCCACTTTTCTGATCCAAACCACTAAATCACCCTCAATTCCATGCCTCCATATTTTGTGTAATAGCCTACTAATTGGGGAACCTTATCAAACGCCTTACTGAAATCCATATACACCATATCAACCACTTTCCCCTCATTCACTTGTTTGGTCACCTTCTCAAAGAACTCAATAAGGTTTTTGAGGCACAACCTACCCTTCACAAACCCGTATTGACTATTCCTAATCAAATTATTTCTCTCATGATGATTGTAAACCCTATCTCTCATAGCATTTTCCAACACTTTACCCACAACCGAAGTAAGGCTCATTGGTCTATAATTATCATGGTTGTCTCTACTCCCCTTCTTGAAAAAGGGGACAACATTCGCTATCCTCCAGTCTTCTGGCACTATCCGTGCAGACAATGATGACATAAAGATCAAAGTCAAAGGCTCTGCAATCTCCTCCCTGGCTTCCCAGAGAACCCTAGGATAAATCACATCCAGCCCAGTGGACTTTTCAATTTTCAATCTTTCCAGAATTGCTAACACCTCCTCCTTGCGAACATCAATCTGTCTAGTCTAGTAGCTTGCATCTCAGTATTCTCCTTGACAATACTGTCTCTTTCCAGTGCGAATACTGACAAAAAATATTCATTTAGCACTTCTCCTATCACCCCGGACTCCACACACAGCTTTGCACTAGTATCCTTGAATGCCCATAATCTTACTCCTGATTCTTTCACTCCTGATATACCTATGGAAAGCTTTAGTTTTTTTTAATCCTATCTTCCAACGATGTCTCATGTCCCCTCCTGGCACTTCTTAGCCCTCACTTCACGTGTTTCCTGGCTAACTTGTAACTCTCAAGCGCCCTTTTACACCTCATCCTAACATCAGCCTGCTTCTTCCTCTTGACAAGAGATTCAACTTCTTCAGTAAACCATGACTCCCTCACTCAACCACTTCCTCCCTGCCTGACAGGTACATACTTATCAAGGACATGCAGTATCTCTTCCTTGAATAAGCTCCACGTTTCAATTGTGCCCATCCCCCGATGTTTCCTTCCCCATCCTTTGCATCCTAAATCTTGCCTAAACTCACAATTGCCTTTCCCCCAGCAATAACTCTTGCCTTGTGTTTTTACATATCCCTTTCCATTGCTAACATAAACATAACTGAATTGTGGTCACTACCACCAAAGTGTTCACCTACCTCCAAATGTAACACTGGCCATGTTCATTACATAGTACCAAATCCAGTGTGGCCTCTCCCTTTGTTGGCTTGTCTGCCTACTGTGTCAGGAAACCATTCTGCACACATTGGACAAAAACTGACCCATCTAAAGTACTCAAACTGCGAGATTTCCAGTCAATATTCAGAAAGTTAAAGTCCCTACAACAACTATCTTGTTACTCTCGCTCCTATCCAGAATCATCTTTGCTATTCTATCCTCTAGATCTCTAGAACTATTCAGTGGCCTATAGAAAACTCCCAGCAGAGTGACCTCTCCTAACCTCAGCCCATAATGCCTTAGTAGACAAGTCCTCAGATGTCCAGAAAACTAATTTTCTCACTCTCTGAGCTCCATCTCCACCTACTGTTTACTCCACACTCACCACTCTTCTAGCATTTATACCAAGCTTAACCCAATTACGCTCAGGTCTAAAAGGGGGGGGGGGCTATTGGCTATTAGACCCAAAATATTACCTCTGCTTTCTCTCCAGATCTGCTGAGCTCTTCCAGCAAATTCTGTTCTTGTCTCTAACTTCCAGCATTTGCAGTTGTTTTTGGCTCATTTGCCTGTTGCCACTCTCTCCTCGTATCCTTCTGTGGGATATTGGTAAATTAATGTTACTTCTGCAATTCTGCAATTCCATTTTACAAAGTAAAATGAACTCACACCAGTGTGTAATTGTTTTAGCCACGAGCTGAGTCAACAAGAATGGAAACGATGTGGAGGAAATATATAATTGTTTTTGTATTAGCTAAAGCTGTATGTCAGAAGGTAGACATTACGGGCAAATAGATAAGATGTTGTGAGGGGATGAAGTTAAGCTAGATACGCCTGTACAAACGGTAGGTATAAACATCTGCTTCCCACTTTTACAAAAACACAGGAACAAACCCCAATTAAAAGGGTCATAGGGATCAGTATGGCCTCGGGAAAGGCACTGATGAAGGGAGTAGATAATGATGAAGAAAGAATATGCTTAACAATGACCTACAGCAGGATGAGGTCAAACAGCCTTGTGAGGCCAGAAATAAGCATTTTGTCACAGACAAGGCCGGATAAGGCAAGAGTTAAACAGGGGTAATGGGGGCTGATCTTAGGGAAGTGGAGGATGTAAACAGGGGAGGGAGCAGTGTAAAACAATAGAAATCAAATCATATAAATGTTGTGTATGAATTGAACTTGGTGTGTATGTCCTCTACCTTATAGGCACTGGACATCACACCCACTTGCAAGTGTAAAATAAATGACACTACTGATTCAGATCTTGTCTCGGACTGAAATTATTGAAGTGAGTGGGCTTTGTTTCTCACAATTGGGGGCTCGTCCGGGATTTTCTTCCATCACTGGGGGAGTGGCTGGCCTTGGACACTGGGAAGACGCGTCCCGTTCCCCATTGAGGAGCGGTCTCGTGTCCTGATTTGGTCTGCTCCCTTGGGCGACTGGTACGAATCCCACAGGAGAGACATCTGAATCAGACAGTGATAGGAGCTCGATAGACAATACGGCACAAAGGGGTCAGGCAACTCTGTGCACAGACCAAGGTAAGAAACCTGACTTTTAAGTATTGCCTTGGTGGCCGGGTTTGAGTTTTAGTAGTTAATAAGGGACTAACGAAGGAACTCAATATGGGTTGTGCCGTGGATAAGGAAAAAGCCTCTGGGAGAACAAAAGAAGGAAAAAGCAATGGAATTGGAGGCGGGGTCCCTTACAACATACCTCCAGAAAGTCCTTTGGGGAGGATGTTGTGGAATTGGCAAAATAATACTTGTACAAGGGAAAAAGATGATTAAATATTGTTGCTTCATATGGACTAAGGAATCCATTCTTCGTCCCACCTCTTCTGGCCAAAATACAGGTCGGACAAAGACTGGGTTTGTAAATATCTGAATTTATTTGTCAATGAGTGAGAGAGAGAGAGAGAGAGAATGAAAAGAGCTGTACAGCTGGTCGAAAGTTTAACCCTTTGTGATTTGGTTTGAATGCACATTTGTTTGTTGGTGATTGAATGTTTGCGTTTTATTCCCTGGAGCTTGAGTTCCGGGACTGTTTTGAATCTGATTTTTATTATGGAAACTTAACATGATTTCTTTAAAGGTTAAGGATTCTATAGAGATTATGAAAAAAAAAGAATGATAACTCCTGTTCTTCTTACAGGTCATGACTGCCTTACTATCAGTTTCTAACTAATCTCTTTTATCTTTACATAAAAGCGATTTATGGAGGACAGTTGAAGTTTCAGTTCAACATTAGATTGTAGTAAAAACAAGATCCTATGGTTAATATCTGTGACCTTGGATTCGGCCATTGTTCATGCATTAGAAGTTTTTTTTTAAACTTGAATAGACAAATTCTTTTAAGGCAGCTCTGATTATTTCACGACCTATAGTATTGTAATTGAGCAATGATTGGTCAGGACTACTTAAGAAAGCTAATTTTGGATTTAAATTAAGGGACTAAAACTGGGTGATTACAGTGGATTTCAAAATTGAGAACTGTATGCATTTTACATGTTGAATATTAAATACTGAATAAATGAACGTAAATATGTAAATATATTTACAAGTTTGGAACAGGCTTTAAAGTTAGTCAAGAATGAATTGATGAATTGGTGTTTGAAGTTATGGGGAGCTAGAAATATTGCAATATTTCTTTAAAAAAAGAAAAAGGGGAAGTACGTAATGACTTATCCCCTTCGGGAGGTACTAATAGGGGACAAAGAGATTGGGTTTGTAAGTGTCCCCCTCACCAGTAGGGAGGTCAGAACATTTAAAAAAGAAATGAAGGTCCTGGTTGAGGATCCGGTAGGGTTGTCTGAACAAATTGATCAATTCTTGGGGCCCAGTCTGTATACCTGGGCTGAGTTTCTGTCTATTTTGAATATACTATTTACTGGGGAAGAAAGGAGACTTATATGGGGAGCAGCCATTAAAATATGGGACAGGGAACACCCCATTGGAGATGGGGATGCTGGACAGGGAGAGGTGAAGTTTCCCCTCAGAGACCCCCAGTGGGAAAATCAAAATCCGGAGCATAGAGAAGAAATGAGGGAATTGAAAGACCTGATTCTAAAAGGAATAAGAGAGGCAGTTCCGAAGTCACAGAATTTGACAAAAGCCTTTGAAATTAGACAGGAGAAGGATGAGACTCCTTAAGCTTTTTTTTGCAGAGAGTAAGAGACTCTATGTGGAAATATTCTGGAATGAACCCTGAGAACCCAGTGGCACAGGGTCTTTTGAAAGTACATTTTTGTGACAAAGGCATGGCCAGACATACAGAGAAAGATACAGAAGACAGAAGGGTGGAGTGAAAAGCCATTAGATGAATTGTTAAGAGAGGCACAGAAAGTGTTTGTAAAGAGAGAGGACGAGAGACAGAAACAGAAGGTGAAAATGATGGTAGCTGCGGTTGATGAGGTAGTTAAGAAAAGAGTGGAACCAATAGTGACCAACCGGAGCGGCGGGTGGCAGCATGTCGGAGAGAGAGGACAAGGGGGAGCGTTTGATAGAGGGTTCGAGCGACAGGGGCAGAGATGGAGGTCTCCACAGGCAGGATGCTATTATTGCGGAAAGATAGGGCACTTTAAACGGGAGTGTTCTGCTCTGAAAAGGAAAGAGAGGGCAATTCCGCTTATGAATTTTGATGAAGAATAGGGGTATCAGGGGTTCCTGCCCCCAGGGACCCACCAGGAACCCTTGATAAACCTGAAGGTGGGACCGTGTAGGGAAGAGGTAGTCTTCCTAGTAGATACGGGGGCAGCACGGTCATCGCTGAATTTTAAACCAAAGAAAGTAGGAATGTCAACACGGTCAATTACTGTTTCGGGGGTAAAAGGGGAAGGCTTTACTGTTCCAGTATTTGAACCTATGATGATAGAAGGTCCTCAGGATAGGGTCACAGGGGAACTGTTGTATATCCCTGATATAGGAAGTAACTTATTAGGGAGAGATTTAATTATCCTCTTAGAACTGGGGATTGGAATTCAGGAAAAAGAATTAGTTGTACAATGGCAATGTTGACAGAGGATGTGGAGAGAGAGATAGACCCTATTGTATGGGCTAGGGAAGGGAATTGTGGAAAACTACAGATCCCTCCCCTTGAAGTAAATTTTAAAAAAAAAGGAAAGGGGACGTTGTCTGTGAGCGACAATATCCCATTTCCATAGAAGGTAAACGAGGACTGCAGCCAGTAATTGAAGGATTGATTAGAGATGGACTGTTGGAGCCATGTATGTCTCCTTATAATACCCCAATACTACCAGTGCAGAAATCTGATGGAACTTATCGATTGGTGCAGGATTTGAGAACATTAAATTGAACAGTACAGATCAGGCACCCAGTGGGGCCAAACCCCTCTACGTTATTAAGTGAGATCCCTCATGACCACAAATGGTTTAGTGTGATAGATTTAAAGGATGCTTTTTGGGCTTGTCCCTTGGCAGAGGAAGATAGGAATTTGTTTGCCTTTGAGTGGGAAGGACCCTAAGACAAGACAGAAACAGCAATACCGGTGGACTGTGCTCCCCCAGGGGTTTACGGTCTCTCCGAATTTATTTGGACAGATGTTAGAACAAATATTGGAGAAATTTAGCAGCCCCAAGGGGACTACCCTGTTGCAGTATGTAGACGACCTCTTAGTAACAGGAAAAAGAAGAGAAAGAGTAGTAGAAGCCACTCACAAATTATCGAATTTCCTGGGTCAGCAGGGACTGCGAGTATCTAAAAACAAACCACAATATGTGGAGCAAGAAGTGAAATACTTGGGACATTTAGTTAGTGAGGGAAAGCGAAAGATAAGCCCAGAACGGATAGAGGGAATAGTGGGAATGCCGCTGCCCAGCACTAAACAGGAGTTACGCAAATTTTTGGGTCTAATGGGTTATTGCAGATTGTGGATTGATTCCTATGCACAGAAGACTAAGAAATTATATCTCAAACTATTAGAGGGGGAACCAAAATGTCTAAGTTGGGATGATGAGGAAAAAGAACTAGTTGAGAAACTGAAAAGAGATCTGATCCATGCCCCCGTGTTAGCCTTACCTTCCCTAGATAAACCTTTACACATCTTTGTTACCGTGGATAAGGGAGCGGCTTTGGGAGTATTGACCCAGAGGTGGGGAGGAATGAGACAACCAGTAGCATATCTTTCGAAGCTACTGGATCCAATATCCCGGGGGTGGCCTGAGTGTGTGCAGGCTGTGGCTGCCACTGCACTGTTGGTGGAGGAAAGCAGAAAGCTTACATTTGGGGGAGCCCTAATAGTAAGCACCCCACACCAAGTGAGAACAATCCTAAACCAAAAAGCTGGGCGATGGTTGACAGACTCACGGATTCTGAAATATGAGGCAATATTAATAGAAAAGGATGATCTAGTGTTGGTCACGGGCAATTGTTTAAATCCAGCTGCCTTTCTTTGGAAAGGGGAAGGAGACTCTCCTCAGAATCCAGGGCACGATTGCCTTGACATTATAGAATACCAAACTAAGGTCCGCATGGACCTGAGAGATGTTCCACTTCATGCAGGGGCTAGACTTTTTATAGACGGATCATCCCGGGTGACTGAAGGGAAAAGACGTAATGGGTATGCAGTCGTAGACGGGACAAACAGTAGTGTGGTGGAGGCAAGATGGTTGCCAAATGGGTGGTCAGCTCAGACTTGTGAACTCTATGCATTGGAAAGAGCCCTTAGGGCATTAGAGAATAAAGAGGGAACAGTATACACTGACTCTAAATATGCATTTGGTGTTGTGCACACTTTCGGTAAGATATGGCAGGAACGACAGCTGATCAATAGCCGAGGGAAAGAATTAGTATATGAAGAATTGATTAAACAAGTCTTGGAGTCCCTATTATTTCCCCAAGAAATAGCAGTAGTGCATGTAAGTGGTCATCAGAAAGGAAATGAACTAGAAGTTAGGGGAAATAGATTAGCCGATGAAGTGGCTAAGGAAGCAGCCCTGAACCCACAAGAAGTGGTGATTCATTCCCTAATACCTACTGTCCCAAGTCCTAGGGAAGCTCCTATATTTACTGAAAGCGAAGAAAATGAATTGAGAGATTTAGGAGCTGTAAAAACAGCAGACGGGCATTGGAGGTTACCTGATGGAAGGAGAATGTTAAACAATATGATGATGCGAGAGATTATGGCTGTCCTACACCAAGGCAGCCATTGGGGAGTACAAGCAATGTGTGATTTAGTTCTTAGGGAATATGGATGTAAAGGGATATATACAATTGCTAAACAAATATGTGAGGGATATATAATATGCAGAAAGGTAAATAAGAAAGTCTTGAGAAAAAAGAACCCCGGGAGGAAGAGACCCAGGATTGAGACCTTTCCAGAGTATACAAGTAGATTATACTGAACTCCCCAGGGTAGGAAGACTAAAATATATGCTAGTCATAGTAGAGCATTTATCTGGTTGGGTTGAGGCATACCCCCTAGCTACCGCCACTGCGAGTGGAGTGTCTAAAACAATATTGGAGCACATAATTCCCCGATATGGGCTCGTGAACCATATTGATTCCGACCAAGGAACTCACTTTACCTCGAAAGTGTTACAGGGGGTAATGAAAGGGTTGGGAATTTCCTGGGAGTTCCATACTCCATGGCACCCACCATCATCGGGAAGGGTTGAGAGAATGAACCAAACACTCAAATGACAGCTCTCTAAATTGATAATAGAAACCAGACTCCCTTGGACCAAATGTTGACCTATAGCTCTCTTGCGAGTATGAACAGCCCCAAGGAAAGATTTGGGACTATCCCCCTATGAAATCTTATTTGGATTACCTTACTTGGGAACGAATGGAGAATTGCCAATTCCCGAAACTAAAGATTTGTTTTTAAAGAAGTACATACTGGGCTTGTCCTCCTCTTTGTTTTTCCTCAGGAACAGGGTTTATTGGCACAGACTCCACCCCTTGAATTCACCGTTCATCCCATCCAGCTGGGCGATTGAATCTTAGTAAAATCATGGACAGAGACTAAATTGCAGCCGGACTGGGAAGGGCCGTACCAGGCTCTTTTGACTACCGAAACTGCAATAAGGACAGCAGAGAAAGGCTGGACTCACTACACTCGGATCAAAGGGCCAGTGGACCCTCCAGTTGAGGAAGAAGTCTGGACAGCCGAGTCAACGCAAGATCCGCTGAAACTCAGGCTAAAGAGACTTTGAGTAACTGATTATACAGTGGCGACGCGAGCGCGGGATTATTTCTGTAAGATTGTATATTAAGTCTTTTTGTGCTTCAGCATGATGTTTAGAAAACTGGGAATGCTGCTAGAATTATGATGCTAGCCCTTTTAGTATTGGGATTTCCTCAAATATCATTTTCATATGTATTATTAATGGTTCCTGAATCTGATCATCCACAAGTAATAGACGCTGATGTATGCAGCTTAGTAAATTGTGGGGATGTAGATAATCAGGGACAGTACTGCAGCTCTGAGATACATCTTAAGTCCTATGGGGATGGCCTTGGGGATGGTACTTAGTATAATGGTCTCGTCACAGTACACCGGAACCCCTTCCGACTAGCTCGTGATTGTCCTGATAAAAAGTGTAACCCAATATACCTAACAATAAGGAAAACCATGGCACGAAACAATCCTGGGGGGAGGGGGGGGGCACCTATGAGATACAATTAAATGAAACGTTTGGGATAGAAATGAAAGCAAATGGGAAGGATTTCTTGGGCTATTGTTTCCGAATTAGTGTAGGACAGGGAAAACGGGTAGAACTACTGGGTAATAAGATACAATCTTTCACCCCTCCCGATGATCCTAAAGTTGTAAAAATTATAGAGGTAAAGGACTTGAAACAGACCATTGAAATAGAAACTGGGTACGAGGATGCAAATGCCTGGGTTGAATGGGTAAAGTGTACTGTAAAAAGTCTGAACAAGAGCAATTGCTATGCATGTGCCTCCGGTCGGCCAGTGGCCCAGGTGGTTCCCTTTCCGCTCGGGTGGAAGGGAGATAGGAAGGGCATGAAATGTATGATAGCCCTGTATCAGGATGAGACTGCATGGAATGATAGGAATTGTACCTCCCTATCTCTGATGTTCCCTCCCTTGAAGAAGAAAGATGCAAAAGCTCCCCCCCCTGTTTTCTGTCGCAGTTGGAAATCACACATCGTGTGTGCGTAGACGAGGTACAAGTTGGTCGAAAGATTTGGGGGAGCTTAAATTATGTACAGAAATTAAGAATGTTACCGAAACGGAGAAGGGAGGGAACTACTCAGCACTAAAGGTTCCCCGAGCAGATCTGTGGTGGTACTGTGGGGGCAAAATTTTTTTTAGATTAGATTACTTACAGTGTGGAAACAGGCCCGTTGGCCCAACAAGTCCACACCGCCCCGCCGAAGTGTAACCCACCCATACCCCTACATCTACCCCTTACCTAACACTACGGGCAATTTAGCATGGCCAATTCACCTGACCTGCACATCTTTGGACTGTGGGAGGAAACCGGAGCACCCGGAGGAAACCCACGCAGACACGGGGAGAACGTGCAAACTCCACACAGTCAGTCGCCTGAGGCGGGAATTGAACCTGGGTCTCTGGCGCTGTGAGGCAGCAGTGCTAACTGCAAAATATTGAGACCCACCCTCCCTCTGGATTGGAGAGGGATATGTGCAATTGTACAATTGGCAATTCCATTTACCCTGGCATTTGAGAAGGAAAAGATAGGAGGGAAAAAGGGAAGGGATAAAAGATTACTGTGAGACACTTCTTTCGATGACAGGATTTATCTCGATTCGGTAGGAGTCCCTAGGGGGGTACCTGATGAATTCAAGGCTCATAACCAGATTGCAGCAGGCTTTGTGTCAGCTCTCTTCTGGTGGGTAACAATTAATAAAAATGTAGATTGGATAAATTACATTTTCTATAATCAACCGTGATTTATAAATTATACAAGAGATGCGGTTAAAGGAATATCAGACCAGCTTGATGCGACAAGTAGGATGGTATGGGAAAACAGAATGACCCTTGATATGATTTTAACAGAAAAAGGGGGTGTGTGTGTGTGATGTTAGGAAGAAGCTGTTGTACCTTTATTCCTAATAACACTGCACCTGATGGTTCAATTACTCGGGCCTTAAGAGGATTGACTACCTTAGCAGAGGAACTGGCTGAGAATTCAGGAGTAGATACATCTCTCACAGGATGGCTTGAGTCCTGGTTTGGAAGGTAGAAGGGGATGGTGGTTTCTATCCTTACTTCCCTGATAGTAGTAGTCCGGGTATTGGTGGCCATTGGCTGTTGTATCATACCCTGTATGCGAGGGCTCACCCAAAGACTGATTGAAACAGCCTTGACGAAACAGGTGCCCCGAAAAGAAAAATGCAGAAGATAACAAATGGTAATTAAAGAAAAGGGGGAAATTGTGGGATATAGGTAAATTAATGTTACTTCTGCAATTCTGCAATTCCATTTTACAAAGTAAAATGAACTCACACCAGTGTGTAATTGTTTTAGCCACGAGCTGAGACAGCAAGAATGGAAACGATGTGGAGGAAATATATAATTGTTTTTGTATTAGCTAAAACTGTATGTCAGAAGGTAGACATTACGGGCAAATAGATAAGATGTTGTGAGGGGATGAAGTTAAGCATTTTGTCACAGACAAGGCCGGATAAGGCAAGAGATAAACAGGGGTAATGGGGGCTGGTCTTAGGGAAGTGGAGGATGTAAACAGGGGAGGGAGCAGTGTAAAACAATAGAAATCAAATCATATAAATGTTGTGTATGAATTGAACTTGGTGTGTATGTCCTCTACCTTATAGGCACTGGACATCACACCCACTTGCAAGTGTAAAATAAATGACACTACTGATTCAGATCTTGTCTCGGACTGAAATTATTGAAGTGAGTGGGCTTTGTTTCTCACAACTGGGGGCTCGTCCGGGATTTTCTTCCATCACCGGGGGAGTGGCTGGCCTTGGACACTGGGAAGACGCGTCCCGTTCCCCATTGAGGAGCGGTCTCGTGTCCTGGTTTGGTCTGCTCCCTTGGGCGACTGGTACGAATCCCACAAGAGAGACATCTGAATCAGACAGTGATAGGAGCTCGATAGACAATACGGCACAAAGGCATTTGCAGTTGTTTTTGGCTCATTCGCCTGTTGCCACTCTCTCCTCGTATCCTTCTGTGGGATATAGGTAAATTAATGTTACTTCTGCAATTCCATTTTACAAAGTAAAATGAACTCACACCAGTGTGTAATTGTTTTAGCCACGAGCTGAGTCAACAAGAATGGAAACGATGTGGAGGAAATATATAATTGTTTTTGTATTAGCTAAAGCTGTATGTCAGAAGGTAGACATTACGGGCAAATAGATAAGATGTTGTGAGGGGATGAAGTTAAGCTAGATACGCCTGTACAAACGGTAGGTATAAACATCTGCTTCCCACTTTTACAAAAACACAGGAACAAACCCCAATTAAAAGGGTCATAGGGATCAGAACGGCCTCGGGAAAGGCACAGATGAAGGGAGTAGATCATGATGAAGAAAGAATATGCCTAACAATGACCTACAGCAGGATGAGGTCAAACAGCTTTGTGAGGCCAGAAATAAGCATTTTGTCACAGACAAGGCCGGATAAGGCAAGAGGTAAACAGGGGTAATGGGGGCTGGTCTTAGGGAAGTGGAGGATGTAAACAGGGGAGGGAGCAGTGTAAAACAATAGACATCAAATCATATAAATGTTGTGTATGAATTGAACTTGGTGTGTATGTCCTCTACCTTATAGGCACTGGACATCACACCCACTTGCAAGTGTAAAATAAATGACACTACTGATTCAGATCTTGTCTCGGACTGAAATTATTGAAGTGAGTGGGCTTTGTTTCTCACACTTCCATCCCTCGAACCCTAAGGACTTTACCTGAATCTTCCTTGAAAGTCCCCTATGTTTTGGGCTCAATAGCTTCCTGTGGCAGCAAATTGCACACAATCACCACCCTATGAGTGAGAACACTTCGCCTCATCTCAGGCCAACTCTCTATTCTGAGACTGTGCGTGCCCCTTGGTGCTGAGCTTCCCCCATCATCAGTAACATCCTTCCTACATCTCCTCCATCTAATCCTGACAGAAGGTTAGCTCTGGGAGTGGAGATCCACCGTGAACCTCTCCCCTTCACCTTCCTCCTTTTCAGATACTTGCTAAAACCTACCTGACCCACCCTAATAACTCGTTATATTGCTGTGTTAGTCTTTTTGCTCCGTGGTGCCACGGTACAGTATTTGGGCCAGGCGGACCATCGGGTCACCAAGCCTCTTGTGATTTGCCTTTGACTTTTATTCCTGATGAAGGGCTTTTGCCCGAAACGTCGATTTCGCTGCTCGTTGGATGCTGCCTGAACTGCTGTGCTCTTCCAGCACCACTAATACACTACTATTTGCCCATTCTCTAAGTTGGAAGAGTTAGAACCCCCCTCACACCAGCCGCCGACCATCCTCAGGGCAATCCAAGCACTGACCGGGGTTGAGCCCTAAAGCCAACAGGGGAAGCTCTGATTGGACAATCTAGAACACGTGGTGGGGCGGGGCCGCGTCAGCCCAACGGTCGCCGCGCGAGGGACCGGAGAGCGGGAAAGGGGAGAGGCTGTGATTGGTGAATCTGGAGCACGTGGCGGTCTTCGGGGCGAGCAGTGAGGAGGCTCGAGGCGGCCTCCCGGGGAGGGGGCGAGTACACCTGGCGGCGGCGGTGGGGCCACCTGCCTTAACGGAGAGCAATGGCCCTGGGGCCGAGCTGGTTGTGGGGGGGGGCCTGGTGTAGGAAGGATGTGACTCCGGGAGAGCGGTCACCCAGAATGGTAGGGAACAGGGTCAGAAAGGGGCCACTGGGTGATCCTCGGAGGTCGGGGAGAGTGAGGAGCGGCCTGTCTTCCCTCACCAAGGGACTGCCTTTCAGTAACTGGCTGTGGTGGAGAGCCTGAGGAATCAGCAGCTTCCCCCCCCCCCCCATCAGTGACTTTGAGGATCTTAAAACCCCATGGCTGGGCTCTCCCAAACTAATGTTCTTCCTTCGGGGCGTCTAAGACAGTTTCTTCTGGAAAGTGGATTCTTCAGATCGCAAAGAGACTTTAATCAAAGTCAATGCAATTTTCTTAACATGGAGCTGGAGAAGAAGGAAAGGCAGCGTTTAACAAGACAGAAATAATTCCTGGCAAAAATATTAAACTGATGATTAGTTTATGAAGTTTCCCCAGTGAACAGTCTTGGGATCTTTGCGTCTTCTAATACACAAATGACTTGATCTCAGCGCAGAAGAGTTAAGTTAAGAGTTTGTGAATTATGCAAAATTTGAGAGCTTTGAAAACAGAAACTTCAAAAGGATGTTGAACAATTGCTGGTGTGGGTTGAATAATTTCAGTAAAAAGAATGTGAAGGAATACAAAGTAAAGGGAACTATCCTCATGGGTGTGCAAAAGCAAAGCAATCTGGGTGATTAGATTAGATTTTTTTTAGATTAGATTACTTACAGTGTGGAAACAGGCCCTTTGGCCCAACAAGTCCACACCGCCCCACCAAAGTGCAACCCACCCATACCCCTACATCTACCCCTTACCTAACACTACGGGCAATTCAGCATGGCCAATTCACCTGACCTGCACATCTTTGGAATGTGGGAGGAAACCGGAGCACCCGGAGGTCACAGAGAACTACAGCACAAAAACACCCCTTGGCTTATCACATCCATGCCAGTTAATGCAGAAGCTATTAAAGATGGCAGGACAGGTAGAGCATTATAAAACATACAATATTCTAGGCTTCATTAATGGGGGCATAGCATACAAGAGCAGGGAGGTTGTGCTGAACCTGAAATGCATTTTGGATTATTGTGTACTATGTTGGATGCTGCACTACACAAATACAGATGTATTGGAGAGGATGTGGGTGCACATACCAAGAGTAGTTCCTGAATGTAAAAAATGAGCTATGAGATAGATGAGAGAAAATAGAATTGTTTTCATTTCAGAAGAAAAGATTCAAAGGAAGTTTTCAGAATTATAAGGGGACAGAGCGAATAGAGAAAAACTTCCTGTTTGTGATTGCATTGAGAACCAGAGGGCACAGATTTAAAGTGATTTGTAAAAGAATCAAATGCAAGATGAGAAAATAAATTTTATGCAGCAAGTAGTTACAGAGTGCACAGCCTGGAAGAGGTGGAAGTTTCTTTTGAGGCACACACAAGCATTTGATCATTATTTAACTGTGCTGCGTTATAAGGAAAATTAAAATGCTCAGTGAGTCGCTGCAAACATCGAGCTGTATAATACAGAAACAGGCTGTTCAGTACATGATGTGCCGAACACAAAGCCAAGTTAATCATTCCTTTTACTTGCCCTTGGTCCATATACCTCCATTCCTCGTATATTCGTGTACTTATCTCAAAGTCCCTTCAACGTCTTTATCATATCTGCCTGGAACACCACGCCAGGCAGTGTGTTCCAGACTCTTACAACTCAGCGTAAAAAAAACTTACCCCTCACATCTCCTTTGAAATATCCCCCTGTGATGAAGTTACTCCTTTAACAAGGTTCTGTTGTCATTTTTTTTTTCCCAGACAGGTCGCAAAAGGCACAGACTCTGAAAAGTCTAAGTTGAAGGGTCATAGGGTCAGTTTGGTTACAGGTAACAGATATGGCCTCGGGCAACAGGCTTTCAAGTTTTTGAAAAAAAAGACCTGCAAAATGAAAAGGGAGTAGCCAGTTCTCCCAGCTCAGCTTTACTCTGGTTTGGTTTGGATTTTAGCAGTAGTGCTGTAAAGCTGCTGGAACCAAAGAAGCAGGTCCATGCTGGTCTCACTCTGACTTCTCTCCTGTAAGACCCTGTGTTTGATTTTTCCTTTTATGCCAAAGTCTTTATGAGGATTGTTGTGAATATTGGGAACAGCATCATTAAGTTGGGATAATCTGTTAGGTTTTCGCATAGATTGTTATTCTGTATTCTATTTTCTTCACTTTTCATTCAGTGATCTTGTAAATAATTTCTGGTTTGTTTGAAAGTGAATGGTTTTACCAGCAGCCTCTCTCCTGGAATATCTACATTACACCTGTTTCAAACAACCAGCAAAGTTAGGGTGTGGACTCCCTTCTAAAAATGTTTTGATGGGTCTGGCCTGGTCAATATTACGCCTCTCACCTTCGGTATTGGATATTTCAACACTGGGAAAAAAATACTCTGACCGTCAACTGTATGCATCTCACAATTTTTTATAGATCTCTGTCAAGTCTCCCCTTAGCCTCCGCTGCTCAAAAGAAAACAACCTGAATTTTTCTAGTCCCATTTCATGCCTTCAAGTCCAGGCAGCATCTTGGTTAATCTCTTCTGTACCCTCTCCAAAGCCTCCATTAGGAAATCGGAGGACTGGGAAGCTTTTAAAGAACAACAGAGGATAACTAAAAAGGTAATACGCAAAGAAAAACTAAGGTACGAAGGTAAACTGGCCAAAAATATAAAGGAGGATAGAAAAGAAAAACAATGGTTAAGACTAAAATTGGGCCCTTGAAGACAGAACCGAGTGAATTTATTATGGGGAACAAAGAAATGGCAGAGGAGTTGAATTGGTACTTTAGATCTGTCTTCACTGCGGAAGACACGAGCAATCTCCCAGATGTAATAGTGGCTGAAGGACCTGAACTGAAGGGAATTTATATTAGGCAGGAAATGGTGTTGGAGAGACTGTTAGGTCTGAAGGCTGATAAGTCCCCGGGATCTGATGGTCTGCATCCCAGGGGTACTGAAGGAGGTGGCTCTAGAAATCATTGATGAATTGGTGATCATTTTCCAATGTTCTATAGATTCAGGATCAGTTCCTGCAGATTGGAGGGTGGCTAATGTTGTCCCACTTTTTAAGAAAGGAGGGAGAGAGAAAACAGAGAATTATAGACCAGTTACTCTGACCTCAGTCGTGGGAAAAATGCTGGAGGCATTTATAAAGGACAAAGTTTGTGCGAAGGTTTATAGCTTGGGTGCTCGTTGTTGTGGTTGTGTTCGCCAAGCTGGGAATTTGTGTTGCAGACATTTTGTCCCCTGTTTAGGTGACATCCTCAGTGCTTGGGACCCTCCTGTGAAGCGCTTCTGTGATCTTTTCTCTGGCATTTATAGTAGTTTGTCTCTGCCGCTTCCAGTTGTCAGTTCCAGCTGTCCGCTGAAGTGGCCGGTATATTGGGTCCAGGTCGATGTGCTTGTTGATTGAATCAGTGCATGAGTGCCATGCCTGTAGGAGTTCCCTGGCTGTTCTCTGTTTGGTTTGTCCTATAATAGTACTGTTGTCCCAGTCAAACCAAAATACAAAATCCCACACAAGGACTGCACAAAACACTAATAGGACAAACAGGAAGACAGCTAACGATCCGCATCCATGAACACCAACTAGCCACGAAACTACACGACCAGCTATCCTTAGTAGCCACACCCTCAGATGACAAGCAACATGAGTTTGACTGGGACAACACTACCATTATAGGACAAGTCAAACAGAGAACAGCCAGGGAATTTCTAGAGGCATGGCATTCATGCACTGATTCAATCAACAAGCACATCGACCTGGACCCAATATACCGGCCACCGCAGCGGACAGCTGGAACTGACAACTGGAAGCGGCAGAGACAAACCACTATAAATGCCGGAGAAAAGATCACAGAAGCGCTTCACAGGAGGTTCCCAAGCACTGAGGATGTCACCTAGACAGGGGACGAAACGTCTGCAACACAAATTCCCAGCTCAGCGAACACAACCACAACATTTATAATGGACGAAATTACGACACATCTGGATAGCAATAACAGGATAGGTCAGAGTCGGCATGGATTTATTAAGGGGAAATCATGCTTGACTAATTTTCTGGAATTTTTTGAGAATGTAACTCTGAAGATGGACAGGGGAGGTCCAGTGGATGTAGTATATCTGTACTTTCAGAAAGCCTTTGATAAAGTCCCACATAGGAGGTTAGTGAGTAAAATTAGGGCACATGGTGTTAGGGGCAAAATACTGACATGGATTGAAAATTGGTTGGCTGACAGGAAACAAAGAGTAGTGATAAACGGCTCCTTTTTGGAATGGCAGGCGGTGACCAGTGGGGTACCGCAGGGATCAGTGCTGGGGCCGCAGCTTTTTACAATGTACATTAATGATATAGATGAAGGTATTAAAAGTAATATTAGCAAATTTGCTGATGACACAAAGCTGGGTTGCAGGGTGAAATGTGAAGAGGATGTTAGGAGAATACAGGGTGACCTGGACAGGCTAGGTGAGTGGACGGATGCATGGCAGTTGCAGTTTAATGTGGATAAATGTGTGGTTATCCATTTTGGTGGCAAGAACAGAAGGCAGATTACTACCTAAATGGAGTCACGTTAGGTAAAGGGGCAGTACAACGAGATCTAGGTGTTCTTGTAGATCAGTCAATGAAAGCAAGAATGCAGGTACAGCAGGCAGTGAAAACGCTAATAGCATGCTGGCCTTCATAACAAGAGTAATTGAATATAGAAGCAAAGGGGTCTTTCTGCAGCTGTACAGGGCCCTGGTGAGAGCGCACCTGGAATATTGCACGCAGGTTTGGTCTCCAAATTTGAGGAAAGACATTCTGGCTATTGAGGGAGTGCAGAGTAGGTTCACGAGGTCAATACCTGGAATGGCGGGACTATCTTACGCTGAAAGATTGGAGTGACTGGGCTTGTATATGCTTGAGTTTAGAAGGCTGAGAGGGGATCTGATTGAGACGTATAAGATTATTAAAGGATTGGACACTCTGGAGGCAGGAAGCATGTTTCCGCTGATGGGTGAGTCCCGAACCAGAGGGCACAGTTTAAAAATAAGGGGTAGGCCACTTGGAACAGAGTTGAGGAGAAACTGCTTCACCCAGAGAGTGGCAGGTGTATGGAATGCTCTGCCCCAGAGGGCTGTGGAGGTCAGGTCTCTGGATACTTTCAAGAAAGAGTTGGATAGAGCTCTTAAGGATAGTGGAATCAAGGGTTATGGGGATAAGGCAGGAACAGGATACTGATTGAAGATGATCAGCCATGATCATATTGAATGGTGGTGCAGGCACGAAGGGCAGAATGGCCTACTCCTGCACCTATTGTCCATGTCCTTCTTTAATGTGATGACCAGTGTGACCTAACCAAAGTCTTATAAAGCTACAATGTGACATCCATCTCTTCCCATTAGAGACTGATCAGATTCTTTACCTCTTAAAATTGTAACATTCCCTTATCCCCCGTTCTTCCTGAGTAAACTTTACCCACAGAAGTGAAGTCTTTATCGAGATTGGACACTAACTCAGTACCCAGCCCCTGCCAAGGCTGTGCACTCTCCCGCAGCTCCTCAACCTTTCTTAGGATTTCCTTCACCATTCCTGCTAATTCCACTGATTTAGCCTCTTTTCCCTCATTGCCATTCTTCAATGACTAGTACTGGTACTTTGTGCCCCACCTTACCACAGTTGAAAAACCTGAGGCTTTTCACACCCTTGGACTTCTTTTTTCAGCTGTGGTGAACTATTTCCAAGGTGATGTTCTTTTCCTTTTATATATTAGTCATGATGTGGAGGTGTTCGACTGGGGTGGACAAAGTTAAAAATCACACAGCGCCCGGTTATTTGGAAGTACACGCTTTCACAGCACTGCTCCTTTCTCGCTAATAATATCGATTATCCTGCTTCTCCTTTTGTGCAAGGACTGCTCAAAACACTACATAGGACAAACAGGAAGACAGCTAACGATCCGTATCCATGAACACCAACTAGCCACGAAACGACACGACCAGCTATCCTTAGTAGCCACACACTCAGATGACAAGCAACATGAGTTCAACTGGGACAACACTACTATTATAGGACAAGCCAAACAGAGAACAGCCAGGGAATTCCTAGAGGCATGGCACTCATCCACAGATTCAATCAATAAGCACATCGACCTGGACCCAATATACCGACCACTGCAGCAGACAACTGGAACTGACAACCGGAAGCGGCAGAGACAAACCACTATAAATGCCAGAGAAAAGATCACAGAAGCGCTTCACAGGAGGCTCCCAAGCACTGAGGATGGCACCTAGACAGGGGACGAACCGTCTGCAACACAAATTCCCAGCTCAGCGAACACAACCACAACAGCGAGCACCTGAGCTACAAATTTTCTCACAAACTTTGAATGATTCCTGACTTGCTACTTTTCCAGCACCACACTTTCGACTCTGATCTCCACCATCAGTGGTCCTCACTTCCTCCTCATTGATTTTAACCTTAGAGCGAAGCCTCTTCCAGTCATTTGTGACAAAGGACTTAGACCCAAAATGCGGATTCTCCTGCTCCGCGATTGCTGCCTAACCTGCTGTACTTTTCCAGCACCACACTCTTGACACAAACTATGGAGGCACAGGATTGAGGATGATAAAACGAATTGGATCAGACGTTGGCTCGCTGAAAGAAGACAAAGGGTGGTGGTTGATGGGAAATATTCATCCTGAAATTCACTTACGAGTGGTTGACTGCAAGGATCTGTTTTGGGGCCACTGCTGTTTGTCATTTTTATAAATGACTGAGATGAGGACATAGAAGGATGGGTTAGTAAATTTGCAGATGACACTAAGGTCAATGGAGTTGTGGATAGCACTGAAGGATGCTGTAGGTTACAGAAGGACATAGATAAGCTGTAGAGCTGGGCTGAGAGATGGTAAATGGAGTTTAATGTGAAAAAGTGTGAGGTGATTCACTTTGGAACAAGCAGCAGGAATGCAGAGTACTGGGCTAATGGTAAGACTCTTGGTAGTGTAGATGTGCAGAGAGTTCTGTATCCATGTACATAGATCCCTGAAAGTTGCCACCCAGGTTGATAGGGTTAATAAGAAGGCATGCAGTGTGTTAGCTTTTATTGGTTGAGGGATTGAGTTTCGGAGCCATGAGGACATGCTGCAGCTGTACAAAACTCTGGTGCGGCTCACTCGGAGTATTACGTACTGTTCTGGTCACTGTATTATCGGAAGGATGTGGAAGCTTTGGAAAGGGTTTAGAGGAAATTTGAGAATGTTGCCTGGTATGAAGGGAAGGTTTTAGGAGGAAAGGCTGAGGGAGCTACAGGATACTGGGTAATCCAAGATGGAGGATGGGAAAAGTTTCTGGCTGGAAGAGCTGCTCCTTTTTTTGAGGTATTTTAGGTGCTGGAGGTGATTTCCTCGAATTCTAGGAGCAGCAATTACTGTTTTATATGCTGTTGCATTGTTTTGGAACTTTGGAAAAAAAAAGTCAAAACAACAGCAGTTTTAAAAGGGAGAAGAACAGATAAAGGAAGCACATGGTGCAGACAGTACAGGAGAGAGAGAGAGAACGAACCTGCACGGTTGCTGCCTTTGCTGTTTTTGAATTCATGTGTCATAGAGTCATAGAGATGTACAGCATGGAAACAGACCCTTTGGTCCAACCTGTCCATACCGACCAGATATCCCAACCCAATCTAGTCCCACCTGCCTACACCCATATCCCTCCAAACCCTTCCTGTTCATATACCCATCCAAATGCTTCTTAAATGTTGCAAATGTACCAGCCTCCACCACTTCCTCTGGCAGCTCATTCCATTAACATACCACCCTCTGTGTGAAAAAGTTGCCCTGTAGGTCTCTTTTATATCTTTCCCCTCTCTCCCTAAACCTATGCCCTCTAGTTCTGGACTCCCCGACCCCAGGGAAAAGACTTTGTCTATTTATCCTATCCATGCCCCTCATAATTTTGTAAACCTCTATAAGGTCACCCCTCAGCCTCCGATGCTCAAGGGAAAACAGCCCCAGCCTGTTCAGCATCTCTCTATAGCTCAAATCCTCCAACCCTGGCAACATCCTTGTAAATCTTTTCTGAATCCTTTCAAGTTTCACAACATCTTTCCGATAGGAAGGAGACCAGAATTGCACGCAATATTCCAACAGTGGCCTAACCAATGTCCTGTACAGCCGCAACATGACCTCTCAACTCCTGTACTCAGTACTCTGACCAATAAAGGAAAGCATACCAAACGCCTTCTTCACTATCCTATCTACCTGCGACTCCACTTTCAAGGACCTATGAACGTGCACTCCAAGATCTCTTTGTTCAGCAGCACTCCCGAGGACCTTACCATGAAGTGTATTCGTCCTGCTAAGATTTGCTTTCCCAAAATGCAGCACCTCCCATTTATCTCAATTAAACTCCATCTGCCGCTTCTCAGCCCAATGGCTCATCTGGTCCAGATCCTGTTGTAATCTGAGGTAACCCTCTTCGCTGTCTACTGTACCTCCAATTTTGGTGTCAGTTTGCAAACTTACTAACTATACCTCTTATGCTCACATCCAAATCATTTATGTAAATGACATGAAGTAGAGGACCCAGCACTGATCCTTGCGGAACTCCACTGGTCACAGGCCTCCAGTCTGAAAAACAACCATTCACAACCACCTTTGAGCCAGTTCTGTATCCAAATGGCTAGTTCTCACTGTATTCCATGAGATCTAACCTTGCTAATCAGTCTCCCATGGGGAACCTTGTCGAATGCCTTACTGACGTCCATATAGATCACATCTACTGCTTTGCCTTCATCAATCCTCTTTGTTACTTCTTCAAAAAACTCAATCAAGTTTGTGAGACATGATTTCCCATGCACAAAGCCATGTTGACTATCCCGAATCAGTCCTTGCCTTTCCAAATACATGTACATCCTGTCCCTCAGGATTCCCTCCAACAACTTGCCCACCACTGAGGTCAGGCTCACTGGTCTATAGTTCCCTTGCTTGTCTTTACTGCCCTTCTTAAACAGTGGCACCATGTTTGCCAACCTCCAGTCTTCTAGCACCTCACCTTATACCCTAGAACTCTGTGGAAAACTAGGGAAGTGATTGCTGGGCTGCTTGCTGAGATATTTGGATCATCGATAATCACAGGTGAAGTGCTGAAAGACTGGAAGTTGGCTAAGGGCCTGACATTATTTAAGGAAGGTGGTAAGGAGAAGTCAGGGAACTATTGGCCGGTGAGCCTGACATTGGTGGTGGGCTAGCTGTTGGAGGGATAGGATTTCCATGTATTTGGAAAGTCAAGGACTGATTAGGGATAGTCAACATGACTTTTTGCATGGGAAATCGAATCTCACGAACTTGGTTTGAGTTTTTGAAGAAGTAACAAAGATGATTGGTGAGGCCAGAGTGATGGACATGATATACGTGGACTTAAGTAAGACATTCGACAAGATTCCGCATGGTAGACTGGTTAACAAAGTTACATCACGTGGAATACATGGAGAGCAAGCCATTTGGATACAGAACTGGTTTGAAGGTAGGAGACAGTGGGTGGTGGTGGAGAGTTGCTTTGCAGACTGGAGGCCAGTGACCAGTGGTGTGCCACAAGTACCAGTGCTGAGTCCACTGTTTTTTTAGATTTACGTGAATAATTTTGATGTGAACTTTGGAGGTATGATTAGTAAGTTTGCAGATGACACCAAATTTGGAGGTGTTGTGGACAGTGAAGAAGGTTACCTCAGAGTACAACAGGATCTTAGTCAGATGGGCTGAGGATAAATGTGAGGTGCTGCATTGTGCAAAGACACATCAGGCAGGAATATACTTAATGGTAAGGTCCTTGGGAGCGTTGCTGAACAAAGAGATCTTGGAGTGCAGGTTCACAATTCCTTGAAAATGGAGTTGTGGGTAGACAGTATTGTAAAGAAGGCATTTGGTATGCTTTCCTTTATAGGTAATTGAATGTAAGAGTTGGGAGGTCATGTTGCATCCGTACAGTATGCTGTTCAGGCCACTTTTGGAATACTGCATTCAATTCTGATCTCCATGCTATGGTAATGATTGCAAGGTTTGTGAAGGTTTGTAGCTCAGGTTGAGGTTTAGGGTGTAGGTTTGCTCGCTGAGCTGTAGGTTTGATATCCAGATGGCTTAGTAACATTATCAGTGGCAACCTCCAAGTGAAGCAAAGCTGTTGTCTCCTGCTTTCTATTTATATCTTTCTCCTGGATGGGGTTCCTGGGGTTTGTGGTGATGTCATTTCCTGTTCATTTTCTAAGGGGTTGATAGATGGCATCTAGATCTATGTGTTTGTTTATGGCGTTGTGGTTGGAGTGCCAGGCCTCTAGGAATTCTCTGGCATGTCTTTGCTTAGCCTGTCCCAGGATAGATGTGTTGTCCCAGTCGAAATGGTGGGTTTTTTTCATCCGTGTGTAGGGCTACGAGGGAGAGATGGTTCGTGTTCTTTTTGTGGCGAGCTGGTGTTCGTGTATCCTGGTGGCTAACTTTCTTCTTGTTTGTCCTACGTAGTGTTTGTGGCAGTCCTTGCATGGAATTTTGTAGATGACGTTGGTGTTGTCCATGGGATGTACTGGGTCTTTTAAGTTTGTTAGTTTTTGTTTGAGAGTGTTGGTGGGTTTGTGTGCTACGAGGATTCCTAGGGGTCTTAATAGTCTGGCTGTCATTTCTGAAACTTCTTTGATGTATGGTAAGGTGGTTAGGTTTCTGGTTGTGTTTGGTCTGCTTGTTGTGGTTTGTTCTTGAGAAATCTGTGCACTGTGTTTTTTGAGTATCCGTTCTTCTTGAATAGGAACGATGTCGTGCAACTTAAAAAGGTTCAGAAAACATTTATAAGGACGTTGCCGGGGCGAAGGGTTTGAGCTACAGGGAGAGGCTGAATAGGCTAGGACTATTTTCCATGGAGTGTTGAAAGCTGAGAGATGACTTTATAGGAGTTTATGAGGGCATAGGTATGGTGAATAGTAAAGTTTGTTTCCCCAGAGTTTGGGGGGGGGGGAGGGGGCCAAAACTCGACAGCATAGGTTTGAGGTGAGAGGGGAAAAATTTAAAAGGGATGGTGCATGTATGGAATGTGCTGCCAGAGGAAGTGATGGAGGCTAGTACAATTACAACATTTAAAAGGCATTTGTATGGCTAAATGAATAGTAAGAGTTGAGAGGGATATGGGCCAACGAAGTGTGCAGGGACTAAGTACAAACACAGTGGTCGATAGAATTGTGGAACACCCGAACACGTAGAAGGTGTGCCTTCCTGCATGCACCGTGGAAGTGCCAACCTATCAATCAATGTTGCCAGGAATGTGGCAGAAAAGGCGATTGGTAGAGGCAGTGCACTAGACAAAGGCTGATGCAGCTACAAAGGGCTGTGCATGGACCCAAGCAGACTGTGTGCAAGGAGCATCTTCTAACTACAATAAAGACCACCTGGGTTCCAACCAGAGGTGTGCATCTGAAGTGATTGATAGACCAGAATCTGAGGATGTACACGTAGAGGCAGCAATTGGTGACCAGGTGTTTCACTCCGTCACCTTGTGGAAAACATCAACGTCACCACAACGGCCAAGCTGTTTGTAAAAATCTAAATGATTGGCCCTCAGAAAACTGATAATTGTTTGCTTATGGCTAAGGTTGCCATATGGACAAATGTCAAGATCATACTCCTGTGAATTCAAACAAAAGATTTACAAGGATGTTGCCAGAGTTGGAGGATTTGAGCTACAAGGAGAGATTGAATAGGCTGAGAATGTTTTCCCTGGAGCATCGGAGGCTGAAGGGTAACCTTATAGAGATTTATAAAATTATGAGGGGCATGGATAGGATAAGTAGACAAAGTCTTTTCCCTGGGATGGGGGAGTCCAGAATGAGAGGGCATGGGTTTAGGGTAAGAGGAGAAAGATATAAAAGAGACCTAAGGAGCAACATTTTCCACACAGCGGGTGGCACGTATATAGAATGAGCTGCCAGAGGAAGTGGCGGAGGCTAGTACAATTGCAGCATTTGGATGGGTATATGAATAGGAAGGGTTTGGAGGGATATGGACCGGGTGCTGGCAGGTGGGACAAGGTTGGTTTGGGATATCTGATTGGCATGGACAAGTTGGACCAAAGGGTCTGTTTCTGTGCTGTCCATCTCTATGACTCTATGAACTGTGTTCCTATAGACATGGAAGGCATGACAAAACCTACACAAGTAAATGAAAACTTATAACACATTGCGGTTAAGCAGTTCCCTGTGCTGGATCATTAGTACTGGATTGTCAGTCTAATCTATACTCATGAATATCATTGACATTCTACAGCAGAGACACTGCTAGACCAGCGATCGCAGATCACCCAGCGTGATGTGACCTTTTACTAGACACAATCAGTAGACAATAAATTAGGGCTTATCACTTCAATTCATGATTTAGCATTGAAATATAGAGTCAGAAAGTCAAATATCTGCACAATTCAGCCTGTTGTGCCAGTCCAAAACTAACTATTTGAGTACCATTTTGCAACACTTAGCCCAAAGTCATGAATACCTTGGCACTGTAATTACACATTGAAATACTTCTTCAGTGTTATAAATGTTCCTGCCTCTACCACCTTTACAGGCAGTGAGTTCCAGATTCCCATGACCCTCTGGGCCAAAAGACTTTTCCTCACATCTCCTCTAAACCTTTCACCTCATCCCTTGGTCATTGTTCCCTCCATCAAGGGGATATCTTTCTTCCTATCTACCCTGTCCATGCTCCTCATAATTTTACAGAAACATAGAAAACCCAAAAACTTAGAAAGTATATGCAGGAGTAGGCCATTTGGCCCTTCAAGTCTGCACCTCTATTCAATATGATCACGGCTGATCATGCAATTTCACTCTCCCTCGCCTGCTTTCACATCCAGCTTCCTCGTGAATATATCTAACGGACAAGTCCCAATAGCTTCCTGTGGGAGAGAATTCCACAGGCTCACATATCTCGGCATAAAGAAATTCTTGCTCATCTCAGTCCTGAGATAAGGGTTTACCCCTTAATCTTAGAGTAGGGTTAGTATTAGATATTTCATGAAGTTTATACAGCTCCTCTGCACCCTCTCCAGTGCTATTGACACCCCCCTGTAATGTGCATTCCAGAACTATACACAATACTCTAGCTGTGGCCTAACAAATGTTTTAACAGTTAATAGGTTACACAGTCCAGAATGGTTGGATAAGCATGGCAGTTTCAAGGGAGCTGTAACCTTGTATTTTGTAGGAGAATGCAAGTCTGTCCCCTCACCCATTGTGTAACTGCAGCATCTGCTTAAAAGACACATTGAGTTGGACAGAAGGGAGTGAGAAAGCCCCTTCAAAGTGTACAGGAACACACAGGCTGGTGGAGCTCGACAGCATTCTTCACGATCAAGCAGATAATAAAACATACAGACAGGTGGCAGAGGCAATTTAATATGCAGATCTGTGAGGTGAGAAGGGAGAAAGAGAGAAATCAGCAAATATGAATCCGTTAAATGTACAGTTATTGTGGGGAGGTTATTGAGTGCCAGCACAGGAACAGTCTGCAGGCACTGGAGGTCTGGATCATCATTCTCCGAATGCATATGTTTTCACTTTGTTAACCAACATTTGATATAATACTTCATTAAACACTTAAAATATTCCTCTGAGGATGAAAAATAAAGATGACAAGAGTCAGGAAGCTTGGATGTTGAGAAATTTTGTAAGTTCAGTTAAAAAGGAAAAAGAAACATAAGTGAGGTTTAGGAAATCAACAAGACACTTGAGGAGTGTAAAGGAAGCACAAAGAAATTAGGAGGGCTAGAACAAGTCATGAAGGTAGATTCCCCAAAGCATTTTACACTTATATGGGTGGCAGGGTGACTCAGTGGTTAGCACTACTGTCTCACAGCATGAGGGACCTGGGTTTGATTCTAGCCTTCGGTGACCGTCTGTATGGAGTTTGCAGATTCTCCCTGTGTCTGTGTGGGTTTCTGCCAGGTGTTCCAGTTTCCTCCCACAGTCCAAAGATGTTCAGTGTTGGTGGATTGGCCATGCAAAATTGCCCACAGTGTGCAGGCCAGGTGGATTAGCCATGGGAAATGCAAAATTATGGGTATACGGAAGGGGGTTGGGTCTGGGTGGGATGTTGCCCCCATGGGCAAAATAGCCTATTTCTGCACTGTAGGGATTCTATATTAGGAGCCAGAGGGTAACTAGAGGAAAGGGTAAGTCCACTCAAGGACAAAGGATGGAATTTGTGTGTGCAGCAGGAGGAAGTGGATGAGGTCTTTAATGAGTACTTTACACTGGTATTCACCAAGGACAAAGACATGTATGATGAGAGGAGTTTATTGATGCACTAAGGCATGTCAATATTAAGGAGGAGGTGGTGCTGGGTATCTTGAAAAGCTTTAAGGTAGATAAATTCCCAAGGCCTAATGGGATCTATCCAAGAATACTCAAGGCAGCAAAGGAGGAGGTTGCCAGGGCCTTGACAGAGATTTTTGTATCCTCTTTAATCACAAACAATGTCCCAGAAGACTGGAGAATAGCCAATATTGTTCCTTTGCTCACAAAGGCCACAGGGATAATCCAGCAAATCCAAGGGTCAGGATTTACTCACATTTGGAAATGAATGGACATATTAGGGGTATTTGGCATGGCTTTATGTAAGGGATGCCTTGTCTCACAAACTTGATTGAGGGTTTTGAAGAAGTGACAAAGATAATTGAAGATAAAACAGTGGATGTTTGTCTCTATTGACTTTACTAAAGCATGGTAGAATGGTCCAGAAGATCAAATCGCATATAATTCTTGGTGAGTTGGCAAAATTGGTTTGGTCATCAGAGACAGAGAAGTTGTGGAGGGGTGTTTTTACGACTGGAGCTCTGTGACCAGTGGGTGTTCCACAAGCATCAGTACTAGGACCTCTGTTATTTGTAATGTTTATATAGATTTGAATGAAAATGTAGGTGGTCTGGTTAATAAGTTTGCAGACAACACAAAAATGGATGTCGTTGTGGATAGTGTGGAAGGATAGCAAAGGATACTTAGTTAAAATAGTTTGGATAGAAGAGATTTTGTCAGGGGTGTCTAGGATGGGTTCCTGACGCAATATGTAGACAGGCCGACGAGAGGTGAGGCCAGATTGGATTTGATACTTGGCATCGAACCATGCCAGGTGTCAGATCTCTTGGTAAGAGAGCAGTTCGGTGATAGTAATCATAACTCCATGACCTTTACTATACTCAGGGATAGGAGCAGGCTGTATACGAAATTATTTAATTGGAGAGGGGGAATTACAATGCTATTAGGCAGGAACTGGGGTGCCTAAATTTGCAAAGATATTCTCAGGGAAATGCACAACAGAAATGTGGAGGTTGTTTAGGAAGCACTTGCTGATCGTGCTGGATAGGTTTGTCCCACTGAGGCAAGGAAGGGATGGTAGAGTGAAGGAACCTTGGGTGACAAGGGATGTGGAACATCTAGTCAAGAGGAAGAGGAAGTCAAGTGGGCGGCACGGTGGCACAGTGGTTAGCACTGCTGCCTCACAGCGCCAGAGACCTGGGTTCAATTCCCGCCTCAGGCGACTGACTGTGTGGAGTTTGCACTTTTCCCCGTGTCTGCGTGGGTTTCTTCTGGGTGCTCCAGTTTCCTCCCACAGTCCAAAGATGTGCAGGTCAGATGAATTGGCCATGCTAAATTGCCCGTAGTGTTAGGTAAGGGGTAGCTGTATGGGTGGGTGGCGCTTCGGCGGGGCAGTGTGGACTTGTTGGGCCGAAGGGCCTGTTTCCACACTGTAAGTAATCTAATCTCATCTGTGATCACTCCTTCGAAGAGGATCTCTAACTCCACAACAAAAAGTGGCCAGGCTGAGGTACCCATAAGGATGGCCTCAACTGAGACCTTGGGTTCCTGTCACACTACAGGTGACCCCATTGCACTACACAGACACTCCTACACATACTCTTACACAGACACTCCTACAGACCCATACACTCATGCAGACCCTTTCTCATAGACTCTCACACATACCCTCTGACAGACTTATACCCCATTACACTTGCACATATACACACACACACACACACACTCACAATCCCTCCCCCCCCCCCCCACACACACACACGCATACATACACATATATTGTGGCACAGGCAATCTCACACAGGGCAGCTCACAACTTGAATGCATTATCTGGGCCGACGTGACACCAATTGTTAAAGTTCACTTGAGAATGTAACTTTTTTAAAAAGTTCTGTAATTTACATATGAAAGAACTGAAACCAATATGGTTATTTTAACATATAAGAGACTTAACAAACAATCCAGGTCTTTTTCAACATATAATCTCCGTTACATCACACTGAAATTTTTGCTATAAATTTTTGTGTCTTACGATTTTATACTCCACAATCACCTGATGAAGGAGCAGTGCTTCGAAAGCTAGTGCTTCGAATTAAACATGTTTTTTTAATTTCAAAAATATACTTTATTCATAAAATTATTTGGATCTCTATGCGATTGGTCATGCCATTCTTGGCCACACATTACATTGCTTTACATACAGACATCGAAATTTATTTTTCATATATACAAGTCTGTACACTTATTATCCAGCTCTTCTGCTGAGGCGTCAGTGGAGCCAATTAAACATGTTGGACTATAACCCGGTGTTGTGTGATTTTTAACTATGTTGGAACGAGTTAGCAGTCACACTGGCCAAACGAATGACAATGAGAAGAGGGATGGTTAATACAGGACTGAAGGTGTTCTATCTGAATACCCATTGTCTAAGGAATAAGGTAAAGGAACCTGTGGCACAGATCAAAATTGGTAGGTATGACGTAGTGGGCATCATGGAGATGTGGCTGCAAGGGCATCAGGACTGGGAATATTCGGTTGCTAGTAGATTGCAAGAAAAGGAATTTGTGGAATGTCTATGAGATGGCTTTTTGGAGCAGCTTGTGGTGGAGCCCACTGGGGAACAGGCAATACTGGATTTAGTGTTGTGCAATGAGGCAGACTTGATAAGGGAGCTGAAGGTGAAGGACTCCTTCAGAGGCAGGGATCATAATATGACTGAAATTACTCTGCAGTTTGAGAAAGACAAGACAGAATCAGAGGTAACATTATTACAGCTGAATAAAGGCAACTACAGAGGCATGAGGGAGGAGCTGGGGAGAATTGACCAGGAGAAGAGCCGAGCAGGAAAGACAGTGGAACAGCAATAGCAGAAGCTTATGGGAGCAATTCAGGAGATACAGCAGAGATTCATCCTGAAGGAAAAGTAGTATAGTACAGGGAGGATGAGGCCACCATGGCTGATGAGAGAGATCAGGGATACCATTAAAGCAAAAGAGAAAGCATATAATGTGGTGAATGACAGTGGGAAACCAGAGGATTGGGAAGCTTACAAAGACCAACAGAGGGCAACAAAGAAAGAACTGATGAAGGAGAAGATTAAATCTGCAGGTAAGCTAGCCATTAATATAAAGGAAGACTGGAAGAGATTCTTTCGATATATAAAGGGCAAAAGAGAGGCAAATGTGGACATTGGACTGCTGGAAAATGATGCTGGAGAGATAGTGGTGGAGAACAAGGAAATGGCTGAGAAACAGAATAATTACTTTGTGCCGGTCTTCACATTGGAAGACACAAATAATATCCCAAAAAGTCAAGTGAGTGAGGAGGGGGGTGGGGGGAGGTGAGTGTAGTGGCCATCAACAAGGAGAAGGTGTGAGAAAAACTGAATGGCATGAAGGTGGAAAAATAACCTGAACCAGGTGGACTACAGCCCAGAGTTCGAAGGGAGATAGCTGAAGAGGTGGTGGAGGCATTAGTGGTGAGCTTTCAGGAATCACTAGAGTCAGAGAGGGTCCCAATGGACTGGAAAATTGCTAACATGACACCCCTATTTAAAAAGGGAGTAAGGCAAATTTCAGATCGATTAGCCTAACCTCGGTCATGTGTAAGATCCTGGAATTCATTGTGAAGAATGAGATTTCTGAATACTTGGAAGTGTGTGGTATAATAAGGCAAAGTCAGTGTGGTTTCATCAAGGGGAGGTCATGCCTGAAAAATGTGCTAGAATTCTTTGAGGGAATAACAAGCAATTTTGACCAAGGAGAGCCAATGGATTCTGTCTGTATGAAGGCCTTCAAGAAGACCTTTGACAAGTTGCTGCACAGGAGGCTGTTGAGTAAGATAAGGGCCCATGGTGTTAGAGGCAAGGTGCTAGCATGAATCAAAGCTGAGATCACAACTTTTCACATTATACATTAATGATCTAGGTGAAGGAACTGAGGGCATTCTGGCTAAGTTTGCAAATGATACAAAGATAGGTAGAGGGACAGGTAGTTTTGAGTACGTGGGTGGGGTGGCTGCTGAAGGATTTGGACAGGTTTGGAGAATGGGCAAAGAAGTGGCAGATAGAGTACAATGTGGGAAAGTGTGAGGTCATGCACTTTGGTAGGAAGGACAGAGGCATGGACTATTTTCTAAATGAGGAGAAAATTCAGAAGGCTGAAGTGCAAAGAGACTTGAGAGTTCTAGTCCATGATTCTCTCAAGGTAAACTTGCAGGTTGAGTCTGTTGTTAGGACAGCAAATGTAATGTTAGCATTTATTTTGAGATGACTTGAATATAAAAGTAGGGATGTACTTCCGGGACTCTATAAAGCTCTGGTCAGACCACATTTGGGAGTATTGTGTACAGTTTTGGGCCCCATATCTCAGGAAGGATGTACTGGCCCTGGAGTGTGTTCAGAGGAGATTCATAAGAATGGGCCTAAGAATGAAAAGCTTAACATATGAGGAACGTTTGAGGACTCTGGGTCTATATTTTATGGAGTTCAGAAGAACTGGGGAGGGGGGGGGAGATCTAATTGAAACTTACAGAATGCTGAACAGCCTGGACAGAATAGATGTTGGGAAGATGGTTCTGATGGGAGAAGAGACTGGGAACCGAGGGCTCAGTCTTAGAGTAAAGGGAAGACCTTTTAGAATGGAGATAAGGAGAAACCTCCCACCCTCCTATTTATCTCTCAGCCCCTTTCGTCTGCACATTCCTGATGAAGGCCTTCTGCCCAAAACACTGACTCTTCTGCTCCTCGGATGCTGCCTGACCAGCTGTGCTTTTCCATTGCCACAGTTTTCAACTCAGAAATCTCTTAACCCAGAGAATGGTGAATCTGTGGAATTCATTGCCACAGAAGGCTGTGGAGTCCAGGTCATTAAGTATATTTAACACTGAGATAGATAGGTTCTTGATTGCCAAGAGGATCAAAGGTTATGGAAAGAAAGCAGGAGAATGGGAGTGAGAAACTTATCAGCCATGATTGAGTGGCAGAGCAAAGTTGGATGGGCTGAATGGCCTAATTTCTGCTCCTATGTTGTATGGTCTTATGGTGACTGGAGGAATTGTAAGATGTCATTGTGAAGTCTCCATGACTCTCTTTAGCAGGACATGGTAAGCTGACACGGCATTGTGAACCATGTCAATGAGATGTAGCACCAATGAGAAATAGGAGAGCCCTGAAAATGAAGGAAGGATCTTTGGGGTGTTGCAAGGGAATCAGGTGGAAGTGGTACTACAGCTGTTTCTCTGTACAGTTAAGGGTGGAACTGAGTGAGGAATGTTGCATGTAGTTGGATGACAGGAGAGGTGTACATCAGCCTTGTTAAAGTTTGTACACGGGTGACAGTCATGACAAGAGAGACTTTACAATGCAATGTGTAACTGCAGCTGTTATTTCCCACTTTCTCAGGGGGTGTTGCATTGCAGTGCAGAGACAAGGTGAAACCCATATTGGAGAGATCCAAACATGTGTGCAAGAGCAGAGAAACCTGGGTGTATATATGCAGAGGTCAGTAAAGGTGCCAGGAGAAGTTGAGGGGCCTGTTAATAAAGTATATGGTATCATAGGCTTCATCAATGGATCATATGATACATGGGCAGGGAGGTGATGTTGAACTTGTATAAGACACTTGTTAGATTCCAACTTGCGTACCATTACAGTTCTGGGTGGATGTGAATGTGTTGTAGAAAGTGCAGAAGAGGTTAATAAGACCATTAGAAATAGGAGCAGGAGTAGGCCATTCGGCCTCTCAAGTCTGCTCTGTCATTTAATATAATTACGGCTGATATGATGTTCCTTATATCAAAGTTGCTGCCCATTCCTTATAACTCTTGATTCCCCAACTAATCAAAAATCGATCTCAGCCGTAAACTTTCATGAGGACTCTGCCCTCACAGCTCACAATATCAAGAAGTTCCAAAGACTCTCAGCCCCTTGAGAGAAGAAATTCCTCCTCATCTCATACTTAAACTGGCACCCTGGCCATGCCTCCTGGTCTTAGATTCTCCTATGAGAGAAACTATCCTCTCTGTGTTCACCCTGTTGTCCCTTTAAAAATCCTATACGTCTCGTTGAGGTCACCGCTCATTCTTCTGTACTCCAATGAGTTGAATCTCAACCTGTTCAGCCTTTGCTCATAAGACAATTCCCCCCAATCAGGATTTGTCTGAGTGATCCTTCTCTGATGTGCCTCCAGTGAAATAATATCCTTTCTTAAATAAGGGGACCAAAACTGTTCACAGTATTCCAGATGTGGTCCAACTAGCACCTAGGGCTTTTGCCTGAAACATCGATTTTCCTGCTCCTCGGATGCTGCCTGAGCTGCTGTGCTCTTCCAGCACCACTAATCCAGAATCTGGTTTCCAGCATCTGCAGTCATTGTTTTTACCTATCCAACTAGCACCTAGTCCAGTTGTTGTAAGACTTCCCTACTCTCATACTCCAACCCCCTTGAAATCAGGGGCAACATTCCATTCACCTTCCTGATTATCTGCTGCATCTGGGTGTTTCTGTGTTTCATGCACAAGTTCCCCCAAGTTCCTTTGTATTGCAGCTTTCTGTAATTTTATTCAATTTAAATAGTCTTTTGTTCTTCCTTCCAAAATGAACAATTTTCCACATTATACTCCATGTGACATTTTGCCCATTTTCATAAGCTATCAATATCTTTCTGTGAACCCTATTGTATTCCTCTTACAACTTGCTTTTCAACCTATATTTGTGTTATTTGCAAATGTGACTACCTCTGAGTGATTAATATATATTGTAAACAGTTGTGGTCCCGACACTGATCCCTGTGGAACCCCACTGGTCACAGATCACCAACCTGAAAAATCCCCTTATCCCCACTCAACTGTTTCCGGCTTATTAGCCAATTCTCTATGCCTTGAGAAGGCCTTTCGGGGCGGGGGGGTTATTAGCCAATTCTCTATGCCTTGAGAAGGCCATTCGGGGGGGGGGGGGGGGCGGGGGGGGGAATCAGATGGAAGGGCAGACAGGAAGGTAAATGACGTGGTGTCATTCTGATATTCAAGGACAACATCAAGGCAGTGCTGAGAGATGATATTGGTTCAATGGAGAATAATGTTCAATCTATTTGGGTGGAAATTATAAATCTATCGGCCACCAAATAATAACATCACATTGGGCCGAGCAAAAAACAAAAAAAAAACTCATGCCTGTAAAAGTGGTCTGGCAATTATCATGGAGGATTTTAATCTCCGTGTAGATTTTGTCAAACCAGCTCAGTCAGGATAGCCTTGAGGAGGGGTTCGTTGAGTTGTATCTGTGATAGTTTTTTTTTGGACAGTATGTAATGGGACCCACAAGGAGCAAGCTATCCTAGATCTGGTTCTGTGTAATGAGACGGGAATAATTAATAACTTTGCAGTTAGGGATCCTTTTGGAAGGGGTGATCACAGTATGGTTGAATTTAGAATATAGATGGGGAGTGTGAAGATAAAATCCAGTACCAGGGTCCTGTGCTTAAACAAGGGAGACTACATTAGAACGTGGGAGAACTTGGCTAAAGTAGACTGGAAATAAAGATTTTTATGGTGGGACAGCTGATGAAGCAGTAAGGGACTTTCAAGGCAATTTTTCAAAGTGCTCAGCAAAACTATATTCTAGTGAAAAGGAAGAACTGTAGGAAAAGGGATAATCTGCCATGGGTGTCGAAGGAAATAAGGGAGGCTATCAAAATGAAAGAAATGCATATTATGTGGCCAAAAACAGCATGAATCCGGAAGAAACCCTTAAAGGTCAATAGAATGCCACAAAAAGAGCTATAAAGAAAAGTAAGATAGAGTATGAAAAATAAACCTAGCACAGAATATAAAGACAGATAGCAAAAGTTTCTATAAATATATAAAATTAAAAGGAGTGGCTAAAGTAAGTGTTGGTCCTTTAGTGGTTGGGAAGAGACATTTAGTTCTGGGATATGATGAAATGGTTGAGGCATTGAACAGGGTTTTTGCATCAGTCTTAACAGTGGAGGACACTAATAACATGCCAATAATTGACGAAGAGGCAAAGGCAGGTGAGAATCTCGGAACAAGCATTATTATGAAGAGTTAGTGTTGGGCAAGCTAATGGAACTAAGGATAGACAAGTCTCCTGGGCCCTGATGGAATGCATCCCAGGGTAATAAAAGAGATGGCAGGAGAAATAGCAAGTACACTGGCAGTAATTTTCCAAAATTCGCTGTACACTGGGGCAGTCCAAGCAAATTGGAAATCAGGAGATGCAATGCCACTGTTTAAAAAGGAGGTAGACAAAGATGAGGAATTATAGACCAGTTGGCTTAAGCTTTGTAGAGGGGAAAATGCTTGGGTTTGTTATCAAGGAAGAAATAGCAGGGCATGTTGACAGAAATTGACCCATTGGGCAGGTGTATGGGTTCATGAAGGTCAGGTCATGCTTAACTAATCTTTTGGAAGTCTATGAAGACATTACGAGCAAGGTAGACAATGGGGAGCTAGTGGATGTGGTGTACCTAGACTTCCAAAAGGCCTTCAACAAGGTGCCGCACAACAGGCTGCTGCATAAGATAAAGATGCTGTGTTGCGGGTAAAGTATTAGTATGGATAGAGGATTGGTTGACTAACAGGAAACAAAGAGTTGAGATAAATGAGTGCTATTCTGGTTGGCAATCACTGACTAGTGGTGCGCCTCAGAGATCATTGTTGAGACTGCAATTATTTATAATTTATATAAATGATTTGTAGATGGTGTCCACATGTCAGGTGTCAAAGATTGCAGATGACACTAAGATGAATGGCAGAGCAAAATGTGCAGAGGACTGTGAAACTTTGCAGAGGAATGTAGATACATTGAGTGAGTGGGCAAAGGTCTGGCAGATGGGATACAATGTTAATAAATGTGAAGTCATCTATTTTGGTAGGAGTAACAGTAAAAAGGTGAATGGTAAAAAGTTGCTGTATGCTGCTGTGCAGAGGGACCTGGGTATCTTTGTGCATGAATCACAGAAGGTTGGTCTGCAGATACAACAGGTAATTAGGAAGGCAAATGGAATTTTATCTTTCATTGCCAAAGGGATTGAGTTTAAGAGCAGAGACATTATGTTGCAGCTGTACAAGGTGCTGGTGAGGCCACATCTGGAGTACTGTGTGCAGTTTTGGTCTCCTTACTCGAGAAAGGATGGACTGGCCCTAAAGGGGACACAGAGGAGATTCACTAGGTTGATTATGGAGTTGAGGGGATTGTCTTTTGAGGAGAGACTGAGTAGCCTGAGATTAAATTCACTGGAATTCAGAGGAATGAGGGGGATCTTATAGAAACATATAAAGTTATGAAAGGAATAGATAAGATAGAAGTAGAGAGGATGTTCCACTGGCAGGTGAAACTAGGACAAGCGGGCATAGCCTCAAGATTAGAGGGAGCAGATTTAGGACTGAATTCAGAAGGAACGTCTTTACCCAGAGTTAATCCAAACCAGTGAAGTAGATGATGCTACTTCAGTAAACATTTTTAAAGCTAAGATGGATTTTTTTTAACAATAATGGAATTAACGAATACGGTGAGTGTGCGGGTAAGTGGGGTCAGTGCAGGTCAGCCATGAGCTTATTGAATGATGGAGCAGGCTTGAAGGGGCCAGATGGCCTACTTCTGCTCCTGGCTTGTATGTTCTTAAAGAATTATGCAAATTGATCCAGGGTGAGAAATGTTAGTTAAAAATATGGAATGGAGAAGTTGGGACAGTTTTCCTTGGAAATGAGAAAGCACAGAGAGTTTTGATAGAAGTTTTCAAAACCATGAGACATCTGGACAGGATAGGCAAGGAGAAACTTGCTATTTTTAAAGCCTCAGGAACATGAGGACTTATTTTTGCAAAAGAAGTAAATGTGATGTTAGGAATAAAACTTTTTTGATACAGCAAGTTGTGAAGGTGTGGAAGTGTGGTGGAGGGAAGTTCAATCAAGGCATTCATGAGAGCATTCAAAAATTATTTGAACTGAAAAAATATGCAGGATTGTGGGGAAAGACTGGGAGAGTGGAACTAAATTATGATCCTTGTTTGAGAGCCCATTGCTGACTTGATGGGCTGAATGGCATCCTTTGCTCAGTAACAAATCTGTGATTCTGTGAATTATGGGAAAGATGGACATCGAATTTGAAAATGGCAACATGTTTAAAGACTTTCCTGAGCAAATAAACTTGAGGATGAGGCAGTATTTTGTGGGGAAGGGGGTGGGGGGAGGACTCTTGATTTGAAGGAGAGAGGAACAGGATCTGCCTTCTTGAATTACTGTAGTCCAACATGCTGTAGGTATGAGTACAGGGGACCCAAGGAAACTTAGCAATTTGGATATCGAATTGGTTGGCTGGTGGGAAGCAGAGGGTGATGGTTGAGGAGTGTTTATCTGACTACCAGTCTGACTTCAGTGGCTCCCTCAGGGCTTAGTATTGGGCCTCTTTCTGTTTGTGATTTACACAAATAACTTCGACTTGAATGTATGTGAGTCGTTCAGTAGGTTTGCAGATGCTTTGAATTGGTAGGATGGTAAATATTGTGCAGGATCCCCTTAGATGACAGGAGGATAAATACGCGCTGGTTAGATGGAACAATTAGAGGCAAATGGAATTCAATCCAGCTATATGTGTAGTGATTCAATTGACAGGACAAACAACACAAGGAAATATATGATGAAAAATAGGGACCTGGGAATCACTGAGGATCATAAGGACCCTACTGTACATGGGAGTGGTTCCTTAATGTAGTGGGAAAAGTTGATGAGTTGGTTCAGAAGGCATTTGGGATTTTGCCTTTATTAGCCAAAGCATAGTTTCAGAGCAGGGAGGTAATTCTGGAACTATTTTAAACGTTGGTTAGGTCACAGTTCTTTAACCACATTCTAGGAGAGATGTAATTGTATTGGAGAGGTTGCAAAGGAGATTAACCAGGATGTTGCCCGTGATGGAGAGCTTCGGTTATGAAGAGATTTTGAACAGATTGGGATTCATTTCCTTTGAGTAGAGCTGATTGAGAGGGGACATGATAGAGATGTACAAAATTATGACGGGCACTGACAGGGTAAACAGAAAGAAACGTTTCGCTTTGGTAGTGTGATCAATGACCAGGGGGTAGATTTATGGCGAGGAGCAGGAGGTTTAGAAGAAATGTGAGGAAAATCACTTCCACCCAGAAGATGCTGGGAGTCAGGAATTCCCTGCCCATAAACCTCACTGCTTGTTGAAGTCACTTGGGAGCTCTTGGTACAGATTGTAAAATGAGGCAAGCTTCTGTTTGGAGAAGTATCTGAAGAGTTTAATTCAAATCTGTTTGTAAATAAATTAATCACTTTCTATAGTTTGAATAATTTTGAAATGCAGCTGTTCAAAATGTCACTGAGATAGACAATAGGTGCAGGAGTAGGCCATTCTGCCCTTCGAGCCTGCACCACCATTCAATATGATCATGGCTGATCATCCTTAATCAGTATCCTGTTCCTGCCTTATCTCCATAACCCTTGATTCCACTATCCTTGAGAGCTCTATCCAACTCTTTCTTAAATGAATCCAGAGACTGGGCCTCCACTGCCCTCTGGGGCAGAGTGTTCCACACAGCCACCACTCTCTGGGTGAAGAAGTTTATTCTCATCTCTGTCTTAAATGGTCTACCCCGTATTTTTAAGCTGTGTCCTCTGGTTCTCTGATATGAACAGTTTCATTGTTTTTCTTTAATAAGGGGTTAGTGAAGCCTAACAAAAGGACAGATTGTCACTTGACTAGTGAGCATGTTAGAGTCATAGAGCCAAACAGCACGGGAACAGACCCTTCAGCCCTTCAGACAATCACGTTTTCCAAACTAAACTCGTCCCACTTACAGACATTTGGCCCATTTCCCTCCAAGCTTTTCCTATTCATGTACTTGTCCAAATGTTGTTTAAATGTTGTATTTCTGTCTCCATCCAGCACTTCCTCTGGCAGTTCATTCGACACACAAACCACCCTCTGCGTGAAAAAGTTGCTCTTCAGGTCCCTTTTAAATCTTTCTCCTCTCACCTTAAAATGTTGCCCCCTAGTTTTGAATTCCCCAATCAAAGGGAAAAGAAAGGGACAGGGAATACTTGGCCTTTGACTCTGTCTGTTTCCTCCCCAGCTGTGTTACGGCAGGCCAAATGCTGTTTATCTTGGTTGTCTGGGCAATAGCTTTGCCTCTTTCACCAAACAGGATACATCAGCAAGGCAAGCCACTTAGCCATGCTCTATTGATGGAATCATTCATTTATTCATTTGTTTATTTATATTTCAATTATCACATTGTCCACTCAATCAACTTGGTTGGGAAACTGTGCACTTAAGTGTACATACAGTGGATGAGTGAAAAAGCTACTGGCAAACTGACTGTTGGAACCTCTGGATCTCCAACACATTACCAACCTTCCGACTGTCAAAGTTAAAATTCAGCTCTTCTCAGCTTCTTACCTGGTTCAAGGATTAAACAGCACTTCTTCTGAAGAAGCACAATGCCTTTCTGCGGTGACAATACATTGCTCAGGATTTCAATATCTGTTCAAGAGTAATGGATGTCAATGAACCAGTCAAGTGTGGTAATGAGTGAGGAATTAAAAGTTCCTGGTGACACTGGTGTGGTTGTGTTACAATTGGGCTGTGTTTGTATGGGAGGTCCTGGGTGGGGGATTGGCTGTTGCTACTGTTTGGGGAGGGGGTGTTGAATAGGGGTGTTCGGGTGGAAGAATTAAAGTGAGATCAGAATATGAGATTAAAAACTGATGGAAATTTTTGAATTGTGATTGAAAGACTCACCTTCTTGCTGAACACTAGAAATTTGCTGCTGGAATTTACTTGCAATTGATGCCAGTTTTATTGACCGCTCAGCATGCCAGATGAAGGTGAACTGGTGTCTCATAAAAGTTTGCATAACCTCCCTAGTTAATTTACTTTCTGCCCAGTTCTACAAGCCCAGGATACTGTATGCTTTATTAATTGCCTCTCAACCTGTCCTGCCACCTTTAATGACTTAAGCGCGTTTACACCTCAATCCCTGTGCTTCAGTACTTTCTTTTGCTCTACTTTTTATTTTTCATTGTCTCTTCCTGTTCTTCCTTCATTTCTCTCCATTGAACTTCATCTTTAAGACTGTCAGAAATAGAAGACAGAGTAGGCCATTCAGCCCCTCAAGCCTCCACCAGCTCCTCATCTCAGTCTTAACTTGGCATTCCTTTCTTCTGAGATAAAATGCGACCACCTCCCATTCTTCTATATTCCAATGAGTAGAATCCCAACCTGTTTAATCTTTGCTCATAAAACAGTCATCCCAGTGAACCTGCTATCAGCTACCTCCAATGGAATACCATCCCTTCACATTCAGACTGAAACTGCTCACAGTACTCCAGATGTACAAGTACATAAAGGCCAATTATGTATGTAACCACAGAAGATGGGAGAGACACAAAAGAAATATTTTGCATCAGCTTTTCATATGGAGAAAGAAATGGGGGCTGGGAAATGTGGGGAAATAAGTATTGATGTCTTAAAGAGAGCCCACATTACAGAAGAGGTGGTGCTGGAGGTATTAAAAACATGAAGATGGATACATTTCCAGCACATGATCAAAGTGTATCCCAGAACGTTGTGGGAAGTTAGGAAAGAAATTATAGGGCCACAAGTGAGATGCCGGAAGATTGGAAGGTGGCTAACATTGTGCCTTTATTTAAGCAAGGTTGTAAGAAGCCTAGGAACTGAGATCACTGACATCAGTGATGTGTAAATTGTTGGAGGGGATTCTGTGAGACAGGGTTTACAAAATAAAAACTGAAAGGACTGTGGATGCTGTAAATCAAAGGCAAAAACAGAAAATTCTAGCAAAGTTCAGCAGATATGGCAGCATCTGTGGAAATAAATCAGAGTTAATGTTTTGGGTCCAGTGAGCCTTCTTCAGATAGGATTTATATGCATTTACAAAGGCAAGGGCTGATTAGGGATCATCAGCATGGTGTTGTGTATGGGAAAGCAGGTCTCTCAAACTTGATTGAACTTTTCAAGGACGTAACCAAAACGATTGATGAAGGCAGAGCAGTAGAGTTTGTCGACGTGGACTTCAGTGAAGTTTTTGACAAGGTTCAGAATGGTAGACAAATTAATAAAGTTAGATCACATGGCATTCAGGGAGAGCTTGCCAATTCGCTAAAAAATTGGGTTGATGGTAAGAGACAGAGGGTGGTGTGGAAGGACGAGGGGCTTGTGTTCTGCAGGGATCAGTGTTGGGTCCATTCCTGTTTGACATTTGTATAAATGATTTGGACGAGAATTTAAGAGGCATGGTTAATAAGTTTGTGGATGACACCAAAATTGATGGAATAGACAGTGGAGAATGTTATCTAAGATTACAAAGTGATCCTGATCAATTAGGCCAGTAGGCTGAGGAGTGACAGATGGAGGTTAATTTGGATAAATTGCATTTTGGTAAAACAAACAAGGGCAAGACTTATACAGTTAATGTTAGGGCCTTGGGTGATGTTGTCAAACAGAGAGACCTTGGAGTTCAGATAGATAGTTCTTTGAAAGTTTTGTCACAGGTACACAGGGTGTATAAGAAGGCATTTAGCATGCTTGCCTTTATTGCTCAGACAGTTGAGTAAGGGAGTTGGGGCATTATGTTGAGGTTGTCCAAGGCATTGGTTAGGCCACATTTGGAGCGCTCTGTCCAATTATGGTCACCCTACTATGAGAAGGATATTATTAAACTGGAAAGGATTCCGAGAAAGTTTACCAGGATGTTTCCGGGACTGGAGAATTTGAGTTATCAGGAGAGGCTAGATGGCAGTTATCCCTTGGAGTGTAAGAGGTTGAGGACTGACCTTATTGAAGTTTATAAAATCATGAGGGGCATAGATAAGATGAATAGCAAAGGTCTTTTCCCTCGGGTGGGGGAGTTTAAAACTAGGGGATATATTTTTTAAGGTGAGAGGGAAATATTTACAAAGGACATAACGGGTAACTTTATCACAGAGGGTGGTTTGTATATGGAATGAACTGCCAGAGGAAGTGGGATGGCAGGAGAGTTACCATGTGACATTTAGACAGGTTCATGACTAGGGACGGTTTAAAGGGATATGGGCCAATGCAAGGAAGTGGGACTAGTTTAGTTTGGGAAGTGGTCTTAATGTATCCCCCCAGCACATTGTACAGTCGCAATAAGACGTCCAAACTCCTATACTCCAACTCCTCCCTTGAAATAAGGGCCAACAATCCATTAGCCTTCCTAATTAATTATTTTCTAGCTTTCTATTTTTGCTGTCGGAGAAATTTGCCCAATAGGTTCGAGATCACAAAACACAGCTCAAAGTGAAATTGATAAACAGTTTATTGCAAGTGATATCACTGGAGGAGAAAACAGACTAGCTGACACCGAATCGACAGTCTGCGCAGAGAACTTGATTTCGCCTCCCAGAGCTCGGGATGACACCAGTTTTATAGTAATGCTGCACAATGACACTGATTAAGAAATGGGAAAATACAATGTTTCTGAAAATGGAGTAATTTAGTTGCAAGGGTGCTAATTGGAAAACAGTTTATCGGGTGAATGTCCTGTTCCTTCACGCAATGCAACATCCTGACAGTATCATGGTTCCATCCATCTTCCCAGGTAGGTGTTAAAGTCTTTTCTGGAGTGGTGAGGTGGTGTCCTGTGGTGCCTATCTGTCTGTCCCACTCTTTGTGTGACTTTGCTGCTGCTGGGTTGTGAAACTGCCCCGAGGGCTTTGAGCCTCTGTCATGTCCATGGGAGTTTGAAAGCATATTTCATTGCGTATCTTCCGACCAAGTTTGTGAGCTGCTCGGGAATTCTGGATGTCCTGGCACAATTTGGCCAATTTGCTTCTGTGGGCCTATCATGGGTTAGCAAACCTTTTCCCACATTTGCAGTTTGCCTTTTCACTCATGCTGCCTGTACACTGACCTTCTGTCATTTTGAAGTACGAAATTATTTTCATTACGGTTCACAATGCTTTCAAGTTTCATATTGTCTGAAAGGTTTGAAATCAACACCAAGGTGCAGGTCATGAATAGATAGCAGGAAGAGCAAGTGCACGGACTCTTAAGGATCTCCACTGTCATTCTTCCTCCAGTCCCAAAAAAAATCAACTAATCATTTCAGTCTGTTCCCTGTACTTGACTATTCTTGTATCCACAATATTCATGGGTGGGTGTGTATGTTCGAGATATGATTGGGTGAAGGGGGAGGTTTGTGTGGGCTTGTGTTGGATAGAGGTATCTGTTTGGGTCGTGATGGACATTGTGTGGAGATGTTTGAGAAGGTGACACTGAAACAAAGGTCAAGGAACTGGATTAGTGGTGCTGGAAGAGCACAGCAGTTCAGGCAGCATCCAAGTAGCTTCGAAATCGACGTTTCGGGCAAAAGCCCTTCATCAGGAATAAAGCCTCAAAGGTCCTCAAAGGTTTTTACCTCAAAGGTCAAGGAGGTCTAGTCAAAAGAATATGAAAACAAATTTAAGATAAATCTCAAGCTCCAAGAGAACAAAGATTCCTTGCTTTAAGTTATTCTGAATTGATGTCAGTTTGGAATCAGATTTATTGGGTGTTCTACCAACCCGAAACAATGTTCACTGATTGTGACCTTAATAGTTGCTACATTTTATAGTGGCTGCCATCATTCAATCATTCCTTCAGTAAATTTCATTCAAAGATCAAGATTATTGTTCCATGCCAATTTCGATACTTTTCTTTTCTATTTTCTATGATGGGATAAGGGTGTGGCTAGGAATACTCATGTACTGATTGTAGCGAGGTCTGCCAGGTGGATCTCATAGAATACGAGTTCCCTGACTGGGGCTGCTAATCTGATCGAATCAGGAAGCACTGGCTGACTGATATAAATAGGAGTGTCAGGGGTTCTGTTCATTCTGAGAGCTAGCTCTGAGGGAGCTGGATCAGCATCAAGGGCTCTTCATCTGTCAATACAGGGCGACTTGTTGACTGGATACCAGCCTCTGTGGAGTTATTTCAAGTAGCATTGATATCCCAGCCCTAACTGTCCTAGAAACAAATAACTAATTAAGCCATTTCTGAGGACAGTTAATAATCAACTGAATTGCTGTTGGATTGGTGTTGCAGGTAGGGCAGACCGGGTAATGATGATAGTTTTATGGGCAGCATGGTGGCTCAATGGTTAGCACTGCTGCCTCACCCTAAACCTACGCCATCAAGTTCGGGATTCCACCACCCCAGAGAAAAGACTTTGTCTACTTACCGTATCCATGTCCCTCATGACTTTATAAACCTCTATATGGTCACCCCTCAGCCTCCGATGCTCCAGGGAAAACAGCACCAGCCTGTTCAACCTCTCCCTATAGCTCAAATCCTCCTGGCAACCCTTGTAAATCTTTTCTGGACCCTTTCAAGTTCAGAACATCCTTCCAATAAGACAGAGACTGGAATTGCACATGACATTCCTAAAATGGCCTTACCAATGTCCTGTACAGCCACAACATGACCTCCCAACTCCTGTAAATAATACTCTGACCAATAAAGAAGAGTATACCAAATGCCTTCTTCACTGTCCTATCTACCTGTGACTCCACTTTCAAGAAGCTATGAACCTGCACTCCAAGGTGTCTTTGTTCAGCAACACTCCCTAGGACCTTACCATTACATAGAAGCTACAGCACGGAGACAGGCCTTTTGGCATAAAGTCAATGATCTGGGATTATTAGAGCTCACTGCTGTGAGACTCAGAGGCCTACAGCACAGAGACAGGCCTTTCAGCCCAAACCGGTCCATGCCGACCAAAACAAACCTCCACACTAACCACATTTCCCTGCACTTGGCCCATATCCTTCTTAAACTTTCCTATCCATGTATTTGTCCAAATGCCTTTTAAATGTTGTTAGTGTACCCACCTCACCGACTTCCACTAGCAGCTCATTCCATATGCATCCCACCCTCTGTGTAAAAAGTTGCCCCTCAGGCTCCCTTTTATTCTTTCCCCTCTAACCTTAAACTGATACCTCTCATGATCTTATACACCTCTATAAGATTTCATCTCAAACTCCTACTGTCTAAAGAAATAAGTCCTAGCTTGTCCAGCCTCTCTCTATAACTCAGGTCCTTGAGTCCTGGCAACATTCTTGTAATTTTTGTCTGCACACTTTCCAGTTTAATAACATCCTTCCTTTAGCAAGGTGGCCAAAGCTGAACACAATACTCCAAATGTGGCCTCACGACATCCTGTACAACTACAACATAAGAGGGAGGTTGGCAAATTCAGTTGTGGGGAATGAAACCAGTCTGTTGGGATGAGCAGGGATTACAATAGTGAAGAGGGGCAACCCAATGCATAATTTGGAGTAGATGATAGGGGATGGGGCGGGAAGGGATGATGTGAGATGGAGCAGTGACAGTCAGCAGTGTCCTGACTTCCATGGAGGTGGGGGGGGGGGGGGGGGGGGGTCAATGCCCTACCATATCCAACATAGTGACTTAATCTACTCAGTGCCAAGGCAGTCCAATGGAAGGATGAGAATAGGTTGAGTGAGAGTGCTTTGGAGTTGATGGAGAGGCCTACCAAGGATGGAATGGATATATTTAGGAGTTTCACCAGTGGAAAGAATTTGAGGCCATCAGCTTGAGGAGTGACCACTTTTGTCTTCCATCGTGTTGTAATTAACAACAGATCAGTGGAGATGAAACCTGCCTGTAATTGGACATGTTATGTGAACCTCAGGCATTAACAACTATCTGGATCCAATTCCTTGCCCCCAAGCACTCTTGACTATATCCTGCAGCATAATGAATCAGTACCAGTAATGGCTGAGGTGCAACAGCGATGCTTTCTGGACAGATTGACCCTGATCACCAAAGTAAAAAACTTGCAATTTCCCCAGAGGCTGTGCAAGGTTTATGGTAGGTACCAAGAGAGCAGAAGGGAGATTAGGAGACCAAAAAGAGGGCATGAAAGGACCTTGTGAGGTAAAGTAATGAAAAAAACCTAAGTTATTTTACAAGTACAATAAAGGGAAAAGGATAATGAGAGGAAGAGTATGACCCCTAGGGCTCATGGCGGGGATTTGTGTGTTGAGCTGGAGGATGTAGGGAAGGATCTAAATAAATACCTCATTTTTCATTATTCAAATATCAATATATCAGTATTCACAAGTGAGAGGAACGATATGGATGTAGAAATCGGGGAGAAGGTCTGTGATCCAACTGTGAGCTCAGACAGAGAGGAGGCTCTGATTGGTCTCGCAGGTTTAAATGCAGATAAACCCTCAAGGCTGGGTAAAAATGGATCCCAGGCTGTTGAGTAAGACAGGGAGAAAATAGCAGGGGTGCTGGCAAAAAGGTTGAATTTCTCTATGGCAACAAGAGAGGTGCCAGAGGACAGGACAACAGCCAATGTGGTATTGTTGTTCAAGGAGTAAGTGAAGGACAAACCTTCACCTTTTCAAACTGAGTGTAAAATTAAATCATATGGTGGTCACTTTTACCCTGAGTTTATTGATTACTCAAGATGAACATGCTCTAAGAAATTTTCTCAACAACATGTCATCCGGACTACTATTGCCAATCCAATCTTCACGATTAAAATCATCCATGATTTTTGACATCCTTTCATACCCACTTCCTCTGATTTATTTCACTTTATTAACAACACGGTTAAAGGGATGGTCACTGAGCAGTGACTGACCCTATTCTGTTATTTCACTGTTCACCTCCGAAATCCAACTATTCTGAAGGAGTGGAATTTCCTGACAGCACTTTCTCTCAAACAATGGGAAGTGATGGTTCCATTGTTGCTCATTGATGTGACGATTAATTAATTAAAGTTAATTCACAAAGTACTGAATAACCTTTACAGCAATTATCAGATCATTGACATTTGCTGTTTCATTCTATCTCTTCTCAGTTGATTACCACGAAAGTCCTTGAGGTTGATGTAATCATGCAGCTCCATGTTCTCAACCAGGAGATTCTCTTGTCATTAGAGACAATTAGAGAAAAGTGGCAGTTTTATCTCTCACAGTTTCACTTCCTGAGAGTTTCTGGTTTTTCTCAGAAAAGTTGCCATTTGTTTATTTTTAGAGAACAGTTTCAGCCCTTTCACACTTCTGGCTTTTTCGATGATTATCTCAACTTCTAAGTACTTCTTCCACCATTGACAGCACAACTGAGTTTGCTTTATGTTCTTGGTGACTTCAATGCCCTTTCTATATCCAGTAATTAAAAATGCAATTGGCCTTTTGTGTGTAGTTCAGTTACCCATTTTCACAAAATTCTTTATCTGAATCTCCAGGTCTTCCTTCACCATCAACACTTTCTCAGCATCTTGAGTGTCTGCTCCCTTTGAAGATACTGTGAGCTCATATTGAGGACATTGCACTGATCTATACTCCCATTTCATTGACTGCACTAGACCATTTCAGCTGACTGAGTGTATATTTTATTTCAGTGTATGTGCTTCGACTCCATTGAGCATGTGCTGGAAGATGTGGGCGCACATCACCATAAATTAGCTGACTACATTGACAAAAAGTGGTTGATTTTAGCTGGACTACGGAAAAGTGAAATAAGTCAGAGACACACAGACATGAGCTTCTTTGAACATGCATTGTGCTCAGCATTCTGGAATAAATTAATGGGTCAAAGGAATCACAGGACCTTGTCTGTTCGGAAACACAAAACATGGTTCAAGTACCGTGACATAGCGAATTAGTTTAATAATGGAGCATGGTTTCAAATATATTTGTGAAACTTAACTAACAGTCAGTCACGAAGGACTTAAAGCCCTCCGCTTCTTCCTTTCCCGCCGTACCAACCAGTGCCCTTCCACTGACACCTTCCTTCGACTGACTGAACTGGTCCTCACCCTGAACAACTTCTCTTTCCAATCCTCCCACTTCCTCCAAACCAAAGGAGTAGCCATGGGCACCCACATGGGCCCCAGCTATGCCTGCCTCTTCGTAGGATATGTGGAACAGTCCATCTTCCACAGCTACACTGGCACCACCCCCCACCTTTTCCTCCGCTACATCGATGACTGTATCGGCGCTGCCTCGTGCTCCCACGAGGAGGTTGAACAGTTCATCCACTTTACCAACACCTTCCACCCCGACCTCAAATTCACCTGGACCATCTCAGACTCCTCCCTCCCCTTCCTAGACCTCTCCATTTCTGTCTCGGGCGACCGAATCAACAAGGACATTTACTATAAACCGACCGACTCCCACAGCTACCTAGACTACACCGCCTCCCACCCTGCCCCCTGTAAAAATGCCATCCCATATTCCCAATTCCTTCGTCTCTGCCGCATCTGCTCCCAGGAGGGCCAGTTCCAAAACTGTACAACCGAGATGGCCTCCTTCTTCAAGGACCGCAATTTTCCTCCAGACGTGGTCGACGATGCCCTCCACTGCATCTCCTCCACTTCTCACTCCTCCGCCCTTGAGCCCCGCCCCTCCAACCGCCACCAGGACGGAACCCCACTGGTCCTCACCTACCACCCCACCAACCTCCATGTACAGCGTATCATCCGCCGTCATTTCCACCACCTCCAAACGGATCCCACCACCAGGGATATATTTCCCTTCCCTCCCCTATCAGCATTCCGAAAAGACTACTCCCTCCGTGACTCCCTCGTCAGGTCCACACCCCCCACCAATCTAACCTCCACTCCCGGCACCTTCCCCTGCAACCACAAGAAATGCAAAACTTGCGCCCACACCTCCCCCCTTACCTCCCTCCAAGGCCCCAAGGGACACTTCCATATCCGCCACAAATTCACCTGCACCTCCACACACATCATCTATTGCATCCGCTGCACCCGATGTGGCCTCCTCTTTATTGGGGAGACAGGCCGCCTACTTGCGGAACGTTTCACAGAACACCTCTGGGACACCTGGACCAACCAACCCAACCACCCTGTAGCTCAACACTTCAACTCCCCCTCCCACTCCACCAAGGACTCCTCCATCGCCAGACCATAGCAACACGACGGTTGGAGGAAGAGCGCCTCATCTTCCGCCTAGGAACCCTCCAACAACAAGGGATGAACTCAGATTTCTCCAGTTTCCTCATTTCCCCTCCCCCCACCTTGTCTCAGTCAAATCCCTCGAACTCAGCACCGCCTTCCTAACCTGCAATCTTCTTCCTGAGCTCTCCGCCCCCACCCCATTCTGGCCTATCACCCTCACCTTGACCTCCTTCCACCTATCTCATTCCCAACACCCCTCCCCCAAGTCCCTCCTCCCTACCTTTTATCTTAGCCTGCTGGACACACTTTCCTCATTCCTGAAGAAGGGCTTATGCCTGAAACGTCAATTCTCCTGCTCCTTGGATGCTACCTGACCTGCTGCGCTTTTCCAGCAACACATTTTCAGCTCTGATCTCCAGCATCTACAGTCCTCACTTTCTCCTCCTAACAGTCAGACAGTTCATTTTGAAAGAATATTGAGGAAAGTGATGAAATCTTCCTGGGACGATGGAACATGACCTTTTGAAGTACGGTTAAGAAAAGGGACCAGTTGCAGTGTATGTTTGTGCTACGACCACACATGAGGCCAGAGTTTTGTTAGCTGATGTGGATTGTTTGGGAAAGGCCAAAATATTGATATTCCCAGGTCAACATTTTCAAAGAGGCTTCAGGAACATGACAACTGAAGAAACTCAGTTACAAACTGAATATCTTGACAGCACTGGCTTTGTGACACTAATTTGCATTCTATTTAAGTGTAGTCTAACTGGTTAGGAGTGCCAGGACTGATGAGGGCAGAGTGGTAGATGTGATCTATATGGACTTCGACAAGGTTCCCCATGGGAGACGGATTAGCAAGTTAAGATCTCACGGAATAAAGGGAGAACTAGCCATTTAGGTACAGAACTGGCTCAAGGGTAGAAGACAGAGGGTGGTGTTGGAGGGTTGTTTTTCAGACTGGAGGCCTGTGACCAGAGGAGTGTCACAAGAATCAGTGCTGGGTCCTCTACTTTATGTCATTTACATAAATGATTTGGATGTGAGCATAAGAGGTACACAGTTAGCAAGTTTGCAGATAACACCAAAATTGGAGATGTAGTGGACAGCAAAGAGTGTTACATCAGATTACAACAGGATCTGGACCAGATGGGCCAATGGGCTGAGAAGTGGCAGATGGAGTTTAATTCAGATAAATGCGAGGTGCTGCATTTTTGGGAAAGCAAATCTTAGCAGGACTTATACACTTAATGGTAAGGTACTAGTGAGTGTTGCTGAACAAAGAGATGTTGGAGTGCAGGTTCCTAGCTCCTTGAAAATGGAGTCGAGGGTAGATAGGATAGTGAAGAAGGCGTTTGATATGCTTTCCTTTATTGGTCAGAGTATTGAGTACAGGAGTTGGGAGGTCATGTTGCCGCTGTACAGGATATTGGTTAGGCCACTGTTGGAATATTGCGTGCAGTTTTGGTCTCCTTCCTATCAGGAAGCTGTTGTGAAACTTGAAAGAGTTCAGAAAAGATTTACAAGGAGGTTGCCAGGTTTGGAGGTTTTGAGCTGTAGGGACAGGCTGAACAGGCTGGGGCTGTTTTCCCTGGAGTGTTGGAGGCTGAGGGGTGACCTTATAGAGGTTTGCAAAATTATGAGAGGCATGGATACGGTAAATAGGAAAAGTCTTTTCCCTGGAGTCAGGGAGTCCAGAACTAGAGGGCTTAGGTTTAGGGTGAGAGGGGAAAGATATAAAAGAGACCTAAGGGGCAACTTTTTCACGCAGAGGGTGGTACATGTATGGAATGAGCTGCCAGAGGAAGTGGTGGAGGCTGGTAAAAATGGAACATTTAAGAGGCTTTGGATGGGTTTATTAATAGGAAGGATTTGGAGGGATATGGGCCGGGTGCTGGCAGGTGGTACTAGATTGGGTTGGGATATCTGGTCGGCATTGACAGGTTAGACCGAAGGGTCTATTTCCATGCTGTACATCTCTCTGACTCTGTGAGCAGCCAGTTTGGGAGCTGCCTCAGCAATGATTGGTCAACAACAGCAGACAGTTTCTTAGGGCATTAGCAGCATTGAAGGAGCTGGGGATGAAAGGGGAGCAGAAAAATGTGGTGCTGGAAAAGCGCAGCAGGTCAGACAGCATCCAAGGAGCAGGAAAATTGATGTTTTGGGCATAAGCCCTTTTTCAGGAATGAGCCTGAAGAAAGGCTTATGCCCAAGATGTCGATTCTCCTGCTTCTTGGATGCTGTCTGACCTGCTGCGGTTTTCCAGCACCACATTTTTCAGCTCTGATCTCCAGCATCTGCAGTCTTTACTTTCTCCATGATGGGGGAGCATGAAGAGATGATCAACATTCAGTGCTCACGGCAGCATGAGTAGGTCAAAGACTGATAACTTTTAATAATCCCATTGACATTGCCACCCGTGAATCAACATGCACCAGGGATAATTACGTGACGGCACAGTTAGCATTGCTGCCCCTCAACACCAGAGACCCGTGTTTGAAACCAACCTCGTGCGATTGCCTGTTTGGAGTTTGCCTGTTCTCCCTGTGTCTGCATGAGTTTCCTCTGGGTGTTCTGTTTTCCTTCCACAATCCAAAGAAGTGCAGGTTAGATGAATTGGCCATGCTAAATTGCCCATTGGGTTCAGGAATGTGTGGGTTAGGTGTAATAGTCCGGGGTAAATGTAGAGTAATAGGATAGGGGAATGGATTTGGGTGGGCTACTCTTTGGAGGGTTGGTGTGAGCGTTTTGGGCTGAAGGGCCTATTTCCACACTATAAGGATTCTATGAATTCCGTTCTGGGTCATCCAGAACTTTAACAATCTCTTTCACGCTCTTGATTCTCTGTTAGTTCTCTGATTTTTCCACTTTCTCCCCCAAGTCCTAGACTGGCTTTTGAAAATTGCTAATATTCAGGAGGTCTCGAGATCTTATCGTTGCCAATGTGACCAAGACTTGCAAATCCTGTCTGTGCTAGTTCCTGGCCCTCTATCCTTTGAAAGCCCACCTCGCGTAACAGGCAGTTTGAATGTGAGATATCAAGATTCCACATTAATACAAGAGTCAGTGATGAAATAAGTCTGAGATCCTTGCAAGATGATTTGTCAGTTAGAATGTTAAACAGAATCCTACAATGATGACCAAGGCCAGGAACTTCAAGTGAAGGCAGTGGTATCGTGGTAATACCACTGGAGAGTAATCCAGAGCTAGAGGCTAATGCTCCGGAGATCGAATCCAAACCTCACATAAAACAAAACGTTCTTGATGAAGGGCCCTTCCCAAAACGTTGATTCTCCTGCTCCTCGGATGCTGTCTGAACTGCTGTGCTTTTCCAGCACCACACCCTCGACTAAAACAAAACTAGCCCAATTGTGATCATGTTGATTGTCATCAAAGCCCATCTAGTTTTACTAAAGTCCTTTGTAAGGGAATTAGCCATCCCTTGTTTGGACTCATCTACTTGTGACTCCAGACCAATAGCAATGTGATTGCCTCTTAACTGCCGTCCGGACAATTAGGGATTGGGAAATGAATGTCGGTGATCTCACAAACTGCAAAAGAAAAAGCTGGTAAAATTTGTCTTGTTTTTGGTCTATTCCTGGTGATTTTGATTCACAGGCCTATCTAAGAAGCCTCTTGGCAGTATGAAAAATGACTGTTGCAGAAGGTAATGATTCTGAAACAATGAATATGATGTTGACCTGTCTTATGATGTCCTGTTGTCTTCAGGTGGAGAACTAGGCTGTCTATCACAAGCCCCTGATGGAGCCCGATGTGCCACCTCTGGATCTGAATTGTTGTGCTAATTGTATTTAGCTCATCAATGTAATGTGTACTTATTACAATCTTGTACTCACTCGGGGAGGTGGTGGTACATCAGAAATCCAGAACTCCAGGCCAATCCTACTTGAGGAAGTGGCAAATGGTGAAATTTCAACTCAATACAAAACCTGGAATGAAAATTAAAGCTGGTCTTATGGAGACCTTGTGCCAATTGTTGTAAATACCCATCTGGTTCACTAATGTCCTTTCAGAATGGAAATTATTCAGTCTGGCCTACATGAGATTCCAGATCCATAGCAAAATGGTTTACTCTTAACTCCCCTCACCCAATTGGGGATGGGCAATAAATACAGGCTGAGGCAGTTCACCACATCACACTGGTGAACATAACCTGTCTCTTGTTCTGTAAGGCCAACACCCTCGACTCATTCAGACTCATCAGAGGTCTGTTATTTTCTGCTAATAATTGAACAGGCTCGGTATAGATGTGAGGATCGTTCGCAGAATGAAACCCCACCAGCAGCTGACCCAGATACTGACCTATCGATATCAAACGAGACTCTGAATGAGTGAATTAACTACTTTAATTGGTCTTAACCAGGGATTCGGTAAGATGATAGTACCCCCTTCCCCCACCCATGTGAACATAACCAATACCAGGAATGGTCTCCCAAAACTGGCACAACATCCAGTTTTGGCTCTTTTCTGGTCCATTCCCTCCAATTTTGATCCCTGGTGGGCAGTCCCATTATTTTAGAAACAGTATCGATAGATGACAAAGGACACATCATGCAAAAATGTAAAACGTTCAAATGAATGATGCTACAGATTGTAAAGGTTTATCTCAGTGAGAAAAATTGTAGAGATTGGCAAAAATGAATATTATGGGATATTAAAGGAAACATTTGTGTCTGCCTTACTGGAGAATACACAAAAGAAATTAGTCAAAATTGTGCTGAAGCAGTGGTTTAATCAGAGTGGATAATATTAGTACAGATCGTATATGTATAATATGTGTGTGTGTGTGTGTGTGTATTTCTAAATATAATATGAATGGAAAGCAGAAGCAGGTGCCAGTCCATACAAAGAGGAAACCACCACTGCAGGAACAATAGCCACTAACTCTTGGAAACCATGATAACATGAGTGGCAGAGGAAGTAGGGTTAGAGTGGTTACGTCCAGTTTAATAATAAGAAATGATTTTTTGACTCTTCAGGCTTGCGAGTGGCTTGGAAGAATTTGTACCACTGGGGTAGCTTTGGCTTCACAAATTATGGGACCCTTTTGAAAATATTTTGAGCAGGGGAAAAGGGAGAAGATTGGTATTAAATAAAGAAGCAGACTAAATAATAGGGCTAGTACAGGTGCAATGGTCTCCTTCTGCAACATAACATTTCTGTGATTCAGTGAGACTTAAAATAACTCTTCCGTATCCTCACTTGTTTGTAAGGAACTGATTTCAACAGAACACAACTCATTTACAGGAGTAGAGACAGTCTTTTTGTGTGCAGGGAATAGAGACAGTAAAAATACAGCCAGAATCTGATAGCTATTGCAGGATGTCCTATGTGGTGCTAATGCCCGAAACGTCGATTCTCCTGCTCCTCGGATGCTGCCTGGCCTGCTGTGTTTTTCCAGCACCACATTTTTCAACTCTGGTACTCCAGCATCTGCAGTCCTCACTTTCTCCCTGCAGGATGTCCTATGTTGGGACTTGAATTTTAAAGAATCCTGGCCATTTAGGGCCATATTTATTGTCAGTTAGGAACTGATTACTATGCTTAGAATTCCAGAAGGTGTTTGATAAAGCACTGCATCAAAACATATTGAAGAAATAAGAGATCTTGATGTCAGGGTAACATTTTGACATTGATTGAAGATTGGTTGGCTAACAGGGAGCTAAGGTGTAAATGGGCCTTTTAGTATTTTGGCAAGATTGACCAAGTGATACACCACAGGGTCAATGCTGGGATCTTAACTTTTTACAACTTATAAAAATGGCTGGGACAAGGGGGTGGAAGGAATGGTTGCCAATTCACTGATGACACAGCATAAGTTGTGAAGAAGGTATTACGTTAAGTCAATGGACAAAGGTCTGGGAAATGGAATATAGTGTGGGAAAATGTGAAATTGTCTGTTTCAATGAGAGGAATAAAAACAAATTTTCAGCTACACAGGAACACAAACAGAAATTGCTGAAGAAACCTAGTAAGTCTGATAGCTTCCGTGGAGAGGAAACCAAGTTAATGTTTTTCCTGGTGCCCCTTCTTCAGAGCAGTTGGTCACTGGACACAAAATGTTAAATCTGCTTTTCCACAGAGGAGCTGCTGGACATCCAACAATTTCTGTTTTTGTTTCAGATTTTCAGCATCTGGATCTTTGTTTTCTTTCAGCCACACGGGATACTGAGGAGACCATGTCTGGATGACTCTTTTCCACATTGGAGTCCTCATTGAAGGAGAGGTGTAAATGAATTGGAAGTAGATTAGAGAACGTTTACTCGATGAATACCTGGTTTGGTGGGTGATGTTATGAGGAAAGGCTGCATCTGCTGGAGTTCAGAAGGATAAGAAGTGATTTGGTCGAAATGTATAAGATCCGGAGGGATCTTGGCAGGTGCATGTGAAAGGATCCTTCCTCAATGGTACAATGTCAAACTAGGGGTCATTATTTAAAAACAAAGATGCAGCAAATATTTTTCTTATTTGAACTCTCTTCCCATGAAAGGTGGAGAAAGCAGAGTCTTTGACAAAGTTTAATTCAGAGACTACTGATCAGTACATGGGGTGTGGGTGAGAGTTTGCAATGATCAGATCATTAATCTTCTTGGATTCAAGAGCTGACTGCCTACTCCTGGTCCTAATGCACGTATCAGTATGTTTTTTCATTGCTGCAGAAGTCCCAAAGAACAGTGCAAACAACAACGTTACCTGGACAGAAATAGTGTGCAGGGAAATGGGAAAAAGACAGGAGGTTGGCATTAGGGGATAGAATTGGCACAATGGACTGAATAGCCTCCTCCTGTGCTGTAACAATTCTGTGATTCCAAGAAGTTTTTTGATATCCAGTCAAGTAGCGATATCGATAAGGGGCAGCCAATTTGTATATTCCAATGTTCTGTAAACAGATGTAAAAGTGACCAGATGACCTGCCTTTAATGATGTTGCTCAAGAATTTAATTAATGGCTCAAACATTGGTGAGAGGTTCCCACTCTGCTGCCAATGGTGCTGTGGCATCTTTCATGTCCCTTTCAGAGAGCAGAAGAGGCTTCTGGTTAATGGCTCATCCAAATGATAGTAACTCTGTCAGAGCAGCCCTCCCGGAGTGCTGCAGAGCCTGGATCAGCCTGGTTTTGTGTTCACGTTCTGGAGCACTAATGAACTATGAAGCTCTGGCTCTGATTTTAACCCAGGGTGTTTAGAGCCATTCTCACACCCTAACCTCAGCAAAAAGCAACGCCTGTGAACTCTGTGCTTGACTGAAATCTGCCAGCTGCTGCCAACCCAACCGCAGGGCAGGGGAATGATGCCATTGTCAGTGGCTATGAGGGTGACTGTGGTGATTAGCTCGAGTGATATTCGCTCTTTCTCGGCTGCTGCCCGTGACTCAAACAACATCACGCTGTTTCCAAGCACCAAGGTCACTGAGAGTCCTATCAATGAGAAGACTCTCTGTTTCATTTCCTCTTGATGGAGTGAAGCCAGGGGAGGTAATCACAAGTTGATCAAGTTGGGTGCTGGGTGCCCTGGCTTTGGTTTTTTTACACAGTTCATTTCAACGCTGCTCTATCCTGGAAGTGGAAGGATTCCATTCTTTCAGTGTAAGGTGTTATGGACTAGACCAAACTCCCTTCAAGTACATCAAGAAGATAGCCTAGACCTGAACTTTTATCTTGTTTAAAGTTACTGTCTTTCAGATCGAACTCAATTGGCTATTGTACTCGGCTTTGAGAAAAAACATACTTTATCCTTCCAGTTAAAATACAAACAAAAGAAAGAAGAGTTAGGATAACTTTTACTCAGTTGGAAAACTTAACAATATAGTAGATTATTTAGCTTCTAAACTGTATCTGTTCTAATAGAGGAACATCCCATAAACATACCTTTGGCAAAGACAGGTTCAGTAAAACAGATTGTCTCACATGTGACTCTGCTAGCAGATAGAGAACCTAAGCCTTTAGCTCCAGCAGATAGAGAACCAACCGTTTAGCTCCAGTGGATGGAGAACCCAAGTCTTTTACTCCAGGAGATAGAGAACCCAAACCTTTAGCTACAGCAGATAGAGAACCAACTGTTTAGCTCCAGGAGATAGAGAACCCAAGCCTTTAGCTCCAGCGGATAGAGAACCCAAGTCTTTTACTCCAGGATTTAGAGAACCCAAGCCTTTAGCTCCAGTGGATGGAGAACCCAAGCCTTTAGCTCCAGCAGATAGAGAACCTAAGCCTTTAGCTACAGTAGATAGAGATGTAGCTGCTTCCACAACCAGCTTCAAAACCCCAACAATTACTGAAAGCCTGGGTTCTGTGAGAGCCTGACTCACATTCATGCTGAATCTATAATTCTAACTTTACAGAAAAGTCTTGCAAGCTGTTTACTTTATTGGCTTGGAACAGACCACTCAATACCTCTGTCTTCACCACTTTTCATAAAAAATCCCAGAACAAAATACACCTCTTAAAGCCATTGTATCGTCATAACTGGATGTGGCAGCATGGAATGGAAGAGGGTCTTGGCTGCAGTCATATGGGTTTGAGGAGTTGACACGGGGTTGGCATGGTGGCTTTTTCTTTAATATCTCTTGGCAATTTAGAGCAGAGGGGATGGAGGCTAGGGCAATTGCATGCTCCTTCTGCAGATGTGGGAGGGAAGGGTCACTACTAGTGTCCCTGCTGACTTCACCTGCAACAAGTGCACCCAACTCCAGCTCCTCACAGGCTGCTTAAGGGAACTTGAGCTGGAGCTGGATGAACTTCGGATCATTCAGGAGGCTGAGGGGGTGATAGAGAGGAGTTACAGGGAGGTAGTCACACCTCAGTTATAGAATAAATGTAGCTGGGTGACCATCAGGAGAGGGAAAGGGAATAGGCAGACAGTGCAGGGATCCCCTGTGACCATTCCCCTCAATAATAAGTATACCATTTCAGAAACTGCTGAGGGGAAAGGCCTACCAGGGGAAAGCCACAGCGACCAGGTCCCTGGCACTGAGCCAGGCTCTGCAACTTAGAATGGAAGGGGTAGAAGAGGAGAGTGATAGTGATAGGAGATTCAATGGTGAGAAGAACAGACAAGAGATTCTGTGGTCGGGAGCGAGATTCACAGATGGTATGTTGCATCCTGGGTGCCAGGGTCAGGGATATGTCGGATCGAGCCTCCAGGATTCTTAAGAGGAAGGGTGAGCAGCCAGAAGTTGTGTTACATGTCGGTACCAATGACATGGCTAGAGAAAGAGAGGAGGACCTGAAGAGAGAATATAGGGAGTTAGGTTGGAAGCTAAAAGGCAGGATGAGCAGAGTAATCTCAGGATTGCTACTGGTGCCATGGACTTGTAAGTCTTGGAATAGAGGTCAAGTGCAGCTGAACACGTGGCTGCAGGGCTGGTGTAGGAGGGAGGGTTTCAGATATGTGGATGATTGGGATACCTTCTGGGGAAGGTGGGACCTGAACTGGAGGTGCACCAATATCCTGGGGTGGGGAGGGGGGGGAAGGTTTGCTGGAACTCTTCAGGATGGTTTAAACTATTTTGGCAGGGGGATGGAAACTGGAGCTATGGATCAGAGGATGGAGTAGGTAGTGAACAGCCAGATATAACATGCAGCGAGTTTGTGAGGAGAGATAGGCACTTGATAGGGCAAAGGTATAGTCAGTGTGATGGGTTTATGTGTGTTTATTTTTACGCGAGGTGTTTCAGGAATAAGGGTGATGAATTTAGAGCATGGATCAGTACTTGGAACTAGGAGGATGTGGCCATTACGGAGATTATAGTTACCAGGGCAGGAATGGTTGGTGGATATTCCAAGGTTTAGATGTTTCAAAAAGAACAGGGAAGGAGGTAAAAGGGGTGGAGGACTGGCATTGCTAATCAGGGATAGTATCATAGCTACAGAAAGGGAGGTTTTCGAGGAGGGTTTGTCTACTGAGTCAGTACAGATGGACGTCAGATACAGGAAAGGGGCAGTCACTTTATTGGGAGGTTTCTTCAGGCCGCCCAGTAGTAACAGAGACACGGAAGAGCAGATTGGGAGGCAAACTTTGGAAAGGTGCAAAAGTAACAGGGTTATTGCCATGAGTGACTTCAACTTCATTAATATTGATTGGAACCTTCTTAGAGCAAGTAGTTTGGATGGAGCAGTTTTTGTCAGGTGTGTCCTGGAAGGGTCCCTGACTCAACAGGCCAACTGGAGGGGAGGCCATATTGGATTTGGTGTTTGGCAATGAATCAGGTCAGGTGTCAGATCTCTCAGTGGGAGAGCAGTTTGGTGGTAGTGATCACAACTGCCTGACCTTTATTATAATCATGGAGAGGGATAGGAGCAGATGGTTTGAGGAAACATTTAATTGGGGAAGGGAGAATTACAATGCTATTAGGGAGGAACTGTGGAGCATAAATTGGGAACAGATTTCTCAGGGAAATACACGACAGAAATGTGGAGGTTAGTTAGGAAGCACTTGCTGATCATAGAGTCATAGAGATGTACAGCATGGAAACAGACCTTTCAGTCCAACTCGTCCATGCTGACTGGATATCCCAATCCAATCTAGTCCCACCTGCTGGCACCCGGCCCATATCCCTCCAAACCCTTCCTATTCATATACCCATCCAGATGCCTCTTAACTGTTGAAATTGTACCAGCCTCCACCACTTCCTTTAGCAGTTCATTCCATTCACGTTCCATCCTCTGCGTGAAAACGTTGCCCCTTAGGTCTCCTTTATGTCTTTCCCCTCTCACCCTGAATCTATGCCCTCTAGTTCTGGACTCCCTCACCCCAGGGAAAAGACTTTGTCTGTTTATCCTATCCATGCCCCTCAGGATTTTATAAACCTCTATAAGGTCACCCCTCAGCCTTCAACACTCCAGGGAAAAAGTCCCAGTCTATTCAACTTTTCCCTATCGCTCAAATCCTCCAACCTTGGCAACCTCCTTGTCAATCTTTTCTGAATCTTTTGAATTTCATAATATCTTTCCAATGGGAAGGAGACCAGAATTGCATGCAATATTCCAACAGTGGCCTAACCAGTGTCCCTGTACAGCTGCAACATGATCTCCCAACTCCTGTACACAATACTCTGACCAATAAAGGAAAGCATTACAAACACTTTCTTCACTATCCTATCTTCCTGCGACTCCACTTCCAAGGTCTCTTTTTATCATCAACACTCTCTAGGACCTTACCATTAAGTGTATAAGTCCTGCTAAGATTTACTTTTCCTAAATGCAGCACCTTGCATTTATCTAAATTAAACTCCATCTGCATTCTCAGCCCATTGACCCATCTGATCAAGATCCTTTAGTAATCTGAGGTAACCTTCTTCGCTGTTCACTACACCTCCTGTTTCATACATTCCTTCCAAATGATGACTCTCTGGTCTTTGCCCAGGGGATCAGTTATTACCACCCCTCTGTTTCTCTCACCAGAATTTTTTCTATACCTTCCAGCACTTGCTGTACCATCCAGTTAGATATTATGGAAGTTTTAATCAACATAATGGCATTGATGGAAATCTAATCAAGGGAGGATGTCACCATTTACCTTAATGAAGCCTGGCTACAGCCTGGCTAAGTCTTCCAACATTAATCCAAAGTGCCATTGTGATGCTGCACCTCACTGAATCTGGATTTGCTCCTGGCTGCTTTGTTGCTTTCTTCTCTTTTCAGCTTCTCATCTTATTTGATGAGTCTTTCTTCTCATTTAAAATGTTTGTTTACATCGGCCCATCAATTACTATAAACGTTTTCTCACCAAGACAGCTTCAATATTTTCCATTCTCATGTTCTGTATTGAGTGACTTTTCATCCTCCGTGAGTTCAATTTCCATTTCAAGTTACCATGCTTCTGCCTGTATTGCTCAGTGTGCCTCGGTGCACGTGCCAATAAATCCAATTCAATTCAAAAGTCCAAAGTCCATTTAGTATGTCTTAACCCTTGTCTCTGTGTTAACTCTCCAGTGGTAGTGTAGTGGTGATGTCACTGTACTGGTAATTCAAACTTCCAGGATAGTGTTTTGGGAACATAGGTTCAAATCCCATCATGGCAGATGGTGAACTTTGATCTATTTTAAAACATATTGAATTAAAACTAACCTAATTTCAACCATGTAACCTTTATCAACTTTTGTAAAAATCTCTCTGGTTCACTAATGTCCTTTTGGGAACAAAATCTGACATCCTTACCTGATCCCTACCTGTGACTCCAGACCCAAAGCAACGTGGCTGACTCTTAACAGTCCTATGGACAAATAGGGTGAATACATGCTGGTTGAGCTAGCAATGGCCATATCCCATGAAAAGATAACAAAACTGCAGCAATTTTCCATTCACTGACAATCCCATACCTGAAGCCTCCATCCAATAATGCTCATGTGTCATGCTCTTGGAGAAAATGTAAACATTTGAAAAAATCATTCCACACAAAATTTCTAAATTATTGCATACAAAAGTCAGTTGTTTGCCCTCGTTCATTCTCTTTTATATCATTGTCTGCCCTAACATGCATGTTATGCAGTAGTTGTAGCATGTCTGGTGAAAGACTAATGACTTTCAGTGGTGGAGACTACAGGACAACCTCAAGTACTGTGACTGGATTTGCAGGACAACCTCAAGTACTGTGACCTCAGAAGTTTGGCTTTGGATTGTGCCACATTAACAGGAGCAGTCAGGGCTGGTTGGTGAGTGATAACTGCAAGGGTTCTGGTGGAGACCCATCCTGAGAAAGGAAAACAGGCACATGCTCCACTGTGCCACTTCCATACTCCCAGGAAACCCCCGTATAATCCGAGCGAAGAGCTAGCGGCAAATTACTAAACTGTTGTGACACTCTGTCACTCCCTTTGAACAATGGTTTCTGCAACTGTGATGACAGAAGTGTGAATCTTCATGGTAGTAAGTTGAGTTTGCATGAGAGCAACCTTCAGTCTGAGCTTTCACTACATTTCATGGTGTACACTCACCAACCTCCTTCTCTCACTGCTTCATCTGATGCCTCAACAACTGAACTGCCTTTGTTGCTGCACAATGAGCCCTGTATCTTGACACACATAAATCTTGCCTCTAAGTTATTCTCTAAAGTGTGCTCAATGTATCTAAACTGGTGGCTGAAAGTATGACAACAAGTGCGAGTCTTCTTACTGCTCTCTGTGCATTTTTCCTTCTTCAAGTTCCTATCCGGTTGCAGTTCTTCGCTTTATGAAAGGAAGGAAAAGGGTATAAGACTAGGGCTATGGGGAGGGAAGGAGAAAGAATAAAAGATGCCAGCTTATACCATCTGCACCTTGTAAGTCAGAACAGATGGTGGTGTGAATTGGAGCTGAGATGTGAGGAGTTAGATTTGGTAACAACATATCACCAGTATCTTTCATTTCAGCTCCACTGCTGGTCACGACTTCAGTTATGATCAACTCCAAAGGTGGCAACGATCACCATTTCCATGGGGGTTAGTTCATGGGATATAGCATTTGGAAATACATTTACTGACTTTCACAGTTCAAAAAAGGTGATTCAACTTCTTGTTACACTGGATCCAGATTCTTGAGTCTTCGTTGGCCACATCCATCTAACTGCATGGTCTCCTTGCTAATTTCTTTCACTTCCTGGTCTCCTCTCCCCTGCACTTCTTCAACTCAGAACTTTGTCACAGCAATGATAAAACCTGGAGCTGCTTTCTGTTACATTGTACCGGCAAGCTCACTTTTACAATGACTTCCACATCATGTTCAGTCAAAATATACTTCCTCTTTATGGGGTACAGATCAATGTGAGTTTGTGTTGGCTTCAGAACTGAAGAAGGGTCACAAGATTTGAACTGTTAACTTTTTTTTCTCTCCACAGTTGGTGCCAGACCTATTGAGTTTCTCCAGCAATTTCTGCCTTAGTATGTTCACATCCTACCTTGTCTGGTGTATGTAGACTTTAACGCTCCTTAATAGCACTGAAGGTGTACTGACACCACATGATCTGCACAGCTGAAGAAATAGGAATAAACACCACCTGGAAAAAACAGTAATTACTCTGAAATTTGTCCTGTGAGAGCAAGAGGATGGCCAGAGTGAAGGTATGGCCGATCAGGAATAATGGAGGGATCTTGTGCCTGGAGTCCAAGGTGATAGAGGAGATCCTTAATGAATACTTTGCTTTAGTATTCACTACTGGGAGGGACCAGTCAGTCTGTTGGCAGTGGTGAGCAAAATATTGGAGAGGATTCTGAGAAACAGGACTTACAATTATTTGGAAAAAGCATAGCTTGATTAGAGATAGCATGGTTTTGTGAGGGGCAGGTCATGCCTCACAAGCCTTATCGAATTCTTTGAGGATGTGACAAAACACATTGATGAAGGTAGCGCAGTGGATGTAGTGTATGTGGATTTTAGCAAGGCATTTGATAAGGGTTCTCCATGGTAGGTTCATTCAGAAAGTAAGGAGGCATGGGATACAGAGAAATTTGGCCATCTGCATACAGAATTGGCTGGCCCATACAAGTTCTGGATTAGTGGTGCTGGAAGAGTACAGCAGTTCAGGCAGCATCCAACGAGCAGCGAAATTGACGTTTCGGGCAAGAGCCCTTCATGGGCTCTTGCCCGAAACATTGATTTCGCTGCTCCTTGGATGCTGCCTGAACTGCTGTGCTCTTCCAGCACCACCAATCCAGAATTTGGTTTCCAGCATCTGCAGTTATTGTTTTTACCTGGCCCATACAAGGCAGAGAGTGGTAGCAGATGGGTAGTATTCAGCCTAGAGCTCGGTGGCCAGTGGTGTTCCACAGGGATCTGTTCTGGAACCTCTGGTCTTTGTGATGTTTATCAATGACTTGAATGAGGAAGTGGAAGGGTGGGTTCGTAAGTTTACAATTGACACAAAGGTTAGTGGAGTGATGGAATGTGTGGAGGACTGTTGTAGGTTGCAATGGGACATGATGCTTGGCAGTGTGGAGGGACAGATGGAGCTTGGGGTTCATGTCCACAGATCCCTCAAAGTTATCACCCAAGTTGATAAGGTTATTAAGAAGGCATATAGTGTGTTGGCTTTCATTAGCAGGGAGATTGAGTTTAAGAGCCACAAAGCTATGCTGTAGCTCTATAAAGCCCTGATTAGACCACACTTGGAATATTATGTGCAGTTCTGGTCACCTCATTGTAGGAAGGGTTAGAGAGGGTACACAGGAGATTTACCAGGAAGCTGCCTGGACTGGAGGGCATGTCTTATGAAGAAAGGTTGATAGAGCTAGAGCTTTTCTCACTGGAGTAAAGAGGCCGAGATGTCTGCACGATAATGAGAGGCATAGATAGAGTGAAAGTGCACCTTTTAAAGTTCCTTTTGGCTCCCATGACACTTGCACGCACCCACATTAAAATAAACCAATGAGCAAAAGAGACTTCCCTCCTCTTGTCACTGGATATTTTGCCAATGACTTTCTAACTGTATCCTTTGGTTACCACCCACCCTATTAATGAACAGTTTAAAGTCATAACAACATCAGCAGTTGGAGGAAGAATACATTATTAAGCCACTTAAGCCTCACAGATTTTAAATAATTCAATGGCTGAACTTCTACACCAAATCCATTTCCTCACCCAATTCCCATGTCACTTCATCTCCTGAATCCCTAAAAATCAAATATCTGCCTTGAACATTTTCAGGAAATAAACTCATCCCACTCTGCAGCACATAATTCACAAAGCACTACATGAACAACTTTGTTTTTATATTTATCCTGAGGGCCCAACATATTTTCCTGTTACTGAATCTCCAGCCTTTTCCCTGTGCAGAAGATCTCTATGATTCTATGATGGTGAACAAACAGGGATATATTTACAAGTCCAGAGAGTAAGCGGTTTGGAGGGGAACTTGCAGGTGGTGGTGTTTCCATGCATCTGATGCATTTATCCTTCACAATAGTGCAGGACGTAGGTTTGGAAGATACAATAAGAGGAGCTTTAGTGAATTTCTGCAGTGCATTGTGTAGATGGGAGGTATAGTTGCCAATATGCATCAATGGTAAAGGGTGTGAATGTTGAAGCTGGCGGGTGTGGTGTCAATCAAACTTTGCCTTGAATCAGATGTTCTTGAGTGTTGTTGGAGCTGCTTCCATCAAGGCAAGTGGGGATTATTCCATCACGCCCTGACTTGCGCCTTTGTAGACAGGCCTGAGGTGTCTGGAGGTGAGCTGTTCACTGCAACATTCCTAGTCTCTGACCTATTCTTGAGATTACGATGTTTATATGACGAGTCCAGTTCAGTTGTGGTCAATAGTCAAGTTTGTGGAGTCATGAAATTTCCCAATTCTGTACTCCTGACTTGGGAGCAAAAGTCAAACCAAAGGCTGAGCATGCTCAGTGGGCATTAGGACAGTTTGAGACAGAAGAGGAAGGTGGGTGGGGGAAGATTCCCAGTTCCACACACCCATCCCATCAATTCTAGCTCCTGGGCATCTGGATAATATACATGGACTGAATAGACTTAAACAGGTTCAACGTTTATTAAATGCAGCATTAAAGAAAACAATATTATGCTGGTTTTTCACAGATTGAGTAGTGAAGTGAACTGCAGGACCAATCATGCCACTCTGCATTTTCATCAATCATGACACAGTCTTCATCTACCCCTTGATGGTCTTTACCATTGGGCTGGCCACTCGCCCAAAACCTGAACAAGGAAAGAGAACAGAACAAGATGATTGGACTGTTGGACATGAAATGTAACACAAGGACCTTCTTTAAGGTACACAAATGTCCAAGCATTTGTTCTGTAAACTGATTGTTAAATGTTTAATAGAGTCACTGTCACTTCAATAACAGATAGTGATTTAACATGTGGATAAGAAACTTGCTGTGTGCTGAGCTGGTATGGGCATTCATTTGTAAGTCCCTCCCATTTCAGGCACTGGCACAACCTAAAATGCCTTCCGTTTTTCTCTCAGGCATAAGATCCTAATGGTCGATCACATTAAAGTTAAACATCACACAACACCAGGTTATGGTCCAACAGGTTTATTTGGAAGCACTACCTTTCGAAATGCTGCTCCTTCATCGGATGGTTGAACAGTTGCTGAAGGAGCAGCACTCTGTAAGCTAATGCTTTCAAATAAACCTGTTGGACCATAACCTGGTGTATGATTTTTAACTTTGTCCACCGCAGTCCAACACCAGCACCTCCAGGTCATATTAAATGCAGAGTCAAAATGTTTCATCGCCAATTCGTTCGGTCCATGCAGAACCACCGATTTTGGCTGTCTTCATACCACAGAAATGATAGGAGTTTAAGAGTGACACAATGGGAAAGGTGCAGATAGTAACTTCACAGAGACACCTTCTCCATAATGACAGTGGAGAAACCGAAGGTGGGAGGGAGCCCAGCAATGGAGGTTTGACGAGGACATGCAGACATCCTCACTATCTTCAGTTTATCCGCCAAATCAATCAGCTTTAGTTTTGAACTTCCATTTAAGGCTGCCAGTGATGACTCTGCCACCCACAGGAACTGATTGGCTGTTTCCAGTGCCATGCATTAAATAAAGTCCAGAACCTGGTGTTTTCCTTCACTTGTATTATTGAGAAAACCACATTCAAATGTTCATTATGCATGTATCCAAACCAATGCAATCGAATTCAAATCAAATCTAACTTAAAACCTGGACAAGCCTCCAGACTTTGTTATGACCCACTGAAGTGGTGTGCCATAAATTGAGCCAAGATTCTTGCCAAGTTTTTAAAGATAGTCCAATTTTCCAGACTTTCAGACTGAAGCTGATAGAAAGCGTGGTTTCTGTGCTGACAAGAATTCTTTTTATAATTAAGTCATTAGATCATAGCAACAAGTAAACAGACATAGACCATTGTCATATAACAGCACTAAACAAAAAAAAATCCATATAACATTCTCCTCACACACAAACAGATAAACAAATCAGGAAAGTAGATTATTGGCAGAGATAGAATAAGTCTAGAAAATCAGCTCAGCAGTCTTTGCTTCCCAATTTTGACGTTGAGACGATCTATCTTTGGCTAGTCAAGTCAGAGAGTCATAGAAGATGTCCAGCATAGAAACAAAAAGAGCTGGGATGTGCCGAGGTGACACATACTGATTCAACTACTTCCATCTAAAGTTCTTCCATTCGTCTCTTCTCAGAGTCTTGATAGAATGTGATCGTTGATACCAGAGCTACATCAAGAACATTGTTATGCGTCACTGGGGCAGTGTGCTAGGAATCAAGTCCCACTACTCCCAGGGTCATCAGAAGAGTTAAAAATTTTATGAAGTCTGCCAAATTCCCAGTTTACATGGCTTTTGGACACAGAACTGTATTGAACATGGATCTTGGAGTTCAATTCCATAGCTCCATGAAAGTGACCGTGCCAGTAGATAGGTGGTAAAGAAGGTGTATGGCATGCTTGCCTTTATTAATCGAAGAACTGTATACAAGAGTCAGGATGTCATGTTGAAGCTTTGGTTGGGCTACACTTAGTGTATTGTGTTCATTCCTGGTTGCCACATTATAGGAAGGAAGTGGAGGATTTGGAGAGGGTGCAGAGGAGGTTTACCAGGTTGCTGCTTGGGCATGAGCCACAAGGAGAGAGTAGAAAAGCTCAGGGTGTTTTTTTCTTGAGTGGCGGAGGCTGAGGGGAGACCTGAAAGAAGTTTAGAAAATGATGAGATGTCGAGATAACTTTGACGGTCAGCATCTTTATCCCCCAGCATTGAAACGTCTAATACAGCCGGTTCTGCTACAACGCATGTTTCTTCAACACAAATTAGCGATTGAAACGTTTAGATGGTTATTTGTAGAACATGACCTTTCCTTAGCCATATACGCTATAACACAATTCTAGCTCCATTAGTTTAAATGGTGTGGATATTGTGTGATGTTCTTATAACACGAGATTGGAAGAGAAGGAACTATGGCGTTATATCAGAACCGACTATAGTAGAGGGCATGCATTTAAAGTGAGAGGGGAAGCTCAAAGGAGATGTGAGGAGCAAGATTTTTAGACAGAGAATGGTTGGAGTCTGGAATGCATTGCCAGAGGTGGTGGTCGAGTTAGGTACGATAGGTGCATTTAAGGGACTTTTAGATAAATACATGAATTTGGAAGGAATGACGGGATATGGACCAACGTCAGGAAGAAGGGATTCATTTCATTTGGTGTCATGTTTGGCACAACATCATGGGCCAAAGGACCTATTCCTGTGCTGTGTAGTTCAAGGAATTACTTACAGAGTGTAGCTACAGGTAAGTCAGTATCAACTGTTGGCATCTAACAGTAATAATTATAACTCTACTCCCTTTATCAACACTCCCTTGCAGACACAGTCAGAAGTCAGATAACGCCAGGTTAAAGTCCAACAGATTTATTTGAAATCATCTGATAGTTCCAAAGTGCTGCTCCTTTATCACTCCATCTGATGAAGTTTGCGATTTCAAATAAACCTGTTGGACTACAACCTGGGGTCGTGTGATATCTGACTTTGTGGACTCCATTCCAACACTGGAACCTCCACGTTATTGTACACTCAAATAGACAGGCAAATAAACAAACAATCAGAGCGAAATAGGTTACGGGTGGAGGGGTAAACTCAAAAGACAGTTCAGGAGCTTTTCTCACATTCTGAGCTTGAGATGATCCCCTCTGATTTGTCTGTGAACCAGCACATTGCTTTAGTTGTTGTCTTACATTGCTTCCAGTTGTCACTGGTTCGTAAGACACAGAAACTGGTCCACTCAAAAAGTCTCTGACTTACCAGTTAAAAGTCAATGCTTACATCACCTGTTGGAGGAAAATTAAGCTGGTTTTCTTTGGTTTTAAAGTTAGTTTTAGCAGAGAACAGCAAGACCGCACTTGAGCTGGGAAGAATTAAATACTTCTTTCTTTCTCTGTAACTTATTCCCAGGTCCAAAACTTTTCAGTTGCCTGAGAACTCATCAAACAGTTGCTAACAGGCAAAAATTCTCTGTCATTGATAATTGGTTCGTAGACCATAGTCGAGAGTGTGTTGCTGGGAAAGCACAGCCGGTCAGGCACCATCCAAGAAGCAGGAGAGTTGAGGTTTTAGGCATAAGTCCTTCATCAGGAATGAGGCTTGTGGGCTGGGACTGAAAGGTAAATGCGACGGGGTGGGGTAGGTAGCTGATAAAGTGATAGGTGGATGAATGTGAGGGAGAAGCTGATAGGTTAGAGGGGGGAGTGATGAACAGGTCCAGAGGGCAGTGCCGAGTTGGAGGGTTGGGACTGGAATAATGTGGGGGGAGGGGAAATGAAGAAGCTGCCTGACCTGCTGTGCTTTCCAAGTACCACACTCTCGACTCTGATCTCCAGCATTTGCAGTCTTCACTATCTCCCAGTTGACCAGAGGCCAATTATTCCAGAGCAGATTGTCACCTCTCTGATAATTAAGACCAAAACAACTAGAGAAGCTTGCCCTGCCTCACGATATGATAAAGAAGTGGTATAACCAACCTCTTACCCCAATTTGTTATAAAGGAGTGGTTAAATGAAATAGAATCCTTTTACCCACTCTATAATTAACAACTAACAATCTATTTATCTAACTCCAATGGTGAACAAGTTGGCAGAATTACTAACACCCCAAACAATCCCTCTCTAATTACTTGTTCCTGAATAAAACAAGATTCCAATAATATATTGTTCCAATAACACAGGTCCCACTTAGATTAATCTAAGAAGAAAACAATAAATTAAAACTTAGTCTCTCAAAGTTCACACAGAATGTGTCTTCCAAAATTTTCTCTATCTTCTTCTGTCATCTTCCTCTGTCGAAAATGACTTCTTAATCATTTTCTCTGCAATTTCTTTTGTCTGGAATATTACCTAAAAGTGCAGTGGTACATGTTATAGATAGACAATGCTTTTTTTTAAGGGAATGTTCTCCTGTGAGAGCAATTAACAAAGAGGCGAAGGTAGGTGAGGTTCTGGAAACGATCATCATCATGAAAGAGATAGCGTTGGGCGAGCTAATGGAGCAAAGAGTAGACAGGTCTCCTGGGCCCTGATTGAATACATCCCAGGGTACTAAAAGAGATGGCAGGAGAAATAGTAAATGGACTAGTGGTAAGTTTCCAAACTTTTCTGGATTTTGGGGCAGTTCCAGCAGATTGGAAAGCAGCAAATGTGACACCACTGTTTAATAAAGGAGATAGACAGAAATTGGGGAATTATGGACCAGTTGGCTTAACTTCTGCAGTAGGGAAAATGCTTGAATCTATTACCAAGGAAGAAATGGCAATACATCGAGATAGAGACTGTTCCATTGGACAGATGCAGCATGGGTCCATGAAAGGCAGGTCATCCTTAACTAACCTACTGGAATTCTATGAGGATATTACGAGTACTGTAGACAATAGGGACCCGTAGATGTGGTGTACCTAGATTTCCAAAAGAGGTTTGACAAGATGCCACACAAAAGGCAGCTGCATAAGATAGAGATGCATGGTGTTATAGGTAAAGTATCGGCATGGATAGAGGATTAGTTAACTAACAGGAAGAAAAGAGTAGAGATAAATGAGTGCTTTTCTGGTTGGCAATCAGCGAGTTGTGGTGTGCCTCAGGGGTCAGTGTTGGGACTACAATTATTCACAATTTATATAGATAATTTGGCACTGGGGACGACACATAGTATGTCAAAGTTTGCAGATGACACGAAGATGAGTGGAAGAGCAAAGTGTGCAGAGGATTGTGAAACTTTGCAGAGGAACACAGACACTTTAATGAGAGGACAAAGGTCTGGCAGATGGCATACAGTGTGAATAAATGTGAAGTCATCCATTTTGGTAGGAATAACAGTAAAAAGGGCTAATCCTTGAATGGTAAAAAGTTGCAGAATGCTGTTGTGCAGAGGGACCTGGGTGTCCTTGTACATGAATCACAGAAGGTTGGTCTGCAGGTGCAACAGGAGGAAGGTAAATGTAATATTGTCCTTCATTGCTAAATGGGTTGAGCTTAAAAACATGTAGGCTATGTTGCAGCTGTACAATGTGCTGGTGAGGCCACACCTGGAGTACTGTGTGCAGCTTTGGTCTCCTTACTTGAGAAAGGATTTACTAGCCCTGAAGGGGGTGGAGAGGAGGTTCACTATCTTGGTTCCAGAGTTGAGGTTTACTTGGAGAGACTGGGTACAACGGGATTATAATCAACAGAATGAGAGAGGATCTTGTAGAAACATATAAAATTATGAAAGAAATGCACGACATTGGTTAGGCCACTGTTGGGATATTGCATGCAATTCTGGTCTCCTTCCTATCAGAAAGATGTTGTGAAACATGAAAGGGTTCAGAAAAGATTTACAAGGATATTGCCAGGATTGGAGGATTTGAGTGATAGGGAGAGGCTGAATAAGCTGGGGCTGTTTTTCCTGGAGAATCGGAGGCTGAGGGGGTGACCTTATAGAGGTTTATATAAACATGAGGGGCATGGATAGGGTAAATAAAGAAAGTCTTTTCCCTGGGGTGGGGGAGTCCAGAGGGCATAGGTTTAGGGTGAGAGGGAAAAGATATAAAAGGGACCTAAGGGGTAACCTTTTCACGCAGAGGATGGTACATGTATGGAATGAACCGAAGTGGTGGAGGCTAGGACAGTTGCAACACTTAAAAAGCATCTGAATGGATATATAAAAAGGAAGGGTTTGTAGGGATATGGGTCAGGTGCTGGCAGTTGGGATTACATTACGTTGGGATATCTAGTCGGCATGGACAAGTTGGACCGAAGGGTCTGTTTTCGTGCTGTACGTCTCTATGACTCTCTGACACCATGTTGTATCCTTTCATACATATACCGCCATTTCAAACACTGGTTTTAAAACAGCTCTTTCACATTTTGGTCTAAGACAACATATTTTTTCCCTGATTATGCTGCATGCTTTCCAAAATGTGGAGGTGCCGGTGTTGGATTGGGATTGACAAAGTTAAAAATCCCACAACACCAGGTTATAGTCCAGCAGGTTTATTTAGAAGCACTAGCTTTTGGAGTGCTGCCCCTTTGTCAGGTAGCTAGTGGGGCAGGATCATAGGACACAGAATTTATAGCAAAAGATCAGTGTCATACAACTGATGCGATGTATTGAACTAACCTCAATTGCTGTTAAGTCTTTAATCACTTCGAATGGTAATGCAGGTTTCAATTCATTAATATGTAAATCCCAGATTTTCTTTAAAGTCACAGCCCTGAGATAACTTAAGGCTTTCGAAGAGCGTCACTGGCATTTTCTCCATCACACTCATATACACACTGTCTCAAGCACGTACACACATGCACACACAAACGGTCTCTCTCTCTCTCTCTCTCTCTCTCCCCCACTCTCCCACACACACACTCTCTGTCTCTCCCCCTCACATGTGCACATGTACACACATAGATAAGTCTATGGGGTGAATTTGCATTTGCAGAATTGTAAAAGCAGATACATGCACACAGTGTGTTGGCAGTCGACCCATTGACATTTTATCAATTCCGACTTTGGAAATAGAACCAGTTTGACTCTAACCTCACAGGACTATAACTTTTAACGATGTAATTTTTAACTATGCTTTCCAACAGATATTTCCCCAAAAATCCTCTGATATTTTATTCTCCTGCTAAGACCTCCCCCCCCCCCCCCCCCAACTCTTTCTCACTCCTCCTCCTGCAGTCAGTTTGGTCTTTGCTCCCACCCCCAACTCATGCTCCATGCTACTCTTATCTAGACTTAACTGGTTAGTCAACCTATACTTCAGTACCAGCCAGATCACTCTCTGTACAGAATTGGAACTTTGAACAGATATAGGAAAACACCCAAAATTCATTGAATTGCAGCAGCATCCAGAATAAGGTTTCTAACCATAACCTGCAAATAGGTAGCAATTCCTCTTTTGGACTTAAAGGACCTCATAGTGCCTGGTGGACTGCACTAAGTTTGTTTCTCGTGTCCAGCTAAGTAACTGAAGTCAAAGCTTCAAAACATATCCACCCTTTTGCTAAATCTTCAATGTCTCACATATTTTCCAAAATGTGCAATTGAAAGGTGAGCTCACTTGACAGAGGAAGTATAATCCGTTCCATCTACCCAGCGCCAGTCACCTTCCGAGACTGTCTCTCTGAGTCCAATCCAGTAACCATTGTTTGCAAGCCATTTTTCCACAAATGCCTATCATATAAATAACAGAGTTTTATTAGAATATGGAACGACAAGGACTTCAGCAATACTATTAGCACACTTTCTATTTTCATCATCGTTGACAGACGCCAAAATCCCTATGATTTTAAACCAGCTGCTCTCCGTCACCAAAGGGGCAGAGAATGCAGTTTTAGCTTGGCTAATTTTGTAATATTTTAGACTGATTTCTGAAGGTTAGAGTTCATGATCCAAGGCTCAGCACACAATTAAAGGAGACATTTCAAATAGGCCCTGCAGAGTGCTGTGTTTTAAATGAAATGTTATCACAGTGGTTACTTTAATTATCTTTCTTTATTCATTCCTGGGATGAGGGTGTCGCTGACCAGGCAGCATTTATTGCCCATCCCTAATTGCCCAGAGGACAGCTAAGAGTCAACCACATTGCTGTGGGTTGTGGAGTCACATGTAGACCAGACTAGGTAAGGATGGCAGTTTCCTTCCCTAAAGAGATTGATTCATAATCTAGAGAATTTAAGATTCAATTCCTCTTTGGTAGTTTGAGAACTTGAATCTATTTTAAAATATCTGGAAATAAAAGTGACCTCGAAGCTATAGAATGATTGTTAAAAACCTATCAATGGTTTACTCAAATTTCATAGGAAGCTTAAGTAAGGAGCTCAGTGAAATGTTTTGTCAATGTTGAACAGGAGTCTTTAATTTGTTTGGGAGAACTGGAACAGTTGAGGCCTAAATAGAACATAGAACATAGAAGAATACAGCGCAGTACAGGCCCTTACAGTGAGTCTTTTTCGTGTTTTACGTGGAGAACCTGTGGCTGGGAGTGTTCTAATGCATCTGCTGTCCTTTACCTCCCAGGCAGTGAAACCCATGGGTTTGGAAGGTGGGATATAAGGAGTCTTTAATGAGTTATGGCATGTACCTTGTTGGTGGTATCACTAAATGAAAGTGAGGACTGCAGATGCCAGAGAATCAGAGTCGAAAAATGCGGCGCTGGAAAAGCACAGCAGATAGGGCAGCATCCGAGGAGCAGGAGAGTCAATGTTTCGGGCATAAGCCGTTCATCAGGCTTATCATTCCAAAACGGCATCTCTCCTGCTCCTTGGATGCTGCTTGACCTTCTCTGCTTTTCCAGCGCTGCACTTTTCGACTCTGGTGGTATGCACTGCAGATGGTTTGCGTTGGTAATAGAGGGTGTGAATATTTAAACATGGTGGATAAGGTGCCGATCAAGTGGGCTGTTTTGTCCTGGATGCAGTTGTTCCTACTTGAGTGTGGCTGGATGCACACTCATCAAGGGAAGTGACAGCATTGAATAGCACTCCTGATATGTGCCTTGCAGATGCCAACCTTGCCACATCATGTATGTTAGGAGCCAGTTGTGTAATTACTGACCCTTAGATGAAGGCATGGGATTCACCATTTGATGATATGGGTGGTAACCAGACAAAGCCTAATGACTGTTTCCATGGAATCACAGAAGTGCTGTGGTCTGAGCGAAGCCATGAGGCCATCGTGCTTGCATTGCCTTCCAATGATCAATATTCATGAAATTAAAGGTCCCGCAGATGGTACAATGAGTGAACAGGGGAGAGTTTCACTGGAGGAGATTTAGGATTTAACGAATCCTCTAGATATAGTAATGGGCTAACTATGTAAAAGGGTAAAAACAAGGACTGCAGATGTTGGAAACCAGAGTCTAGATTAGAGTGGTGCTGGAAAAGCACAGCAGGTCAGGCAGCATCCGGAGGAAGAGTTGGGGAGTGATGCCGGTATAACTACGGAAGATGGACTGTTCTACGTAGCCAACAAAGAGACAGGCAGAGCTGGGGCTATGACCAAAGGGGTAGCCATGGGAACCCATATGAGCCCCAGTTCTGCCTGTCTCTTTGTTGGCTACGTAGAACAGTCCATCTTCCATAGTTACACCGGCATCACTCCCCAACTCTTCCTCCCAGATGCTGCTTTACCTGCTGTGCTTTTCCAGCACCACTCTAATCTAGACTAATGGGCTAACTATGTCTGGAAGGAAAGGAGATTGTGACATAGTCATAATATCAGTGGGCTAGTAATCCAGAACCCTAGATAGATATCCTGGGGGACATGGATTCAAATCCCAACAAGGCAGATGGTAAACTTTGAATTTAATATTTTAGAAACCTGGAATTAAAAACTCGCCTTGTTATTTTTGTGAAAACCCATCTGTTTCATTAATGTTCTTTAGGGAAAGAAATCCTTCCCCAGTCTGGCCTACATGGGATTTAACCATTACTTGGCCATTTAGGGATGGGCAATAAATACTGGCCCAACCACATGCCACAAAGTATTAAAGACCATCCTCAGAGAAGGCCATCCGAGAGATACAATGTGGAGAAATGATTCTGAGACCAATCGAGTTCACTGTTAGAATCAAGGTCAACTATTCTCATGCTGAAGAGCTACTAATCTTCCAACTCCAAAAGGAACATCAGGTGGTATTGTGGCTCAGTAGCTAGCAATGCTGCCTCACAGCACCAGGGACCTGGGTCCAATTCAGCCTTGGAGCTTGTACATTCTGCCCATGTTTGCATGGGTTTCCTCCAGGAGCTCCGGTTCCTCCCACAGTCCAAAGATGTTCAGCTTGGGTAGATCGGCCATGCTAAATTGCCCATGGTGTCTGGAAATGTGTTGTTTACGTGAATTAGCTATAGGAAATACACTGTCATAGGCTGGAGGGGTGTGTGGCGAGGTTGGGTGGGGGGGGGTGCGGGGTGTATGGGGTGTGGGTGGGTGGAATGTTCTTCACAGTGTCAGTGTGAACTTGTTGGGCCGAATGTGTTAGAATTGTGAAATCTTCAGGCTGCCTGAACTTATGAAGTCCAAGGCTGAGGGGAAAAAGGGATAGAGGTAAATGTAATCATTTTTAGATATCCAGATATGCAAACATTAACCCAAAGAAATAAAGTTTGGGGAGGGGATAAGGTCAGAAAGAGTTAATATTGAAGACTGCATTAATCAGATGATGCCATATGGTACTGACTGGGGTAAAAGGAATTCTAACTTGAGATCACAATGTGTCCTCTGTGTGTCTGTTGGTCTTAGTTATTCTGTCTAACTTAAGAGCTACTGCTATCATGCAGTTATCTACATCTTTTTAAGACAAATGCCTCTTCTCATTGAGACTCACTATTGATTTATTATTTTCACTGTCAGAATTGCTGTTCGATCCAGTATAGCAAGAAGGATCGGAGGCAGTACTCTCGGCTGACCATTCACTGGTAGCAATTGTTTCCACAACCTCTTACCTGTTCCTCAGGCTTGTTAATGACAACAAGATTGGCATCCAGCAATGCACAGGACCTCTGGGCCTCTGTCCAGTTCTTGCTTTCTAATGAAAAGTAATAACAGTTTTGCTGGAATCGCCTCCAGTTTTCGGGACACTTCCAAAGCAGTTCTGTGAGGACATGGAAATAAATGTTTCAGCCAACAGGACATTTAGAGCCTCATTATTCTATTCCTTCGCTGAGACTTTACGGGTGTTGTTACAGACAATCCAGTGCCTTGCCCAAAGGTATGTCCAACACAGAGTCTCACTCTGAGATGATTGAATCTGAACTGAACCAGACCCAGTCCCTTTGCAACACACACTAAAGCTGAGAAATCAGTCCACTCAGTGCAATGGCTTGTTACTGAAGACCAGCAGACCCCAATCCTAGAGGCAACTCACTAATCCCACGAATCACCAAGATTGGCTGATGTTGCAGAGGTTAACCAGAGAATAAAAACAGAGATTATTGGAAAAGCTCTCTCTGTGGAGAGAAATCAGAGTTCACGTTCTCGTGACCCTTCCCAAGAATACTATCCACAGTTCCTTCGGTTTTCAACCAGAGAGTGAACAGGAGACAGACAAGGGATGGAGTGGGATGGGAAGAGGAGACAATTAGCAGAGGGGAGAGTCTGTGGGAAATGCGGAGGGATTGTGTGAAGATGGAGGGGGATTGTGAAGTGAACGAGAAGCAGTGGGCGCAGGATGTTAGACAGTTGGGAGATGGGAAGGATGATGTCCAGTCACTACTAACGTGTGTTAAATTACCTGGCTAATTTCTGAAGCAAGGCGGTTGAAGTGAATTATATTACAGCTGGAGCATATTGGGAGATATATGTAATAGAAAGCTGGATTGACCGCTATTGCTTTATTGTTTTAGCTTCAATTATTGAAAGCCCTCCATCAAATGTGTATACTTCTCAAAGGGACTGTCCCTTTTCAGATTTTGTAGATGGTGTCCATGGTGTTAAGCACAGTGGTGGCCCAGGTTAATATCTCTCGCACTGTATTCCCTGATTCTCAGGTATACCCACTGCTGCCCCTGTTGGTGGCCTACAGCATCTGCATCTTGTGGATGCCCTGTTTTTGCCACCTGGGTTGCTCACGGCCTGTCTCATTCTGTGCAGTGACCGTGCCAGACCACACAATGGACGGTGTTCTCAATGTGTTAATTGGAGTTTGATTTCTTCAGGACTATACAGTGTTCACTTGCACCAATGTCACAGTAGAGACATAAGCCTGTAATGCATGGTTGGTTGAGGAGGAGTGCAAACAGGATCTGTCATTATGATGATTTCCTCACTGTTACTGAGCAATTCTGGAGGTTTTCACACTCATCCACTGACTGTACCGCTGAGTAACAATAGACAGTGGGCTCTGAAACCACAGCAGGTTACACTCTGTGCACAAGTACCTTCAGCCCTTCCTCCCCATACTATACAATGTTGAGGGAAACTGCTTCATTGAAGGTTGAATGGTGTGTGTAAGACAGTGGGAGATACTCTTGGACCAAACGTCATAAGAGTTTATGAGATCTGTGGACAATACTGGGGTCTCCCAGGGTCATTCTTGCACACCCAGTTCCACTTGTGGTTTGCCAGTTCTGATGATTAAAAAGGACATATTGTGCTGAATCCTCCCATCTATGGTCAGAATCGTTATTTCCAAGCCAGATCAGACTAAAGGACTTGCCTCTGGTGGAGGTTACTGGGTGGTCTTTCAGTCTTTCCAAATCAAAGCAACATAAATTGGCACGGTGGCTCAGTGGTTAGCACAGCTGCCTCACAGCACCAGGGTCCGGGTTCGATTCCAGCCTCGAGCAACTGTGTGGAGTTTGCACGTCCTCCCCGTGTCTGTGTGGGTTTCCTCTGGGTGCTCCGGTTTCCTCCCACAGTCCAAAGATGTGCAGGTTAGGTGAATTGGCCGTGCTAAATTGCCCGTAGTGTTAGGTGCGTTAGTCAGGGAGAAATGGGTCTGGGTGGGTTACTCTTTGGAGGGTCGGTGCGGACTTGTTGGGCTGAAGGCCCTGTTTCCATACTGTAGGGAATCTAATAAACAACAAGAGAAAAGAACATGTAGGGAGGTAGCAGAGAAGTGGACTGGCTGTTTTTCTGCAATTCGTGTAACATTCTGTGGGGTTGGTTCACTCAGTCAGCTGGGCAGCTGGTTTGTGACACAGGGATTCTCAGCAATGCAGCTTTAATTTCTGCACAGGCTGAGGTTAGTATGAAGGTCCTGCCTTCTCGTTCTCTCCCCTCACCTCAGACACAAGGAATTCACCACCAGTTCTCCCTCTGTCGCTAAGGAGGGATAAGCACTACAGTGACTGAGCCTTTTATTGTATGTCTTTAAGGCCTTTAAACCACAGATACAGTGACAGGGTGTGTTGGGGAGTAGGGTGGGGGTAGGAAAGTGAGAAAGGGCTCAGCATAGGTAGGGCCCTATTCAGATGGAGGTAGAGTCAGATGGAGATAGAGTATTCCTGATGAAGGGATTATGCCTGAAACATCGATTCTCCTGCTCTTCGGATGCTGTCTGACCTGCTGTACTTTTCCAGCACCACACTCTCGCCTCTGATCTCCAATATCTGTAGTCCTCACTTTCTCCTGGAGATAGAGTCAGGTCTGGTTGAGAGTAGTGTGAGTCTGGTAGTTGGTAAAATAACTCCACCAAGAGTATTCCCTCACCAGGTCACCCTGACTCTCCTGTTTATATCTGTCAGCCAGAGGTCCCTGATTGGACCAAGTCAACAGCCCCAATTAGGGAACTCCTATCCAATGGGTTCATTTGGGAGTTGTTCAGGGTAGACAGTCAATTGCATTTGGAGTCAGGTCAGAACACTGCCTGGACAAAGGGTTTGAATCCAGGGGGTCTCGCCTGGTCCATAATACTTTGCTCTAAGCCTGTGCCCTCAGGCCCTAGTCTCTCCCACCAATGGAAGCATCTTCCCAATGTCCACTCTATCCAGGCCATTTAGTATTCTGTAAGTTTCAATCAGATCCCTCCTCATTCTTCAAAATTCCATCAAATTTAATCCCTGAGTCCTCAAATGTTCCTCGTATGTTAAATTTTCATTCCTGGGATCTTTCTCGTAAACCTCCTCTGGAGCTGCTCCAGGGCTAGTACATCCTTCCTGAGATATAGGGTCCAAAATTGCTCACAATACTCTATATGTGGACTGACCAGAGCCTTATAGATCCCCAGGAGTATGCCTGGCTTTTATATTCAAGTCCTCTCAAGTTCAAATGTCTATATTATATTTGTCTTCCTAATTATCGACTATAAACATGCAAGTTTGCCTTAAGGAAATTCTGCATCAGAACTTCCAAGTCCCTTTGTACTTTAGAATTCTGAATTTTTTTCCCCATTTAGAAATATTAGGTCTTTATTCTTCCCTATCAAAGTGCATGGCCTCACACTTTCCCACATTATAGTCTATCTGCCAATTCTTTGCCCACTCTCCGAACCTGTCCAAATCTTCCTGCAGCCTCCCTATCTCCTCAATGCTAATTGTCCCTCTACCTATCTTTGTATCATCTGCAAGCCTAGCCAGAAAACCCTCAGTTCCTTCATCTAGATGGTTAATGTATAAAGGGAAATGTTATGGCCCCAACACTGAGGCTTGCAGAACACCACTAGTCACCGGCTGCCATCCTGAAAAGGACCTTTTTCTCCCCACTCTCTATCCATGCTAGTGTATATGGAAATCCAGGAGACCTTTGGGGTTCAGTTGGTGTCAGTGCAGTGGAGGGATGTCAGGCACCCAGATTAGGGTTGGCTTTCCGTGGGAGTTCTTGTGGGAAGTTTGGGTGGGTTGTTCGTTTTAACATCACCCAGGAATTAGAGCAGGTTTTGAACCCTCCTGCATTTCCTGGCTGACCATCCGAGGAAGTGATTCAAAACTCTCCAAATTCTCTGATTCAAACTCAGACTTGGGAAAGTGAAGCTTCCTGTACAATTCCTGAGGAAGCAGATGTGCCAAGAATTCCACATGATCCTGGACAACTCCTGTTGCCAACACTCTTCCTATTGAGTGATCAGAACACTTTAACAACAGTTGATCAGGGATGTCGATGCTCCATGGAGCTGAATAGGATTCTGCAGCTCTCATTCAGCTGAATCTTATCCTGATGCCAAAGTTCACAGCAGGGGGTGGAACAGTGTTTAGCACTGCTTTCTCACAGCACCAGGGACTCAGGTTCGATTCCAGCCTCTGGCGTTTGATGTCTGTGTGGCGTTTCCTCCCGGTGCTCCAGTTACCACCCACAGTCCAAAGATGTGCAGGTTAGCATGGATTGGCCAAGCTAAATTGCCCCATAGTGTTCACGGACATGTAGGTTAGGTGCAATAATCAGATGTAAATATAAGGGAATGCGTCTGCATAGGGTTACTGTTTGTAGGGTTGTTGTGGCAAATCACCTGTTTCCACACCGTAGGGATTCTGTGATTTCACCTGGTTTTATCACTGAAGACCTCACTGATCCACATCAGAGATCATTAATACATGTGTGAGACGGAGCCAAACTAGGTAGGTGCTAGCAGGTTCCTGCTGCTCGAGCAGCACGCTGATGAACCAAGTTTAGTTTCCTCTTGTCCTCATCACTTAATCCTTCTATCGTGGAAATTAAATCAACTCGACTCAAATGCTAGCAAGAGCAAAGAACGAACTTTATTGTAACCTCTACAGTGGGACCCAATACACTTGGCAAAATGCCTCATTAAGGGCCCCAAATAGCTTTCACATATTCTCTTTATACTATACTTGGCTTCGCCCTATCACACCACTCAAGGACAAGAGCTGGGAACATTCAAACTCCTCTCCACACATGGAGTTGTTTTTCTCATTCCGTTGCTGTTGATATAAGTGCTTATTGCCCTTATGTTTTCTCTGACTCTGCTGAGGTCGACTGCTTGCAAGAATTGCAAGGCCAGGCTGTCTGCCTGCAAAATTCAGCAAAGTGAGGCTGTCTACCTAAAGATTTAGCAAAGTATTAGATTTAGCAAAGTATTCTCTTTCAGATTTCACAGTAAATATTAATTTTCCATTCCACACATACACAATGCAGTTACTCTGTTGTGATGCCTGCTTTATGACTTATAACCTGCTTTACAGTTTTAAATAAACTAACCAGCAGAGTTAATCAATTGATGAGGAACAATGGATTAATAGCCCATTTTCATCGACATGTCCATCCAAAATATGAGAGCAGACCAAATACATAGAATGTGAATTCAAAATGCAGGACTGAGGATTTCCCAACAATCTTCACCCTGATGTATCGAGCGGGTGATATCCCAACAGGCCCAGCCTCACACAGGTCCATCTTCACCTAATCCGATTCACTCCATGTGATTTTTATAGACAGCTGAGAGCACTCAGTGCAGCAAAGGCTGCAGGAACTGACAATATAACAACTGCAGCACTGAAGACATGTGGTGTACAATTTGTTTTCTTCAATTCAATCCAACTGTCCCAGGGAAGCTACAACATTAGGATCCTCTGCCTGTATTCTATAAGCACTGAGGGTGCAGGAGAGAGGCAGTAATGTCACACAATGAAGTAGTGAGACAGAACAGAGGTGAGGTGATGGGACATAGTGGGTCTACTATGAAGGGATTAAGGATTGACATCACACCACAAGACAGAGCATGGAAATTTCAAAGGCCCTGCTCTCCTGTCCAGCTGAGGGAGAGTCTGAGAGGTTTCTAATTCACTCCACACAACTCAGCAAACTGTAACCAGGACATAAAAACACTGAAACACTGTTCTGAAGAAGATCACTAGAACAAACATCTTAACCCTGCTTTCTGTCCACACATGTTACCAGACCTGTTGAGCTTTCTCAGCAACTTCTGTTTTTTTTGTTTTTAATCAGGATATTGTGGGTTGGATATAATTGCTTCACTTATCACAAATTTGACTGTCCAGGGTCAGACTGGAAGGACTAATTATACAACACTATATCGGGCTTGATAAACTGTTGGATTTAAATTCCTGACACAAACTAAACCTGGTTTATAACACTGAATGTTTACTCCAGTGACTCTCACAAACAGGACCATCCTGCTTTATACCATCCACTGGTGGAGCTCCAACACTCCTGAATCAAAAGGATTTCAGTCCGGTCTCAGGTGAGTATCGACAGAATGAGCAGAGCCTTTGACACGTTGGGGAACTCTCTGAATTGGGTATTCAGTGGGGCCCAGGTCTCTGGCACAGAGCCTGTCCCTGTTGCACAGTAGGGAAGGAGGGAAAGGAGGAGAGTGTTAGTTATTGGGGACTTAATAGTTAGAGGCTCAGATAAAAGGTTTGTAGGGAATGAACGAGACTCGCGGTTGGTGTGTTGCCTCCCAGGTGCCAGGGTCTGTGATGTCTCGGATCGTATCTTTGGGGTCCTGAAGGGAGAGGGTCATGTCGTTCTCCATGTAGGTACCAACAACATAGGTCGAAAGAGGGATAGAGATGTAAGGCAGGATTTCAGGGAGCTAGGGTGGAAGCTGAGAGCTAGAAACAAACAGAGTTGTTATCTCTGGTTTGTTACCCGTGCCACGTGACAACAAGGCAAGGAATAGGGAGAGATATCAGCTGAACATGTGGCTGCAAGGATAGTGCAGGAGGGAGGGTTTCAGGCTTTTGGATAATTGGGGCTCATTCTGGGGAAGGTGAGACTTGTACAAACAGGACGGTCTTCACGTGGACCAGAGGGGTACTAATATCCTGGGTGGGAAATTTGCTGGTGCTATTCGGGTGGGTTTAAACTAGCTCAGCAAGGGGATGGGAACCGGAAGTGCAGTTGCATTGCACAGGAGGATGAGAGTAGGGAGGGCATGGACAAGATTTCAAGGTCATTGGAATGTGCTGGCAGACAGCGAAGTGGTTTGAAGTGTGTCTATTTCAACGCCAGAAGTATCCGAAATAAGGTAGGAGTGCTTGCAGCACGGATAGGTACCTGGGACTTCGATGTGGTGGCCATTTTGGAGACATGGGTAGAGCAGGGTGAGGAATGGGTGTTGCAGGTTCCAGAGTTTAGATCTTTCATTAAAAACAGGCAAGGCAGTAAAAGATAGTATAACGGTGGCTGAGAGAACTTTTGATGAGGACTCGTTTACTGAGGTAGTGTGGGCTGAGGTTAGAAAGAGGGGAGGAGAGGTCACACTGCTTGGAGTTTTTTTATAGGCCTCTGCAGAGTTCCAGGGAGGTGGAGGAGAGGATTGGCAAAATTATTCTGGGTTGGAGTGAAGGAACAGGGTGGTCATAATGGGGGATGTTAACTTCCCAACATTGACTGGAAATGCTATAATTCTAATACATTGGATGGATCCGTTTTTGTCCAATGTGTATAGGAGGGTTTCCTGACACAGTATGTCGAAGGGCCGACAAGAGGGGAAGCCACATTGGATCTGGTGCTTGGTAATGAACCAGGTCAGGTGTTTGATTTAGTTGTAGGTGAGCGCTTTGGAGAGAGTGACCATAATTCAGTTGCGTTTAGTTTAGCGATGGAAAGGGATAGGTACATGCCACAGGTCAAGAGTTATCGATGGGGCAAGGGCAATTATAATGTAAAATTAGGCAAAAATTAGGGTGCAGAGAATGGGGTAGCAAAATGCAGGGGATGCAGACAATGGAAATGTGGAGCTGGTTTAAGGAACAGATATTGCATGTCCTTGATAGGTATGTCCCTGTCAGGCAGGGAGGAAGTGATAAGGTAAGGGAACCGTGGTTTACTACAGAAATTGCATCTCTTGTTACAAAGAAGAAGGACGATTATGTGTTGATGAGGCAAGATGGTTCAGATGAGGCGATGGAGAGTTACAGATCAGCTAGGAAGGATTAAAGAGAGAGTTAAGAGCAAAGAGAGGACACAAGCAGTCTTTAGCAACTAGAATAAAAGAGGACCCTAAAGCTTTCTATAGGTATGTGAAGAATGAAAGGATGATTCGGGTAGGACTAGGGCCAGTCAAAGACAGAAGTGGGAAGTTGAGTGTGGACCCTGTGGAGATCGGAGAGGTGCTAAATGAACATTTCTCATCGGTGTTCACTCAGGAAAATGAGAATATTGTAGAGGAGAAGAATGAGGTATGAGATATTAGACTAGAAAGGATCGAGGTTAGTTACAAACAGGTGTTATCAATTCTAGAAGGAATGAAAGTAGACAAGTTCCCTGGGCCAGATGGGATTTATCCGAGGATTCTCTGGGAAGCTACGGAGGAGATACAGAGCCTTTGGCTTTGATATTTGAGTCGTCATTGTCTACAGGTTTGGTACTAGAGGACAGAAGGATTGCAAATGTTGTGCCCTTGTCCAAGAAGGGCAGTAAAGATGACCCAGGTAATTATAGACCAGTGAGCCTTACTTCTGTTGTAGGAAAGGTTTTGGAAAGGATTATGAGAGATAAGATTTATAATCGTCTAAAAAGCAACAATTTGATTTCAGATAATCAACATGGTTTCACCAAGGGCAGGTCATATCTCACAAACCTCATTGAGTTTTTTGAGAAGGTGACCAAGCATGAGGGTAGGGCAGTTGATGTGGTGTACATGGATTTCAGTAAAGCCTTTGATAAGGTTCCACATGGTAGGCTGTTGGAGAAAATGCAGAGGCATGGGATTGAGGGTGAGTTAGCAGTTTGGATTAGAAACTGGCTTTCTGAAAGAAGGCAGCGAATGGTAGTTGATGGAAAATATTCAGCCTGGAGTCGGGTTACTAGTGGTGTGCCACAAGGATCTGTTTTCGGCCCACTGCTGTTTGTCATCTTTATAAATGACTTAGACGCAGGCATAGATGGATGGATTAGTAAATTTGCAGACAATACTAAAGTTGGTGGAGTAGTGGACAGTGTGGAAGAATGTTGCTGGTTGCAGGGGGACTTGGATAAACTGCAGATTTGGGCTGAGAGGTGGCAAATGGAGTTCAGTGCAGCTAAATGTGAAGTGATACACTTTGGGAAGAATAACAGGAAGGCAGAGTACTGGGTCAATGGAAAGATTCTTGGTCGTGTGGATGTGCAGAGGGATCTTGGAGTCCATGTGCATAGATCCCTGAAAGTTGCCACCCGAGTTGGATAGTGCTGTTAAGGAGGCATTCGGTGTGTTAGGTTTCATTGGGAGAGGGATTGAGTTCCAGAGTCGCAATATCATGCTGCAACTATACAAAACACTCGTGCGACCACACTTGGAATATTGTGTACAGTTTTGGTCGTCATATTTCAGGAAGGATGTGGAAGCATTGGAAAAGGTGCAGAGGAGATTTACCAGGATGTTGCCTGGTCTGGAGGGAAGGTCTTTAGGAGGAAAGGCTGAGAGACTTGAACCTGTACTCATTGGAAAGAAGAAGGCTAAGAGGGGATTTGAGGAGAAAGTGAGGACTGCAGATGCTGGAGATCAGAGCTGAAAGCGTGTTGCTGGAAAAGCGCAGCAGGTCAGAGGGCTCATGCCTGAAATGTCGATTCTCCTGCTCCTTGGATGCTGCCCGACCTGCTGCACTTTTCCAGCAACACATTTTCAGCTAAGAGGGGATTTGATAGAGACATACAAGATGATCAAACGATTAGATAGGGTAGAGAGTGAAAGACCTTTTCCTAGGATGATAACGTCAGCTTGTACGAGGGGGCATAACTACAAATTGAGGGGTGATAGATTTAAGACAGATGTCAGAGACAGGTTCTTTACGCAGAGCGTGGTAAGGGTGTGGGATGCCCAACCTGCTAATGTAGTTAACTCAGCCACATTAGGGAGATTTAAACAGTCCGTGGATGATTTTAGGATAGTGTAGGGGGACGAGTTGAGAATAGTTCACAGGTCGGTGCAACATCGAGGGCCGAAGGGCCTGTTCTGCGCTGTATTGTTCTACGTTCTAATTGTGGAGACATGATGATTGGTCAGGCACACTTACCATTATGTTGCAATTGGACAAGATCCGTCTTGAGGTCAGTTTCTAAACGTTTCATGTCAGTGGACAGCTGTGTGACTGAAAAGGAAACAGATGATAATCTACACATAGCAGAAAGTTTAATAGCCTGTCATATTCCACAGGGAGAAAATTACATGGTAAACCTGTCTGTGTAATTGCCTTTAAGGACCCTTTGTGTCCTCAGTGTTGTGAGTGTGCTGCTAATGGTTCTGCTATGGTTAACAAGCTGCACACACACATAAAATGTAGTAACTCTGTTGTGATGTCTCTTTTATAAATTATAACCTGTTTTACAGTTTTAAATAAACTAACCAACAGAGTTAATGAATTGACGAGGAATGATAGATTATTAGCCATTCTCATGAACACGCCCATCCAAAATATTGGAGCAGCCAAAATACATGGAATGTGAATTCAAAATTCAGGACTGAGGATTTCCCAACAATCTTCACCCTGATGTATCGAGCGGGTGATATCCCAACAGGCCCAGCCTCACACAGGTCCATCTTCACCTAATCCGATTCACTCCATGTGATTTTTATAGACAGCTGAGAGCACTCAGTGCAGCAAAGGCTGCAGGAACTGACAATATAACAACTGCAGTACTGAAGACATGTGGTGTACAATTTGTTTTCTTCAATTCAATCCAACTGTCCCAGGGAAGCTACAACATTAGGATCCTCTGCCTGTATTCTATAAGCACTGAGGGTGCAGGAGAGAGGCAGTAATGTCACACAATGAAGTAGTGAGACAGAACAGAGGTGAGGTGATGGGACATAGTGGGTCTACTATGAAGGGATTAAGGATTGACATCACACCACAAGACAGAGCATGGAAATTTCAAAGGCCCTGCTCTCCTGTCCAGCTGAGGGAGAGTCCAGGAGGTTTCTAATTCACTCCACACAACTCAGCAAACTGTAACCAGGACATAAAAACACTGAAACACTGTTCTGAAGAAGATCACTAGAACAAACATCTTAACCCTGCTTTCTGTCCACACATGTTACCAGACCTGTTGAGCTTTCTCAGCAACTTCTGTTTTTTTTGTTTTTAATCAGGATATTGTGGGTTGGATATAATTGCTTCACTTATCACAAATTTGACTGTCCAGGGTCAGACTGGAAGGACTAATTATACAACACTATATCGGGCTTGATAAACTGTTGGATTTGAATTCCTGACACAAACTAAACCTGGTTTATAACACTGAATGTTTACTCCAGTGACTCTCACAAACAGGACCATCCTGCTTTATACCATCCACTGGTGGAGCTCCAACACTCCTGAATCAAAAGGATTTCAGTCCGGTCTCAGGTGAGTATCGACAGAATGAGCAGAGCCTTTGACACGTTGGGGAACTCTCTGAATTGGGTATTCAGTGGGGCCCAGGTCTCTGGCACAGAGCCTGTCCCTGTTGCACAGTAGGGAAGGAGGGAAAGGAGGAGAGTGTTAGTTATTGGGGACTTAATAGTTAGAGGCTCAGATAAAAGGTTTGTAGGGAATGAACGAGACTCGCGGTTGGTGTGTTGCCTCCCAGGTGCCAGGGTCTGTGATGTCTCGGATCGTATCTTTGGGGTCCTGAAGGGAGAGGGTCATGTCGTTCTCCATGTAGGTACCAACAACATAGGTCGAAAGAGGGATAGAGATGTAAGGCAGGATTTCAGGGAGCTAGGGTGGAAGCTGAGAGCTAGAAACAAACAGAGTTGTTATCTCTGGTTTGTTACCCGTGCCACGTGACAACAAGGCAAGGAATAGGGAGAGATATCAGCTGAACATGTGGCTGCAAGGATAGTGCAGGAGGGAGGGTTTCAGGCTTTTGGATAATTGGGGCTCATTCTGGGGAAGGTGAGACTTGTACAAACAGGACGGTCTTCACGTGGACCAGAGGGGTACTAATATCCTGGGTGGGAAATTTGCTGGTGCTATTCGGGTGGGTTTAAACTAGCTCAGCAAGGGGATGGGAACCGGAAGTGCAGTTGCATTGCACAGGAGGATGAGAGTAGGGAGGGCATGGACAAGATTTCAAGGTCATTGGAATGTGCTGGCAGACAGCGAAGTGGTTTGAAGTGTGTCTATTTCAACGCCAGAAGTATCCGAAATAAGGTAGGAGTGCTTGCAGCACGGATAGGTACCTGGGACTTCGATGTGGTGGCCATTTTGGAGACATGGGTAGAGCAGGGTGAGGAATGGGTGTTGCAGGTTCCAGAGTTTAGATCTTTCATTAAAAACAGGCAAGGCAGTAAAAGATAGTATAACGGTGGCTGAGAGAACTTTTGATGAGGACTCGTTTACTGAGGTAGTGTGGGCTGAGGTTAGAAAGAGGGGAGGAGAGGTCACACTGCTTGGAGTTTTTTTATAGGCCTCTGCAGAGTTCCAGGGAGGTGGAGGAGAGGATTGGCAAAATTATTCTGGGTTGGAGTGAAGGAACAGGGTGGTCATAATGGGGGATGTTAACTTCCCAACATTGACTGGAAATGCTATAATTCTAATACATTGGATGGATTCGTTTTTGTCCAATGTGTACAGGAGGGTTTCCTGACACAGTATGTCGAAGGGCCGACAAGAGGGGAAGCCACATTGGATCTGGTGCTTGGTAATGAACCAGGTCAGGTGTTTGATTTAGTTGTAGGTGAGCGCTTTGGAGAGAGTGACCATAATTCAGTTGCGTTTAGTTTAGCGATGGAAAGGGATAGGTACATGCCACAGGTCAAGAGTTATCGATGGGGCAAGGGCAATTATAATGTAAAATTAGGCAAAAATTAGGGTGCAGAGAATGGGGTAGCAAAATGCAGGGGATGCAGACAATGGAAATGTGGAGCTGGTTTAAGGAACAGATATTGCATGTCCTTGATAGGTATGTCCCTGTCAGGCAGGGAGGAAGTGATAAGGTAAGGGAACCGTGGTTTACTACAGAAATTGCATCTCTTGTTACAAAGAAGAAGGACGATTATGTGTTGATGAGGCAAGATGGTTCAGATGAGGCGATGGAGAGTTACAGATCAGCTAGGAAGGATTAAAGAGAGAGTTAAGAGCAAAGAGAGGACACAAGCAGTCTTTAGCAACTAGAATAAAAGAGGACCCTAAAGCTTTCTATAGGTATGTGAAGAATGAAAGGATGATTCGGGTAGGACTAGGGCCAGTCAAAGACAGAAGTGGGAAGTTGAGTGTGGACCCTGTGGAGATCGGAGAGGTGCTAAATGAACATTTCTCATCGGTGTTCACTCAGGAAAATGAGAATATTGTAGACGAGAAGAATGAGGTATGAGATATTAGACTAGAAAGGATCGAGGTTAGTTACAAACAGGTGTTATCAATTCTAGAAGGAGTGAAAGTAGACAAGTTCCCTGGGCCAGATGGGATTTATCCGAGGATTCTCTGGGAAGCTACGGAGGAGATACAGAGCCTTTGGCTTTGATATTTGAGTCGTCATTGTCTACAGGTTTGGTACTAGAGGACAGAAGGATTGCAAATGTTGTGCCCTTGTCCAAGAAGGGCAGTAAAGATGACCCAGGTAATTATAGACCAGTGAGCCTTACTTCTGTTGTAGGAAAGGTTTTGGAAAGGATTATGAGAGATAAGATTTATAATCGTCTAAAAAGCAACAATTTGATTTCAGATAATCAACATGGTTTCACCAAGGGCAGGTCATATCTCACAAACCTCATTGAGTTTTTTGAGAAGGTGACCAAGCATGAGGGTAGGGCAGTTGATGTGGTGTACATGGATTTCAGTAAAGCCTTTGATAAGGTTCCACATGGTAGGCTGTTGGAGAAAATGCAGAGGCATGGGATTGAGGGTGAGTTAGCAGTTTGGATTAGAAACTGGCTTTCTGAAAGAAGGCAGCGAATGGTAGTTGATGGAAAATATTCAGCCTGGAGTCGGGTTACTAGTGGTGTGCCACAAGGATCTGTTTTCGGCCCACTGCTGTTTGTCATCTTTATAAATGACTTAGACGCAGGCATAGATGGATGGATTAGTAAATTTGCAGACAATACTAAAGTTGGTGGAGTAGTGGACAGTGTGGAAGAATGTTGCTGGTTGCAGGGGGACTTGGATAAACTGCAGATTTGGGCTGAGAGGTGGCAAATGGAGTTCAGTGCAGCTAAATGTGAAGTGATACACTTTGGGAAGAATAACAGGAAGGCAGAGTACTGGGTCAATGGAAAGATTCTTGGTCGTGTGGATGTGCAGAGGGATCTTGGAGTCCATGTGCATAGATCCCTGAAAGTTGCCACCCGAGTTGGATAGTGCTGTTAAGGAGGCATTCGGTGTGTTAGGTTTCATTGGGAGAGGGATTGAGTTCCAGAGTCGCAATATCATGCTGCAACTATACAAAACACTCGTGCGACCACACTTGGAATATTGTGTACAGTTTTGGTCGTCATATTTCAGGAAGGATGTGGAAGCATTGGAAAAGGTGCAGAGGAGATTTACCAGGATGTTGCCTGGTCTGGAGGGAAGGTCTTTAGGAGGAAAGGCTGAGAGACTTGAACCTGTACTCATTGGAAAGAAGAAGGCTAAGAGGGGATTTGAGGAGAAAGTGAGGACTGCAGATGCTGGAGATCAGAGCTGAAAGCGTGTTGCTGGAAAAGCGCAGCAGGTCAGAGGGCTCATGCCTGAAATGTCGATTCTCCTGCTCCTTGGATGCTGCCCGACCTGCTGCACTTTTCCAGCAACACATTTTCAGCTAAGAGGGGATTTGATAGAGACATACAAGATGATCAAACGATTAGATAGGGTAGAGAGTGAAAGACCTTTTCCTAGGATGATAACGTCAGCTTGTACGAGGGGGCATAACTACAAATTGAGGGGTGATAGATTTAAGACAGATGTCAGAGACAGGTTCTTTACGCAGAGCGTGGTAAGGGTGTGGGATGCCCAACCTGCTAATGTAGTTAACTCAGCCACATTAGGGAGATTTAAACAGTCCGTGGATGATTTTAGGATAGTGTAGGGGGACGAGTTGAGAATAGTTCACAGGTCGGTGCAACATCGAGGGCCGAAGGGCCTGTTCTGCGCTGTATTGTTCTACGTTCTAATTGTGGAGACATGATGATTGGTCAGGCACACTTACCATTATGTTGCAATTGGACAAGATCCGTCTTGAGGTCAGTTTCTAAACGTTTCATGTCAGTGGACAGCTGTGTGACTGAAAAGGAAACAGATGATAATCTACACATAGCAGAAAGTTTAATAGCCTGTCATATTCCACAGGGAGAAAATTACATGGTAAACCTGTCTGTGTAATTGCCTTTAAGGACCCTTTGTGTCCTCAGTGTTGTGAGTGTGCTGCTAATGGTTCTGCTATGGTTAACAAGCTGCACACACACATAAAATGTAGTAACTCTGTTGTGATGTCTCTTTTATAAATTATAACCTGTTTTACAGTTTTAAATAAACTAACCAACAGAGTTAATGAATTGACGAGGAATGATAGATTATTAGCCATTCTCATGAACACGCCCATCCAAAATATTGGAGCAGCCAAAATACATGGAATGTGAATTCAAAATTCAGGACTGAGGATTTCCCAACAATCTTCACCCTGATGTATCGAGCGGGTGATATCCCAACAGGCCCAGCCTCACACAGGTCCATCTTCACCTAATCCGATTCACTCCATGTGATTTTGAGAGACAGCTGAGAGCACTCAGTGCAGCAAAGGCTGCAGGAACTGACAATATAACAACTGCAGTACTGAAGACATGTGGTGTACAATTTGTTTTCTTCAATTCAATCCAACTGTCCCAGGGAAGCTACAACATTAGGATCCTCTGCCTGTATTCTATAAGCACTGAGGGTGCAGGAGAGAGGCAGTAATGTCACACAATGAAGTAGTGAGACAGAACAGAGGTGAGGTGATGGGACATAGTGGGTCTACTATGAAGGGATTAAGGATTGACATCACACCACAAGACAGAGCATGGAAATTTCAAAGGCCCTGCTCTCCTGTCCAGCTGAGGGAGAGTCCAGGAGGTTTCTAATTCACTCCACACAACTCAGCAAACTGTAACCAGGACATAAAAACACTGAAACACTGTTCTGAAGAAGATCACTAGAACAAACATCTTAACCCTGCTTTCTGTCCACACATGTTACCAGACCTGTTGAGCTTTCTCAGCAACTTCTGTTTTTTTTGTTTTTAATCAGGATATTGTGGGTTGGATATAATTGCTTCACTTATCACAAATTTGACTGTCCAGGGTCAGACTGGAAGGACTAATTATACAACACTATATCGGGCTTGATAAACTGTTGGATTTAAATTCCTGACACAAACTAAACCTGGTTTATAACACTGAATGTTTACTCCAGTGACTCTCACAAACAGGACCATCCTGCTTTATACCATCCACTGGTGGAGCTCCAACACTCCTGAATCAAAAGGATTTCAGTCCGGTCTCAGGTGAGTATCGACAGAATGAGCAGAGCCTTTGACACGTTGGGGAACTCTCTGAATTGGGTATTCAGTGGGGCCCAGGTCTCTGGCACAGAGCCTGTCCCTGTTGCACAGTAGGGAAGGAGGGAAAGGAGGAGAGTGTTAGTTATTGGGGACTTAATAGTTAGAGGCTCAGATAAAAGGTTTGTAGGGAATGAACGAGACTCGCGGTTGGTGTGTTGCCTCCCAGGTGCCAGGGTCTGTGATGTCTCGGATCGTATCTTTGGGGTCCTGAAGGGAGAGGGTCATGTCGTTCTCCATGTAGGTACCAACAACATAGGTCGAAAGAGGGATAGAGATGTAAGGCAGGATTTCAGGGAGCTAGGGTGGAAGCTGAGAGCTAGAAACAAACAGAGTTGTTATCTCTGGTTTGTTACCCGTGCCACGTGACAACAAGGCAAGGAATAGGGAGAGATATCAGCTGAACATGTGGCTGCAAGGATAGTGCAGGAGGGAGGGTTTCAGGCTTTTGGATAATTGGGGCTCATTCTGGGGAAGGTGAGACTTGTACAAACAGGACGGTCTTCACGTGGACCAGAGGGGTACTAATATCCTGGGTGGGAAATTTGCTGGTGCTATTCGGGTGGGTTTAAACTAGCTCAGCAAGGGGATGGGAACCGGAAGTGCAGTTGCATTGCACAGGAGGATGAGAGTAGGGAGGGCATGGACAAGATTTCAAGGTCATTGGAATGTGCTGGCAGACAGCGAAGTGGTTTGAAGTGTGTCTATTTCAACGCCAGAAGTATCCGAAATAAGGTAGGAGTGCTTGCAGCACGGATAGGTACCTGGGACTTCGATGTGGTGGCCATTTTGGAGACATGGGTAGAGCAGGGTGAGGAATGGGTGTTGCAGGTTCCAGAGTTTAGATCTTTCATTAAAAACAGGCAAGGCAGTAAAAGATAGTATAACGGTGGCTGAGAGAACTTTTGATGAGGACTCGTTTACTGAGGTAGTGTGGGCTGAGGTTAGAAAGAGGGGAGGAGAGGTCACACTGCTTGGAGTTTTTTTATAGGCCTCTGCAGAGTTCCAGGGAGGTGGAGGAGAGGATTGGCAAAATTATTCCGGGTTGGAGTGAAGGAACAGGGTGGTCATAATGGGGGATGTTAACTTCCCAACATTGACTGGAAATGCTATAATTCTAATACATTGGATGGATCCGTTTTTGTCCAATGTGTACAGGAGGGTTTCCTGACACAGTATGTCGAAGGGCCGACAAGAGGGGAAGCCACATTGGATCTGGTGCTTGGTAATGAACCAGGTCAGGTGTTTGATTTAGTTGTAGGTGAGCGCTTTGGAGAGAGTGACCATAATTCAGTTGCATTTAGTTTAGCGATGGAAAGGGATAGGTACATGCCACAGGTCAAGAGTTATCGATGGGGCAAGGGCAATTACAATGTAAAATTAGGCAAAAATTAGGGTGCAGAGAATGGGGTAGCAAAATGCAGGGGATGCAGACAATGGAAATGTGGAGCTGGTTTAAGGAACAGATATTGCATGTCCTTGATAGGTATGTCCCTGTCAGGCAGGGAGGAAGTGATAAGGTAAGGGAACCGTGGTTTACTACAGAAATTGCATCTCTTGTTACAAAGAAGAAGGACGATTATGTGTTGATGAGGCAAGATGGTTCAGATGAGGCGATGGAGAGTTACAGATCAGCTAGGAAGGATTAAAGAGAGAGTTAAGAGCAAAGAGAGGACACAAGCAGTCTTTAGCAACTAGAATAAAAGAGGACCCTAAAGCTTTCTATAGGTATGTGAAGAATGAAAGGATGATTCGGGTAGGACTAGGGCCAGTCAAAGACAGAAGTGGGAAGTTGAGTGTGGACCCTGTGGAGATCGGAGAGGTGCTAAATGAACATTTCTCATCGGTGTTCACTCAGGAAAATGAGAATATTGTAGACGAGAAGAATGAGGTATGAGATATTAGACTAGAAAGGATCGAGGTTAGTTACAAACAGGTGTTATCAATTCTAGAAGGAATGAAAGTAGACAAGTTCCCTGGGCCAGATGGGATTTATCCGAGGATTCTCTGGGAAGCTACGGAGGAGATACAGAGCCTTTGGCTTTGATATTTGAGTCGTCATTGTCTACAGGTTTGGTACTAGAGGACAGAAGGATTGCAAATGTTGTGCCCTTGTCCAAGAAGGGCAGTAAAGATGACCCAGGTAATTATAGACCAGTGAGCCTTACTTCTGTTGTAGGAAAGGTTTTGGAAAGGATTATGAGAGATAAGATTTATAATCGTCTAAAAAGCAACAATTTGATTTCAGATAATCAACATGGTTTCACCAAGGGCAGGTCATATCTCACAAACCTCATTGAGTTTTTTGAGAAGGTGACCAAGCATGAGGGTAGGGCAGTTGATGTGGTGTACATGGATTTCAGTAAAGCCTTTGATAAGGTTCCACATGGTAGGCTGTTGGAGAAAATGCAGAGGCATGGGATTGAGGGTGAGTTAGCAGTTTGGATTAGAAACTGGCTTTCTGAAAGAAGGCAGCGAATGGTAGTTGATGGAAAATATTCAGCCTGGAGTCGGGTTACTAGTGGTGTGCCACAAGGATCTGTTTTCGGCCCACTGCTGTTTGTCATCTTTATAAATGACTTAGACGCAGGCATAGATGGATGGATTAGTAAATTTGCAGACAATACTAAAGTTGGTGGAGTAGTGGACAGTGTGGAAGAATGTTGCTGGTTGCAGGGGGACTTGGATAAACTGCAGATTTGGGCTGAGAGGTGGCAAATGGAGTTCAGTGCAGCTAAATGTGAAGTGATACACTTTGGGAAGAATAACAGGAAGGCAGAGTACTGGGTCAATGGAAAGATTCTTGGTCGTGTGGATGTGCAGAGGGATCTTGGAGTCCATGTGCATAGATCCCTGAAAGTTGCCACCCGAGTTGGATAGTGCTGTTAAGGAGGCATTCGGTGTGTTAGGTTTCATTGGGAGAGGGATTGAGTTCCAGAGTCGCAATATCATGCTGCAACTATACAAAACACTCGTGCGACCACACTTGGAATATTGTGTACAGTTTTGGTCGTCATATTTCAGGAAGGATGTGGAAGCATTGGAAAAGGTGCAGAGGAGATTTACCAGGATGTTGCCTGGTCTGGAGGGAAGGTCTTTAGGAGGAAAGGCTGAGAGACTTGAACCTGTACTCATTGGAAAGAAGAAGGCTAAGAGGGGATTTGAGGAGAAAGTGAGGACTGCAGATGCTGGAGATCAGAGCTGAAAGCGTGTTGCTGGAAAAGCGCAGCAGGTCAGAGGGCTCATGCCTGAAATGTCGATTCTCCTGCTCCTTGGATGCTGCCCGACCTGCTGCACTTTTCCAGCAACACATTTTCAGCTAAGAGGGGATTTGATAGAGACATACAAGATGATCAAACGATTAGATAGGGTAGAGAGTGAAAGACCTTTTCCTAGGATGATAACGTCAGCTTGTACGAGGGGGCATAACTACAAATTGAGGGGTGATAGATTTAAGACAGATGTCAGAGACAGGTTCTTTACGCAGAGCGTGGTAAGGGTGTGGGATGCCCAACCTGCTAATGTAGTTAACTCAGCCACATTAGGGAGATTTAAACAGTCCGTGGATGATTTTAGGATAGTGTAGGGGGACGAGTTGAGAATAGTTCACAGGTCGGTGCAACATCGAGGGCTGAAGGGCCTGTTCTGCGCTGTATTGTTCTACGTTCTAATTGTGGAGACATGATGATTGGTCAGGCACACTTACCATTATGTTGCAATTGGACAAGATCCGTCTTGAGGTCAGTTTCTAAACGTTTCATGTCAGTGGACAGCTGTGTGACTGAAAAGGAAACAGATGATAATCTACACATAGCAGAAAGTTTAATAGCCTGTCATATTCCACAGGGAGAAAATTACATGGTAAACCTGTCTGTGTAATTGCCTTTAAGGACCCTTTGTGTCCTCAGTGTTGTGAGTGTGCTGCTAATGGTTCTGCTATGGTTAACAAGCTGCACACACACATAAAATGTAGTAACTCTGTTGTGATGTCTCTTTTATAAATTATAACCTGTTTTACAGTTTTAAATAAACTAACCAACAGAGTTAATGAATTGACGAGGAATGATAGATTATTAGCCATTCTCATGAACACGCCCATCCAAAATATTGGAGCAGCCAAAATACATGGAATGTGAATTCAAAATGCAGGACTGAGGATTTCCCAACAATCTTCACCCTGATGTACCGAGCGGGTGATATCCCAACAGGCCCAGCCTCACACAGGTCCATCTTCACCTAATCCGATTCACTCCATGTGATTTTTATAGACAGCTGAGAGCACTCAGTGCAGCAAAGGCTGCAGGAACTGACAATATAACAACTGCAGCACTGAAGACATGTGGTGTACAATTTGTTTTCTTCAATTCAATCCAACTGTCCCAGGGAAGCTACAACATTAGGATCCTCTGCCTGTATTCTATAAGCACTGAGCGTGCAGGAGAGAGGCAATAACGTTACTCAGATAGGTAGTGAGACAGAACGGAGAGGAGGTGATGGGACACGGTGGGTCTACAGCGGAGGGATTAAGGCCTGACATCACACCACAAGGCAGAGCATGGAAATTTCAAAGGCCCCAATCTCCTGTCCAGCTGAGGGAGAGTCTGGGAGGTTTCTAATTCACTCCAAGCAACTCAGCAAACTCAAACCAGGACCTAAAAACACAGAAACACTGTTCTGAAGAAGGGTCACTGGAACTCTGCTTTCTCTCCGCGTATGCTACCAGACATATTGAATTTTCCAAGCAATTTCTTATTTTGTTTTTAAACAGGATATTGTGGGTTGGATATAACTGCTTCACTTGTATCAAATTTCACCATCCAGAGTCAGACTGGAATGACTAATCAGACAGCACTATATTTGTGCTGATTAACTGTTAGACTTTAGTTCCTGACACAAACTAAACCCAGGTTATAACACTGAATGCTTACTCCAGTGACTGTCACACAGACAGGACCATCCTCCTTTACACTATCAACAGGTGGAACTGCGACCCTCCTGAATTGAAAGGATTTCAGCCCAGTCTCAAAGTGAGTGTCGAGAGAATGACTGGATCCTCTGACAAATTGGGAACTCTCTACATTGTGGAGACATGATGATCAGACATCCACTCACCGTTGTGTTGCAATTGGGCTAGATCCATCTTGAAGTCAGTTTCTAAACTTTTTATGTCAGTGGGCCATTGTGTGACTGAAAAAGAAACAGATGATAATTTACACATCATCATAAAGTTTAATATGTCTCTCATGTCCCACAGGGAGAAGATTACATGGTAAACCTGTCTGTGTATCTTGCCTTTAAGGACCCCATGTGTACACAATGTTGTGAGTCTGCTGCTAGTGATTCTGCTCTGGGTTTCCAAGCTGCACACACACACACACACACAATGTCGTTGCTCTGTTGTGATCAAGATGTGGAGGTATCGGTGTTGGACTGGGGTGTGCAATGTTAAAAATCACACAACACCAGGTTATCGTTCAACAGTTTTATTTGGAAGCACTAGCTTTCAGAGCGCAGCACCTTCATCAGGTGATTGTGGAGTGTGTGATCTTAAGATACAGAATTTATAGCAAGAGTTTAAAGTGTGATGTAACTGAAATGATATATTGAAAAAGACCTGGATTGTTTGTTGAGCCTCTCATCTTTTAGAATGACCATATTGGTTTCAGTTCTTTTACATGTAAGTCGCAGAATACTTAAAATTTACATTCTCAGGTGAACTTTAACAATTGATGTCATGTCGGCCCAGATAGTGCATTGAAGGTGTAAGCTGACCGGTGTAAGACTGTCTGTGCCAATAATGGCCAGACTCATTCTAATTTAAACACTGGATTTCAATTCTGCAAGTACAATTTCACCCCACAAACTTATATGTGTATGTGTTGATGTGGGTGTGTGTGTGTCTGGGGTGTTGGGCGGGGGTGATGAGTGTCTGTGAGTGAGTCTGTGTATGTGTGTGAGTGTAAAGGGTTATAAGTCTGTGAGAGGGTACATGTGTATGAGAGTGGGTCTGCATGAGTGCATGGGTGTGTAGGAGATTGTGTGTGTGTGTGTATGTGTGTCTATGTGTGTGTGTGTGTGTGTGTATGTGTGTCTATGTCTGTGTGTGTGTGTATATGAGTGTCTGTGTCTGTATGTGTGTGTGTCTATGTCTGTGTGTGTGTGTGCGCGTGCGTGCGTGTGTGTGTGTGTATGAGTGTCTGTGTCTGTATGTGTGTGTGTCTATGTCTCTGTGTGTGTGTGTGTGTATGAGTGTCTGTGTCTGTATGTGTGTGTGTCTATGTCTGTGTGTGTGTGTGCGTGCGTGTGTGTGTGTGTATGAGTGTCTGTGTCTGTATGTGTGTGTGTCTATGTCTGTGTGTGTGTGTGTGTGTGTGCGTGTGTGCGTGTGGAGTCACCTGTAGTGTGACATGAACCCCAGGTCCCAGTTGAGGCCATCCCCATGGATACTGAACTTAGCTCTCAGCCTCTGCTCAGCCACCTTTTCGTTGTTGCATGTCCTGAAGTCCGCCTTGGAGGATGGTCACCTGACGGTCCGAGGCAGAATGTCCTGGACCGCTGAAGTGTTCTCCAACTGGGAGGGAACCTTCCTGTCTGTTCATTGTTGTGCGGTGTCTATTCATCCATTGCCGTAGTCTCTGCTTGGTCTCGCTGCCATACCATGCCTTAGGGCATCGTTGCCTGCAGCGTATGAGGTAGACAATGTTGGATGAGTTGCATGAGTACCTGCTACGTACATGGTGGGAGGTGTCCCCATGTGTAATGGTAATATCCGTGTCGACACTCGGACACATTTTGTAATGTCCACTGTGACAAGGTTGTATGTTGTTGGCCTGAAAGCCGGGCAGTTTGCTATGAACACCACAAACTTGAAATTAAGATGGAGTCCACACGCTCAGCCTACATTCAGGATGCAGAAGTACAGTTATGGGACATTGCCAAAGAGGCAAAGTGACAAAACTACACCACGTACATGCACACAAAGAACAAGAAGCTGGAGCAACGTGGCGTCACCATGAGCATACCCAAGCTCGCCTTGACACCACAGTAGATAATGTTATCACCCCAGGGAAGTCGATTGTCAACTTATCGGACCACACCCTTCAACCAGAAGAGCAGGGGTCTCAATTTCTGCCCCCCCACCAAAATGGACCCCATGGGTCTTCCAGCAGACACAGAGGAATTCATCAGACAAATGAGACTCCGAGAATTCTTTCAAGATGCTAGCAGTGATCCCAATGAGCCCACCGAGGAACTGGAACAGTTAGCACAGGGATCCATAGAGGAACAACCAAAGGAGTCAACTTGGAGTCCACTGGAGGGCCGCTGCCCTGGGCTTGACAATTATGCTCAAACTGTCAGGAAATACATAAATGCCTGATACATCAGCCGCACCCACAAGGTAGAGCAAAACATCACCCATTCACAACGCAATGCCATCCATGCTGTCAAAACCAATCACAACATTGTCATCAAACCAGCAGATAAAGGAGGAGCCATTGTCATTCAGATTAGAACAGATTACTGCAAGGAAGTGTACCGACAACAGAACAACCAGGAACACTACAGGCAATTAACGGCCGTTCCGCCCAAACAGCACACCCGTGAACTAAACACATTGACCAAGACTTTGGATCAAGTCCTTCAGAGTTCCCTACACACCCTCATCCCAGGTACTTCTTGCATAGGCGACTTCTACTGCCTTCCGAAGATACACAAAGTCAATACACCAGGATGTCCCATCGATTCAGACAATGGGACCCTATGTGAAAACTCTTCGGCTGTGTCAAAGGCATCTTGAAACCCATTGTACAGGGGACCCCCAGCTTCTGTCGCAACAATACAGATTTCTTATAGAAACTCAGCACCCCCGGATCAGTCGAACCGGGAACATTCCTCATCACAATAGACGTTTCAGCACTCTACACCAGCATCCCCCACAATGATGGCATCACGGCAACAGCCTCAGTTCTCAACACCAACAACTGCCAGTCTCCAAACACCATCCTACAACTCATCTGCTTTATCCTCGATCACAACGTCTTCACCTTTGACAACCAGTTCTTCATCCAGACACACGGAACAGCCACAGGGACCAAATTTGCACCCCAATACACCAACATTTTCATGCACAGCTTCGAACAAGATTTCTTCTGTACACAGGACCTCCAACCAACATTATACACCAGTTACATTGATGACATTTTCTTCCTCTGGACCAATGGCAAGGAGTCACTGAAACAACTACACAGGGATATTAATGCGTGTCATCCCACCATTAAACTCACCATGGACTAGAACAAAGAAAATTTACAGCCCTTCGGCCTTCCAAGCTTGAGCCAATCCAAATGTACTGTCTAAACCTGTTGGTCAGTTCCTAACCCTCTGTATCCCTCTGCTCCCCACATGCTCAGCATCTGTCCAGACGCATCTTAAATGAATCTCCCATGCCTGCCTCTACCACCTCTGCTGGCAACGCATTCCGAATGTCCACCACCCTCTGTGAGAAGTACTTGCCATGTGTATCCCCCTTAAACTTTCCACCTCTCACTTTGAAAGCATGACCTCTTGTTATTGAATCCTTCACACTGGGAAAAAGCTTGTCTCTATCCATCCTGTCTATACCGTTCATGGTTTTGTAAACCTCAATCAGGTCCCCCTCAATCTCCTTTACTCTAGTGAAAATAAACCTAACCTACTCAACCTCTCTTCATAGCTAGCACCTTCCATACAAGGCAACATCCTCGTAAACCTTCTCTGCACCCTCTCCAAAGCGTCCACATCCTTTTGGTAATGTGGCGACCAGAACTGTACACATTATCCTAAATGCGGCCGAAACAATGTCTTGTACAATTTTATCATAACTTGCCAGCTCTTATATTCAATACCCCATCCTTCTTGACCTCTCTATCCACCTGTGCAGCAACCTTCAGGGTACAATGGACCTGCACTCCCAGCTCTCTTTGCTCATCAACTTTTCCCAAGGCTCTTCCATTCATTGTATAATTCGCTCTAGAATTAGACTTGCCTAAATGCATCACCTCACATTTGTCTGGATTGAAAGACTATTCTCTACCATCTGTCTCATTCTTGGACAAATGCATCTCTATCAAGGATGGACACCTCACTCTACCACAAACCCACACTTCTTCAGATTCCACCTGAAACATATTAAAACAGCCATTCCCTACGGATAAACCTCCGCATATACCAGATCTGTTCAGATGAGGAGGAACGTGACGGGCACCTGGAAGTACTCAGGGATGCCCTCATAAGAACTGGGTACGATGCTCAACTCATTGACCACCAGTTCCGACGTGCCACAGCAAGGAACCATAACGACCTCCTCAGGAGACAGACACGTGCTACAACCGACAGGGTACTCTTCATTGTCCAGTGTTTCCCAGGAGCCAAAACACTACGCTGTGTTCTTCACAGCCTGCAACACATTATCAATGAGGATGAGCACCTCACCAAGACCTTCCCCACACCTCCACTGCTTGCCTTTAAACAACCACCAAACCTCAAACAGATCATTGTTTGTAGCAAACTGCCCGGCTCCCAGGACAAAACCACACAACCCTGTCACGGTAGGTGCTGTAAGATGTGTCAGAGTGTCAACACAAATACCACCATTACGCATGGGGACACCTCCCACCAAGTACAGGCAGGTACTCATGGGACTCAGCCAGTGTTGTCTAACTCATATGCTGCAAGCAAGGATGCCCTGAGGCATTGTACATTGGTTCAACCCAGCAGAGACTACAACAAAGGATGAACAGACACCGCACAACATTCACCAGACAGAGTGTTCCCTCCCAGTTGGAGAACACTTCAGCGATTCAGGGTATTCGACCACGTACCTTCACATGACTGTCCTCCAAGGTGGACTTTGGGGTAGGCAACAATGAAAAGTGGCCGAGCAGAGGCTATTAGCCAAGTTTGGTACCCATAGGCATGGCCTCAACTGGGACCTGGGGTTCATGTCACACTACAGGTGACCCCCTACAGACACACACACTCTCCTACAGACCCTCTCTTATATGCTCACAAATACACTCCCATACTCACACATTCACCCACTCACAGACATATACCCCTTTACACTCACACACATTCACAGACTCTCTCACAGACACTCATAAACCCTCCCCCCCACACCCCCACCACCACACACACCCATATCCACACGCACACACACATATAAGTTTGTGGGGTGAATTTGGACTTGCAGAATTACATTTCAGTTTGCTCAAAAACTGCATGAATCCATGTAAGATTCTGTAAACCCAGTGTTTTATTTTGAATCAGTCTGACCATTGTGGCACAGACAGTCTCACACAGGGCGGCTTACACCTTCAATGCATTATCTGGGCCGACATGACACCAATTGTTAAAGTTCACCTGAGAATGTAACTATTAAATATCCTACGATGTGAAAGAACTGAAACCAACATGGTCATTCTAACAGATGAGAGACTTAACAAACAATCCAGGTCTTTTTCAATACATAATTTCAGTTACATCACACTGTAAACTTTTGCGATAAATTCTGTGTCTTATGATTATATACTCCACAACCACCTGATGAAGGAACTGCGCTCCGAAAGTTGGTCCTTCGAAATGAATTTGTTGGACAATAACCTGGTGTTGTGTGATGTTAAACTCTGTTGTGGTGTTTGCTTTATAACTTATAATGTGCTTTACAGCTTTAAATAAACTAACCAACAGAGATTCTGGGTAATCCAAATGGCAGGCAGGAACATTTCTGGCTGTAACAGGCTACTCATCAGGTGATAGCTAGTGTGCTTCCAATAAACCTGTTGGACTACAACCTGGTGTTGTGTGATTTTTAACTTTGTACACCCCAGTCCAACACTGGCACCTCCAAATCAGAAACTTGGCTGTTCATGCTACATTCCCCTGAAAATCCATCACCCCCTACATTTGGGCAGCACGGTGGCACAGTGGTTAGCACTATTGCCTCATAGCGCCAGAGACCCGTGTTCAATTCCCGCCTCAGGTGACTGACTGATTGGAGTTTGCACGTTTTCCCTGTGTCTGCATGGATTTCCTCCAGTTTCCTCCCACAGTCCAAAGATATGCAGGTCAGGTGAATTGGCCATGCTAAATTGCCCATAGTGTTAGGTTTAGGGGTATGCGCTTCGGTGGATCGGTGTGGACTTGTTGGGCCGAAGGGCCTGTTTCCACACTGTAATATAATCTAATCTAATTTTCCAAAACTGCATACTTGTTTGAAATGGGGATAGCCACAGAAGACCCCTGCCTACCTCTCTTACCCTTCCTTGTGTTAACCCATCTATGTGACTGTATCTGCAACTTTTCTCCCTTCCTATAACAGGAAACTGGAGAAATCCGAGTTCATCCCTTGTGGTTGGAGGGTTCTTAGGTGGACCTAGGCACCGAGGAACCCTCCAACCACAAGGGGTGAACTCTGATTTCTCCAGTTTCCTCATTTCCCCTCCCCCCACCTTGTCTCAGCCAAATCCCTCGAACTCAGCACTGCCTTCCTAACCTGTAATCTTCTTCCTGACCTCTCCGCCCCCACCCCCACTCCGGTCTATCACCCTCACCTTGACCTCCTTCCATCTATCGCATTTCCAACGACCCTTCCCCAAGTGCCTCCTCCCTACCTTTTATCTTAGCCCGCTGGACACACTTTCCTCATTCCTGAAGAAGGGCTTATGCCCGAAACATCGATTCTCCTGCTCCTTGGATGCTGCCTGACCTGCTGCGCTTTTCCAGCAACACATTTTCAGCTCTGATCTCCAGCATCTGCAGTCCTCACTTTCTCCTCATGTATTTGGAAAGGCAAGGACTGATTAGGGATAGTCCACATGGCTTTGTGCGTGGGAAACCATGTCTCACAAACCTAATTGAGTTTTTTGAAGAAGTAACAAAGAGGATTGATGAGGCCAGAATGGTATGAACTTCAGTAAGGTGTTCGACAAGGTTCCCCATGGGATATTGGTTAGCGAGGTTAGATCTCATGAATACAGGGAAACTAGCCATTTGGACACAGAACTGCCTCAATGGGAGAAGACAAAGGATGGTGGTGGGGGGTTGTTTTTCAGACTGGAGGCTTGTGACCAGTGAAGTGACACAAGGATTGGTGCTGTGTCCACTACATTTTGTCATTTATATAAATGATTTGGATATGAGAGAAAGAGGTATAGTTATTAAGTTTGCAGATGACAGAAAAATTGGAGATGTCGAGGACAGCGAAGAAGGTTACCTCAGTGCACATGAGATCTTGATCAGATGTGCCAGTGTGCTGAGGAGGGGAAGATGGAGTTTAATTTACAGAAATGTGAGGAAAGTAAATCTTAGCAGGACTTATACACTTAATGGCTGGGTCCGAAGGAGTGTTGCTGAGCAAAGAGACCTTAGAGTGCAAGTTCATAGCTCCTTGAAAGTGGAATCGCAGATAGATAGGATAGTGAAGAAGGCGTTTGGAATGCTTTCCTTTATTGGATCTCCAACCAACATTATACACCAGGTACATTGACGACATTTTCTTCCTCTGGACCCATGGTAAGGAGTCACTAATAAAACTACACAGTGATATCAACAAGTTTCATCCTACCATCAAACTCACCATGGACTACTCTCGACTGTCTGTCTCATTCTTGGACACGTGCGTCTCCATCAAGGATGGACACCTCAGCACCACACTCTACCGCAAACCCACAGACAAACTCACAATGCTACACTTCTCCAGCTTCCACCCAAAACATATTAAAACAGCCATTCCCTATGGACAAGCCCTACGCATACACCGGATCTGTTCAGATGAGGAGGAACGTGATGGACACCTGGAAGTACTCAGGGATGCCCTCACAAGAACGGGGTACAATTCCCAACTCATCGACCACCAGTTCCGACGTGCCACAGCAAGGAACCGTAATGACCACCTCAGGAGACAGACACGTGCTGCACCTGACAGGATACCCTTCGTTGTTCAGTACTTCCCAGGGGCTGAAAAACCATGCCATGCTCTTCGTGACCTGCAACACATTATCAATGAGGATGAGCACCTCATCAAGACGGTCCCCACACCTCCACTACTTGCCTTTAAACAACTGCCAAACCTCAAATAGACTGTTGTTTGTAGCAAGCTGCCCGGCTCTCAGGACAACTCCATACAACCTGTTACGGTAGACGCTGCAAGATGTGTCAGAGTGTGGACATAGATACCACCATTATGCGTGGGGACACCTCCCACCTTGTACATGGCAGGTACTCATGTGACTCAGCCAACGTTGTCTATCTTATACGTTGCAGACAAGGATGCCCAGAGACATGGTACATTGGGGAAACTGAGCAAAGGCTACGACAACGGATGAATTGGCACCGCACAACAATCAACAGACAGGAGGGTTCCCTCCCAGTTGGGGAACACTTCAGTGGTCCAGGACATTCGACCTTGGATCTTCGGGTGACCATCCTCCAAGACGGACTTCGGGACAGGCAGCAGCGAAAAGTGGCCGAGCAGAGGCTGATAGCTAAGTTCGGTACCCATAGGGAGGGCCTCAACTGGGACCTTGGGTTCATGTCACATTACAGGTGACCACCATTGTACTATACACACACACAGACACTCCTACACACACACACACTCTCACACACTCTCACACACACACAGGTACTCCTATACACATATACACACGGACACACATACGCACAGACGTGCACACACACTCCCACACTCACACATGCACCCCCTCACAGACTTAAGACACTCTGCACTCACAACACACAGATACACTTTCTCACACTCACAACCCCCAACCCAGACAGACACACACACAAAGACCCACATGCACACATATATTTTGTGGGGTGAATTTGTACTTGCAGGGTTACATTGTACTTTGCTCAAAAACTGCATGCATTCATGTAGAACTCTGAGCTCAAAAACTGCATGAATTTATGTAAAACTCCATTATCTCACTTTTTAGATTAGAACCAATCTAAACATCATGGCATAGACAGAGAACACAGGGGGCTAACTAACACCTTCAACATATTGTCTAGCTATCACCATTGTTAACAGCTAACCTGAGAATGCAACTTTTAAAAAAAGGTTTTGTGTTTTACACATGAAAGAAGTGAAACTATCACTGTATTCTAACAGATGAAAGGCTTAACAGACAATCAATTTTTCAATGTATAATTTCAGTTACATCACACTGTAAATTTTTGCTATAAATTCTGTGTGTTAGGATTGAGCCCTTCACTACCACCTGATGAAGGAGCGTCACTCCGAAAGCTAGTGTGCTTCCAATTAATACTGTTGGACTATAACCTGATGTTGTGTGATTTTTAACTTTATTGGTCAGAGTATTGAGTACAAGAGTTGGGAGGTCATGTTGCTGCTGTACAGGCCATTGGTTAGGCAATGTTTGGAATATTGCGTGCAATTATGGTCTCCTTCCTATCGGAAGGATGTAGTGCTCTGGGTTTATAAGCTGCACACACACACAATGTAGTTGCTCTGTTGTGATGTCTGCTTTATAACTTATAAAGTGCTTTACAGTTTTAAATAAACTAACCAACATATTAGTTTATTTAAACAGGTTATTTTTTGAGGAACAGTGGATTATTAGCCCATTCCCATGAATATGATATGGTAAACTTAGTGGAAAACTGAGATTTATTATCCTCAAAGTCAAAATCTGGTTCACCCATATCATAGCGAATTTCAAAATTGCAGTTTGCTATTAAGCAGAAAAGTTCCTTTCAAGAGATTTGCTTGAGAAAGACAACTGATCGGGTGTGTGAAAGATTGATGGCAAGTCAGGTAAGGACAATGACATTCCACCAGAATGTGCAGAAAACTCCCTCATTTAATTTAGGGAGTACTACTCAGAAACGATTCTAGAAAACACTTCTACACACAAACAGTAACAGAGATTTGGAACTCTCTTCCTCAAATGGTGGGCAATGCTAATTCAATTATGAAATTTAAATCTGTGATAAACATGTTTGTATTAAGGCTTAAAGGCATACAAGCCCAAGGCAGGTAAATGGAATTGAGCCACAGATCAGCCATGATCAAATTGAATGCTGGAGTAGGCTCAAGGGGCTGAATGGCCTACTGCTGTTCCTGGATAAAATCCAGTAGTTATGGGACAAATATACCAGCAACATAACTCAAAAAGGCTTGAGTTCCTTCAAATTGATTAAAGGAGTTAGAATATAAATTTAAAAATTAGGATGTTAAAGGTGATAAACTCAAGATCAATAATAATACCCCATGGTGGCAAGTGTAGAAATGATAGGACATCTCAGATGAACGTGTGACTGAAAAGGTTGTGTAGATTGGAGGGATTCAGAATTCTGGGGTGTTGTGACCAGTTCCGGGGAAGATGGGATGAGTATAAACAGGATCGAATGTATCAGGGCAGGGCAGGGATTTATGCTCTCGGGAGTGGGGGAGGGGTGCTGTCTGATAATGTTGTCATGACGATTTAAAAAAGAATAGCTGGGATGGGAACCCATGCAGGGAGACAGAGGAGGGACGATGGAAACAAAAGGCAGGATAGTAAGAAGCAGGAAGTGAAAACCAGAAATAAAGATGGGCAAGAAACAAATGAAGATATACTAAAACGAAGTTGACTAACAAAGTTAAAAAAAAAACCTCATGCCATTGTGTCTCAATAGAGTCATACAGATGTACAGCATGGAAATAGACCCTTTGGTCCAACCTGTCCATGCCGACCAGATATCCCAACCCAATCTAGTCCCACCTGCCAGCACCCGGCCCATATCCCTCCAAACCCTTCCTATTCATATACCCATTCAAATGCCTCTTAAATATTGCATTTGTATCAGCCTCCACCACTTCCTCTGGCAGCTCATTCCATACCCGTACCACCCTCTGCGTGAAAACGTTGCCCCTTAGGTCTCTTTTATATCTTTCCCCTCTCACCCTAAACCTATGCCCTCTAGTTCTGGACTGCCCGACCCCAGGGAAAAGACTTTGTCTATTTATCCTATTCATGCCACTCATAATTTTATAAACCTCTATAAGGTCACCCCTCAGCCTCCGATGCTCCAGGGAAAACAGCCCCAGCCTGTTCAACCTCTCCCTGTAGCTCAGATCCTCCAACCCTGGCAACATCCTTGTAAATCTTTTCTGAACCCTTTCAAGTTTCACAACATCTTTCCGATAGGAAGAAGACCAGAATTGCACGTAATATTACTACAGTGCCCTAACCAATGTCCTGTACATCCACAACATGACCTCCCAACTCCTGTACTCAATACTCTGACCAATAAAGGAAAGCATACCAAACACCTTCTTCACTCTCCTATCTACCTGTGACTCCACTTTCAAGGAGCTCTGAACCTGCACTCCAAGGTCTCTTTGTTCAGCAACACTCCCTAGGATCTTACCATTAAGTGTATAAGTCCTGCTAAGATTTGCTTTCCCAAAATGCAGCACCTCGCATTTATCTGAATTAAACTCCATCTGCCACTTCTCAGCCCATTGGCCCATCTGGTCCAGATCCTGTTGTAATCTGAGGTAACCCTCTTCACTGTCCACTACACCTCCAATTTTGGTGTCATCTGCAAACTTACTAACTGTACCTCTTATGCTCACATCCAAATCATTTATGTAAATGACAAAAAGTAGAGGACCCAGCACCGATCCTTGTGACACTCCACTGGTCACAGGCCTCCAGTCTGAAAAACAAAACAACCCTCCACCACCACCCTCTGTCTTCTACCTTTGAGCCAATTCTGCATCCAAATGGCAAGTTCTCACTGTATTCCATGAGATCTACCCTTGCTAATCAGTCTCCCATGGGGAACCTTACTGAAGTCCATATAGATCAAATCTACTACTCTGCCCTCATCTATTTCCTTTGTTACTTCTTTAAAAAACTCAATCAAGTTTGTGAGACATGATTTCCCATGCATAAAGCCATGTTGTCTATCCCAAATCAGTCCTTGCCTTTCCAAATACATGTACATCCTGTCCCTCAGGATTCCCTCCAACAACTTGCCCACCACTGAGGTCAGGCTCACCGGTCTATAGTTCCCTGGCTTGTCTTTACCGCCCTTCTTAAACAGTGGCATCACGTTTGCCAATCTCCAGTCTTCCGGCACCTCACCTGTGACTATCTCAGCAAGAGGCCCAGCAATCACTTCTCTAGCTTCCCATGTACATCCAGCACTTCCAGCATTTCCTCTTCTGTAATTTGGACATTTTGCAAGATGTCACCATCTATTTCCCGACAGTCGATATCTTCCATATCCTTTTCCACAGTAAATACTGATGCAAAATATTCATTTAGTATCTCCCCCATTTTCTGTGGCTCCACACAAAGGCCGCCTTGCTGATCTTTGAGGGGCCCTATTCTCTCCCTAGTTACCCTTTTGTCCTTAATATATTTGTAAAAACCCTTTGGATTCTCCTTAATTCTATTTGCCAAACCTATCTCATGTCCCCGTTTTGCCCTCCTGATTTCCCCTTAAGTATACTCCTACTTCCTTTATACTCTTCTAAGGATTCACTCGATCTCTCCTGTCTATACCTGACATATGCTTCCTTCTTTTTCTTAACCATAACCTTAATTTCTTTAGTCATCCAGCATTCCCTGTACCTACCAGCCTTTCCTTTCACCCTGACAGGAATATACTTTCTCTGGATTCTTGTTATCTCATTTCTGAAGATTTCCCATTTTCCAGCCGTCCCTTTACCTGCGAACATCTGCCTCCAATCAGCTTTTGAAAGTTCTTGCCTAATACCGTCAAAATTGGCCTTTCTCCAATTTAGAACTTCAACTTTTAGATCTGGTCTATCCTTTTCCATCACTATTTTAAAATGGATAGAATTATGTTCGCTGGCCTCAAAGTGCTCCCCCACTTACACCTCAGTCACCTGCCCTGCCTTATTTCCCAAGAGTAAATCAAGTTTTGCACCTTCTCTAGTAGGTACATCCACATTCTGAATCAGAAAATTGTCTTGTACGCACTTAAGAAATTCTTCTGCATCTAAACCCTTAACACTATGGCAGTCCCAGTCGATGTTTGGAAAGTTAAAATCCCCTACCATAACCACCTTATTATTCTTACAGATAGCTGAGATCTCCTTACAAGTTTGTTTCTCAATTTTCCTCTGACTATTAGGGGCTCTATAATACAATCCCAATAATGTGATCATCCCTTTCTTATTTCTCAGTTCCACCCAAATAACTTCCCTGGATGTATTTCCAGGAATATCCTCTCTCAGCAAAGCTGGAATGCTATCCCTTATCAAAAATGCCACTCCCCCTCCTCTCTTCCCTCCCTTTCTATCCTTCCTGTAGCATTTGTATCCTGGAATATTAAGCTGCCAGTCCTGCCCATCCCTGAGCCATGTTTCTGTAATTGCTATGATATCCCAGTCCCATGTTCCTAACCATGCCCTGAGTTCATCTGCCTTCCTTGTTAGGCCCCTTGCATTGAAATAAATGGAGTTTAATTTATTAGTCCTATCTTGCCCGACTGACTCATCTCTGTTCTCAACTGTACCAGTCTCAGATTGATCTCTTTCCTCACTATCTCTCTGGGTCCCACCCCCTCACCTTACTAGTTTAAATCCTCCCAAGCAACTCCAGCAAATTTCCCTGCCAGTATATTAGTCCCCTTCCAACTTAGGTACAATCCATCCTTCTTGCACAGGTTACTTCTCCCCCAAACGAGATTCCGATGATCCAAAAATGTGAATCCTTCTCCCATACACCAGCTCCTCAGCCATGCATTCATCTGCTCTATCCTCCTATTTTGAGTGCGAGCAGCAGCTAAGGTAAGACAGTTACTTACCGGTAGTGGTTTTTTTTTCTCTTCACAGAAAGAGCGGGAGCAGAAGGGGGAAGTGACGAAGACCAGAGGGGCAGCCGGAAGCAGGTGTAGCATAAGCTTACCTGGGTAGGTTCTTTTTTCCTATAAAAGCACGCAGGAGAGGAACCCCGAGGCACTACAGAGGTAGTGCCTCCCACCCGCCCTCCTCCTCTAACCTAATAATAAGACCCATTGTGGTAAGTATGTAAGTGCTGCATTTTGCTTGTTCTATTGTTTAGACCCAGTTTTTTATTAAAAGGTTACTTTTAGAGGGATGGCAGTGAAGGCAGTGCAGTGTTCCTCTTGCAACATGTATGAGGTGAGGGATGCCATGGACGTCCCTGCTGATTACACTTGCAGGAAGTGCACCCATCTCCAGCTCCTCCAAGACCGCGTTAGGGAACTGGAGCTGGAGTTGGATGAACTTAGGATCATTCGGGAGGCAGAGGGGGTCATAGATCGGAGCTATAGGGAAGTAGTAACTCCAAAGATGGCAGATAAATGGGTGACAGTGAGGGGGACTGGGAGGAAGCAGCCAGTGCAGGGACCCCCTGCGGCCGTTCCCCTCAAGAACAAGTATACCGTTTTGGATACTTGTGGAGGGGACGACTTACCAGGGGTAAGCAACGAGGTTCAGGCCTCTGGCACGGAGCCTGTCCCCGTTGCTCAGAAGGGAAGGGTGGAGAAGAGCAGAGCAATAATAATTGGGGACTCGATAGTTCGGGGCACAGATAGGCGGTTTTGTCGGGCGAGAGAGACTCACGTTTGGTATGTTGCCTCCCAGGTGCAAGGGTACGTGATGTCTCTGATCGTGTTTTCCGGGTCCTTAAGGGGGAGGGGGAGCAGCCTGAAGTCGTGGTCCATATTGGCACCAATGACATAGGTAGGAGGAGGGTTGAGGATGTTAGACAGGCTTTCAGGGAGCTAGGTTGGAAGCTCAGAGTTAGAACAAACAGAGTTGTTGTCTCTGGTTTGTTACCCGTGCCACGTGATAGAGAGTCGAGGAATAGGGAGAGAGAACAGTTAAATGGGTGGCTACAGGGATGGTGCAGGAGGGAGGGATTCCGGTTTCTGGATAACTGAGGTTCTTTCTGGGGAAGGTGAGACCTCCATAAACAGGATGGTCTACACCTGAACCTGAGGGGCACCAGTATCCTTGGGGGGAGGTTTGCTAGTGCTCTTGGGATGGTTTAAACTAACTCTGCAGGGGCATGGGAACCTAGACTGTAGCTTTAGGGTGCAGGACCTGGAGTGTAGGGAGGTTAGGAACATGGCATCAATCTCAAAGGAGGGTGCCTGTAAACAGGAAAGTGGCTTGAAGTGTGTATACTTCAATGCAAGAAGTATACGAAATAAGGTAGGTGAACTTGCAGCGTGGGTTGGTACCTGGGATTTCGATGTTGTGGCTATTACGGAGACATGGGTAGAACAGGGACAGGATTGGCTGTTGCAGGTTCCAGGGTTTAAATGTTTTAGTAGGGTCAGAGGTGAGGGTAAAAGAGGGGGAGGTATGGCATTGCTTGTCAAAGATAGTATTACAGCGGTGGAAAGGACGATGGATGAAGACTCTCCATCTGAGGTAGTTTGGGCTGAGGTTAGGAATAGGAAAGGTGAGGTCACCCTGTTAGGAGTTTTCTACAGGCCTCCTAATAGTCCTAGCAACGTAGAAGAAAGGATTGCGAGGATGATTCAGGAGAAGAGTGAATGTAATAGGGTGGTTGTTATGGGTGACTTTAACTTTCCTGATATTGATTGGGAAAGCTATAGCTCGAGTTCGTTAGATGGGTCGGTGTTTGTCCAATGTGTGCAGGAGGGTTTCCTGACACAATATGTAGACAGGCCAACAAGCGGTGAGGCCATACTGGATTTGGTTCTGGGTAACGAACCAGGGTAGATGTTAGAATTGGAGGTAGGTGAGCACTTTGGGGACAGTGACCACAATTTGGTGATTTTTACTCTAGTGATGGAGAGGGATAAGTGTGCACTGCAGGGCAAGAGTTATAGCTGGGGGCAGGGAAATTATGATGCGGTGAGGCATGACTTAGGATGTGTGGATTGGAAAAATAGGCTTCAAGGCAAGGGCGCAATTGATATGTGGAGCTTGTTCAAGGAGCAACTATTGAGTGTCCTAGATAAGTATGTACCTGTCGGGCAGGGAGGAAAGGGTCGTGTGAGGGATCCGTGGTTTAATAAGGAATTGGAATCCCTTGTTAAATGGAAGAGGGCGGCCTATGTAAAGATGAGGCGTGAAGGTTCAATTGGGGCGATTGAGTGTTATAAGGTAGCCAGGAAGGTTCTGAAGAGAGAGCTAAGAGCAGCAAGGAGGGGACATGAGAAGTCCTTAGTTGGTAGGATTAGGGAAAACCCTAAGGCTTTCTATAGGTATGTCAGGAATAAAAGAATGACTAGGGTAGGAATAGGTCCAATCAAGGATAGTAGTGGGAAGTTGTGTGTGAAGGCTGAAGAGATTGGGGAGATACTGAATGAATACTTTTCATCAGTATTCACTCAGGAACAGGACATTGTTGCCGATGTGAATACTGAGTCACAATTAATTAGAATGGACGGCTTTGAGGTATGTAGGGAAGAGGTGTTGGAAATTCTGGAAAGGGTGAAAATGGATAAGTCCCCTGGGCCTGATGGCATTTATCCTAGGATTCTCTGGGAAGCAAGGGAAGAGATTACAGAGCCATTGGCCTTGATTTTTATGTCTTCGTCGTCTACAGGAATAGTGCCAGAAGACTGGAGGATAGCAAATGTGGTTCCCTTAGGGATAGCCCGAGTAACTATAGGCCGGTGAGTCTCACTTCTGTTGTGGGCAAAGTCTTAGAGAGAATTGTAAGGGATAGGATTTATGAACATCTGGATAGGAATAATGTGATCAGGGATACTCAGCATGGTTTTGTGAAGTGCAGGTCGTGCCTCACAAACCTTATTGAATTCTTTGAGAAGGTGACTAAGGAGGTGGACGAGGGTAAAGCGGTAGATGTGGTGTAAATGGATTTAAGTAAGGCGTTTGATAAGGTGCCCCATGGTAGGCTACTGCAAAAAATACGGAGGTATGGCATTGAGGGTGACTTGGAGGTTTGGATTAGGAATTGGCTGGCTGGAAGAAGACAGAGTGTAGTAGTTGATGGTAAAGGTTCATCTTGGAGTGTAGTTACTAGCGGTGTTCCGCAAGGATCTGTTTTGGGATCATTGCTGTTTGTCATTTTTATAAATGACCTGGAGGAGGGGCTAGAAGGTTGGGTGAGCAAGTTTGCGGATGATACGAAAGTCGGTGGAGTTGTTGACCATGAGGAAGGCTGTGTCAGGTTACAGCGGGATATAGAGAAGCTGCAGAGCTGGGCAGAAAGGTGGCAAATGGAGTTCAATGTAGCTAAGTGTGAGGTGATTCACTTTGGTAGGAGTAACAAAAAGATGGGGTACTGGGCTAATTGGTCGGATACTTGGTAGTGTGGATGAGCAGAGGGATCTTGGTGTCCATGTACACAGATCTTTGAAAGTTGCCACCCAGGTAAATAGTGCAGTGAAGAAGGCATATGGCGTACTGGCTTTTATTGGTAGAGGAATTGAGTTCCGGAGTCCTGAGGTCATGTTGCAGTTGTATAAGACTCTGGTGCGGCCGCATCTGGAGTATTGTGTGCAGTTTTGGTCGCCATATTATAGGAAGGATGTGAAGGCACTGGAACGGGTGCAGAGGAGGTTTACCAGGATGTTGCCTGGTATGGTCGGAAGATCATATGGGGAAAGGCTGAGGCACTTGGGGCTGTTTACATTGGAGAAAAGAAGGTTTAGGGGTGACTTGATAGAGGTGTACAAGATGATTAGGGGTTTAGATAGGGTTGACCATGAGAACCTTTTTCCACGTATGGAGTCAGCTATTACAAAGGGGCATAGCTTTAAATTAAGGGGTGGTAGGTATAGGACTGATGTTAGGGGTAGATTCTTTACTCAGCGAGCCGTGAGTTCATGGAATGCCCTGCCAGTAGCAGTGGTGGACTCTCCCTCTTTATGGGCATTTAAACGGGCATTGGATAGGCATATGGAGGATAGTGGGTTAGTGTAGGTTAGGTGGGCGCAACATCGAGGGCCAAAGGGCCTGTACTGCGCTGTATTCTTCTATGTTCTATTTTCTATTCCTGCCCTCACTAGCTCACAGTATTGGGAGTAGCATTCTGAAGAGTCTGGATGAATTAACAGTGTAAATATATATACCTGTACACAGTGTAATGGGTCAGGCCTTACCCCCTCAAAACATTTCAAGCAAGTAGCCCTGACCCTAACATTTCTAGTTATTTTAAACAGGTTTCAGGCAGATATTCCAGGAGGGATGCAGCTGGCCCAAGCAGTCAGTTTTAAACAAAGCAGAATTCCTTCACAGACTACTGAATGAAACATGAACAAAAGAGAACAGAATTTAGAATAACCTAACCTGTCTGAAAACCCAATCGACTCTATCACAACTTAATGATACTGTTCCAAATACCTGATACATCCCCATTAACAGCCTCTTGGCAAAAATGGGGAAAATCAAACCCAGGTTCTTCCAGATAGAGAGAAGAAGATCAGCATGGAGCTGTTTCCTTGGGTCCCCAGCAGCTTCTCAGGGTTCCCAGCTAAAACCTGACCAGCAACTGCTGCAAACAAAAGCAGCCAGACAGCTACACCTAAACCAAACCGAACCCTGAACTGGGAGAACTGGCCACTCCCCTTTCATTGGAGAAATGGTTTAAAAAACACTTTAAAACTTTTTCAAATAGATATTGCCAGACATATTGGAACCTCTGCCTTTCTGACCTCTCCGAAGAAAAGACCAAGGACAACATCACCTTATTAAAGGAGCAGCAGTGTTGCAGCAGTTGTAATGTAGTTGTGAATACAAGGTCATGGCTGCAGGGTGACTGAATCTTTGGGGTTATTTAATATTTCGGGAGGATAAACAAGTAGGAAGAGGTGTTGGGGTAGCATTATCAATGCAATAGTGACCATGGATATTGGCTGAAAATATCAAGTTGTGGAACTGCATAGATGGAGCTAAGGAACACTGAGGGCAGGAAATGTTAATAGGAGCTCTCTATAGCCCCGCCAAACAGTAGCAGAGATAAAACGGAAGGCAGTAACCAGGAAACCAGAGACACATACAAAAAGGGCACCAGGATATGTGACTTTAATTTACATTTCGATTCGACAAGGGAGAAAGTGAGGACTACAAATGCTGGAGAGTCAGAGTCGAAGAGTCTGGCCATGGGAAAGGTCAGGAATACCCGAGGAGCAGGAAAGTAGATGTTTCGGGCAGAAGCCCTTCATCAGGAATGTGGCAGCCTCAGGTTAATACTGTAGAGGAGGACTTTCTGGAATGTTTACATGTTTTTTGTTAAATCATGGAACTGACGAGACAGCAAGTTATGGTAGACTGGGTATTGTGCAAAGAGAAAGGATTTATAACAATTTTGTTGAGCAGGGTGTTTTGGGGAAGAGTACCAATAACATATTAAATTTTTCTTTAAGATGGTGAGGGATGAAGTTGGGTTCTGAATTGGAATCAAAGGAGCCAGGAGGGTGTCAGGTACAAGTTGGCCATAGACGACTGGGGAAGGGTCTGGACTGAAGGGTCGACAGTGGATAGGCTGAGATTAATATTTTTAAAAATATGCATGTGAATTACAACAATTATTCATTCCTGTCACAAAACTTCAACAGGGAAGATGGCTCAACCATGACAGAAAAGTAAGTTATGGGTAGTATTAGTATCAGTCGTGGGGAGAATGCTTGAGTCTAATACAAAAGTCATGATGGCAGAACAATTGAAAATGTCGGGCCGTAGGGACCAATAACACAGATAAAACCAGGGCAGAGGTTCTGCTGAGGGAGTATGAACAGCTAGGAGCTAAATTAAGAAAAACAGAAGAAAAGAGATAAAATCTCAGGATGACTAACTGAGCCATGAGTTAATTGGCACAATGTCAATAAGATTAAGCAGGAAGTGGGTGGCTCAAAGATTGGTGTGGGAGAAATGGGTTTGAATTCATAGGATATTGGGGAAGAAGGGACCTGTTCCGAGGGGATGGTCTTCATCTGAACCGTGCTGGGACCAGACTCCTAGTGAATCACATAATGAGGGCTTTTAACTAAATAGGTGAGGGAGAGAATTCAGTTATGGGGTAAAACATTAATGGGATTAAATAAAGTCAACATGGGTTTATGAAAAGAGAAGTCATGTTTAAGGCATCTACTGACTTTTTTTGAGGATATAATCAATAGATAAGGAAGTGCTGGTGGATGTGTTTTTAGATTTCATGAAGGCTTTCCCTACAGTGTAGAAACAGGCCCTTCAGTCCACCCTCCAAAGAGTAACCCAACCAGACCCCATTCCCCTACCCTATTATTCTACATTTACCCTGACTAATGCACCTAACCTACACATCCCTGAACACTATGGACAATTTAGCTTGGCCAATTAACCCAGCACATCTTTGGACTATGGGAGGAAACTGGAACACCCAGAGGAAACACAGGGAGAATGTACAAACTCCACACAGACAGTCGCCTGAGGCTGGAATTGAATCTGGGTCCTGGCGATGTGAAGCAGCAGTGCTAACCATTGAGTCACACTTTTGATAACTTCCCATGTAAGAGGCTAGTGGGTAAGATTAATGCACATGATTTTGGGGACATCATGCTGGTAGGAATTGTAATAGTGTAAGGGACAGTGAGAGACAGGAGGTGATCCTACAGCAGTATGTATTTAGTACAATGCAGAAAGAGGCATTGCCATACTTGGATCTTGGGAATAGAAACAGAGCAACATAGAAAGTGGCATTCGGTCCTTTGCACCTGCCCTACCATTCAATGGCTGATCATCCAATCTCAGTACCCCATTCTCTCCATACCCCCGATCCCTTTATCCACATGGGTCATGTCCAGCTCCCTCTGGAATGTATCTAATGGACTCACTCCATCAACTTCCTGTGGGAGAGAATTCCACAGGTTCAGAACTACCTGAGGGAAGAAAACCTTCCTCCTAGAGTCATAGAGTAATACTGCACTAAAATGGGTCTTTGGCCCAAACTGGTCCATGCTGACCACTAGTTCCACATGCCTGCCTGGTGCCCAGATTCGGGATATCTCATCTGGGCTGCAGAGGAACCTGGAGTGGGAGGGTAAACATCCAGTGGTCGTGGTCCATGCAGTTACCAATGACAGAGATAAAATCAAGGCAGAGGTTCTGCTAAGGGAGTATGAAAAGCTAGGAGATAAATTAAAAAGTAGAACCAAAAAGATAATAATCCCTTGGTGAGTAACTAAACCATGAGTTAATTGGCAGGGTCAATAAGATTAACTAGGTGAATGCGTGGCTGAACGATTGGTGTGGGAGAATTGGGTTTGAATTCATGGGATATTGGGGAAAAGGGGACCTGTTGCAAGGGGATGGTCTTCATCTGAACCATGCTGGGGCCAGAGTCCAAGCAAGTCGAATAACTAGGGCTTTAAACTGAATAGGGACAGGGGGAGAGTTCAGTTATAGAGGAGATTAGAAAACGCAAATTAAAGGAGGAGGTAAGAGTGCAGAATTCAGGAGAAGATATTAAAATCTCCAGCACAGACACAAATAGAGCGTTTGGAAAGGGTTAGCTATCAAACTTCAAGCACGCTGGACAAACGAATTACAATGAGAAGAGTGATGGTTAATACAGGAATGAAAGTGTTACGTCTGAGTGCACTCAGCTTAAGGAATAAGGTAAATGAGCTTGTGGCGAAGATCGAAATTGGCAGGTATGACGTGGTGGACATCACGGAGATATGGCTGCAAGGGATCAGGATTGGGAGCTGAATATTCAAGGATACCCATCCTATCGAAAAGATGGGCAGGTGGGCAGAGGGGATAGGGTTACATTACTGGTAAGAAATGAAATTAAATCAATAGTATGCAACAAAATAGGGTCAGGTGATATACAATCTGTGTGCGTACAACTGAGGAACATCAAAGTTAAAAACAAAACTATATTTGGAGTTCTGTCCAGACCCCCAAACAGTAATCTGGGGCACAAGATACACCAGGAGATAGAAAAAATGTGGAGGAAAGTCAAAGTTACAGTGATCATGGGGGATTTCAATATGCTGGTGGACTTTGAAAATCAGGTTGGTAGTGGATTTGAAAATGAGTTTGTGGAATGTCTGTGTGATGGCGTTTTGGAGCAGCTTGTGGTGGACCCCACTAGGGAACAGGCAATACTGGATTTAGAGTTGTGCAACTGAATTTACTCTGCAATTTGAGAAGGAGAAGGTAGACTCAGAGGTAACAGCATTACAGCTGAATAAAGGCAACTACAGAGGCATGAGGGAGGAGCTGGGGAGAATTGACTGGAAGAGGGGCCTAGCAGGAAACACAGTGGAACACCAAGAGCAAGAGTTTCTGTGAGTAATTCAGGAGACACAGCCGAGATTCATCCCGAGGGAAAAAAGGAAGAGTGCGGGGAGGATGAGGCAACCATGACTGACGAGGAGGTCAGGAAAAGCATAAAAGCAAAAGAGAAAGCATATAATGTGACGAAGGGCAGTGGGAAACCAGAGGATTGGGAAGCTTACAAAAAACAATAGAAGCAACCAAAAAAGGAAATAAGGAGAGAGAAGATTAAATCTGAGGGTACCTTAGCCCGTAATATAAAGGGAGATTAAATCTGAGGGGAAGATAGCCAGTAATATAATGGGAAATTAAATCTGAGGGTAAATTGACAGTAATATAAAGGAAGATTAAATCTGAGAATAAACCAGCCAGTAATAAAGAGGAAGATTAAAGCAGAGGGTAAGAGAGCCAGTAATATAAAGGGAGAATAAATCTGAGGCTACGCTAGCCAGTAACAGAAAAGGAGATTAAATCTGAGGGGAAGCTAGCCAGTAATATAAAGGAAGACTTAATTTAAGGGTAAACTAGGCAGTAACATCAAGGGAGATTAATTCTGAGGGTAAACTAGCCAGTAGTATAAAGTAAGATTAAATCTAAGGGTATGCTAGCCAGTAATATAAAGGGAGAGTAAATCTGAGGGTAAATTACGCAGTAATATAAAGGGAGGTTAAACCCTAATGTAGGCTCCGCAGTGATATATGGGGAGATTAAATCTAAGGGTACGCTAGCCAGTAATATAAAGGGAGATTAAACCTGAGGGTAAACTAGCCAGAAATATAAAGGGAGATTAGATCTGAGAGTAAGATACTAATAATATAAAGGGAGAATAAATTGAGGGTAAATTAGCCAGTAATATAAAGGGAGAGTAAATCTGAGGGTAAATTACACAGTAATATAAAGGGAGGTTAAACCCTCGTGTCGGCTCCACAGTAATATATGGGTAGATTAAATCTGAGGGTAAACTAGGCAGTAATATAAAGGGAGGTTAAATGTGAGGGTAAATGAGCCAATAATATAAAGGAAGATTAAATCTGAGAGTAAACTAGCCAGTAATATCATTGGAGATTATACCTGAGGGTAAACTAACCAGCATAATAAAGGGAGATTAAATCCGAGAGTAAACTAGCCAGTAATTTAATTCTCCCCGTGTCTGCGTGGGTTTCCTCCGTTTGCTCCGGTTTCCTCCCACAGTCCAAAGATGTGCAGGGTGGGGTGGATTGGTCATGCAAAGTTACCCATAGTTTTAGGTGCATTAGTCAGAGGGAAATGGGACTGGGTGGGTTACTCTTCAGTGTGGACTTGTTGGCCTGAAAGGCCTGTTTCCACACTGTAAGGAATCTAATTTAAAAAAAATCTAAGGGTAAGATGCCCAGTAATATAAAGGGAGATAAAATCTGCCGGGAAACTAAACAGTAATATGAGGGAGATTACATCTGAGGATAAACTACCCAGTAATATAAAGGGAGATTAAATCTGACGGTAAACTAGTCAGTAATATAAAGGGAGATTAAATTTCAGGGTAAACTGGCTAGTATTATGAACGGAGATTAAATCTGAGGGTAAGATAGCCAGTAATATAAAGGGAGATTAAATTTCAGGGTAAACTGGCTAGTATTATGAACGGAGATTAAATCTGAGGGTAAGATAGCCAGTAATATAAAGGGAGATTAAATTTGAGAGTAAGCAATGCAGTAATATCGAGGAAGATTAAACCTGATGGTAAACCAGCCAGAAATATAAATGAAGATTAATTCTAACGGAAGGTAGCCAGTAAAATAAAGGGAGATCAAATCTGAGGTAAGCTCACCGGTAATATAAAATGGGGTTAAATAGAGTCATGGAGTCAGAGAGACAACCCGTCCATGCTGACCAAATATCCCAACCCAATCTAGTCCCACCTGCCAGCACCCATATCCCTCCAAACCCTTCCTGTTCATATACCCATCCAAATGCTTCTTAAATTTTGAAATTGTACCAGCCTCCACCACTTCTTCTGGCAGCTCATTCCACACACGTACCATCCTCTGTGTGAAAAGGTTGCCCCTTAGGTCTCTTTTATATCTTGCCCCTTTCACCCTAAACCTATGCCCTCTAGTTCTGTACTCCCCGACCCCAGGGAAAAGACTTTGTCTATTTATCTTATCCATGCCCCTCATGATTTTGTAAACCTCTATAAGGTCACCCCTCAGCCTCCAATGCTCCAAGAAAACCAGCCCCAGCCTGTTCAGTCTGTCCCTATAGCTCAAATCCTCCAACCCTGGCAACATCCTTGTAAATCTTTTCTGAACTCTTTCAAGTTCCACAACATCCTTCTGATAGGCAGGAGGCCAGAATTGCACACAATATTACAACAGTGGCCTAACCAATGTCCTGTACAACTATAACATGACCTCCCAACACCTGTATTCAATACTCTGACCAATAAAGGAAAGCATACCAAACGCCTTCTTCACTATCCCATCTACCTGCGACTCCACTTACAAGGAGCTATGAACCTGCACTCCAAGGTCTCTTTGTTCGGCAACACTCCCTAGGAACTTACCATTAAGTGTATAAGTCCTGCAAAGATTTGCTTTCCCAAAATGCAGCTCCTCGCATTTATCTGAATTAAACTCCATCTGCCACTTCTCAGCCCATTGGCCCATCTGGTTGTAATCTGAGGTAACCCTCTTTGCTGTCCACTACACCTCCAATTTTGGTGTCATCTGCAAACTTACTAACTGTACCTCTTAAGCTTGCACCCAAATTATTTATGTAAATGACAAATATAGAGGACACAGCACCGATCCTTGTGGCACTCCTCTGGTCACAGGCCAGAATCTAAGCTAGCCAGTAATATAAAGGAAGTTTTCATCTGAGGGCAAGCTAGCCAATAAGAAAAGGGACATTAAATCTGAGGGTAAAGTAACCAGTAATATAAAGGGTGATTGAATATGAGTGTAAAGTAGCCAGTAATATACAGGAAGGTTAAATTGAAGGGTAAGCTAGCCAGTAATACAAAGGGACATTAAATCTGAGGGTAAACCAATCAGTAATATAAAGGGAGATTAAATCTGAGGGTAAGAAAGCCAGTAACACAAAGGATGATTAAATCTTAGGGAAACATAACCAGCAATATAAAGGGCGATTACATCTGAGAGTAAGCAATGCAGTAATATACAAAAAGATTTAACCTGATGGTAACCTAGCCAGTAATATAAAGGGAGATTAAATCTGATGGTAAACTAGTCAGTAATATAAAGGGAAATTAAATCTGAGGGTAACCGAGCCAGCAATATAAAGGGAGGTTAAATCTGAAGGTAAAATAGCCAGTAATATAAAGGGATATTAAATATGAGGATAAAACTGTGAGTATTATAAAGGAAGATTAAATCTTAGGGTAAGATAACCAGGAATATAAAGGTCGATTAAACCTGAGGTGAAGCTACCCAGTAATATAAAGGAAGATTAAATCTGTGGGTAAACTAACCTGTGATATAAAGGGAAATTAAGTCTGAGGGTAAACTAACCTGTGATATAAAGGAAGATTTGATCTGAGGGTAAAATTGCCAGTAATATGAATGGACAATAAATCTGACAGTAAGCTTCCCAGTAATATAATGGGAGATTAAATCTGAGGGTAAATTGACCAGTATTATAAAAGGAGATTAAACCTGCAGGGAAACTGGACAATACTATTAGGGAGATTACACCTGAGGGGAAGCTAGGCAGTAATATAAAGGGAGATTACATCTGAGAGTAAAGTATCCAGTACTATAAAGGGAGATTAAATCTGAGGGTAAGATACTCAGTAATATAAAGGGCAATTACATCTTAAGGTAAGGTAGCCAATAATATAAAGGAAAATTAAACTTGAGGATCAGATAGCCAGTAATTTCGAGGAAGATTCAATCTCAGGGTAAACTAGCCAGAAATATAAAAGGAGATTAGATCTGAGAGTAAGATACTAGTATTATAAAGGAAGAATACATCTGAGGTTAAACTAGCCACTAATATAAAGGGAGAATAAATCTTAGGGTAACCTAGCCAGTTATATAAAGGAAATTAAATCTGAGGGGAAGCTAGCCAGTAATAAAAAGGCAGATTAAATTTGAGGGCAAGATAGCCAGGAATATAAAGGGACAAAAAAATCTGTGGGTGAGTTAGCCAGTAATATAAAGGCAGATTAACTCAGATGGTAAACTAGCCAGTAATATGTAAAATGATTAAATCTGAGGGTAAACTATCCAGTAATATAAAGGAAGATTAAATTTGAGGGTAAGGTAGCCAGTAATATAAAGGGAAATTATATCTGAGGGTAAACTAGCCAGTAATATAAAGGGTGATTAAATTTGAGGGTAAAGTAGCCAGTAATATAAAGGGAAATTATATCTGAGGGTAAACTAGCCAGTAATATAAAGGGAGATTAAATCTAAGGGTAAGCTTGCCAGTAATATAAATGAGATTAAATCTCAGGGTCTGCAAGCCTGTAATATAAAGGGAGATTATATCGGAGGGTAAACTAGCCAGTAATATAAAGTGAGAATAAATCTGAGGGTAATATAAAGGGATAATAATTCTGATGGTAAAATAGCAAGGAGTATAAAGGAAGATTAAATCTTTGGGTAAAATAGCCAGTAATGTAAAGGGAGATTAAATTTGAGAGTAAACTGTGCAGTAATACAGAGGAAGATTAAACCTGACAGTAAACTAGCCAGAAATATAAAGGGAGATTAAATCTGAGGATAAAGTAGCCAGTAATATAAAGGAAGGTTAAATCTGAGGATAGGATATCCAGTAACATAAAGGGAGATGAAAACCTGAGGGTAACGTTCCCAGTAATATAAAGGGATATTAAATCTGATGGGAGGCTACCCAGTAATGTAAAGGGAGATTAAATTTGCGGGGAGCTAGCCAGTAACATAAAGGAAGATTAAATCTGAGGGTACGCTAACCAGTAATATAATGGGAGATTAAATCTGTTGTTAAGATAGGTAATAATACAACGGGAGACTAAATCTGAGGGTAAGCTAGCCAGACATATAAAGGGAGACTAAATCAGAGGGTAAGATAGCCAATAATATAAAGGGAGATAAAATCTGAGATTAAAGTAGCCAGTAATACAAAGGGATATTAAATCTGAGGGTGAGATATCGAGTGTTATAAAGGAAGATTAAATCTGAGGGTAAGACAGCCAGTAATGAAAAGGGCGATTAAATCTGAGGGTAAACTAGCCAGTATTATAAAGGAAGGTTACATCTGAGGGTAAGACAGCCAGTAATGAACAGGGCGATTAAATCTGAGGGGAAATGAGCCAGTATTATAAAGGAAGGTTAGATCTGAGGGCAAGGTAGTCTGTGGTATAAACGAAGAATAAATCAAAGGGTAAACGAGCCAGTAATATAAAGGGAGATTAAATCTGCGGTGATCTAGCCAGTAACGTAAAGGAAGATTAAATCTGAGTATGCTAACCAGTAATATAATAGGAGATTAAATCTGTGGTTAAAATATTTAGTAATACAACGAGAGATTAAATCTGAGGGTAAAATAGCCAGTAATATAAAGGGATATGAAATCTGAGGGGAGGTTCCCCAGCAATATAAAGGAAGATTAAATCGAGTATGCTAACCAGTAATATAATGGGAGATTAAATCTGTACTGAAAATATGTAGTAATACAACGGGAGACTAAGTCTGAGGATAAGATCGCCAGTAATATAAAGGGAGATTAAATCTGTGGGTAAACTAGCCAGTAACATAAAGGGATATTACGTCTGAGGGTAAAGTAGCCAGTAATATAAAGAGAGATAAAATCTGAGGAGAAGGTGGCCAGTAATATAATGGAGATTAAATCTGAGGGTAAAATAACGATTAGTAGAAAGGAAGATTAAATCAGAGGGTAAACTAGCCAATAATATAAAGGTATTTTAAATCTGAGGGTAAGATAGCGAGTATTATAAAGGAAGATTAAATCTGAGGGTAAGGTTGCGAGTAATATAAAGTGAGTTTTATTCTGAGGGTAAACTGGCCAGTAATAAAAAAAGGAGATAAAGTCTGAGGGTAAGCTTGCCAGTAATAAAAGGGGAGATTACGTCTGAGGGTAAGGTAGCCAGTGATATAAAGTGAGTTTAATTCTGGGGGTAAACTGGCCAGTAATAAAAAAGGAGATAAAGTCTGAGGGTAAACTAGTCAGTAATACAAAGGGAGATGAAATCTGAGGGTAAATGAGCCAGTAGTTTAAAATAAGAATGCATCTCAGGGTAAGCTAGACAGTAATACAAAGGGACATTAAATTATGTGGGGAGGCTACCCAGTAATATAAAGGAAGATTAAATCTGCGGGGCCCTAGACAGTAATATAATGGGAGATTAAATCTGTGAATAAGCTAGGTAGTAATAAAATGGGAGACTAAATCTGAGGGTACGCTAGCCAGTAATATTAAAGGCGATCAAATCTGAGGGTAAAATAGCCAGTAATATAAAGGGAGATTACGTCTGAGGGTAAGGTAGCCAGTAATATAAAGTGAGTTTCATTCTGAGGATAAACTTGCCAGTAATATAGCGGAATATTAAATCGAAAGGTAAACTAGCCGGTAATATAAATGGAGATTAAATCTGAGGGCAAGGTAGCCTGTGATATAAACGGAGAATAAATCAAAGGATAAACTAGCCAGTAATACAACGCAAGATTAACTCTGAGGGTATAATAACTAGTAATATAAAGGGATTTTAAATCTGAGGGAAAGTTAGCGAGTATTATAAAGGAAGATTACATGTGAGGGTAAAGTAGCCAGTAATATAAAAGGAGATTAAATCTGAGGGTAAACTAGCCAGTAAGGGCCTGTTTCCACACTGTAGGGAATCTAATCTAATCTAATCTAATCCAATCTAATCTAATCTAATCTAATCTCATATAAAAGGAGATTAAATCTGAGGGTAATCTAGCCAGTAATATATAGGGGAGATTAAATCTGAGGGTAAAATAGCCAGTAATATAAAGAGAAATTAAATCTATGGTTAAAGAAGCAAGTAATTTAAAGGGATTTTAAATCTGAGGGTAAGATCGTGAGTATTATAAAGAAAGATTAAATCTGAGGGTAAAGTAGCCAGTAATATCAAGGAAGATTAAATCTGAGAGTAACCTAGCCAGTTAATATAAAGAGAGATTACATCTGAGGTTAAAGTAACCAGTAATATAAAGGAAAATTAAATCTGAGGGTAAACTAGCCAGTAATATAATGACTTTAAATCTGATGGTAAGCAAGCCAGTAATATAACTGAAGATTCAACCTGAGGGTTAGCTAGTCAGTAATATATATGGAGATTAAATCTGAGGGGAGACTGGCCAGTATCATGAAGGAAGATTAAATCTGAGGGCAAGCTAGCCAGTAATATAAAGGGAAATTACATCTGAGGGGAAGCTGGCCAGTATCATAAAGGGATTTTAAATCTGCAGGTAAAATAGTGAGTATTATACAGGAAGATTAAATCTACGGGGAAGCTAGCCAGTAATATAAAGGGAGATACATCTGAGGGATAAGCAGCCAGTAATATAAAGAGTAAACTAGGCAGTAAAAGGAGATTAAATCTGACTGCATTCTACCGAGTAACATAAAGAGGGATTAAACCTGAGGGTAAAACGTCCAGGAATATAAAGAGAGATTAAATCTGAAGGTAAGCTTCCCAGTAAGATAAAGGGAGATTAATTCTGCGGGGAAGCTAGCTAGTAATATAATGGCAGATTAAATATGAGGGGAAGCTAGCCAGTAATGTAGTGGAAGATACACTGGCCAGTAATATACAGGGTGATTAATCTGAGTGTAAGATAGCTAGTAATATAATGGAAGATTAATTCTGAGGGTAAAGTAATCAGCAATATAAAGGATAATTAAATCTGAGGGTAAGCTTGTCAGTCATTTAAAGGCATTAGATCTGACGTTAAGCAAGACAGCATTATTACAGAAGATTAAAGCTGAAGGTAAGATAGACAATAATATAAAGGGAGATTAAATCTGAGGGTAAAATAGTCAGTAATACAACTGGATTCTGGATTAGTGGTGCTGGAAGAGCGCAGCAGTTCAGGCAGCATCCAAGGAGCTTCAAAATCGACTATTCGGGCAAAAGCCCTTCATCAGGAATAAAGGCAGTGAGCCTGAAGCGTGGAGAGATAAGGTAGAGGAGGGTGGGGGTGGGGAGAAAGTAGCACAGAGTACAATGGGTGAGTGGGGGAGGAGATGAAGGTGATAGGTCAAGGGAGGAGAGGGTGGAGTGAATAGGTGGAAAAGGAGATAGGCAGGTAGGACAAGTCCGGACAAGTCATGGGGACAGTTACTGAGCTGAAAGTTTGAAACTAGGGTGAGGTGGGGGAAGGGGAAATGAGGAAACTGTTGAAGTCCACATTGATGCCCTGGGGTTGAAGTGTTCCAAGGCAGAAGATGAGGCGTTCTTCCTCCAGGCATCTGGTGGTGAGGGAGCAGCGGTGAAGGAGACCCAGAACCTCCATGTCCTCGGCAGAGTGGGAGGGGGAGTTGAAATGTTGGGCCACGGGGCGGTGTGGTTGATTGGTGCGGGTGTCCCGGAGATGTTCCCTAAAGCGCTCTGCTAGGAGGCACCCAGTCTCCCCAATGTAGAGGAGACTGCATCAGGAGCAACGGATACAATAAATGATATTAGTGGATATGCAAGTAAAACTTTGATGGATGTGGAAGGCTCCTTTAGGGCCTTGGATAGAGGTGAGGGAGGAGATATGGGCGCAGGTTTTACAGTTCCTGCGATGGCAGGGGAAAGTGCCAGGATGGGAGGGTGGGTCATAGGGGGTGTGGACCTGACCAGGTAGTCACGGAGGGAATGGTCTTTGTGGAAGGCGGAAAGGGGTGGGGAGGGAAGTATATCCCTGGTGGTGGGGTCTTTTTGGAGGTGGCGGAAATGTCGGCTGATGATTTGGTTTATATGAAGGTTGGTAGGGTGGAAGGTGAGCACCAGGGGCGTTCTGTCCTTGTTATGGTTGGAGGGGTGGGTTCTGAGGGCAGAGGTGCGGGATGTGGACGAGATGCGTTGGAGGGCATCTTTAACCATGTGGGAAGGGAAATTGCAGTCTCTAAAGAAGGAGGCCATCTGGTGTGTTCTGTGGTGGAACTGGTCCTCCTGGGAGCAGATACGGTGGAGGCGGAGGAATTGGGAATACGAGATGACATTTTTGCAAGAGGTAGGGTGGGAAGAGGTGTAATCCAGGTAGCTGTGGGAGTCGGTGGGTTTGTAAAAAATGTCAGTGTCAAGTCGGTCGTCATTAATGGAGATGGAGAGATCCAGGAAGGGGAGGGAGGTGTCAGAGATGGTCCAGGTAAATTTAAAGGTCAGGGTGGAATGTGTTGGTGAAGTTGATGAATTGCTCAACCTCCCTGCGGGAGCACGAGGTGGCGCCAATGCAGTCATCAATGTAGCGGAGGAAGAGGTGGGGAGTGGTGCTGGTGTAATTACGGAAGATCAACTGTTCTACATAGCCAACAAAGAGACAGGCATAGCTGGGGCCCATACGTGTGCCCATGGCTACCGCTTTGGTCTGGAGGAAGTGGGACGATTCAAAGGAGAAATTGTTAAGGGTGAGGACCAGTTCGGCCAAAGGAATGAGAGTGTCAGTGGAAGGGTACTGTTGGGGATGTCTGGAGAGGAAAAAACGGAGGGCTTGGAGGCCCTGGTCATGGCGGATGGAGGTGTAGAGGGATTGGATATCCATGGTGAAGATGAGGCGTTGGGGGCCGGGGAAACAGAAGTCTTGAAGGAGGTGGAGGGCATGGGTGGTTTCTTGAACGTACGTGGGGAGTTCCTAGACTGGGGGGGATAGGACAGTGTCGAGGTAGGTAGAGATGAGTTCAGTGGGGCAGGAGCATGCTGAGACAATGGGTTGGCCAGGGTGGTCAGGCTTGTGGATCTTGGGAAGGAGGTAGAACCAGGCAGTGCGGGGTTCCTTGACTATGAGGTTGGAAGCTGTGGGTGGGAGATCAACTGGAGACTACATCTGAGGGTAAACTAGCCTGTGTTATGAAAGGAGATAAAATCTGAGGGTAAGCTAGCCAGTAATATACAGGGTGATTAAATCTGAGTATAAGATAGCATGTAATGTAATGGGAGATTTAATCTGAGGGTAATCACCCCAGTAATATAAAGGGAGACTAAATCTGAGGGTAAGCAAGCCAGTAATATAAAGGGAGATTAAAGCTGAGGGGAAGCTAGTCTAGTAATGTAAAGGAAAATTAAATCTGAGGGTATGCTAAATGCTAACCAGCAATATAATGGGAGATTAAATCTGTTGTTAAGATAGGTAATAATACAACGGGAGACTAGAAATTAAAAGTGAGCAATGGGGTAGAAAATGGCTGCAACCACACTTGGAGAGGGTAGGGTAAGTGTTTTGACATCAGAGGTGGGAGGGTTGTACAGTCATAGAGTCATCGAGTCATACAGCACAGAAACAGACCCTTTAGTCCAACCAGTCCATGCCGAATATAATCCCAAACTAAACTAATCCCACCTAAATCTGAGGGTAAACTAGCCAGTAACATAAAGGGAGATGAAATCTGAGGGTAACGTTCCCAGTAATATAAAAGGATTTTAAATCTGAGGGTAAAACAGCGAGTATTATAAAGGAAGATTACATCTGAGGGTAAAGTAGCCAGTAATATAAAAGAAGATTAAATCTGAGGGTAAGGTTGCCAGTAATATAATGCCAGATTAGCTCTGAGGGTAAAATAGACAGTAATATAAACGGAGCTTAAATCTGAGGGTAAGCAAGCCACTAGTATAAAGGGATATTAAATCTGAGGGGAGGCTACCCAGTGATATAAAGGAAGATTAAATCTGTGGTTAAAATATGTAGGAATACAACGGAAGACTAAATCTGAGGGTAAAATAGCCAGTAATACAACAGGAGATTAAATCTGAGGGTAAAACCTCCAGGAATATAAAGGGAGATTAAACTTGAGGGTAAGCTTCCCTGTAATAAAAAGAGAGATTAATTCTGCGGGGAAGCTAGCCAGTAATGTACAAGCAGATTAAATCTGAGGGGCGGTTACTCAGTAAAGAAACAGAAAATAAGATGGCCAGCAATATACAGTGTGATTAAATCTGAGTATAAGATAGCTAGTAATTTAATGGGAGATTAAATCTGAGGATAAACCACTCTGTAATATAAAGGAAGATTAAATCTGAGGGTAAATTAGCCAGTAATGTAAAGGGAGGCTAAATTTGAGAGTAAACTAGCCAGTAATATAAAGAGACATTACAGCTGAGGTTAAAGTAACCAGCAATACAAAGGAAAGTTAAATCTGAGGGTAAACCAGCAGGTAATATAATGGGAGATTAAATCTTTGGTTAAACTAGTCAGTAATATAAAGGAAGAATAAATATGAGGGTAAACTTGCCAGTATTATGAAGAAGATTAAATCTGAAGGTAAGCTAGCTAGTAATATAAAGGGATTTTAAATCTGAGGGGAAACTAGCGAGTATTATAAAGGGAGATTAAATCTGAGGGTAAAGTAGCCAGTAATATGAGGGGATTTTATGTCTGAGGGTACGCTATCCAGGTATGTTAAGGGAGATTAAATCTAAGGGTAAGATAGGCAATCAAATAAAGGAATTAATGGAGGATTCAGGGCAACCCCCCATGATGGAGGATGGGAAAAATTTCTGGCTGTAACAGCTGCTCCTTTTTTGAAGTATTTTAGCTGCTGGAGGTGATTTCCTCGAATTCCAGGAGCAGCAATTACTGTTTCATATGCTGTTGCATTGTTTTGGAACTTTGGAAATAATAAAAGTCAAAACAACAGCAATTTTAAAAGGGAGAAGAACAGATAAAGGAAGCACATGGTAAGGACAGTGCAGGAGAGAGAGAGAGAGAGAACCTGCACAGTTACCGCCTTTGCTGTTTGGAATTCATGTATCGCTGGACATCGGAATGCGTTTGGGAAAATTAACAAACAGCGAAATTCACAACTAATCTTGGAGGAACTGTTGGGTGAAGTTCACAGAACAGAATCAGATAAGTTAATTGTTGTTTTAAGTGTGACCAATAGTAAGGCTGCAGTAGTGAGTAGAGTGGGTTCTTTCTTGATTATATGCTTTTGGAAATATGTGTCTTGATTAAACTTAAAATATGTCATAACTATTAATTTAATCTGGGGTAATATATTGTAGAGGAATAAGACGGTGGTATTTTCTGAGTCTGTAGATTGTGAAGGAGCAAAAATGGCCTTTAGTACAGTGATCTACCATAAATGCTATTGGATGCAAATCTTATTAGATCGAATGGATTGCTTGGAGAGACAGTTAGAAGTAATGAGGAATTTGCAACAGCAACAGTATGTGATGGATGGCAGTTATAGGAAGGGGGGAAAGTCTCAGATACAGTCACATAGATGGGTTAACTCCAGGACGGGTAAAAGAGGTAGGCACCAATGCAGGAGTCTTTTGTGGATATACCCATTTCAAACAGGTATGCTGATTTGGAAAATGTAGGGGGTGATGGATTCTCAGGGGAATGTAGCACGAACAACCAGGTTTCTGGTATTGAGACTGGGTCTAATGCAATGAGGGGTACGTCGGCTTCCAAGAGATCAACTGTGTGAGGGGATTCTGTAGTCCGAGGTACAGACATATGTTTCTATGGCCAGCAGCGGCAAAGCAGAATGGTGTGTTGTTTCCCTGGTGCCAGGATCAAGGATGTCTCAGAGAGGGTGCAGAATGTTCTCACAGGGGAGAGGGGCCAGCAGGAGGTCATTGTCTACATTGGAACCAACGACATAGGAAGGGAAAAGGTTGAGATTCTGAAGGGTGATTACAGAGAGGCAAAAATGTAAAAACGAGGTCCTCGAGAATAGTAATATCTGGATTACTCCCAGTGCTACGAGCTAGTGAGGGCAGGAATACGAGGACAGAGCAGATGAATGCATGGCTGAGGAGCTGGTGTATGGGAGAAGGATTCACATTTTTGGATCATTGGAATCTCTTTTGGGGTAGAAGTGACCTGTATAAGAAAGATGGAATGCATCTAAATTGGAAGGGGACTAATGTACTGGCAGGGAAATTTGCTAGAGCTGCTCGGGAGGATTTAAACTAGTAAGGTGGGGGGGGGGGGGGGGGGGGGGGGGGTGGGGGGTGGGGGGTGGGGGTGGGACCCAAGGAGATAGTGAGGAAAGAGATCAATCTGAGACGGGTACAGCTGAGAACAGAAGTGAGTCAGACAGTCAGGGCAGGCAGGGATAAGGTAGGAATAATAAATTAAACTGCATTTATTTCAATGCAAGGTGCCGAACAGGGAAGGCAGATGAACTCAGGGCATGGTTAGGAACATGGGACTGGGATATCATCGCAATTATGGAAACATGGCTCAGGGATGGGCAGGACTGGCAGCTTAATGTTCCAGGATACAAATGCTACAGGAAGGTTAGAAAGGGAGGGAAGAGAGGAGGGGGAGTGGCATGTTTGATAAGGGATAGCATTACAGCTGTGCTGAGGGAGGATATTCCCGGAAATACATCCAGGGAAGTTATTTGGGTGGAACTGAGAAATAAGAAAGGGATGATCACCTTATTGGGATTGTATTATAGACCCCCCCCAATAGTCAGAGGGAAATTGAGAAACAAACTTGTAAGGAGATCTCAGCAATCTGTAAGAATAATAGGGTGGTTATTGTAGGGGATTTTAACTTTCCAAACAGAGACTCAGATTGTCATAGTGTTAAGGGTTTAGATGGAGAGGAATTTGTTAAGTGCATACAAGACAATTTTCTGATTCAGTATGTGGATGTACCTACTAGACAAGGTGCAAAACTTGACCTACTCTTGGGAAACAAGGCAGGGCAGGTGACTGAGGTGTCAGTGGGGGAGCATTTTGGGGCCAGTGACCATAATTCTATTTGATTTAAAATAGTGATGGAAAAGGATAGACCAGATCTAAAAGTTGAAGTTCTAAATTGGAGAAAGGCCAATTTTGACAGTGTTAGGCAAGAACTTTTGAAAGCTGATTGGGGGCAGATGTTTGCAGGTAAAGGGACGGCTGGAAAATGGGAAGCTCTGATCTCCAGCATCTGTAGTCCTCACTTTCTCCTATCTATTTCCCTACAGTCTATATCTTCCATATCCTTTTCCACAGTAAATACTGATGCAAAATATTCATTTAGTATCTTCCCCATTTTCTGTGCCTTGCTAATCTTTGAGGGGCCCTATTCTCTCTCTACTTACCCTTTGTCCTTAATGTATTTGTAAAAACCCTTTGGATTCTCCTTAATTCTATTTGCCAAAGCAATCTCATGTCCCCTTTTTGCCCTCCTAATTTCCCTCTTAAGTATACCAGTGGTGATTGGAGGGGCGGGGTTCCAGGGCGGAGGAGCGAGAAGTGGAGGAGATGCGGTGGAGAGCATCGTCAACCATGTCTGAGGGGAAATCGTGGTTTTTGAAGAAGGAGGTCATCTCGGTTGTTTCGTATTGGAACTGGTCCTCCTGGGAGCAGATGCGGCGGAGGCGAAGGAATTGGGAAAATGGGATGGCGTTTTTACAGGGGGCAGGGTGGGAGGAGGTGGAGTCTAGGTAGCTGTGGGAGTTGGTCGGTTTATAGTAAATGTCCTTGTTGAGTCGGTCACCCGAGATAGAAATGGAAAGGTCTAGGAAGGGGAGGGAGGAGTCTGAGACGGTCCAGGTAAATTTGAGGTCGGGGTGGAAGGTGTTAGTAAAGTGGATGAACTGTTCTACTTCCTTGTGGAAGCACGAGGTAGCACCGATACAGTCATCGATGTAGCGGAGGAAAAGGTGGGGGATGGTGCCAGTGTAGCTGCGGAAGATGGACTGTTCCACATATCCAACGAAGAGGCAGGCATAGTAAGGCATTCGACAAGGTTCCCCATGGGAGACTGGTTAGCAAGGTTAGATCTCATGGAATACAGGGAGAACTAGCCATTTGGATACAGAACTGGCTCAAAGGTAGGAGACAGAGGGTGGTGGTGGAGGGTTGTTTTTCACACTGGAGGCCTGTGACCAGTGGAGTGCCACAAGGATCAGTGCTGGGTCCTCTACTTTTTGTCATTTACATAAATGATTTGGATGCGAGCATAAGAGGTACAGTTAGTAAGTTTGCAGATGACACCAAAATTGGAGGTGTAGTGGACAGCGAAGAGGGTTACCTCAGATTACAACGGGATCTGGACCAGATGGGCCAATGGGCTGAGAAGTGGCAGATGGAGTTTAATTCAGATAAATGCGAGGTGCTGCATTTTGGGAACGCTGAATGGCCTGGACAGAGTAGATGTTGGGGAGATGTTTCCTTTGGTAGAAAAGACTAAAACTCAGGGGCATATCCTGAGAGTAAAGGGAAAACCTTTTAGAATGAAGATAAGGAGGAACTTCACCCAGAGAGTGGTGAATCTATGGAATTCACTGCCACAGAAGGCTGTGGAGGCCAGGTCACTGAGTATACTGAAGACAGAGATAGATAGTTTCTTGAGTATCAAGGGGATCAAAGGTTACAGGGAGAAAGTGGGAGAACGGAATTGAGAAACTTATCAGCCATGATTGAATGGCAGAGCAGACTCGATGGGCTGAATGGCCTAATTTCTGCTCCGATGTCTGGTAGTCTTATTGTCTTAATTGCTCACATTTGATCATATCCCTCTAAATCCTTCCTATCCATGGACCTATCTAAATGTTTGTTAAATGTTGTTACTGTACCTGCCTCAACCACTTTCTCTGGTAGCCCAGTCCATACACACAACTCACTGTGTGAAGACATTGCCCCTCAGCTCCTCCTTAAATCTTTCTGCCTCACTTTAAATCTATGCACTCTAGTTTTCAATTCCCTATTCCTGGAAAAAATGACTATAAACATCGATCCTACCTGTGCCCCTCCTGATGTTATACACTTCAATAAGGTCATCCTTCATTCTTCTACAGTCCAAGGAATAAACATCTATCCTGGCCAACCTCTCCCGATAGCTCAGGCCTATGAGCTCCTTGCAACATCCTTGGAAATCTTCAAAGTGGACCACCACCACTGGATGTTTACCCTCCCATTCCAAGTTTCTCTGCAGCCCAGATGAGATATCCCGAACCCAAGCACCAGGCAGACAACTGGAAGTAGCTGAGTGGTCAGCATGGACCAGTTTGGGCCGAAGGGACTGTTTCTAGTTGTATTACTCTATGACTCTATGAGGAAGAATTTCTTCCATCAGAGAGTTGTGAACCTGTGGAATTCTCTCCCACAGGAAGTTGAATACATACTGCTGTAGGATCATCTCCTGAAAGCAATCGATAATTGCCTGTCACTCACTGCCCCTTACATTATTACAATTCCTACTCAATGTAAAACATAGCAACTTTTCACTTTGTTAAAGTGCTCGGAGAACCGAGATAGGCTGCAACCTCCATTTTGTTTGCTATGGTGAGTTTATTGGGGAGAGCCCAGTGAGATTTCCCTTCTATCTTGCCAAATGTGTCTTATTAACTATCGACCTTTTACTTTAAGGTGTCCCTCACATCCAATGTTAGTGTTACCTTATCACACGCCACCCCAGCCACCCAGCAGCTATGTCGCAGAAGATGAGCACCCCTTTGGGCCTGGGCTATTGTTAAAAGCTCTCTGTGTACCTCAATAAGCAGTGTCAGTCTGGAACTGCCCTACCCAGTACCTGGTATTTGCCCTGGCCATGGTGGACAGGTGGTAATAGGTGCCCCACTTTGTGAGCAGGGACCTGAAGGTCCTAACAGACAGAGGACTTCCCCCCTCCCCTCGGATCTGCAATGGAGGCCATGACTCCAGAACCAGGAATAAAGCCAGAAATGACACACTAACCCCAGCAGACCCAGACACATAAACAGCAAAATGGGACAGAACACCAGCACTTCACCAGAGGCTCACTGCTGATCTTACCGAGAATGTTGGTGGAACGTCTGAGAACGAACTTACCAGCTCAGCGAGCAAACCTACAACCTCATCCACAACCTGAGCTACAAGCCTTCTCGAATGGAAGTTATATGAGCTTAGTATCGCTGGCTGGGAGGGTAAAGCACACAAAGGCAAGGCAAGGGAATGCAAGGCAGTGATGCTGGTCGTATCCAGGCCGGCTCAGACTGAGTGAGCACTAAGACAGTGAGTGAAAAGTCTGGATGTGCAGCCTGGCCCAGTGAACCCTGAATATGCAGCATCTTTGTTGTAACATTACACTGAGATCTTCCAGTATAGCTGGAGATGCACAAATGTCCTGTCTTAGAGGTTAGCACATATCGGATACCAATGTCCATTTGAAGTCGGCTATACTTGGCTGGTGCCCATGAAGATGTTCGTGCCTGTTGTCCAATTTGGAGATTCTCCAGATCAGTGGTGAACAGAATGAACCAGGTACCCGCTCTGCTTTCCTTGTTGAGATTTCTCAATATCCAATTGGTTTGGCTCATTTGGTAAGACAGGAAGTGGAATAATAATGAGGCATGTTTGGCTGTCAACACGGCATACTCCCCTTTACTGGGCAACTCCTCACTGCCTAGCGCGAAAGTACTCCATATGCCAGATCATTCCTTCGTGGGACAGCTTCTCCAAATGAATACCAACTCCCTGCCTCCTATCCTGTGTCAGTCATCAAAAGCATGAAAGATGGTGTGAGATGGTCTGAATATTGAGAGAGGCTTCACCAGACGCCTTTTCCAATTCTGCCAGCCATTTTACTGTGGCCTACATCAGTCAGGTTCTGCCAATAGGCTCCATGGTCTCCCTTTCTACATTACAGGGAGAGGTGGGGGAGTGAGGAGAATGTAGAGAGAATAAGGACAAAGGGTAGGAGAGAGGGAGGAGGTATTAATTTGTACAAGGTCTCCAGCCAGGGAATAGTCTGCTGCATGAATTGGTTCTGGACACTGTTTCTTTTAAGAGGGAACTTTAACCAAGTCAGTACAGGGCTATGGAGGAACAGCGGAGCAGTGGCCTTCTTCCATTGCTTTAGGGTTTTTATTGAGCCTAGACTCTCTCTGACTCTATAATCTCCTCTAGATCTCAGCCCTCTAAGGTATCTGTACTTCTCCAATTCTGACTTCAAGGCCATCCTCAATCTCAATCTCTTCACCGTCAGTTACACTGCCTTCATCTGTCAAAGCCTCAACCTGGAGAATTTCCTTCCTAGTTCTCCACGTCCCCACTGTCTTTGAGACATTGCATCAAACTCAGGCCAAGTGATTTCTTATACATCCCAACAGCTCCTGATATGACTCAGTGTCACCTTTTCAGCTCCTGTAATGTGTCTTGGATATTACTCCTCTTGCTCATCTGCAATCCTTTCCTTCCTCTGAAAATGGTTTCACATTTCTTTGCTTTGATTTCCATTTGGCCCAGGAATATTTATTTTCACGGTACGTTTGGAGCATCCTCACATTTCTCCTTCAGTGTTTTCCCTTCTCGGAGGAACATCTCAGCACTTCCAGGAGATCAGATCGAGGCAAGATGTTCCAATCCCCAGCATTCTGCTCAGCCTCGCCAACTCCACGATGGATGCTGCCATTATACACACTGGAAGCATGAAGACTGAATATCACTTAATTGGATAAAGATTGCAGAACAAAGGGATTTACAAGTCCTTGTACATGAATCACATAAAGCTAGAATCAAAGTTCTCAGGTAGTAGGGAAGGCAAATGGACTGTCAGTCTTTATTTAGAGTCATAGAGTCATAGAGATGTACAGCTTGGAAACAGACTCTTCGGTCCAACCCGTCCATGCCGACCAGACATCCCAACCCAATCCACTTCCACCTGCCAAACCTGGCCCATATCCCTCCAAACCCTTCCTATTCATATACCCATCCAAATGCCTCTTAAATGTTGCAATTGTACCAGCCTCTACCACTTCCTCTGGCAGCTCATTCCATATATGTACCACCCTCTGTGTGAAAAAGTTGCCCCTTAGGTCTCTTTTATATCTCTCCCCTCTCACCCTAAACTTATGCCCTCTAGTTCTGGACTCCCCAACTCCAGGGAAAAGACTTTGCCTATTTATCCTATCCATGCCCCTCATCATTTTGTAAAACCTCTATGAGGTCACCCCTCAGCCTCCGATGCTCCAGGGAAAACAGCCCAGCCTGTTCACCCTCTCCCTGTAGCTCAGATCCTCCAACTCTGGCAACATCCTTGTAAATCTTTTCTGAACCCTTTCAAGTTTCACAATATTTTTCCGATAGGAAGAAGACCAGAATTGCATGCAATATTCCAACAGTGGCCTAACCAATGTCCTGTACAGCCGCAACATGACCTCCCAACTCCTGTACTCAGTACTCTGACCAATAAAGGAAAGCATACCAAAGCATCTTCACTATCCTATCTACCTGCGACTCCACTTTCAAGGAGCTATGAACCTGCACTCCAAGGTCTCTTTGTTCAGCAACACTCCCAAGAACCTTACCATTAAGTGTATAGGTCCTGCTAAGATTTGCTTTCCCAAAATGCAGCACCTCGTATTTATCTGAATTAAACTCCATCTGCCACTTCTCAGCCCATTGGCCCACCTGGTCCAGATCCTGTTGTAATCTGAGGTAACCTTCTTCACTGTCCACTACACCTCCAATTTTGATGTCATCTGCAAACTTACTAACTGTATCTCTTATGCTCACATCCAAATCATTTATGTAAATGGCAAAAAGTAGAGGGCCCAGCACCGATCCTTGTGACACTCCACTGGTCACAGGCCTCCAGTCTGAAAAACAACCCTCCCCCACCACCCTCTGTCTAAGCAGGGGCTAGTCACACCACAGCTGGAAAACTGTGAACAGTTTTGGCCCCTTACCTGTATAAAAATATACTGGCATAGGGGGCGGTCCAGAAAATGTTCATCTTGGAAACAGAGAGTCCATTTTATGAGATTGAGTATGTTGGGCCTGTACTCATTTGATTACAGAAGAATAACAGGCGATCTTATTTTAACACATGAGCTTCTTAGTGGACTTGACAGGATAGATGTGGAAGGGTTGGTGATTTTCCCCTTGTGGAGAATCTAGGACCAGAGGTACATTATGTTAGAATGAAGGAATACTCATTTAAGAACAAGATGGAGGGTTATGACTTGTGGACAGCTGTTGAAGCTGGGTTGTTAACTACATTCAAGGCTGAGAAACACAGCTTTTTAATCAGGGAAATCAAGAGTTATGGGGAAATGCAGGAAAGTGGAGTTGAGGGTTATCAGATTCATGATGATTGAATGACAGAGCAGACTCGGTGAACTGAATGATCTCCTTCTGTTCCTCCATCGTGTGGTCCTACAACATCTCTGGAGTAGGACCTGATGAAGAAGAAAACGTAATCCCCACACGGGCACATGCTGCTATCAGTGATTCCTTCTACCTTCTCAATATCAGGTGAAAGCAACTAGAGTTCAGTCAGACAAGCTGCAGAATCAGGAAATACTGCAATAGAATGAGCATGTCACTGTGGTGCTCCCATCACTGATACAGACATCACCTCCTCCAAATGTCAGCCCTATTCCCTCTCTGACTGGTGAGTGATCCTCATGCTGCCTGACCTGCTGCGCTTTTCCAGCAACACATTTTCAGCTCTGATCTCCAGCATCTGCAGTCCTCACTTTCTCCTCGAGTGATCCTCATGACTTGGCATTAGGAACTGATCTTGACAATGTTGAGTTCTCTGGGATTTTTCATCAAGAGGGTTTGGTGTGTGTGGGATGTGGAAATGCTGCTGAAATCGGGAAGCCAGATCTAATCTAACAATTTCCATGGGGAATCTTAATCTCCCACTATTACAGCAATGTTTTGGAAGACTTCACAGTTTGAGATCAGGTCATAAGGCTTTATGTTCAATTAATGCACAATTTAAAATTACATTTGTCAATTGACATTGGAGTATTCATACAGCACTAACCCTAACCGTACCACAACAGTTTAAAATGTCACAACACTTACAGAGTATCACTGCAGTGATAAGCATCCCCAAGGACAGCAGGATGGAGACACCCAGGAGAATGTAGATAATGAGAGGTGACCATTTTCCTTGGATAGACTCTGTTGATTGAACACCTCCACGATCTGTAAAGTGCAAGAGAAGGTCATCACTGAAAGGGTCAGAGGAGCCCACTTTGTGAACATGAGTGCAAACCCTTTCTCGTTTGGTGCTGGAGTAGAGATATTAAATCAACTGTCTCACTTTGATGAAATAATGTAAAATGATTCATGGAGAATGTACTGTAATTCACTAAACTGCCAGATAAATTCACACTTTGGGATAAGTGCACAATTCCAACAGGGATCCTGTGGAGTAACATACATTTCTCTCAAGTACTTACTGTAATAAATTACATGCAACTTCATGTCTTACTGAGCCTTTTCAGAGGTAAGGATCAGTCACATTGTTCCAGTTTGAATTCTCATGCAGACTGGAGGAGACATGGCTCATTAATCTGCCATTCCTTTCTCCATGCAAACCCGCCTTGCATTTTTCTCTGGAGAACATCATTAAAGTGTTTCCCTGTTTGCTGTGTTCATCCAACTTCCTGCTTGTCTCCCCTGAATTTCTTGACAGAAGAATTTGTTTTCCACTTCTCCAAGATAGTGCTAGCATGATGTCCCTCCCTTTCCTTGGCTTCAACTCATTTGGGCCTTGGGTATCGACAGGAGCTAGTCCTCCCTGTCTGATACTCTCAGAGGTGATGACAATGTCAGTATCTGGGTCCATAACAATGAGTGCCACATTGTTTGATCCTGTTCGTGTATCAGCAGGTTTATTTTCCAATGGGTTTCCCCATCGGTACCCAAGTATGCAACAATTCTTCAGAATCTGAAAACTGTAAACCATTGTGTTTGTGTAAATGCTATACTCAAGGGAGTAGGGGAAATGGAACAGGTGCATTTTGGACATATGCAATTTAAGCTAACCATAGAAAGTTTGTGTGATATGTTGTGAAAGAAAATGTGAGGGGGAGGGTGGGGGGTGGTGTTAGACAGGGTCGGGGGAGGGTGGGGGGGGCGGTGTTAGACAGGGTCGGGGGAGAGTGGGGGTGGTGGTGTTAGACAGGGTCAGGGGTGGGTGGGGGGGCAGTGTTAGACAGGATGGGGGTGGACGGGGGGGCAGTGTTAGACAGAGTCGGAGGGTGGGTGGGGGGGGCGGTGTTAGACAGGGTCGGGGGGAGGGTGGGAGGTGGTGTTAGACAGGATGGGGGGTGGGTGGGGGGGCAGTGTTAGACAGAGTCGGGGGGTGGGTGGGTGGGGGCGGTGTTAGACAGGGTCGGGGAGAAGGTGGGAGGATGTGTTAGACAGGATCGTGCGGAGGGTGGGGGGGGCGGTGTTAGACAGGATGGGGGGTGGGTGGGGGTGTAGTGTTAGACAGAGTGGGGGGTGGGAGGGGTGAGGCGTTAGGGTCGGGGAGGGCGGGGGCGGTGTTAGACAGGGTCGGGGGAGGGTGGGAGGCGGTGTTAGACAGGATGGGGGGTGGGTGGGGGGGGTAGTGTTAGACAGAGTCGGGGGGTGGGTGGGGGGGGCGGTGTTAGACAGGGTCGGGGGAGGGTGGGGGGGGCGGTGTTAGACAGGGTCGGGGGAGGGTGGGAGGCGGTGTTAGACAGGGTCGGGGAGGGTGGGGGGGGTAGTGTTAGACAGAGTCGGGGGGTGGGTGGGGGGGGGCGGTGTTAGACAGGGTCGGGGGGAGGGTGGAAGGCGGTGTTAGACAGGGTCGGGGAGGGTGGGGGGGGTAGTGTTAGACAGAGTCGGGGGGTGGGTGGGGGTGGCGGTGTTAGACAGGGTTGGGGAGGGTGGGGGGGTAGTGTTAGACAGAGTCGGGGGGTGGGTGGGGGGGGGCAGTGTTAGACAGAGTCGGGGGAGGGTGGGAGGCGGTGTTAGACAGGGTCGGGGAGGGTGGGGGGGGTAGTGTTAGACAGAGTCGGGGGGTGGGTGGGGGGGCGGTGTTAGACAGGGTTGGGGGGCGGTGTTAGACAGGGTCGGGGGGAGGGCGGGGGCGGTGTTAGACAGGGTCGGGGAGAAGGTGGGGGGATGTGTTAGACAGGATCGTGTGGAGGGTGGGGGCCGGTGTTAGACAGGGTCGGGGGCTGGGCGGGGAGTGGTTTTAGACGGGGTCGGGGGGTAGGCGGGGGGCTGTGTTAGACAGGGTTGGTGGGAGGGTGGGGGGGGCGGTGTTAGACAGGGTCGGGGGAGGGTATGGGACGGTGTTAGGGTCAGGGGGAGGGCGGGGGTTGGTGTTAGACAGGGTCGGGTGGTGGGTGAGGGGCGGTGTTAGACAGGATCAGGGAGGGTCGGGGGGGTGGTGTTAGGCAGGGTCGGGGGTGGGCTGGGGGCGGTGTTAGACAGGGTCGGGGGGTGGGTGGGGAGCAGTGTTAGACAGGGTCGGGGGTGGGTGTGAGGGCGGTGTTAGGATCGGGGGGTGGGTGGGGGGCAGTGTTAGACAGGGTCGGGGGGTGGGTGGGGAGCAGTGTTAGACAGGATCGGAGGTGGGTGGGGGCAGTGTTAGACAGCGTCGGAGGAGGGTGTGAAGGCGGTGTTAGACAGGGTTGGGGGTGGGTGGGAGGCAGTGTTAGATAGGGTTGTGGGATGGTGTTGAGACTGGGCGGGGGGTGGTTTTGGTTGGGGTTGTGGGATGGTGTTGAGACTGGGCGGGGGGGTGGTTTTGGTTGGGGTTGTGGGATGGAGCTGAGACCGGGCAGGGGGTGTGGTTTTGGATGGGGTTGTGGGATGGTGTTGAGACCGGGCGGGGGTGGTGGGTTGTGGTTTTGGACAGGGTTGTGGGTGAGAGTGCTCACGTGCTGTGCTGCTGCCTTATCTCCTGAACAGGGAGCAGACTTTACAGAAAACTCCAAGCCCCAGAGGAAAGGCATTGAATCGAAGAACCGAATAATCAATTATCTGAACAAAATAGTGCCCGCCCATCTCGTTCGGGTCATCGAGGTTCCTTTGTATTTGGAAAATGCAAGATTTTTTGGCCATAAATAAGGTGACATGACAATAACCTTGACATGAGATTGACTTTTACACGTATTCTGAGTGTTTGTTTGTCATCAGAGAAACATAACAGGAACAACGAATCAGCCAGAAGGGAAAAAAGCAGCATTCGGTTTAATGAAGAGAAGGGTAATATCCCAGAGAAGTAGTGAACATGTACAATCTACCTCCCATGTGAGGTCAGAAGTGGGAATGTTCACTGATAATGTTCACAGCACAATGTTCAGCACCATTCATGATTCCAGACACTGAAGCAGTCCTTGTTCAAATTCAACAAGTTCTGGACAATATCCAGGCTTGGGCTGACAAGTGGTAAGTGACATTCACACCACATAAAGACCAGGCAATGACCATCTCCACGCAGAGACAATCTAACCATTACCCTCTGCCATTCAATGATGCTTCCATCAAAGAATCCCCCTCGATCAGCATCCTGGATTTTACCATTTACCATAAACTGAGCTGGACTCACCATATCAATGCAATGATTACAAGAACAGGTCTGGGCCAGACATACTGTGGTGAGTAGTCTGCCTCCTGACTCTCCAAAGCCTGTCCACCATCTACAATGCAGCAGTGTGATGGAACACTCCCCACTTGCCTGGATGGGTGCAGTCCCAACAACACTCAAGAAGCTTGACCCCCTCCAGGACAAAACAGCTTGCTGGATTGGCACCACAAGCACAAACTTTCAGCCACTCCACTCACCAAAGCTCAACAGCAGGACTGTGCACTATTTGACAGAATTGTACTCCAGCACAATCTGTAACCTCATGGCCTGCATATCCCCCATTCAATCATTACCAATAAGTCATGGGATCAAACCTGGTTCAATGGAGAGTGCGGGAGGGTACGCCAGGAGTATCACCAGGTATACCTGAAGTTGAGGGGAAGCCACCAAACAGGATTACTAGCACACCAAACAGCATAGGCAACAAGTGATAGACAGAGCGAAGTGATCCCATGACCGACGGATCAGATCGAAGCTCTGCAATCCTGCTATATCCAGTCAGGAAGAGTGGTGGGTGATTAAATAATTCATGGAGGAGGAGGCTCCACACATATCCCCATCCTCAATGATCCAGCACATCAGTGTAAAAGATAAGGCTGTAGTTTTCATAGCAATCTTCAGTCAGAAGTGCGAGTGGATGATCCGTGGTCTCTAACATCACAGATACCAGGCTTCAGCCAATTCAATTCACTCCACGTGATATCAAGAAAATGGATAGTGCAACGGCAAAGGTCCTGATAACATCCTGGCAATAGGACTGAAGACTTGTGCTCCAGAACTTGCCGCTCCCTGAGCCAAGCTGTTCCAGTAGAGTTACAACACTGGCATCTACCCGACAATGCGGAAAATTGCCCAGATATGCCCTATACATAAATAGCAGGACAAATCCAACCTGGCCAATTGCCGCCACATCAGTTTACCCTTGATCATCAGTAAAGTGTTGGAAAGGGTCATCAACAGTGTTATCAAGCAGCACCTGCTCAGCAAGAACCTGCTCAGTGATGCCCAGTTTGGGTTCCCCCAGCGTCACTCAGCTCCTGACCTCATTACAGCCTTGGGTCAAACATGGACAAAAGAGCTGAATTCCAGAGGGGAGGGAAGGGGAGACATTAAGGCTGAATTAAACCAAGTGTGGCATCAAAGAGCCCTCGCAAAACTGGAATCAATGGGTATCAGGGGGCAATACCATGTTCCACAAGTGAAAAAAAGTGGCATAGTGAGTGTGCCAATGCCCCTAGTAATATCCTTGTCCATGCTCGTGGGTACCGTTGGTACATGGGGAATGTGCTGTTGGAAGAGTATCTCTGGAAAATGATTACAATTGGCCAATGTATGGTATGTAACTGACATCAAAAGAAAGCAAGTAGAGCAAGTGGTGGAATGCATTCCCATGAAATAAATAAGATCACTGATGGTGATGGGCAGATCTTTGCTTTGCTTTGTGGGCGGCATGGTGGCACAGTGGTTATAGCACTGCTGCCTCACAGCGCCAGAGACCCGGGTTCAATTCCCGCCTCAGGCGACTGACTGTGTGGAGTTTGCACATTCTCCCCGTGTCTGCGTGGGTTTCCTCCGGGTGCTCCGGTTTCCTCCCACAGTCCAAAGATGTGCAGGTCAGGTGAATTGGCCATGCTAAATTGCCCATAGTGTTAGGTAAGGGGTAGATATAGATGTAGGGGTATGGGTGGGTTACGCTTCGGCGGGGCGGTGTGGACTTGTTGGGCCGAAGGGCCTGTTTCCACACTGTAAGTAATCTAATCTAATCTAATCTAATCTACCATGGGCTACTGTCACTTCCACCCTTAATCTAGGTTACTTGTTGCATCTGGTAATGGTTACTGTGAAGGAAGGACTCGTGCCAGCGCAGAAATCTCAAGTCTATTGTCTGTAAAGTGACACACCGCTGATGTGTCACACAAGCACGTCTTGTTCATTTGTGGATGTACAACTCAGCTTTGAGGACAGATTTATCCACCATAAATGCAGAGTACAATTATTGTTGGAGGAACAGGAACAGAGAGTGTGGATGGCCCACTGGTGATGGAGAAACACCTTCAGGTTTTGTTGAAATATAAGGAACCAATAATTCCAGGGAAGCACCATTACCTCAGAAGGCGATGGCCTTGATAGGTTATCACAGGATTTGTAATCCAGGGAACTAGGTAATGTGCTGGGGATCCATGTTCAAATCGAATTCTTGGCAGATTAGTGCGATACTGTCTCAGTGTGAAATGCTGGAATACATTCTGCACTAACCATCTGTGACACTCAGTACCCTTTTGTTTACCAGATGGAAGCAAAGAATGGGTGTGTTTCTCATGTGGGACATGGCAAAGGTATCAGGGAGATATCATCAGGTGGTCTTGGATTGCGGTGGTTCTGATCTCTGAAGTTTGTATCACATTTAACTCACTTGCACTCATTGCTTCGACTTTTGAGTACAGGAGTTGGGAGGTCATGTTGAGGTTAATCCAAGTTGTACATTGAATAAAGAGCATTTCTCAATCAGACACTTCCCTCCTCGTCAATTCTTCAATGTTTCACTATCTCCTCCTCAACGTCTTCACTTCAAGATCTTCCTCAAGGATTTCAGAGTGAGTCAATAACTCCGTCAGTTAAAGGGATGGTCACACTATTTTTCTGACCAATTGGTTTATTTCATTGTTCACAACATTGAACATTGGTGAGGCCACATCTGGAGCACTGAGTCCAGTTCTGGTTGCTCAGTTATGGAATAGTTGTAATTGAATTGGATACGGTTCAGAAACGATTTCCCAAGATGTTGCCAGGGATGAAGGATTTGAGATATCAACATAGACTGGAAAGGCTGTAACTCTTTTCACTGGAGCGGAGGAGGTTAAGGGGTGACCTTATAGAAGTTCATAAAATCATGACGAGTATAGAATGGCAGGTGTCTTTTCCTGAGGCTGGTACATTTCAAGATTAAAGGGGATTTTTTTTTATGAGAGGAGAAAGATAAAAAAAAACGTAAGGGGCAAATTCCTTACACAGAGAGTGGTTTGAATGTGACATTAACTTCCAGAGAAAGTGATGGATATGGGTACAGTTATAATGTTTAAAAGACATTTGGATAAGTGCATGAACAAGGAATGTTTGGAGGGATATGGACCATTAGCGGCCAAGTGGGACTAGTTTATTTTGGGATTATGTTTGACATGGACTGGTTGGACCGAGGGGTCTGCAGTTTCCATACTGTCTGACTCCATGTGAAATCAGAATTGTCAATGTGATCAATTAGTATATTGAAGTGCTGTGGATGTTACACTGTATAGTAAAAGAGATTGAACTATTTGGTTCTTTATTCTCACGGTGTGTTCTCATGAAGTACTCGGGGAACAGAGATCCCTCTGAAACAAACCTGTACTGGGGAAACCTTCACAGAGATCATGAGATATCTGTCCCCCCCAGAAATCAATTCCAACAGTTCATCCATCCTGTTTTCCATATCATCATAGACACCCCTTTGTATCATTCCCCCCTCTCCTCCCCTTTACATTAAACTGTCAATGCTGGAATGTTTTAACATTAGACCTAACGGTCATGCACTTGCTGAGATCACAGACATTCATTAACAGCAGCTTAACGATCAAAAACTGCACAAGAATTAACATGACAAAATGTATGGGTCATACAAAACAGATACATATCATCAGTTATTGTGTCATCTGCATCAATAAAAAAACAAAGACCACATTTCTCAATCAGCCACCTCCCTCCTCGTCAATTCTTTAATGTTTCACTATCTCCCCCTCAAAATCTTCAAATTCTTCCTCATGGATTTCAGTGTGAGTCAATAACACCATCAGTTAAAGGGATGGTCACACTGCTTTTCTAACCAATTGATTTATTTCATTGTTTGTTCACAACACAAACAGTTAAAAAGGATGGTCACTGAAGAGTGTCTGACCATATTATGTTATCTCACTGATCAGCTCTAAAATCCATCAATTCTGAAGAAGTGGAATTTACTGACAACTCTTTGTCTCAAACAATGAGAAATATTTACAGGTGAGTTACTGAAGGTGAATTTACAAAGATTGAGTAACCTGTACAATAATGACCAGATTATGGATGTTTACCTGATATTAGGTTTTGCTGTTTCCTGTCTTGTTTCAGTTGATCATAATTCAGATTGGTGTAAATGTTGTCCAGCTCCATGTTCTCACTCAGAGGATCTTCATGCCTTTAGCAACAACTAGAGAAAAGCAACGTTTTTCTCAGTTTTAGTTCCTACTTTCTTGTGTAAACCACATTCATAGATTGTGTCTGGGTTAACTTGCAACAGTTTCCTCTACCATCACTGATGCAACTGAATTTGCTTAATGTGCTTAAAAGGAAAATACCACTTCTGTAATCCGATGCTAAGAATGCAATTGGACTTTCTTTATAACTTAATTTTCCTGTGTCCAACAGGGCAAGGACAGCAGAAACTTGGGAACACTACAACTTCAAAGTTCCTCTCCAAGCCTGTTACTCACCATCCTGTTACATCACGGGGTAAACCCTCCTGCTTCATTTAAACCAGCAACACAGAGATGATTTATCCCATGCAGGATTCTGTGAAAATTTGAGAATTAAAGTAAATACTAACAATTTTGTGTCTTAAAGTATAACAGAGAATAATTAACTAACAACTAATCACAACTTCTTCCTCTAGTGTATCTTTTACTTTCCATTATGTAATACTAGTCCAATAAAACCTCAGATTAAGATTTACCAAAAGTTCAAGTTTTCAAAACCTTCTGGTTGTTGAATCTTCTATTTGAATCTTCCTCGATCCTCTTTTCTTCTTCTAAGGGATTATGCTACACAAGTTACTGATGCATAAAGGTAACTTTAAGAGAGCTATTCTCCAGGTAGTATGCAGATGCTGGTAGTTTGGCAGTTCTCCTCCCAACTGTTCAATTTTCCTTGGTCTCATACCCCCAAAGCATCAGATTGTGTCATTGGCTTTCAAGATTGTCAATATACTAAATTCAAATTTAATTGGAGTTTGGTATTTTTCTGGGAATAATTTAAACTGATTGGTCTAATTCAAATTTGTTTTGTCATCTCCAGGGAACTTGTTCAGAACACTTGGTGCGGTGTCGGGTATGAGCGTTTAACTCTCTTAAACGTGCAGTACACCCACATCTTCATAACACCTCCCCCCTTATAAAAAAAAGAACCATCATAATGAAAAGATGGTTTCGATTTTTTAATCTTTAAACTCATTACCCTACCATACAGATACCTTTAATCTGAGTTCACCTTAACTTCTAACTGTACATATGCATATAACATTAAATAAAAACAAATTACGTTTAAACTTTATCAGTTAAATCTGTGATAATGCATTTGCAATTATATTCTTATAACCTACAACACATACGACTTTTAAATTAAAAGTTTGTAGCATAAGACTCCAATGAAATAGTCTCATATTCTTGTCTTTAAAACATTCTAAGAATGGAAGCAGATTGTGATATGTGTACACAGCCATCTCTGACACAATGTTCGTGACATAAATATGATAATGGTGTCAGGCCAGTAACAAACTCAATAGTTGATTTTCAGTCACGGAGTATTTCCTCTGGTGGATGTTGACCCTCTTCGAAGAGTAACCAACTGGCAGTTCAATCCCCTCCTCATCTTCCTGTAGGAGTACAGCTCCCACTCCTATGTCACTAGCATCCATGGTGACTTTAAAAGGTTTTGAAAAGTTTGGTGTAGCTAAAACTGGTTTGGTGGTTAATATTGATTTCAAATGGTTGAATGCCTCCTGACATTGTTCTGTCCACCAAAACTTTGTGTTCTTCCTCAGCAAATCAGTTAACGGTGTCACTACACTGCTTAAATTTGGAACAAACTTCTGAGAGAATCCGCTGAGTCCTAAGAATTGAAGCACCTCTTTCTTCGAGGTTGGTCATGGAAAATCCTCGATGGCCTTCATCCTTGCATTCCGTGGGGTCAACCTTCCATGACTGATGTTATGTCCCAAAAATGTCACCTCTGCTTTCTCAAATTCAGTTTTATTGAAGTTTATCACCAGATTTGCCTCTTCTAGTCATTCAAAGAGCTCTGCCAACTGTACCATGTGATATTTCCAGGACTTACTGAAGATCACTACATCATCCAAATAGACTGCCCAGTTTGTTAAACCAGCCACAACTCTGTTCATGAGTCTTTGGAATGTGACGGGTTCATTCTTCATTCCAAAGGGCATCCTTTTGCGATTACAAATGCAGAAATTTCTTTCATGGTCTCTGATAAAGGTACCTGCCAGTAACCATGTAGTAAGTCCAACGTGGTGATGTAACTGGCTTGTCCAACTTCTCAAAGCAGTCCTCCAATCTAGGAATTGGATATTAGTCTGACTTTGTAATGGCATTGACCTTCTGATACTCCACGTAGAATCATTGAGTCCCATCCTGTTTGAGAACTAAGATGATCGGCGAACTCCACTCGTTCTGGCTTAGTTCAGTGATGTCCTTGTCAAGTTTGGCCTCCACTCCATCTGCATCTGTCTGGCTTTGAAAGGATTAAGCCAATAAAGGTGTTGTTTTATCGGAGCCGTATTTCCTATGTCTATTTCATGTACAATTGCAATTGTCCTCCCCACCTGATTCTTACATATGTCCTCATACTGCAATAACAAATCTTTCAACTGCGTTCTATGCTCCTGAGACAGATAGTTTACTAACCTATCCCACTCCTCAATGACTTCTTCATTTTAAAATCTATTTTGAGGGACATCAAAATCTACATCATCGGGATTTGATTCCTCACTCTGCAGGGAAGTAGCTGACACCTGTTTCTCCAGTTCTTTCTCTCCAGTATAATACGGTTTCAACGTGTTCCCATGACATACCCAAAACTTTTCTTTCTATCAGGCATCTTTACGAGATAGTTCATCGGACTCAACTTTTTCTCAATTTGATAGGGACCATGAAACCTGGCTTTGAAGGGATCACCGATCATTAGTAAAGTACTAACATGTCAACCCCACAGGAAAACATCTGAGTCTCAGAGTATCTATCTGCCACCTGCTTCATTTTACACTGTGCCCCATTTAGTTGTTGTTTAGCTAACTCACCTACTTGATTTAGTCTCTCCCTCACTTCCGATATGTAATCTAAATGTGAGATCTCTGACTTTAGTCTTGTCAATTTTTCTTTCGACAATTTGAAAGGACCTCTCACTTCATGCCCCAATATTTACTCAAAGGGAATGACCTGAGTAGATTCGTTTGGGGCATCTCTAATGGCAAACAATACGAATGGCATACCTTTATCCCAATCATTTCAGTAATCCTGACAGTATTCTCAACATGGTCTTCAAGGTCTGATGACACCTTTTGAAAGCTCCCTGGGATTCAGAATGGTACACACTTGATTTAAAGTGCTGTATGCCTAAGCTATCCGTAAACTCCTTAAACAGCCTAGCAGTTAAATTAGATCCTTGGTCCGACTGAATTTCTCTGGGTAGCCCATACCGTGTAAAGAAAGCTATTAACTCCTCTTCCACCCTTTTTGCCTTAATGCTCCATAATAGAATTGCCTCCAGAAATCCGGTAGATACATTCATTATGGTTAGCAAGTACTGGTTCCCACTTTTAGCTCTTGGGAGAGACCTACACAATCAATTGTAAACCATGAAAAAAGTTCTCCAAATGTGGGAATTAGCAACAAAGGTGCTGGTTTTATTACTGCCTATGGCTTACCTACCATTTGGCATGTATGACACATACAACAACTGTTAAAAACATCCTTGTGCATTCCAGGCCCATAAAAATGTTTTTATACCTTTGCCCGAGTTGTTCATACCCCTAAGTGACCACCTCCAGGTAGTTCACATGCTACCTGCATCATTTCCTGCCCGATGCAACACGTTTTGGTGCATTTTGGTCCATTTCTGGGGTAGTCTCCATTTCCACCATATGATTCTATCTTTCAGATAATAACCCTCAGGAATATTCTCAATCTCCTTTTCTGAGTATGTATCTACATATATACCTTTTATCATCTTGTTTCCATTCTAAGGTGTACACCTATAGAATAGGTGCACATCTATAGAATCCATCTACCAGGCCCGCTGTCAAGGAAAGGCCGCCAGCATTCTCAAAGATCCATCCCACCCCGACAATGTTTTTCTACAACCTCTACCATCGGGGAGAAGGTACAGAAGCCTGAACACACACACCAGCCGGTTTCGTAACAGTTTCTACCCTACTGTTGTTAGAAAACTGAATGAACTCACAAATTCTTAACATTTGCCTGTCCCTGTGTTTCTGTTTTTGCTGCTGTTTACCTATTATTTACTTATCTATGCCATTTAACTCTGTGATCTGCCTATATTGCTTGCAAGACAAAGCTCTTCACTGTGCCTTGGTACAGGTTACAAAAAATTCAATTCAGTTCAATTCAATTCAATACACATGCCTGGGAGAAATGTTTAAACACTATATTGTAGTTCTCCCTGTGCTCTTTATTGGCCTTCCCTGTTATGAGTCCATCATCCAGAAAAATGGCAATGTTGGGTGGAGTTTGTAAAATGTTCTCCATGGTCGGCTGGGAAAGGCTGCCAATACCCCAAATGGCAGTCTGGTATAAACCTTTCTGACTATTCATTCTAGTGTACTCCTGGGACCTCTCATCCAGTCCCAATTGCAGGTCGGTGTGGCTCGTGTCTAGCTTCACCTGAAACCCCACAATCTGTGTCTTCATGAGGTTTACTTCATCCCAGCGTGGTGAGCAGAGTTAACAATGGCCAGTGCTTGGTCCTTGTCCCCATCTCCATGGGGAGATTTATTCAACGTAGTGTTCCCCCATAGCTTTCAACAGCTGTTGATGAAATATTGGGGGGTGGGACGGTGAAGACTCTGGGACACACAGGCCCAGGTGATTCACTGACGCTGACATGTGAAGGGGAATTGATATTGGCCTTGTTGGTGGAATGAGGATGAACCAACATCCATTACTAATGTACAATCTGGTGAAATATTGTGCTCCTGTGGCCCTGTCTCCCAATAGTTTCAGGGTTCGTCACCATGATTGGTGTCATGATGGGGGTGGTCCTATTCAGTTCCCTATAATCAATGATGAGCTGCAAAGAGCTGTCTGGTTTCTTAACCAGCCGTCTACATGACCGCAGTCGTGAAACTGGTGAACACACCCATGTGCTCCGTGACGATTGCCTGTGCTGCTGGGTCCTCAGTCATTCTGGTGAGGTTCATCCACAATTCCCTATGGTACACATTCTGTGTGTGTGTGTGTATGTGTGTGTGTCTGTGTGTGTGTGTGTATGTGTGTCTGTGTGTGTGTGTGTGTGTGTGTGTGTGTGTGTGTGTGTGTGTATGTGTGTGTGTATGTGTGTGTGTCTGTGTCTGTATATGTGTGTATGTGTGTGTGTCTGTGTGTCTGTGTGTGTGTATGTGTGTGTGTGTCTGTGTGTCTGTATATGTGTGTATGTGTGTGTGTGTGTATGTGTGTCTGTATGTGTGTGTGTCTGTGTCTGTATATGTGTGTATGTGTGTGTGTATGTGTGTCTGTGTGTGTGTATGTGTGTGTGTGTGACTGTGTGTCTGTATATGTGTGTATGTGTGTGTGTCTGTGTGTGTGTGTATGTGTGTGTGTATGTGTGTCTGTGTGTGTGTATGTGTGTGTGTGTCTGTGTGTGTGTATGTGTGTGTGTCTGTGTGCGCGTGTGTGTGTGTATATGTGTGTGTCTGTGTGTGTGTGTATGTGTGTGTGTCTGTGTCTGTGTGTGTGTGTCTGTGTGTGTGTGTCTGTGTGTGTGTATGTGTGTGTGTGTATGTGTGTCTGTGTGTGTGTATGTGTGTGTGTGTGTATGTGTGTGTGTGTCTGTGTGTCTGTGTGTGTATGTATGTGTGTGTGTGTCTGTGTGTGTGTATGTGTGTCTGTGTGTGTATGTGTGTGTGTGTGTCTGTGTGTGTGTGTCTGTGTGTCTGTGTGTGTGTGTATGTGTGTGTGTGTGTCTGTGTGTGTGTGTCTGTGTGTCTGTGTGTGTGTCTGTGTGTGTGTGTATGTGTCTGTGTGTGTCTGTGTCTGTGTGTGTGTGCCTGTGTGTCTGTGTGTGTGTGTCTGTGTGTGTGTGTGTGTCTGTGTGTGTGTGTATGTGTGTGTCTGTGTGTGTGTGTGTGCCTGTGTGTCTGTGTGTGTCTGTGTCTGTGTGTGTCTGTGTGTGTGTGTGTGTCTGTGTGTGTGTGTCTGTGTGTCTGTGTGTGTGTCTGTGTGTGTGTGTGTATGTGTCTGTGTGTGTGTGTCTGTATGTGTGTGTCTGTGTGTGTGTCTCTGTGTGTGTGTCGTGTGTGTGTGTGTACCTATCATTGTCTCACCTCACTCAGACATTTCCCAAATCCAACAGTCAGCCATCTTGAAAGGTAAATGCCATTTCCTGGTGAGGTCTGAGTCTGAAATGTATTTGCTGCCGGTACAGAGATTACCCAACACTGGTGGGTGCTCACAGACTATGTCTCCCAGTTTCAACTCTACAGATTCTCTCTCCGTGTCCCATCCAGAGAATCGGCTCAGAAGCATTTTTGAACATGGCATGTATCAAGCATTATGAATATCTCAGGAGGTGTTCAGTTCCGTGTTTCTCACCGGGAATGCCCACCATGTTATTGCTGACCAGGGCCCACCCCACACTGTCCCATAAGGTACTGCACACTCATGGAGGAGAGCTGCAACTCCATTATCCTTCCAGATGTGGATCCAACCGCAGGGTACAACGATGGCATTTCCCCCAATAGGTTCAGCTGCATGATCTCCTGTACCAAATGAGCTGCTGCATATCTCTCCAGCCCTTTCAGGGCCTTAGACCGGAGTCCTGAGGCAGTTCTCACTCTCATGTCATACCGTTGCAAGATGGCCCTGTGCTCCCACAATTGTCACATTTCCTTTGCAGCGATGGCTGCTACCTCACCCCTCCCCACTGCTCATATAAAAATGATGAACAGCAGTGGCCCCAAAACAGATCTTTGCAGTACACCACTCGTAAATGAACTCCAGGATGAATATTTCCCATCAACCACCACCCTCTATCTTTTTTCAGCCATCCAATTGCTGATCTAAACCGCTAAATCACCCTCTGTATTTTGTGCAATAGCTGACCGTGGGGAACCTTATCAAATGCCTTACTGAAATCTATATACACCACATCAACCGCATTACCTCATCCAGATGTTTGGTCACCTTCTCAAATTACTCAATAAGGTTTGTGAGGCATGACCTACACTTCACAAAACCATGTTGACTGTCCCTAATCAACATATTCCTTTCTGGATGATTATAAATCCTATGTTTTATAAGCCTTTCCAACACTTTACCCACAACTGAAGTAAGGCTCATTGGTCTATAATTACCAGGGTTGTCTCCACTCTCCTTCTTAAACAAGGGGACAATATTTGCTATCCTCTAGTCTTTTGGCACAATTCCCATAGACAACGATGACATAAAGATCAAGTCAAAGGATCAGTAATCTCCTCCCTGGATTCCCAAAAATCATGGGATAAATCCCATCCAGCCCGGAGACTTATCTATTTTTACACTTTCCAAAATTGCTCACACCTCCTAAGAACCTCAGTCCTATTAGTCTAGTAGCCTGTATCTCAGTATTCTCCTTGATAACATGCAAGTGTAATGAGAAAGTTTCATTTAGCAATTCTCCTATCTCCTCTGACTCCATGCACAACTTCCCACAACTATCCTTGTTGGCCCTAATCTTACTCGAGTCATTCTTTTATTCCTGATCTACCTATAGAAAGCCTTAAGGTTTTCCTTGATCTTATCTGCCAACTACATCTCCTATCCCCTGTTGGCTCTTCTTCGTTCTCTCTTTAGGTCGTTCCTAGCTAACATGTAACTCTCAAGTGCCCGAACTGAGCTTTCATATCTCATCCTAGCATAAGCCTGCTTCTTCTTCTTGAAAAGAGATTCAACTTCCTTAGTAAACCACAGCTCCTTCACTTGACCACTTCCTCCCTGCCTGACTTATCATACTTATCAAGGACACGCAGTAGCTGTTTCTTGAATAAGTTCCACATTTCAATTGTGCTTTTGCCCTTCAGTTTCATTCCCCATCCTATGGATCCTAAATCTTGCCGAATTGCCTTTTGTCCAGCTGTAACTCTTGTCCTGCCTTCCATCGTTAAAGTAAATTAAAGTGAAGAAAGCGATTTGTGAATCCTTTTCTCTCAAGCCCGGGCCATGTTCCTTGTCACCTCTGTTCTGTGTGGTTGGAGTTATCTTGGAATCACAATTTCCACGGACTTCCCCCACTGCCTCAGTGAGAATCTGCCTGTTTTTATGGTGCTACTGCAGTACCAGCTGTAGGTTACCAAAGCTGCTTGTGCACTCTGTCCATAGCCACATGGCAAGTGCAGCTGGTGCTCTCTCTATTCCTGCCTACACTGAGTTAACACTCCACGGGCTCTCCCAGGCTGGATCCTGCAGCGGTTAGCATCACTGGTTCCATGGCCTTCAGCTCCCCTCCTGCCACACTCTGTGGATTGCACTGTGGACCTCAGACACATTGACATTAATGTGTTAAGCCCTTTGCTGGGAAAAACCATGTGAGGATCAGTCGTGGGACTGGAACAGGGGGATCTTGTATCTGTCATTAGATTATCGTTCTGAGTTCATTGGGGCAGGGTAGGATCCCAGGGGTCAGGCACCCACAGAAAACAAAGGCAAGGAAGCCGAATCCAGGATCGGAGCAACTAGACAGTGGGGTCAGGGACCCATGGGAAAAGGGTTGAGTAAGGTTGGGAGCACAGGAGGTGAGAGATGTAAAAAGGGTCCTGGGGTAATACACAAGGAAAAAAACAGCTAATGTTCGATTAGATTAGATTCCCTATAGTGTGGAAACAGACCCTTCGGCCCAACAAGTCCACACCAACCCTCCGAAGAGTAACCCACTCAGACTCATTTCCCTACATTTATCCCTGACTAATGAACCTAACACTATGGGGCGATTTAGCACGGTCAGTTCACCCTAACCTGCACACCTTTGGACTGTGGGAGGAAACAGGAGCCCCACTGAGAGCTGGAGGAAAGCTTTAAAACCCAGCAAGGCAGGAGCAATACCCAGCTGCATGGAGCGTCTACGAGATACAGAATGGGAGAAGCTGAAGCAGTTAGGGAGCTGGGAGAAAGTGAAACAGGAACTAGAGAAAGAAAGGTCCAACCAGCAGAGCAGGAGCAGAGGAGCCAGATGAATGGCGAACACTTTGGGACAGTTTGAGACTCAGTGAGATAGACCATAGCAGGGGCTGCAGTGGGTGCTCAGTGATGGGGACAACCCACAGGCTGGGACAGCACACCAGGCTGGCAAAGAAAACAGACCCAGCACTTCGCACTATTTGAGATGTCAATGCAGGACTGAACAATTAAAGAGACAATGTCCAGGCCCCATGGAATCCTGGAAGATTGGAGAGTGAAGATTGGAGACACCTACCCACCCCACCTTCCAGAGGGATTCGATCCTTTGACAGCCCCAGGCCCTGTACTAGCCTGGTTTAGATTTCCTTTCATACAACATTATATAATGGACACAGTACAGAAGGAGATCGTTCAGCCCATTGTGTCTGTTCTGGCTCATTATGTCTCCAACTCACCCCATCCCTGCATCCTCTTCTTTTTCAGATAAAATCCGATGTATTTTTGAAGGCCTCAATTGATCCTGTCTCTGCAGTCTTCTCAGACAGTATATTCCAAGTCCTGATCACCTATTGTATTCTGTGATTCACCAACTCTGACTGTTTGTACCCCTCACCCATTCCCTCGTTCACCCATTTGAAGTTAGTCATCACATCGGGCAGTTAGCCCCTTCAGTCAGGAAAATCCAAGAGTTCAAGGTTAGTGGGGTTCAACTTCAGAGATTAGACCAACCCTTCTAATCAAAGACCACCCAGGGGCACCAGTGTTGTCTGTGCTTTGGACCAGTTAATGTGTAATTGAAAACACTTTACCCCAGTGTTCTTGTCAGTGAGGTAGACACAGGGACAGAGAACTTAGTTTGTGTTTCAATTATGTCCTTATCCCCCTCACCCCAGACCTTCTGGAATACTCTGTGGTCTTTAGCCAATGGGGTAATGGGCAGCGTTCAAAGTGTCCAATGGGTTGGCACCAACCCCCTTCACTGTTGCCATGTCAGGGGAGGTGTAAGGTGCACATCCCCTAGCACTGGGCTCGGAGTCACCGTTTCAGGAAGTTCAGATTGACACTTCTCCTCACACAGACCTCAGGCTGGCTGTAACTGGTTCCCCCCGAACCTTTGTAACCGCTTTGACCTCAAATTGCTCTTTTCTCTGCAGCCGATAGCTGCTGGCTGCTGTTTAATTTAGTTTGGCTAATTTTCTGTCAGGCTGGATTTCTCCGGCTGTGAGCCAATTTAGAATGTCCAACTTTGGGTACACAGTCTCTTGATCGTATATGCCTTCATGTGTCTGGCATATGGTAAATAATTTGTAGGGAACGTATCTTGAACACCATAAAGGAGATGTGGAAAATGGAGACTGAGGTGCTTCAAGTGAGGACTGTCATATGAAGCCAGCAAAAAGAGATCCTGAGGACAGTTGTTCCCTGTGTTGGTGCCTACCTCAATATGTGCTCACAGGATCTCCAAATCTCAGTGAATTGAGGACTTACCAGGAATAAATCAATCTGTCCTGATGCAGATTATTCCTCAAATTCAGGTTGTATTCATCACAAAATGTGACTTCAGATGTTGAGGTAGTGACAAATAAGGGGTATACATCCAATATCTTCCAATTCCAGCAACAAGGAAGGTCGATATCAGATCCAGAAGTGGCATGATACTACAAGAGAAGTCTGCAAACACATCAGCATCACAGAGGCAAGTGTGACCTCAGATCCCAAGAGACCAGTTGTGCCATCCCAAACACAACATTCAAAGTCTCCGCTCTCTGGGGATATGGTTTTTAATGTCAGACAGAAAGAGCTCGAGCTTTAGGGATTAGCTGTGGTGATAGACCACAGTTATCACAGTAATAGGAAACAACAAAGGCACATAATGGATGTGAAGACGTGAACTTTAGTTTAAACTTGCAAGTTTCCAAAGAGATGAAATGTATAAAAAGTAACATTTAGGAAGAGGTGATGTCCATTGAGCCACAAAGTGAATAGATACAGAGCAGAGTAAACAATCTGTCCTGTTGTTGGATTTCCCATCTCACGGGAAGGTGTTGTGTCAATGGAGGAAATGCAACAATTGCTGACAATAACCTGAAAGGATAGTTATGAACTAGTGCAACTCAGCATTAAAGAGTGACTGGGCTCTACTGAAAATACTGAAGGAAATGAGAGAGGAAATTGGAGGCTGTAGTCATGATTTCTCAGTCCTTCTTCACATGTAATTCTGTTTTTAGTGCAGAGAGTGGCTGATGCCACTGTTTCACAACAGGAAGGTCAGCTGCGTAACTGCAGCTGATCATCCAATGTTTGTTTGGACCTCAAACAGAATCTTCTGTTTCTTTGGTGAAGTGTGAGTTTTGGTGGGTTTCATGGAGGGTACCTCTCTGTGTGAGACCTGGCCAGGAGCTTTGGAAGGAATTGAAGTCAGGAATTTACAAACAGATAAGGATAGGTTCAGCAAATAGACCCCAATTTTGCAGATGGAGTTTAATGTGGAAAAGTGTGAGATTATCCATTCTGGCTGGAAGAATAAAAAGGCAACTCGTTACAATCACACAGAGAGTCATGTATGTATGGAATGAGCTGTCAGAGTATATGGTGGAGGCTGATACAATTACAGCATTTAAAAGGCATCTGGATGAGTACATGAACAGGAAGGGTTTAGAGAGATATAGACCAAATGCTGCAGATGAGACTAGATTAATTTAGAATACCTGGTCAGCATGGGTAAGTTGGACCGAAGGGTCTCTTTCCATGCTGTACATCTTTATGAGTCTACAGCTCAATCAGCCAGATCCATTGGCAGTGTCAACGCCAACTCGAGCATCGTGCTCCTAGTTGTGTGGGGAAACCCTTCGAGCTGATTCCCATTAAAGAAAAGAGCAACCGAGATCAACTGAAATTGGGAGAAGCTTCAGATTGCTTTAATGCCGAGGGATATGGGTGTCCTCGTGCAGGAATTACAGGAAATCAGTCGGCAGATTCAGCAGGGAGGAAGGAGGGCTCATGGAATTTCAGCATTTATTGCTGAAGGAATAGAGTGAAAGAGTAGGGAAATGTTTCTGCACTGTCCAAGGCATTAGTGAGACTGTGCTGGAATATTGTCTACTGTCTCGGGCTGGTAACTTGAGAGATTTGATTTGGTTTATTTTTGTCTCATGTCGCTAAGTACAGCGCAGTGCAGGTAGAGCGTAACATACAAAGACCATCAAACAGGGCAAAGGATACAAAGACATACTGCCAAGAAGGTGCACAGAAAAACAAGGACAACGTTCAAACGGAAATGAGCCAGGTCCTTTCAGAAGAATAACACCAGGGGGGAAGCTGTTCTTGAACCTGTCAGTGCGTGTGCTTAAGCTTCTGTATCTTCTCCCTGACCGAAGGGGTTGGAAGAGATTTTCATTGGGGTGGGAGGGGTCTCTGACGATGCTGGCTGCCTTTCCGACGGATTGAGAAGTGGAGGTGAACAGAGGTCCCCTGTTCAATCAGAGATGAGGAGACATTACTTCGCTCAAAGTTTCGTGAATCTGCAAAATTCACTTTCACCAAAGTAGGGTGGGTGTTGGGACATTGAGTAAATTTGAGGAGGAGATTGACAGCTTTTTAATTAATAATGGGTTCCAGGGGAGCTGGCAGGAAAGTGAGTGAGAGCCTGAGATGTGATGCCGGGTGTGTGGAATGCCCTGTCAGCAGTGATAGTAAGGTCAGGCACATTAGGGACATTTAAGTGACTCTTGGATAGGCACATGGACAATAGTAAAATATAGGGAATGTAGGTTAGATTGATCTTAGAATAGGATAAACGGCTAGCACAACATCAAGGGCCGAAGGGCCTGTACTGTTCGATGTTCTATATTCAGCCATGATGATGTTAAATATGCAGAACCGCCACTCATTGGACATCCACTGCAAGAGGGGCATCTTTGTACCTGGTCATCTTTAACAGGTCGCTGTGCACCCAGACAAACACAGGCAGTTTGGTAATTCCCTTCACAGGCACTATAATGGCCTAGCAGCCACTATGTTCATGGGACATGACCAACAAAGAGGGATCCTCCCTCACACAGGAGAAAGTGAGGACTGCAGATGCTGGAGATCAGGATCGAGAGCACGGTGCTGGAAAAGCACAGCAGGTCAGACAGCATCCGAGGAGCAGGAGAATCAACGTTTCGGGCATAAGCCCTTCATCAGGAATCCTGCTGTGCTTTTCCAGCACCACACTCTCCACCCTCTCACACATACAACCTCATTCTCTTACCCTGTTCGCTGTTTAACCACCAGGCCCCACAGTTGGCCTAGCCTATATTACATCTGACCTTGCTGCTGTCCCCAGTGTTCACCGCTGACTGTGGGCATGAAACCACAGGACGTGTGAAATTTACCCAGAGCTGGAGAAATCGGGCCTGATAGAAAATTGGACAAAATAAATAAGATGGTTGCCAGCAGAGATTGAACACAGAGAACCTACATTGTACAGGGAATAAAGATCATTACTTAATCAGACACCTCCTTCCTCGTCAATTCTTCAATGTTTCACAATCCCCTCCTCAACGTCTTCACTTCAAATCTCCCTCAAAGCTTTCAGTGTGAGTCATTAACTCCATCAGGTAAAGGGATGGTCACACTGCTTTTCTGACCAATTGGTTTATTTCATTGTTCACAACGTTGAACATTGGTGAGGCCACGTCTGGAGCATTGTGTCCTGTTCCAGTTGCTCAGTTATAGAAAAGATGTTCTTAAACTGGAGAGGGTTCAGAAAAGATTTCCCAGGATGTTGCAGGGATGGAGGGTTTGAGATATAAAAATAGACTGGAAAGGATGGAACTCTTTTCACTGGAGCAGAGGAGGTTAAGGGGTGACATTATAGAAGTTTATAAAATCATGACAGGTATAGAATGGTGTCTTTTCCTGAGGATGGGGCATCTCAAGATTAAGGGGCAATATTTTTAAGGTGAGAGGAAAAGAATTAAAAAAACTTAAGGGGCAACTTGTGAACACAGAGAGTGGTTAGTATGTGACATCAACCTCCAGAGAAAGTAATGGATATGGTTTCAGTTATAAAGTTTTCAAGCCATTTGGATAAGTACATGAATAAGGAATATTCAGAGGGATAGGAGCAGGCAGGTGGGTCTAGTTTAGTTTGGGATTATGTTTGACATGGACTGGTTGGACCGAGGGGTTCTGCAGTTTCCATGTTGTCTGACTCCAGTTATGAACAGTGAAAACTGCAGTCAGGTAGGTCACAAAGATTCAGGGGGAACCGGTTACTGGTGCATGGCTTCTTCTGAGGACACAAAGGTGTCAGAGTCTTTTCTGCAGCTCCAACTCCAACATTAATCTCTCCGCGAGCTGCTGGAACGTCTCCTGAATTGCAACGCACAGAGATACTATATATTCTGTGTAGGTGGAGTGTTCCGGAAGGTCCTGGCAGAATACTGCTGGACTAGTTCGGTGTGGCTGGGACTCAGGGAATTCTGAAGAATGAAGTAAGTTCCATGTTTAATCGAAGTGTTCAGTTTAACTGCTGTAAAGGCAACTGAATGAGACTGAGTGTGTGTAGTTGAAAACTCAGTGAGAAGTGAAGTTAGATATCTCTGGATATTGTAACTCAGGAGACACCCCAGCAGCCATGGCATTGCTGGCTGAGTGAGCATTTAATGTGACTTTGTTCTTTAGAGAGGGTGGTGGGAGGCTGCCTTCTTGTAACATTCGAGAGAAATGTACCCACAATTCGGCAGGAGGGGACAAGGGGTTAGGCAGAGAGTTCGGGAGAAATGTACCCACAATTCGGCAGGAGGGGACAAGGGGTTAGGCAGAGAGTTTGGGAGAAATGTACCCACAATTCGGCAGGAGGGGACAAGGGGTTAGGCAGAGAGTTTGGGAGAAATGTACCCACAATTCAGCAGGAGGGGGACAAGGGGTTAGGCAGAGAGTTTGGGAGAAATGTACCCACATTTGGGCAGGAGGGGGGCAAGGGCTTAGGCAGAGAGTTTGGGAGAAATGTACCCACAATTTGGTGGGGTGGGGTGGGGGGGTGGGTCCATGGGGTCAGGGAGAGAGTTTCAGGATTTTGACCCAGTGACAATGAAGAAATGGCAGCATATTTTCAACTCAAGATGGCGAGTCACTTGGCTGAGAAATTGCAGGTGGTGATGTTGCTGTGTACCTGCTGCCCTTGTCCTTCTCAATGGGAATGTTGGTTGGTTCAGAATGTGCTGTCTGTGGAGACTTGGGGAGTTCCTGCAATGAATCTTGTAAATGGTGCAAAGTGCTGTGACTGTGCAATGCTGATGGTGGGAGTGGATGTTTGTAAATGTGGTGCCAATCAGTTGGCCTGTTTAGTCCTAGATGGTGTTGAGCTTCTTGAGTGTTGTTGGAGCTGCACCATCCAGGCCGTTGGAGAGTATTCCATCACACTCCTGACTCGTACCTTGTGGAGAGGAACTTGCTGCAGTATCCCTCACTTCTGACCTGCTCTTGTAACCACTATATTGATACAATGAGTTGAATTCAGTTTGTGGTCAATAGTACACCTCAGGATTTCACAGTTGGGAGGTCAGTGATGGGATGTCACAGATGATGACGAGATGCTCTCTTGTTAGAGATGGTCATTGTTTGAGGTTTGTCTGGTTCAATGTTACATGCAACTTGTCAGCCCAAGTCTGTGTATTGTTGAGGTCTGACTGCATTTTGACATGGTCAGGTTTAGGATTTGAGGTCAGAAGTCACATGACAGCAGGTTATAACCCAATAGGTTGATATGAATTTACAAGCTTTCGGAGTGCTGTTCCTTCGTTAGGTGATGGGCAGCACTCCAAAAGCTTTTTTTAATAGAATCCCTGCAGTGTGGGAACAGGGTCATCGACCCAACAGGTTCATACCGACCCTCTGATGAGTAACCCACCCAGACCCAATCCCCAAACCTTATTACTCTACGTTTACTAATGCCCCTCACCTGCACATCCCTGAACACTATGGGCAACTTATCATGGCCAATTCACCCATCTTCGGACTGTGGGAGGAAACCAGAGCACCCAGAAGAAACCCACACAGGCACAGGGAGAATGTGCAAACTCCACACAGTCAGCTGAGGTTGGAATCGAACCTGGGTCCCTGGCACTGAGTCAGCAGTGCGAACTACCATGCCGCTGTTGTGATTTTATATAGACCTGTTGGACTCTAACCTGCTGTTTTGTGATTTCTGACCTTGTCCATCCCAATCCTACACCAGCACTTCCACATCCTTAGTATCTGAGGAGTCGGGAATGGAGCCGAATATTGTGCAATGATCAGTGAACATCCCCACTTCGGACCATATGATGGGAGGAAGGTCATTGATGAAGCAGCTGAAGATGGTTGGGCCTTGGACACTACTCTAAGGGACTCCTGCAGAGATGTCCTGGAACTGAGATGACTGACCTCCAACAATCACCTTCCTTTATGTCAGGTATGACTCTAACCAGTGGAGAGTTTGCCCCCTGATGTGCACTGATTCCAGTTTTACTATGGCTCCTTGATACCACACTTGGTTGAATGCAAACTTAAAGTCAAAGGCAGTCACTCTCCCCTCACCTCAATTGACATCGCTTCAACCTAGCACAGGACAAGCAGTAGTTTAATCTTTTGCTGTACTTGGCCATGCCAGTTCCTGAGGTGCAGTGCTGAGGGAATATGATTCTATTGACAGTGAAGGGTGCCCACGCACATTCAGTGTTACCAACTGTGTGGTGTCGGTCCTTGCAGCTGGTCATCCTGTGTGACCTGTCTCTGCAGCAGCTTGGTTACACTGAGGGAACAGTGAGAGTGTGGCATCACTCACGTTTCTGGAGCACAAGCGATAATCTATTCTTGACTTGCATGTAACTGGGTTCTTCTGCCTTGGCAATTGGCATTGAGCTGCATGGGCGGCCTCACTTCGGGTCCCCTGGGTGTGAGGGAGGGTTTTGTAATCTGCAGGCTGCTGGCCTCCCATGCCTCAGAATAGACCAACCAAGTGGCATTCTGGGACTTGAGGAACAATGATTAAAGACTTGTTGAATAAACTCTCTGCCCACTCTCTGCATTCAGACCACAATGTCAAATGCGAACAGGAACCTTGGAGCTGAAGGCCAAAGCTGTGTCAGTTGGGTGGATTGGCCATGGGAAATAGGTGGGAAGCTGGGTCTGGGGGGTCAGTGTGGACTCAATGGGCCTAATGGCCTCTCTCCGCACTGTCTGTGATCCTACAGTTCCAAGAGTCTAATGGGCACAACTGTTACCTTGTGCCATTGGAAACAAAGGGAGCTTTTTCATTTGAGAACTTCCCTGGGTCAGAACAGTTGTTATCCCAGAATGGAACATCAGAACTGTCTCCAACAATTAAGAGCTGCACTATGTTTGAAGGGCTTGGAAGGTTTTCTAGAAATGTGCTAGAAAGGTACATAACCCTGGAAGTATCTTGGAAAAGAGCAGAGACTCCACCGACAGACTACAGATGTTCAAGAGGAAATGAAACTTCCCTAGAGAGTTTAGTAGCAGCGTGAAACCCAGTTCTGCAGAGAGAATTCTGAGAGACACCACTCAGCACTCTGAACTTTATCAGCCTGTTTATAGCAAGTATCTCTGGGAACTTCAGGTAGTTAGAACATATTCAGTAATTTAACATTGATTATCTTGTTTTTGCTTCATTACTGGTTTAATACAATCCTCACTGTTTTATCAGTGCCCTTCTTGTGTATGTTCACTGCCTTTGATACTGAAAAGTACCTGGGAAAATCTGTTTTAAATAACATAACAGTCATGGTGTGTGCACACGTGTATTTGACTATGGGCACCAGATTCCTGCTGCCATTCTTTTGCAGATCGCCTGGAACAGAATCTTTAGTGAAGCAAGGAAACTCCAAGTAAAATGAGAATTATAAATTGTGAGGAAGACAGTGTGGAGCTCTGAAAGGACATTGACAAGTTGGTAGGCAGACGGGTTTTAATGCAGAGAAGTGTGAGGTGATGCAGTTAGTTCCAAAGAACGTTGTGGTTTGACACGGGGGTGAACCCTCTGTTCATTAAGCCAAACACCCAGAAAAGGAAACCTTGCCTCGTAATCTGTTAAAGTACGAGTGACAGAGAACACCTGAACTCCACTATTTAAAGAAAATAATATCAATTTATTCTTTAACTCTAAAAGTGAACATTAAGTAGCTATTCACTAAGCCCCCCTTTCTCTTAACTACTGATTATATCTGCCTCTTATTCTATAACAATTTACTGTTTCAATAAAACACATTAAAATTACATCAGCTTTTCAGACAGCGGCTGGCATCTTTGGTGTCTGTTCTCTTTTAGCTGAAGATCTCCCTGGTTAATCGTCTTTCTTTTTACTGCGAATATGTTTCATATAAAAAGGTCCCTTTGGTACAGAGTGTTTCAATGTCTTGGGTCTTTCTTGATGGCAGTTACTCCGTCTGACTTTCAAAATGCCTGCTTTTTTTATACCCCCAATATTGGATTGTCTCATTGGTTCAACATTGACAAAACAATAGATTCAAACTCGATTGGTTTTAGTATCCTGAGGCATAATTGAAACTGATTGGTTACACTTGAATTGCTGTCAAAACAGCAACCAACTCAGGTATCTATTTCACAGGCAAATGTTACAGATTTTCAATTTTCCAGAACATTCTGAGACTGCTAGCTAGTCATCTCAGACAGGTACTTGGAAGCTTTCAGTGCAGAACAGCATTCTCTCTCTCTCTCTCCCTCTCTCTTAAAGGTAGAGTATAGGCCTTCAACTTCACAACAATTGACAGATAATCTAAAATGGAGATCAAATGCTACACGGGATGCAGGAGCAGAGGGACCTGGTATGCACAGATAAGTGAAGGTGGCATGACACGGGGCAAGAGTAATTAATAGGAGACAGTACATCACAGGAACAGGACCCTCGGCCTACCGTGTCTATGCTGACTGTGATGCTATTTGAAACGAATCCCTCTGCTTAAACATGGTCCAAATCTCTCTATTTTCTGTCTGTTCTTGTGTCTGTCTAACTGCCTCTTAAACTTTGATATTATACCTGCTTCTACCACTTCCCCCAACAGCGGGTTCCAAGTATCTACTACTCTCTGTGAAAAAACACTTTCCTCACACACTTCCCTTAAACTTTCCCCTCTCACTTAAATTGATGCCCCTTAGTATTTGACATTTCCACTTTGGGAGGGAGGCTCTGACTGTCCACTCTATTCAAGCCTCTTATCATTTTATAAACTTTGACCTGATCACCCTTCACCCTTTGACGCTTTAGCTAAAACGAATCCAAATTTGTCCAAACTCTCCTTATAGCTAATACATTCCACTCCAGGCAACATGATGATAAACCACTTCTGCCCCCTCTCTAAAGCCTCCACATCCTTCCTCTAGTGTGGTGACCAGAACTGCACATAATACTCCAAATGTGGCCTGACCTTTACACTCAGTGCCCGGACCAATGAAGGTGACCAAGGCATATACCTTCTTTACCACCTTACCTGCTTGTGTTGCCACTTTCATAGAAATGTCGAGTATATCAATGCTCCGAAAGGTTTGACCATTGACTGTATACCTTCCTCTTGTACTTGACATCCCATCTGCTGTTTCTCTGCCCAACTTTCCAAACAATCTATATCCAGCTGCGTTCTAAGATATTCTTCCTCACTATCCATAATGTCACCAATTTTTGTGTCATTTTTAAAGAAAGTAGCTTAGGTATTTCCAGAAAATGTGGAAAATCCATTTTTAAAAAATCCTTTGGAACTTAAGTCTTCCGAGTAATATTAAGAGTAGAATGTCTTTATAAAACTAAACAATGATAGGAAACTACTGGGGAGGCCTGTTAATGCACTGAACATTTGGTTGAGCATACTGCCCGGTATGTGCCTTCAGACAGTCCCACTGAGGACCCTTCGGAGTTGTCTGTAGCACAGCCTGTCTGTGTCTTACTCCACTGTCAGCTGGAACATGAACTATTGACTTCCCTGCCTGGCTCCAGTCCACTAACACTTGACGACTCACCACGGGCAGCTCCTGACACACTATTCTTTCATTAGTTGTGTATCGCCATGATTGAAGCTGCAAGTGTCAGAATGTCTAACAGTGCCCTTCATCAGTGGTGTGATGTCACTCACTTTCTAGCTCTGGGACTTCTGTTATGGGACAGCTGACATTTCCCGAGTGACTGAAAGTGAAACATTAGAAAGGAAGTGTTCGGTGGGAGAGGAGTGTGAGTGATGGTAGGGATGGATAGGTTGGAACAGAAATCAAGAGGTTCGTGGTCACACCATCCGAAAGGTGCAGGTCACGCCTGGTAGCAGAATGTGGGCGAGGTGGGAAGGTTTGAACAGGTCTCAGCCCAGCATCTTGAATACAGAACATAGAACATAGAACATAGAAGAATACAGCGCAGTACAGGCCCTTTGGCCCTCGATGTTGCGCCCACCTAACCTACACTAGCCCACTATCTTCCATATGCCTATCCAATGCCCGTTTAAATGCCCATAAAGAGGGAGAGTCCACCACTGCTACTGGCAGGGCATTCCATGAACTCACGACTTGCTGAGTAAAGAATCTACCCCTAACATCTGTCCTATACCTACCACCCCTTAATTTAAAGCTATGCCCCCTCGTAATAGCTGACTCCGTACGTGGAAAAAAGGTTCTCATGGTCAACCCTATCCAAACATCTAATCATCTTGAACACCTCTATCAAGTCACCCCTAAACCTTCTTTTCTCCAATGAAAACAGCCCCAAATGGGTTCCCTTCCCCCAAGAAGGGAAGGGAAAGGGGGGAAGGGAAAGTGAAAGCGACAGGGAGTATGGCGTTAAGTGGAACGATAAGCAGCAGGATAGCATGTGTCCAGGCGGATTTAAAATTGAGGCAGACTGGGAATGCAGAAAAAAGCAAGGATAACTTAGGACATCATATGACTTCCAATATCTCTAATGATAAGAAAGTTAGCATTAAGGCACTTCACCTGAATGCTCGTAGCATTCATAAAAAAGCAGATGAACTAATGGCACAGATCATAGTGAATGATTATGATGTGGTAGGCATTACAGAGACTTGGTTACAGGGGGGTCAGGACTGGCAGTTAAACCTCCAAGGATTTTCAATTTATCGAAAAGACAGGGAGGTCAGCAGAGGGGGTGGGGTTGCCTTGTTAGTTAAGAACAAAATTAAATCTATGACACTGAATGACATAGCGTCAAATGATGTGGAGTCTGTGTGGGTGGAATTGAGGAACCACAAAGGCAAAAAAACCATAATTGGAGTTGTGTACAGACCTCCTAACAGTGGTCAGGACCAGGGATGCAACATGTACCGGGAAATAGAGAAGGCATATGAGAAAGGCAAGGTCACGGTGATCATGGGAGACTTCAATATGCAGGGGGGCTGGGTAAATAATGTTGCCAGTGGAACCAAAGAAAGGGAATTCATGGAATGCTTACAGGATGGCTTTTTGGAACAGCTTGTCATTGGAGCCCACAAGGGAGCAGGCTATTCTGGACCTAGTGCTTTACAATGAACCAGACTTTATAAAAGATCTTAAAGTAAGGGAACCCTTAGGAAGCAGTGATCATAATATGGTAGAGTTCAGTCTGGAGTTTGGAAGAGAGAAGGCAAAATCGGATGTAATGGTGTTACAGTTAAATAAAGGTAATTATGAGGGCATGAGAGAGGAACTGACGAAAATCGACTGGAAGCAGAGGCTAGCGGGGAAAACAGTAGAGCAAAAATGGCAGGTGTTTGTGAGTATAATTGAGGACACTGTACAGAGGTTCATCCCCAAGAGAAGAAAGATTATCCGGGGAGGGATGAGACAGCCATGGCTGACAAAGGAAGTCAGGAAATGTATTAAAGATAAAGAGAGAAGCTATAAAGTGGCCAAGAGCAGTGGGAAATCAGAAGATTGGGAAGGCTACAAAAACAGAGGATAACAAAGAGAGTAATAAGAAAGGAGAGGATCAAATATGAAGGTAGGCTAGCCAGTAATATTAGAAATGATAGTAAAAGTTTCTTTCAATACATAAGGAACAAATGACAGGCAAAAGTAGACATTGGGCCACTTCAAACTGATGCTGGAAGCCTAGTGATGGGAGATAAGGAAATAGCAGGAGAACTTAACAAGTACTTTGCGTCAATTTTCACAGTGGAAGGCATGAGTAATATTCCAACAATTAAAGGGAGTCAGGGGGCTGAGTTGAGTATGGTTGCCATTACAAAAGAGATAGTGCTAGAAAAGCTAAAAAGTCTTAAAATTGATAAATCTCCTGGCCCTGATGGGATATATCCTAGAGTTCTGAGAGAGGTGGCTGAGGAAATAGCGGAGGCATTGGTTGAGATCTTTCAAGAGTCACTGGAGTCAGGGAAAGTCCCGGATGATTGGAAGATCGCTGTTATAACCCCATTGTTCAAGAAAGGATCAAGACAAAAAGTGGAAAATTATAGGCCAATTAGCCTAACCTCGGTTGTTGGTAAAATTCTAGAATCCATCATTAAGGATGAGGTTTCTCAATTCTTAGAAGAACAGAGTCTGATTAGAACAAGTCAACATGGATTTAGTAAAGGGAGGTCATGCCTGACAAACCTGTTGGAATTCTTTGAAGAGGTGACAAGTAGGTTAGACCAGGGAAATCTAGTGGATGTGGTCTATCTAGACTTCCAAAAGGCCTTTGATAAGGTGCCACACAGGAGGCTGCTGAGCAAGGTGAGGGCCCATGGTGTTCGAGGTGAGCTACTGGGATGGATTGAGGATTGGCTGTCTGACAGAAGGCAGAGAATTGGGATAAAAGGTTCTAATTTGGAATGGCAGCCGGTGACAAGCGGTGTCCCACAGGGTTCAGCGTTGGGGCCACAGCTGTTCGCATTATATATTAATGATCTGGATGAAGCGACTGGGGGCATTCTAGCGAAGTTTACAGATGATATGAAGTTAGGTGGACAGGCAGGTAGTACTGAGGAAGCGGGGAGGCTGCAGAAGGATCTAGACAGTTTAGGAGAGTGGTCCAAGAAATGGCTGATGGCATTCAACATGAACAAATGCAAGGTTTGCACTTTGGCAAAAAGAATAAAAGCATAGACTACTTTCTAAATGGTGAGAAAATTCGTAAAGCCAAAGTACAAAGCGATCTGGGAGTGCTAGTCGAGGATTCTCTAAAGGTCAACATGCAGGTTGAGTCCGTGATTAAGAAAGCGAATGCAATATTGTCACTTATCTCAAGAGGGTTGGAATATAAAATCACCGTTGTGCTACTGAGACTTTATAAAGCTCTGGTTAGGCCCCATTTGGAGTACTGTGTCCAGTTTTGGTCCCCACACCTCAGGAAGGACATACTGGCACTGGAACGTGTACAGCGGAGATTCACACGGATGATCCCTGGAGTTGTTGGTCTAACATATGAGGAACGGCTGAGGATCCTGGGATTGTATTCATTGGAGTTTAGAAGATTAAGGGGAGACTTAATAGAGACGTACAAGATAATCCATGGCTTGGAAAGGGTGGACACTAGGAAATTGTTTCCGTTAGGTGAGGAGACTAGGACCCGTGGACACAGCCTTAGAATTAGAGGGGGTCAATTCAGAACAGAAATGCGGAGACATTTCTTCAGCCAGAGAGTGGTGGGCCTGTGGAATTCATTGCCGCAGAGTGCAGTGGAGGCCGGGACGCGAAATGTCTTCAAGGCAGAGATTGATAGATTCTTGTTGTCTAGAGGAATTAAGGGCTACGGGGAGAATGCAGGGAAGTGGAGTTGAAATGCCCAGCAGCCATGATTGAATGGCGGAGTGGACTCGATGGGCCGAATGGCCTTACTTCAACTCCTATGTCTTATGGTCTTATGGTCTTAAGTGCCTCAGCCTTTCCTCATATGATCTTCCTACCATGCCAGGCAACATCCTGGTAAACCTCCTCTGCACCTGTTCCAGTGCCTCCACATCCTTCCTATAGTATGGCGACCAAAACTGCACACAATACTCCAGATGTGGCCGCACCAGAGTCTTATACAACTGCAACATGACCTCAGGACTCCGGAACTCAATTCCTCTATCAATAAAAGCCAGTACACCATATGCCTTCTTCACAGCACTATTTACCTGGGTGGCAACTTTCAAAGATCTGTGGACATGGACACCAAGATCCCTCTGCTCATCCACACTTCCAAGTATCCGACCATTAGCCCAGTACCCCATCTTTTTGTTACTCTTACCAAAGTGAATCACCTCACACTTACCCACATTGAACTCCATTTGCCACCTTTCTGCCCAGCTCTGCAGCTTATCTATATCCCGCTGCAACCTGACACATCCTTCCTCACTGTCAACAACTCCACCGACTTTCGTATCATCCAACCTTCTAGCCCCTCCTCCAGGTCATTTATAAAAATGACAAACAGCAATGGTCCCAAAAACAGATCCGGGCGGAACACCGCTAGTAACTGCACTCCAAGATGAACCTTTACCATCAACTACTACCCTCTGTCTTCTTCCAGCCAGCCAATTCCTAATCCAAACCTCCAACTCACCCTCAATGCCATAACTCCATATTTTTTGCAGTAGCCTACCATGGGGCACCTTATCAAATGCCTTACTAAAATCCATATATACCACATCTACCACTTTCCCCTCATCCACCTCCTTAGTCACCTTCTCAAAGAATTCAATAAGGTTTGTGAGGCACGACCTGTCCTTCACAAAACCATGCTGACTATCCTTTATCACATTATTCCTATCCAGATGTTCATAAATCCTATCCCTTACCATTCTCTCTAAGACTTTGCCCACAACAGAAGTGAGACTCACCGGCCTATAGTTACTAGGGTTATCCCTACTCCCCTTCTTGAACAAGGGAACTACATTTGCTATCCTCCAGTCTTCTGGCACTATTCCTGTAGACAACGAGGACATAAACATCAAGGCCAATGGCTCTGTAATCTCCTCCCTTGCTTCCCAGAGAATCGTAGGATAAATGCCATCAGGGCCAGGGGACTTATCTATTTTCACCCTTTCCAGTATTCCCCGGACCTCTTCCCGACATACCTCAAAGCCGTCCATTCTAATTAATTGTGACTCAGTATTCACATCGGCAACAATGTCCTGTTCCTGAGTGAATACTGACGAAAAGTATTCATTCAGTATCTCCCCAATCTCTTCAGCCTCCACACGCAACTTCCCACTACTATCCTTGATTGGACCTATTCCCTACCCTAGTCATTCTTTTATTCCTGACATACCTATAGAAAGCCTTTGGGTTTTCCCTAATCCTACCAACTGAGGACTTTTCATGTCCCCTCCTTGCTGCTCTTAGCTCTCTCTTCAGAACCTTCCTGGCCACCTTATAACACTCAATCGCCCCAATTGAACCTTCACGCCTCATCTTTACATAGGCCGCCCTCTTCCATTTAACAAGGGATTCCAATTCCTTATTAAACCACGGCTCCCTCACACGACCCTTTCCTCCCTGCCCGACAGGTACATACTTATCTAGGACACTCAATAGTTGCTCCTTGAACAAGCTCCACATATCAATTACGCCCTTGCCTTGAAGCCTACTTTTCCAAGCCACGCATCCTAAGTCATGCCTCACCGCATCATAATTTCCCTGCCCCCAGCTATAACTCCTGCCCTGCAGTGCACACTTATCCCTCTCCATCACTAGAGTAAAAGTCACTGAATTGTGGTCCCCAAAGTGCTCACCTACCTCTAATTCTAACACCTGGCCTGGTTTGTTACCCAGAACCAAATCCAGTATGGCCTCACCTCTTGTTGGCCTGTCTACATATTGTGTCAGGAAACCCTCCTGCACACATTGGACAAACACTGACCCATCTAACGAACTCGAGCTATAGCTTTCCCAATCAATATCAGGAAAGTTAAAGTCCCCCATAACAACCACCTTATTACTTTCACTCTGTAAAAAACTCCTAACAGGGTGACCTCACCTTTCCTAGTCCTAACCTCAGCCCAAACCACCTCAGATGGAGAGTCTTCATCCATCGTCCTTTCCACCGCCGTAATACTATCTTTGACAAGCAATGCCACACCTCCCCCTCTTTTACCCCCACCTCTGATCCTACTAAAACATTTAAACCCTGGAACCTGCAACAGCCAATCCTGTCCCTGTTCTACCCATGTCTCTGTAATAGCCACAACATCGACATCCCAGGTACCAACCCACGCAGCAAGTTCACCTACCTTATTTCGTATACTTCTTGCATTGAAGTATACACACTTCAAGCCACTTTCCTGTTTACAGGCACCCTCCTTTGAGATTGATGCCATGTTCCTAACCGCCCTACACTCCAGGTCCTGCACCCTAAAGCTACAATCTGGGTTCCCATGCCCCTGCAGAGTTAGTTTAAACCCCCCCAAAGAGCACTAGCAAACCTCCCGCCAAGGATACTGGTGCCCCTCAGGTTCAGGTGTAGACCATCCTGTTTATGGAGGTCCCACCTTCCCCAGAAAGAACCCCAGTTATCCAGATACTGGAATCCCTCCCTCCTGCACCATCCCTGTAGCCACGCATTTAACTGTTCTCTCTCCCTATTCCTCGACTCTCTATCACGTGGCATGGGTAACAAACCAGAGACAACAACTCTGTTTGTTCTAACTCTGACCTTCCAACCTAGCTCCCTGAAAGCCTGCCTCATATCCTCAGCCCTCCTCCTACCTATGTCATTGGTGCCAATATGGACCACGACTTCGGGCTGCTCCCCCTCCCCCTTAAGGACCCAGAAAACACGATCAGAGACATCACGTACCCTTGCACCTGGGAGGCAACATACCAAACGTGAGTCTCTCTCGTTCCCACAAAACCGCCTATCTGTGCCCCAAACTATCGAGTCCCCAATTATTATTGCTCTACCTTTCTCCACCCTTCTCTTCTGAGCAACGGGGACAGGCTCCGTGCCAGAGGCCCGAACCTCGTTGCTTACCCCTGGTAAGTCGTCCCCCCCACAAGTATCCAAAACGGTATACTTGTTCTTGAGGGGAACGGCCGCAGGGGGTCCCTGCACTGGCTGCTTCCTCCCAGTCCCCCTCACTGTCACCCATCTGTCTGCAATCTTTGGAGTTACTACTTCCCTAAAGCTCCGATCTATGACCTGTTTCTCTGTAGCCCATTTTGTACAGGGGTTGTGGGTAAATCACCACAAGTTCCCTTTAATTCGACTATTTATTATTAAATCTGACAGACAATCCAGGGCTGAAATGATTCATACTTTATTACATGGAACAATCAAAATACATCCTCTCAAGTAATTAAGTTAAGCTCAGAACTCAAATTGGCTCTGACCTGATGAGTGTTGGAATTCAGTTCTGTCTCTGGGAGTGTCCAGGCTCTGATTCTTGTCCAGTGTTATTCCTCAAAGTTCTGCTGCTGCAGATTCCCAGACTTGGATTCCTCTGCGGGTTTCTCTCACTCAGGCATGTTATCCCTTAGAGCCATGCTACCCGAGGGCACTGAGGGGGTTGATCATTCCCACTCTGGAAGTGGATTTCACAGTCAGTGTGGGTGGGAAGGGTATCGTGGAATACCATCTCCAGGGACAAACCTGTGAGATCCTTTATGTGTACCCGGTTGGTCTGTGCCACCGTCTCCTGCCCTCGAAGTAGCTGTGGTGGGGTTGACCCTGTCACACACCTCCTGCTGGGATGTAAAGGAAGCCTGGAGGAAGATGCAGTGTTGTGTGTCAAGGTTCGTCTTGAGCAGCTCCGTGGTGTGTGGGACTCCATGCCCTACAGTCTGTTCCCCGGGACGCACACTGCCACACACACCGGCTGTGTCTGGAGGACCATTAGCACAGTGAAAGGTGTTCTTTGGTCTGCCCAAATCTTATTGGTCTATCAGAACAAGGAGTTGGCCCTGACTAAGTGTTACAGACTGGCACACTCCAAGGTCCAGGACTACATGCCGAGGGACGCGCTAAAGCTTAGGGCAGACCACTTTCTGCTGAAGGTAAATGGGGGACTGTTCAGTAACCGGACTCTCCCAGTCCCCCAGTGTATGTAAATATTAGTGTTGTAGGTGGAAGAGAGGTCGTTGGCTTTTCAGACAGAGTCAGAGTCCAATGTTTTGTTTATTTACTTGATATGCAACTGTATAGAACCGAATTCTGGCAATGGCCTCAGACAGGATTTTGTAGTCTGTATTCAGCAAGAATATTGTGAGAATGTGATGGACAAAGACTTTTTATGAATAAGGTTTTTGAAATGAAGTCCACTCTTGGAGTGGACCTGGCAGGCAGTGTGGGTTTGTAGGGCATTATGGAACAGTCAACCCGAACATGACATTCCTGTGGCATTTCCGCCATTCCTTCCTCATCCAACCACAGAGAAAGGAGAAGCAAGGTTCAGAGGAGACAGAACATTGAGAGAGGACAGTTGGCAGCGAGAGTTCTGGTGGGTAAAGGAGCACGAGTGGAAATGACTTCTGGAAACTATTGTTGGTGAGTAGCAGCTGAGTTTTGAGAAATAGTTATTGGAGCAGAGCTCACCAGCAGCTTCAGTGTAGTATTAAAAGTATTTGACATTGTACGGGTTAAAGGGGTAAGACACAGTAGGAGAGCTCCAAATAGTAGTCTGCTCCCCTTGCTCGATGTGGGAAGGTGGGCACATTCCCAGTGCCCGGGACTTACATGGGGACAGGAAGTTTCCCCATCTACAGCTCCTGGAATCCTGAGTTTCAGAGTTGGAGCGGGGACACTGTGGAATTTCCACAGGACAGTGTTGTGTCACACCAGGGGCACACAGTCCACAGGCAGGAAGGGAATGGGTGACCACCAAGCAGGGCAGGACAGCGAAGCAGGCAGTGCAGGAATCTCCTGTAGCTATTCCCCTGCAAAACAGATTGACATTGGTCAGAGTATTGAGTACAAGAGTTGGAAGGTCATGTTGCAGCTGTACAGGACGGCCACTGTTGGAATATTATGTGCAATTCTGATCTCCTTCCTATTGGAAGGATGTTGTGGAACTTGAAAGGGCTCCGAAAGTATTTACAAGGATGTTGCCAGGGTTGCAAGATTTGAGCTATAGGGAGAGGCTGAATAGGTTGGGGCTGTTTTCCCTGGAACATTGGAGAATGAGGGGTGACCACATAGAGGTTTATAAAATCATGAGGGGCATGGATAGGATAAATAGACAAAGTCTTTTCCCTGGGGTGGGGGAATCCCGAACTAGAGGGGCATAGGTGAGAGAGGAAAGATATAAAAGAGACCTAAGGGGCAACGTTTTCACACAGAGGGTGGTACATGTATGGAATGTACTGCCAGAGGAAGTGGTGGAGGCTGGTACAATTGCAATATTTAAAAGGCATTTGGATGTATGTATGAATAGGAAGGGTTTGGAGGGATATGGGCCGGGTGCTGGCAGTTGGGACTAGATTGGGTTGGGATAGATGGTCATCATGGATGAGTTGGACCGAAGGGTTTGTTTCCATGCTGTACATCTCTATGACTCTATGACAATGACCGTTTTGGGGACTGTTGAGAGAAATGGCCTTTCTAGGGATAACAACAACAGCCAAATTCATGGCAGTGCGATTGGATCTGCTACAGAGCTTGGTATACAAATGTTGTTCAGGAACAGATAGGTGTTTCTGGGGCTGCAAAGGCGAGTCCAGGATGGTGTGCTGCCCCCTGGTGCTCGGGTCCTGAATGTCTTGGAGCAGGTCCACAACATTCTGGAGGGGGAGGGTGAACAGCCAGTGATCATGGCACATAATGATACTAACAACAGGGAACAAAAAAGGAAGAGGTCCTGAGAGCAGAACATAGAGAACTAGGAAGAAAGTTGAAATGTAGGACCTCAAAGGTTGTTACCTCAGGATTCCTCCCAGTGCCACACACCTGTCAGAGTAGAAACAGCAGGATATATCGAATGGACACATGCCTGCCTGTCTCACAGCTGCCTGTCCCACAGCTGCCTGTCCCAAAGCTGCCTGTCCCAGAGCTGCCTGTCCCACAGCTGCCTGTCTCACAGCTGCCTGTCCCAAAACTGCCTGACCCAAAGCTGCCTGTCTCACAGCTGCCTGTCCCAGAGCTGCCTGACCCAGAGCCGCCTGTCCCAAAGCTGCCTGACCCAAAGCTGCCTGTCTCACAGCTGCCTGACCCAGAGCCGCCTGTCCCAAAGCTGCCTGACCCAAAGCTGCCTGTCCCAGAGCTGCCTGTCCCAAAGCTGCCTGTCCCAAAGCTGCCTGTCCCTCAGATGCCTGTCCCAGAGCTGCCTGACCCAAAGCTGCCTGACCCAGAGCCGCCTGACCCAGAGCTGCCTGTCTCATAGCTGCCTGTCCCTGAGCCGCCTGTCCCAAAGCTGCCTGACCCAAAGCTGCCTGTCTCACAGCTGCCTGACCCAGAGCCGCCTGTCCCAAAGCTGCCTGACCCAAAGCTGCCTGTCCCAGAGCTGCCTGTCCCAAAGCTGCCTGTCCCAAAGCTGCCTGTCCCTCAGATGCCTGTCCCAGAGCTGCCTGACCCAAAGCTGCCTGACCCAGAGCCGCCTGACCCAGAGCTGCCTGTCTCACAGCTGCCTGACCCAGAGCCGCCTGTCCCAAAGCTGCCTGACCCAAAGCTGCCTGTCTCACAGCTGCCTGACCCAGAGCCGCCTGTCCCAAAGCTGCCTGACACAAAGCTGCCTGTCCCAGAGCTGCCTGTCCCAAAGCTGCCTGTCCCAAAGCTGCCTGTCCCTCAGATGCCTGTCCCAGAGCTGCCTGACCCAAAGCTGCCTGACCCAGAGCCGCCTGACCCAGAGCTGCCTGTCTCATAGCTGCCTGTCCCTGAGCTGCCTGTCCCACAGCTGCCTGTCCCTCAGGTGACTGTCCCAGATCTGCCTGTCCCACCTCATGATCTTCCCCTTGGTGAAGTTGGGGCGATGGGTGCCATGTTTTGCCTGAATGTCCTGGTGGATGAGGAGGGTCTAGGACCCTCGACCCTGCCAGTCTCACCTGAAGGTGCCACCCAGGTCAGTGCAGTCCCAGCTGTTTGCAAGAACACTCAACAGTGTAGGAAGTTGGTCAATGGCCTTTTTCCCTGGCCCTGGGTTAGCATCACCACCTTCTCTCTGCTGCTTCTCTCTCTGTGAAAACTGGAACTGAACATTAAGGCTCGTGCTCTCCCACTCTCGCTATTGTCTGCAGCACCTTCTCGGGACTTTTCTTCTCCATGCCAACCTCCTCCACTGTATGGCCAGGGCACTGCCTAATCACCCACTCACTGGAGACATCTCTCCACATGTCCCTGATCTTCACCAGCCCTAACCACTGAGTCGGTCACATTTTTCCACAGTCGACCTTTGGCTGGGTCCCATTCCAGGAGAAATCAGCCTGTTCCTGAGCAGTGAGGGTTGAGGCAGGGGACGGGTTGGTGATGAAAGGGGTTTCACATCGCCTGTGATAAGGAGTGCTGACCCTGACCACTCCAGGCAGCTCCCTGACCCTGACCACTCCAGGCAGCTCCCTGACCCTGACCACTCCAGGCAGCTCCCTGACCCTGACCACTCCAGGCAGCTCCCTGACCCTGACCACTCCAGGCAGCTCCCTGACCCTGACCACTCCAGGCAGCTCCCTGACCCTGACCACTCCAGGCAGCTCCCTGACCCTGACCACTCCAGGCAGCTCCCTGACCCTGACCACTCCAGGCAGCTCCCTGACCCTGACCACTCCAGGCAGCTCCCTGACTCTGCCCATGCCCCTGGGCTGATACCAGAGGCTGCCGCTGACTCTCTGAGCTGGTGACCTCGGTGGAAGACTGTAGTCCTTGTGGTGATTGGGCACTACCCTCCCCTGCCATTGGCACAGGGCCATTCGGTTGAAGCACATGCAGGCTCTCTGATACCTCAGCTGCTGGCACAGCAGTGACGTTAATGTGGTACAGTGCAGCAACAGGCTCAGCCCTTTGCCTACTCACTGCCAATAAACACGATAAGCTGCCTGGCGCTGTGGGTGTACTGAAAGACAAGGTGGGGCAATGCCAGGTAGGGCAAGCATGAGGAAACAGACACAGGAACGCAGACATTGGAACACAGACTGGAACAAGACTGTCACACAGACACGGTCAAATAGACATTGTCACACAGACACTGTCACACAGACACTGTCACATAGATACAGGCACACAGACACTGTCACACAGACATGGGCACACCGATACTGTCACACAGACACGGACATACAGAGACAGGCACTCAGGCACTGTCACACTGACACTGTCACACAGACATTGTCACACAGACACTGTCACGCAGACACGGGCACACAGATGTTGTCACTCAGACACTGTCACACAGAGACAGACACTCAGGCACTGTCACACAGACACTTTCACACAAACACTGTCACACAGACACTGTCACACAGACACAGACACACAGAGACAGGCACTCAGGCATTGTCACACAATAACTTTCACACAAACACTGTCACACAGACACAGGCACATAGACAATGTCACACAGACATTGGCACACAGACACTTGCACATAGACACAGGCACACAGACATGGACACACAGTCACAGGCACACACACATTGTCACACAGACACTCTCACACAGTCATAGGCACACAGACACAGGCATGCAGACACTGTCACATAGACACGGGCATATAGACACTGTCAGACAGGCATTGTCACACAGACACTATCACACAGACACTGTCACACAGATACTGTCACACAGACACGGGCACACAGACACAGGCACATAGACACTGTTACACAGATACCATCACACAGTCACAGGCACACAGACATTGTCACATAGACTCGAGCACAACAGACACTGTCACACAGACACAGGCACACAGACACTCTCACATAGATACAGGCACATAGACACTGTCACACAGACATAGGCACACAGACACGGGCACACAGACACTGTCACACAGAAACTGTCACAGTGACACGGGCACACAGACATTGTCACATAGACTCGAGCACAACAGACACTGTCACACAGACACAGGCACACAGACACTGTCACATAGATACAGGCACATAGACACTGTCACACAGACATAGGCACACAGACACGGGCACACAGACACTGTCACACAGAAACTGTCACAGTGACACGGGCACACCGACACTGTCACACAGACACGGACACACAGAGACAGGCACTCAGGCATTGTCACACAATAACTTTCACACAAACACTGTCACACAGACACGGGCACATAGACAATGTCACACAGACATTGGCACACAGACACAGGCACACAGACACTGTCACATAGATACAGGCACATAGACACTGTCACACAGACATAGGCACACAGACACGGGCACACAGACACTGGCACACAGAAACTGTCACACAGACACTGTCTCACCGACACTGTCACACAGACATGGGCACACGGACACTGTCATACAGTCACAGGTACACAGACACGGGCATGCAGACACTGTCACACAGACACGGGCACATAGACACTGTCAGACAGGCATTGTAACGCAGGCACTATCACACAGATACTGGCACACAACACTCACACAGTCACAGGCACACAGATACTGTCTCACAGACAGGGGCAACAGACACAGGCACATAGACACTGTTACACAGATAACGTCACACAGTCACAGGCACACAGACACTGTCACAGAGACACGAGCACAACAGACACTGTCACTCAGACATTGTCACACAGACACGTGCACATAGACACTGTTACATAGACACGAGCACAACAGACACTGTCACTCAGAGACTGTCACACAGACGCGGACCCACAGACACTGTCACGCAGACACTGTCACATAGATACAGGCACATAGACACTATCACACAGACATAGGCACACAGACATTGTCACACAGACACTCTCACATCGACACTGTCACACAGACACGGGCACACCGACACTGTCACACAGACACGGACACACAGAGACAAGCACTCAGGCACTGTCACACAGACACTGTCACACAGACATGAGCACACAGAAACTGTCACACAGTCACAGGCACACAGACACGGGCATGCAGACACTGTCACACAGACACGGGCACATAGACACGGGCACACAGATGCTCTCATACCGACACTGTCACACAGACACACTCACGCAGTCACATGCGCACAGTCACAGGCACACAGATACTGTCACACAGACACGGGCACATAGACACTGTCACACAGTCACAGGCACACAGACACGGGCATGCAGACACTGTCACACAGACACGGGCACATAGACACTGCCAGACAGGCATTGTCACACAGACACGGGCACACAGACACTCACACAGTCACGGGCACACAGACACACTCACGCAGTCACATGCGCACAGTCACAGGCACACAGATACTGTCACACAGACACGGGCACATAGACACTGTTACACAGATACCGTCACACAGTCACAGGCACACAGACACTGTCACATAGACACGAGCACAACAGATACTGTCACTCCGACACTGTCACACAGACACAGGCACACAAACACTGTCACACAGGCATGGGCACATAGACACTGTCAGACAGGCATTGTCACAGAGACACTATCACACAGACACTATCACACAAGACACTGGCACACAGACACGGGCACACAGACACGGGCACACAGTCACAGGCACACAGATACTGTCACACAGACACGGGGACATAGACACTGTTACACAGATACCGTCACACAGTCGCAGGCACACAGACACTGTCACATAGACACGAGCACAAAAGACACTGTCACATAGATACAGGCACATAGACACAGTCACACACACATAGGCACACAGACACGGGCACACAGACATGAACACACTATCACAGGCACACAGATACTGTCACACAGACACGGGCACATAGACACAGTTACACAGATACCGTCACACACTCACAGGCACACAGACACTCACACAGACACAGGCACACAGACACTCACATAGATACAGGCACATAGACACAGTCACACACACGTAGGCACATAGGCATGGACACACAGTCACAGGCATACAGATACTGTCACACAGACACGGGCACATAGACACTGTTACACAGATACCGTTACACAGTCACAGGCACACACACAATGTCACATAGACACGAGCACAAAAGATACTGTCACTCAGACACTGTCGCACAGACACAGGCACACAGACACTGTCACATATATACAGGCACATAGACACTGTCACACAGACATAGGCACACAGACACAGGCACACAGACACTTTCACACAGAAACTGTCACACAGACACGGCCAGACTGACACTGTCACACAGACACGGTCACACAGAGAAAGGCACTCAGGCACTGTCACACCGACACTGTCACACAGTCACAGGTACACAGACACGGGCACGCAGATACTGTCACACAGACACGGGCACATAGACACTGTCAGACAGGCATTGTCACACAGGCACTATCACACAGACACTGGCACACAACACTCACACAGACACAGGCACACAGACACGGACACACAGTCACAGGCAGACAGATAATGTCGCACAGATACGGGCACATAGACACTGTTCCACAGATACCGTCACACAGTCACAGGCAAACAGACACTGTCACATAGACATGAGCACAAAAGACACTGTCACCCAGACACTGTGACACAGACACAGGCACACAGAGACAGGCACTCAGGCACTGTCACACAGACACTGTCACACAGACATGGGCACACGGACACTGTCATACAGTCACAGGTACACAGACACGGGCACATAGACACTGTTACACAGATACTGTCACACAGTCACAGGCACACAGACACTGTCACACAGACATGGGCACACGGACACTGTCATACAGTCACAGGCACACAGACACGGGCACATAGACACTGTTACACAGATACCTTCACACAGTCACAGGCACACAGACACTGTCACATAGACACGAGCCGAACAGACACTGTCACTCCGACACTTTCACACAGACACGGGCACATAGACACTGTTACACAGATACTGTCACACAGTCACACAGACACTGTCACATAGACACGAGCACAACAGACACTGTCACTCAGACACTGTCACACAGACACAGGCATACAGACACTGTCACACAGATACTGTCACACAGACACGGGCACATAGACACGGTTACACAGATACCGTCACACAGTCACAGGCACACAAACACTGTCACATAGACACGAACCGAACAGACACTGTCACTCAGACACTGTCACACAGACACGGGAACACAGACACTGTCACACAGACACTGTCACATAGATACAGGCACATAGACACTGTCACACAGACATAGGCACACAGACACTGTCACACAGAAACTGTCACACAGACTCAGGCACACAGACATTGTCACACAGACACTCTCACATCGACACTGTCACACAGACACGGGCACACTGACACTGTCACACAGACACAGACACACAGAGACAGGCACTCAGGCACTGTCACACAGGCACTGTCACACAGACATGAGCACAAAGACACTGTCACACAGTCACAGACACACAGACACGGGCATGCAGACTTTGTCACACAGACACGGGCACATAGACACTGTCAGACAGGCATTGTCACACCAATGCTGTCACATAGACACAGGCACACAGATGCTCTCACACCAACACTGTCACACAGACACACTCACACAGTCACATGCACACAGTCACAGGCACACAGATACTGTCACACAGACAAGAGCACATAGACACTGTCAGACAGGCATTGTCACACAGGCACTATCACACAGACACAGGCACACAACACTCACACAGTCACAGGCACACAGACACGGGCACACTGACACTCACACAGACACAGCACACAGACACGGGCACACAGTCACAGGCACACAGATACTGTCGCACAGATACGGGCACATAGACACTGTTACACAGATACCGTCACACAGTCACAGGCAAACAGACACTGTCGCATAGACACGAGCACAAAAGACACTGTCACCCAGACACTGTGACACAGACACAGGCACACAGACACTGTCACATAGAGACAGTTACATAGACATTGTCACACAGACATAGGCACACAGACACGGGCACACAGACACTGTCACACAGACACGGGCACACAGAGACAGGCACTCAGGCACTGTCACACAGACACTGTCACACAGACATGGGCACACGGACACTGTCATACAGTCACGGGCACACAGACACGGGCACATAGACACTGTTACACAGATACCTTCACACAGTCACAAGCACACAGACACTATCACATAGACACGAGCCGAACAGACACTGTCACACAGACACGGGCACATAGACACTGTTACACAGATACCGTCACACAGTCACAGGCACACAGACACTGTCACATAGACACAAGCCGAACAGTCACTGTCACTCAGACACTGTCACACAGACACGGGAACACAGACACGGGCACACAGACACTGTCACTCAGACACTCTCACATCGACACTGTCACACAGACACGGGCACACCGACCCTGTCACACAGTCACAGACACACAGACACGGGCATGCAGACTTTGTCACACAGACACGGGCACATAGACACTGTCAGACAGGCATTGTCACACCGATGCTGTCACATAGACACTGTCACATAGACACTGTCATGCAGGCACACTCACACAGTCACAGGCACACAAATACTGTCACACAGACTCAGTCACATAGATACAAGCACATAGACACTGTCACACAGACACAGGCACAATGACACTGTCACACAAACACTGTCACACAGGCGCTGTCACACAGACGCTGTCACACAGACACAGACACACAGACACGGGCACACAGACACAGGCACACAGATACTGTCACACAGACACGGGCATACAGACACTGTCACACAGTCACAGGCACACAGATACTGTCACACAGACTCAGTCACATAGATACAGGCACATAGATGCTGTCACACAGACACGGGCACATTGACACTGTCACACAAACACTGTCACACAGGCGCTGTCACACAGACGCTGTCACATAGACACGGGCACACAGACACGGGCACACAGACACTGTCACACAGGCATGGGCACACAGACACGGACACACAGGCACTGTCACAAAGAAACTGGCACACAGACACGGGCACACAGACATTGTCACACAGACACTCTCACATCAACACTGTCACACAGACACGGGCACACAGACACTGTTACACAGACACTGTCACACAGTCACAGGCACACAGATACTGTCACACAGACTCTGTCACATAGATACAGGCACATAGACACTGTAACACAGATACTGTCACACAGACACGGGCACACAGACACGGGCACATAGACACTCACACAGTCACAGGCACACAGATACTGTCACACAGACAGGGGCACATAGACATTGTCAGACAGGCATTGTCACACGGACACTATCACACAGTCACAGGCACACATACACTGTCACATAGACATGAACACAAGAGACACTGTCACTCAGACACTGTCACACAGACACGGGCACACACACTATGTCTCACAGACACGGGCACATAGCACTGTGTGTCTGTCACTGACACCTGGGGACATTCGACTGACCTGACTGTGTGTCTGTTACCGACTCCTGAAGACACTACAATGACACCACTGTGTCTCTGACATTGACCCCTCGAGACATATCACTCACTCCACTGTGTGTCTGACACTGAACACTGGGGTCATTACACTGACCCCCATGTGTGTCTGTCACTGACCCTTGGGACATTAGGCTGACCATACTGTGTGTCTGTCACTGTCACCTGGTAACATTAGACTGACCCCACTCTGTTTCGGTCACTGATCCCTGGGGACATTAGACTGACCCCATGTTATCTCTGTCACTGACCCCTGAGGACATTACACCAATCCCATTGTGTGCCTGTCACTTGTCCCTGCGGACATCAGACTGACCCCACTGTGTGTCTGTCACTGACCCCTGGAGACATTAGACTGACCCCACTGTGTCTCTGTCACTGACCTCTGGGGACAATACATTGACCCCACTGCGTGTCTGTCACTGACTCCTGTGGACATTAGACTGACCCCACTATGTGTCTGTCACTGACACCTGAGGGGATTAGACTGACATCACTGTGTGTCTGTCACTGACCCCTGGAGATATTAGACTGACCAACTCTGTTTCTGTCAGTGACCACTGGGGCCTTACTCTGACCCCACTCTCTGACTGTTTTGACCCCTGGGGACCTGACACTGACCCCACTTTGTCTTTGTAACTGACCCCTATGGACATTACTCTGACTCCACTGTGTCTCCATGACTGACCCCTGGCGACATTAGACTGACCCCATCGTGTTTTTGTCATTGAACCCTGGGGACATTACTCTGACTCTACTGTGTGTCTGTTACTTTACTCTGCGGCCATTACACTGACCCCAGTGTGTCTCTGTCGCTGACCCCTGGGGACAATACATTAACCTCACTGTGTGTCTGTCATTGATACATGGGGACATTAGACGGACCGCACTGTGTGTCTGTCACTAACTCCTGGGGGCATTAGACTGACCCCATTGTGACTCAGTCTCTGACCCCTGGGGACATTACACTGACCCCACTGTGTGTCTGTCACTGAGCCCTCCGTACAATAGGCTGAAACACTTGTGTGCCTGACGCTGACCCCTGGGTAAATTAGACTCATCACCCTATGTCTCTGTCAATGACCCCTATGGACGTTAGACTGACCTCACTGTGTGTCCATCACTGATCCTTGGGGACAATACACTGACACCAATCTATGTCTGTCACTCTCCCCTGGGGAAATTACACTGACGCTACTGTGTGTCAGTCACTGACCACTGGGGTCATTAGACTGACCTTACTGTGTGTCAGTCACTGACCACTGGGGACACTAGACTGACCCCATTGTGACTCAGTCACTGACCCCTGGGAAAATAACACTGACCCTACTGTGTGTCTGTCACTGACCCCTGTGGACATTAGACTGTCTGCACTGTGACTCTGTCACAGACGACAGTTGACATTACACTGACCACACTGTGTGTCTGTCGCTGACCCCTGGGGACATTAAGCTGATGTCACTATATGTCTGTCACTGACCCCTGGAGATATTAGAGTGACCCCACTGTGTCTCAGTCATTGACCCTTCCGAACATTAGACTGACCCCACTGTGTCTCTGTCTCTGACATCTTGAGCCATTAAATTGACCCCACTGCGTGTCTGTCACTGACCCCTGTGGACATTAGACTGTCCCCACTGTGACTCTGTCACAGACGACAGTTGACATTACACTCACCCCACTGTGTCTCTGACATTGACCCCTGGGGTCATAATAGTCACTCCACTCTGTGTCTGACACTGAACCCTGGCGAAATTACACTGACCCCCATGTGTGTCTGTCACTGACCCTTGGGACATTAGACTGTCCACACTGTGTGTCTGTTGCTGTCACCTGGTAACATTAGACTGACCCCACTGTGTGGCTGTCACTGACCCCTGGAGACATTAGACTGACCCCACCCTGTTTCTGTCAGAGACTACTGGGACCTTCACTGACCCCACTGTGTGGCTGTCACTGACCCCTGGAGACATTAGACTGACCCCACCCTGTTTCTGTCAGAGACCACTGGGACCTTCACTGACCTCACTGTGTCTCCGTCACTGACCCCTGGAGACATTAGACTGACCCCACCCTGTTTCTGTCAGAGACCACTGGGACCTTCACTGACCCCACTGTGTCTCCGTCACTGACCCCTGGAGACATTAGACTGACCCCACCCTGTTTCTGTCAGAGACCACTGGGACCTTCACTGACCCCACTGTGTCTCCGTCACTGACCCCTGGAGACATTAGACTGACCCCACCCTGTTTCTGTCAGAGACCACTGGGACCTTCACTGACCCCACTGTGTCTCCGTCACTGACCCCTGGAGACATTAGACTGACCCCACCCTGTTTCTGTCAGAGACCACTGGGACCTTCACTGACCCCACTGTGTCTCCGTCACTGACCCCTGGAGACATTAGACTGACCCTACCCTGTTTCTGTCAGAGACCACTGGGACCTTCACTGACCCCACTGTGTGGCTGTCACTGACCCCTGGAGACATTAGACTGACCCCACCCTGTTTCTGTCAGAGACCACTGGGACCTTCACTGACCCCACTGTGTCTCCGTCACTGACCCCTGGAGATATTAGACTGAACCAGCATGTTTTTGCCATTGAACCCTCGGGATATTATTCAGACTCCACTATTTGTCTGTCACTGACCACTGGCGATATTAGGCTGACCCCACTGTGTCTCTGTCACTGACCCCTGGGGACGTTACACTGACCTCACTGTGTGTCTGTCATTGACCCATGGGGACATTAGACTGAACCCACTGTGTGTCTGTCACTGACCCCTGGCAACATGAGACTGATCCAACTATTTGTCGATCTCTGACCCCTGGGGACATTACACTGACCCAGATCTGTGTATATCACTGACCCCTGGGGACATTAGACTGACCCCACTGTGTCTCTGTCACAGACCCCTACGGACATTACACTGACCCCCACTGTGTCTCCAAGACTGACCACTGGCGACATTAGACTCACCCCACTGTGTCTCTGTCACTGACCCCTGGGGACATTACATTGACCTGACTGTGTGTCTGTCATCGATCCATGGGGACATTAGACTGACCCCACTGTGCGTCTGTGTCTGACCCCTGGGGACATTACACTGACCACACTGTGTCCCACTCACTGACTCCTGGGAACATTGTCTGTCACTAACTCCTGGGGGCATTAGACTGACCCCATTGTGACTCAGTCTCTGACCCCTGAGGACATTACACTGACCCCACTGCGTGTCTGTCACTGAGCCCTCCGTACAATAGGCTGAAACACTTGTGTGCCTGACGCTGACCCCTGGGCAAATTAGACTCACCACACTGTGTCTCTGTCAATGACCCCTGTGGACGTTAGACTGACCACACAGTGTGTCCGTCACTGACCCCTGGGGACATTACACTGACACCAATCTGTGTCTGTCACTCTCCCCTGGGGAAATTACACTGACGCTACTGTGTGTCAGTCACTAACCACTGGGGACACTAGACTGACCTTACTGTGTCTCTGTTACTGATTCCTCGGGACACTACAGTGAACCCAGTGTGTTTCTGTCACTGAATCCTGGGCACATTGGACATGACCGCACAGTGTATCAGTCAGTGACCCCTGTGGAAATAACAATGACCACACTGTGAGTGTCTTCCACTGACCCCTGGGTGCATTAGACTGACCCCACTGTGTCTCTGTCACTGACCCCTGCGGACATTCCACTGATCAGACTGAGTGTCTGTCACTGACATCTTGGGACATTAGACTGACCCCACTTTGTGTCTGCCACTGACAGCTGGATACATTAGACTGACCTCACTGTCTCTCTGTCACTTATCCCTGGGGACATTACACTGTACACACTGTGTCTCTTTCACTGACCCCTGGGGACATTAGAATGACCACACTCTGTGTCTGTCACTGATACCTCGGGACATTAGAATGACCACACTCTGTGTCTGTCACTGATACCTCGTGACATTAGACTGACCCCACTGCGTCCCTGTCACAGATCTCTGGGGACATTAGATTAACTGCATTGTGTGCCTGTCACTAACCACTGGAAACATTAAACTGACCCCATTGTGACTCAGTCACTGACCCCTGGATACATAACACTGACCCCAATGCGTGTCTGTCACTGACCCCTGTGGACATTAGACTGTCCGCACTGTGACTCTGTCATAGACGACAGTTGACATTACTCTGACCACACTGTGTTTCAGTCGCTGACCCCTGGGGACATTACACTGACCTCACTGTGTGCCTGTCGCTGACTCCTGGGCAAATTAGACTGAACCCACTGTGTGTCTGTCACTGACCCCTGGCGACATGAGACTGATCCAACTATTTGTCGATCTCTGACCCCTGGGGACATTACACTGACCCGGATCTGTGTATATCACTGACCCCTGGGAACATTAGACTGACCCCACCGTATCTCTGTCACAGACCCCTACGGACATTACACTGACCCCACTGTCTCCATGACTGACCAATGGCGACATTAGACTCACCCCACTGTGTCTCTGTCACTGACCCCTGGGGACATTACATTGACCTGACTGTGTGTCTGTCATCGATCCATGGGGACATTAGACTGACCCCACTGTGCGTCTGTGTCTGACCCCTGGGGACATTACACTGACCACACTGTGTCCCACTCACTGACTCCTGGGAACATTAGATTGACCGCACTGTGTGTCTGTCACTAACTCCTGGGGGCATTAGACTGACCCCATTGTGACTCAGTCTCTAACCCCTGGGGACATTACACTGACCCCACTGCGTGTCTGTCACTGAGCCCTCCGTACAATAGGCTGAAATACTTGTGTGCCTGACGCTGACCCCTGGGCAAATTAGACTCATCACCCTATGTCTCTGTCAATGACCCCTGTGGACGTTAGACTGACCACACAGTGTGTCCGTCACTGATCCCTGGGGACATTACACTGACACCAATCTGTGTCTGTCACTCTCCCCTGGGGAAATTACACTGACGCTACTGTGTATCAGTCACCGACCACTGGGGACACTAGACTGACCTTACTGTGTCTCTGTTACTGATTCCTCGGGACATTACAGTGAACCCAGTGTGTTTCTGTCACTGAATCCTGGGCACATTGGACATGACCGCACAGTGTATCAGTCAGTGACCCCTGTGGAAATAACAATGACCACACTGTGAGTGTCTTCCACTGACCCCTGGGTGCATTAGACTGACCCCACTGTGTCTCTGTCACTGACCCCTGCGGACATTCCACTGATCAGACTGAGTGTCTGTCACTGACATCTTGGGACATTAGACTGACCCCACTTTGTGTCTGCCACTGACAGCTGGATACATTAGACTGACCTCACTGTCTCTCTGTCACTTATCCCTGGGGACATTACACTGTACACACTGTGTCTCTTTCACTGACCCCTGGGGACATTAGAATGACCACACTGTGTGTCTGTCACTGATACCTCGGGACATTAGACTGACCCCACTGTCTCTCTGTCACTGACATTTGGGACATTAGACTGACCCCACTGCGTCCCTGTCACAGATCCCTGGGGACATTAGATTAACTGCACTGTGTGCCTGTCACTAACCACTGGAGACATTAGACAGACCCCACTGTGACTCAGTCACTGACCCCTGGATACATAACACTGACCCCAATGCGTGTCTGTCACTGACCCCTGCGTACATTAGACTGTTCGCACTGTGACTCTGTCATAGACGACAGTTGACATTACACTGACCACACTTTGTTTCAGTCGCTGACCCCTGGGGACATTAGAGTGACCCCACTGTGTCTCTGTCTCTGTCATCTTGGGCCATTAAATTGACCCCACTGTGTCTCTGTCACTGACCCCTGGGGATATTACACTGAACCCCATGTGTGTCTCTCACTGTCACCTGGTAACATTAGACTGACCCCACTGTGTGCATGTCACTGATCCCTGGGGACATTAGACTGACCCCACTGTGTCTCTGTCACTGACCTCTGGCGACATTAGACTGATCCAACTGTTTGTCGATCGCTGACTCCTGGGGACATTACACTGACATTAAATGGAATCAATTCAGGTAAAGGGGCAGTACAGAGAGATCTGGGTGTTCTTGTACACCAGTCAATAAAGGTAAGCATGCAGGTACAGCAGGTAGTGAAGAAGGCTAATAGCATTCTGGCCTTCATAACAAGAGGGATTGAGTATAGAAGGAAAGAGGTTCTTCTGCAGCTGTACAGGGCCCTGGTGAGACCACACCTGGAATACTGTGTGCAGTTCTGGTCTCCAAATTTGAGGAAAAACATTCTGGTTATTGAGCGAGTACAGCGTAGGTTCACGAGGTCAATTCCTGGAATAGCGGGATTACCTTACACTGAAAGACTGGAGCGACTGAGCTTGTATACCCTTGAGTTTAGAAGACTGAGAGGGGATCTGATTGAGACGTATAAGATTATTAAAGGATTGGACTCTCTGGAGGCAGGAAATATGTTTCCGCGGATGGGTGAGTGCCAAACCAGAGGACACAGCTTAAAAATACGGGGTAGACCATTTAGGACAGAAATAAGGAGAAACTTCTTCACCCAGAGAGTGGTGGCTGTGTGGAATGCTCTGCCCCAGAAGGCAGTGGAGGCCCAGTCTCTGGATTCATTTAAGAAAGAGTTGGATAGAGCTCTTAAAGGTAGTGGAATCAAGGGTTATGGAGATAAGGCAGGAAGAGGATACTGATTAAGGATGATCAGCCATGATCATATTGAATGGTGGGGCAGGCTCGAAGGGCAGAATGGCCTACTCCTGCACCTATTGTCTATTGCCTATTGACCTGAATCCGTGTATGTCACTGACCCCTGGCGACATTAGACTGATGCCACTCTCTGACTGTTTTAACCCTGGGGCCTTACACTGACCCCACTGTGTCTCTGTCACAGACCCCTACGGACATTACACTGACCCCACTGTCTCCATGACTGACCCCTGGCGACATTAGACTGACCCCATCGTGTTTTTGTCATTGAACCCTGGGGACATTACTCTGACTCTACTGTGTGTCTGTGACTGTTCACTGGGGCCATTACACTGACCCCAGTGTGTCTCTGTCGCTGACCCCTGTGGCATTAGGCTGACCACACTGTGTCTGTCACTGACCACTGGTGACATTAGAATGACCACACTATGTGTCTGTCACTGATACCTCGGGACATTAGACTGACCCCACTGTGTCTCTGTCACTGACCCTTGGGGACATTACACTGACCTCACTGTGTGCATGTCGCTGACACCTGGGCAAATTAGACTGACCACACTGTGTCTCTGTCAATGACCCCTGTGGACGTTAGACTGACCACACAGTGTGTCCGTCACTGATCCCTGGGGACATTACACTGACACCAATCTGTGTCTGTCACTCTCCCCTGGGGAAATTACACTGACACTACTGTGTATCAGTCACCGACCACTGGGGACACTAGACTGACCTTACTGTGTCTCTGTTACTGATTCCTCGGGACATTACAGTGAACCCAGTGTGTTTCTGTCACTGAATCCTGGGCACATTGGACATGACCGCACAGTGTATCAGTCAGTGACCCCTGTGGAAATAACAATGACCACACTGTGAGTGTCTTCCACTGACCCCTGGGTGCATTAGACTGACCCCACTGTGTCTCTGTCACTGACCCCTGCGGACATTCCACTGATCAGACTGAGTGTCTGTCACTGACATCTTGGGACATTAGACTGACCCCACTTTGTGTCTGCCACTGACAGCTGGATACATTAGACTGACCTCACTGTCTCTCTGTCACTTATCCCTGGGGACATTACACTGTACACACTGTGTCTCTTTCACTGACCCCTGGGGACATTAGAATGACCACACTGTGTGTCTGTCACTGATACCTCGGGACATTAGACTGACCCCACTGTCTCTCTGTCACTGACATTTGGGACATTAGACTGACCCCACTGCGTCCCTGTCACAGATCCCTGGGGACATTAGATTAACTGCACTGTGTGCCTGTCACTAACCACTGGAGACATTAGACAGACCCCACTGTGACTCAGTCACTGACCCCTGGATACATAACACTGACCCCAATGCGTGTCTGTCACTGACCCCTGCGTACATTAGACTGTTCGCACTGTGACTCTGTCATAGACGACAGTTGACATTACACTGACCACACTTTGTTTCAGTCGCTGACCCCTGGGGACATTAGAGTGACCCCACTGTGTCTCTGTCTCTGTCATCTTGGGCCATTAAATTGACCCCACTGTGTCTCTGTCACTGACCCCTGGGGATATTACACTGAACCCCATGTGTGTCTCTCACTGTCACCTGGTAACATTAGACTGACCCCACTGTGTGCATGTCACTGATCCCTGGGGACATTAGACTGACCCCACTGTGTCTCTGTCACTGACCTCTGGCGACATTAGACTGATCCAACTGTTTGTCGATCGCTGACTCCTGGGGACATTACACTGACATTAAATGGAATCAATTCAGGTAAAGGGGCAGTACAGAGAGATCTGGGTGTTCTTGTACACCAGTCAATAAAGGTAAGCATGCAGGTACAGCAGGTAGTGAAGAAGGCTAATAGCATTCTGGCCTTCATAACAAGAGGGATTGAGTATAGAAGGAAAGAGGTTCTTCTGCAGCTGTACAGGGCCCTGGTGAGACCACACCTGGAATACTGTGTGCAGTTCTGGTCTCCAAATTTGAGGAAAAACATTCTGGTTATTGAGCGAGTACAGCGTAGGTTCACGAGGTCAATTCCTGGAATAGCGGGATTACCTTACACTGAAAGACTGGAGCGACTGAGCTTGTATACCCTTGAGTTTAGAAGACTGAGAGGGGATCTGATTGAGACGTATAAGATTATTAAAGGATTGGACTCTCTGGAGGCAGGAAATATGTTTCCGCGGATGGGTGAGTGCCAAACCAGAGGACACAGCTTAAAAATACGGGGTAGACCATTTAGGACAGAAATAAGGAGAAACTTCTTCACCCAGAGAGTGGTGGCTGTGTGGAATGCTCTGCCCCAGAAGGCAGTGGAGGCCCAGTCTCTGGATTCATTTAAGAAAGAGTTGGATAGAGCTCTTAAAGGTAGTGGAATCAAGGGTTATGGAGATAAGGCAGGAAGAGGATACTGATTAAGGATGATCAGCCATGATCATATTGAATGGTGGGGCAGGCTCGAAGGGCAGAATGGCCTACTCCTGCACCTATTGTCTATTGCCTATTGACCTGAATCCGTGTATGTCACTGACCCCTGGCGACATTAGACTGATGCCACTCTCTGACTGTTTTAACCCTGGGGCCTTACACTGACCCCACTGTGTCTCTGTCACAGACCCCTACGGACATTACACTGACCCCACTGTCTCCATGACTGACCCCTGGCGACATTAGACTGACCCCATCGTGTTTTTGTCATTGAACCCTGGGGACATTACTCTGACTCTACTGTGTGTCTGTGACTGTTCACTGGGGCCATTACACTGACCCCAGTGTGTCTCTGTCGCTGACCCCTGTGGCATTAGGCTGACCACACTGTGTCTGTCACTGACCACTGGTGACATTAGAATGACCACACTATGTGTCTGTCACTGATACCTCGGGACATTAGACTGACCCCACTGTGTCTCTGTCACTGACCCTTGGGGACATTACACTGACCTCACTGTGTGCATGTCGCTGACACCTGGGCAAATTAGACTGACCACACTGTGTCTCTGTCAATGACCCCTGTGGACGTTAGACTGACCACACAGTGTGTCCGTCACTGATCCCTGGGGACATTACACTGACACCAATCTGTGTCTGTCACTCTCCCCTGGGGAAATTACACTGACACTACTGTGTATCAGTCACCGACCACTGGGGACACTAGACTGACCTTACTGTGTCTCTGTTACTGATTCCTCGGGACATTACAGTGAACCCAGTGTGTTTCTGTCACTGAATCCTGGGCACATTGGACATGACCGCACAGTGTATCAGTCAGTGACCCCTGTGGAAATAACAATGACCACACTGTGAGTGTCTTCCACTGACCCCTGGGTGCATTAGACTGACCCCACTGTGTCTCTGTCACTGACCCCTGCGGACATTCCACTGATCAGACTGAGTGTCTGTCACTGACATCTTGGGACATTAGACTGACCCCACTTTGTGTCTGCCACTGACAGCTGGATACATTAGACTGACCTCACTGTCTCTCTGTCACTTATCCCTGGGGACATTACACTGTACACACTGTGTCTCTGTCACTGACCCCTGGGGACATTAGAATGACCACACTATGTGTCTGTCACTGATACCTTGGGACATTAGACTGACCCCACTGTCTCTCTGTTACTGACATTTGGGACATTAGACTGACCCCATTGCGTCCCTGTCACAGATCCCTGGGGACATTAGATTAACTGCACTGTGTGCCTGTCACTAACCACTGGAGACATTAGACTGACCCCATTGTGACTCAGTCACTGACCCCTGGATACATAACACTGATCCCAATGCGTGTCTGTCATTGACCCCTGCGTACATTAGACTGTCTGCACTGTGACTCTGTCATAGACGACAGTTGACATTACACTGACCACACTGTGTTTCAGCTGCTGACCCCTGGGGACATTAGAGTGACCCCACTGAGTCTCTGTCTCTGACATCTTGGGCCATTAAATTGACCCCACTGTGTCTCTGTCACTGACCCCTGGGGATATTACACTGACCCCCATGTGTGTCTGTCACTGTCATCTGGTAACATTAGACTGACCCCACTGTGTGCATGTCACTGACCTCTGGCGACATTAGACTGATCCAACTGTTTGTCAATCGCTGAGTCCTGGGGACATTACACTGACATTAAATGGAATCAATTTAGGTAAAGGGGCAGTACAGAGAGATCTGGGTGTTCTTGTACACCAGTCAATGAAGGTAAGCATGCAGGTACAGCAGGTAGTGAAGAAGGCTAATAGCATTCTGGCCTTCATAACAAGAGGGATTGAGTATAGAAGCAAAGAGGTTCTTCTGCAGCTGTACAGGGCACTGGTGAGACCACACCTGGAGTACTGTGTGCAGTTCCTGTCTCCCAATTTGAGGAAAGACATTCTGGTTATTGAGGGAGTGCAGCGTAGGTTCACGAGGTCAATTCCTGGAATGGCAGGATTACCTTGCACTGAAAGACTGGAGCGACTGGACAAGGGGGCATAGCTTTAAATTAAGGGGGGGTAGATATAGGACTGATGTTAGGGGTAGGTTCTTCACTCAGCGAGTCGTAAGTTCATGGAATGCCCTGCCAGTAGCAGTGGTGGACTCTCCCTCTTTATGGGTATTTAAGCGGGCATTGGATAGGTATATGGAGGATAGTGGGTTAGTGTAAGTTAGGTGGGCTTGGATCGGCGCAACATCGAGGGCCGAAGGGCCTGTACTGCGCTGTATTCTTCTATGTTCGATGTTCTATGTATACCCTCGAGTTTAGAAGACTGTGAGGGGATCTGATTGAGACATATAAGATTATTAAAGGATTGGACACTTTGGAGGCAGGAAACATGTTTCCGCTGATGGGTGAGTGCCGAACCAGAGGACACAGCTTAAAAATACGCGGTAGACCATTTAGGACAGAGATGAGGAGAAACGTCTTCACCAAGAGAGTGGTGGCTGTGTGGAATGCTCTGCCCCAGAGGGCAGTGGAGGCCCAGTCTCTGGATTCATTTAAGAAAGAGTTGGATAGAGCTCTTAAAGGTAGTGGAATCAAGGGTTATGGAGATAAGGCAGGAACAGGATACTGATTAAGGATGATCAGCCATGATCATATTGAATGGTGGGGCAGGCTCGAAGGGCAGAATGGCCTACTCCTGCACCTATTGTCTATTGTCTATTGACCTGAATCCGTGTATGTCACTGACCCCTGGCGACATTAGACTGATGCCACTCTCTGTCTGTTTTAACCCTGGGGCCTTACACTGACCCCACTGTGTCTCTGTCACAGACCCCTACGGACATTACACTGACCCCACTGTCTCCATGACTGACCCCTGGCGACATTAGACTGACCCCATCGTGTTTTTGCCATTGAACCTTGGGCTCATTACTCTGACTCTACTGTGTGTTTGTTACTGTACTCTGTGGCCATTACACTGACCCCACTGTGTCTCTGCGCTGACCCCTGGGGACATTACACTGACCTCACTGTGTCTCTGTCACTTATCTCTGGGGCCATTACACTGACCCCACTGCGTGTCTGTCACTGACTCCTGGGGACATTACACTGACCTCATTGTGTGCCTGTCGCTGACACCTGGGCAAATTAGACTGACCACACTGTGTCTCTGTCAATGACCATTGTGGACATCAGACTGACCACTCAGTGTGTCCGTCACTGACCCCTGGGGACATTACACTGACACCAATCTGTGTCTGTCACTCTCCCCTGGAGAAATTACACTGACGCTACTGTGTGTCAGTCACTGACCACTGGGGACATTAGACTGACCTCACTGTGCCTCTGTTACTAATTCCTCGGGACATTACAGTGAACCCAGTGTGTTTCTGTCACTGAATCCTGGGCACATTGGACATGACCGCACAGTGTATCAGTCAGTGACCCCTGTGGAAATAACAATGACCACACTGTGAGTGTCTTCCACTGACCTCTGGGTGCATTAGACTGACCCCACTGTGTCTCTGTCACTGACCCCTGCGGACATTCCACTGATCAGACTGAGTGTCTGTCACTGACATCTTGAGACGTTAGACTGACCCCACTGTGTGTCTGCCACTGACAGCTGGATACATTAGACTTACCTCACTGTCTCTCTGTCACTTATCCCTGGGGACATTACACTGTACACACTGTGTCTCTGTCACTGACCCCTGGGGACATTAGAATGACCACACTATGTGTCTGTCACTGATACCTTGGGACATTAGACTGACCTCACTGTCTCTCTGTCACTGACCCCTGGGGACATTAGAATGACCACACTGTGTGTCTGTCACTGATACCTCGGGACATTAGACTGACCCCACTGTCTCTCTGTCACTGACCCCTGGGGACATTAGAATGACCACACTGTGTGTCTGTCACTGATACCTCGGGACATTAGGCTGACCTCACTGTGTCTCTGTCACTGACCCCTGCCACTGACTCCTGTGGACATTAGACTATACCCACTGCACCTCTGTCACAGACGACAGTTGACATTACACTGACACCACTGTGTCTCTGACATTGACCCCTGGGGACATAACACTCACTCCACTCTGTGTCTGACACTGAAGCCTGGGGACATTACACTGACCCCATGTGTGTCTCTCACTGTCACCTGGTAACATTAGACTGACCCCACTGTGTCTCTGTCACTGACCCCTGTGGATTTAACACAGAGCCAAATGTGTGTCTGTCACTGACCAATGGGGACATTAGACTGACCCCACTGTGTCTCTGCCACTGACTGCAGTGGACATTATACTGACCTGACTGTGTGTCTGTCACTGACCCCTTGAGACCTTAGACTGACCTGTGTCTCTGTCACTGAACCCTGGGGACATTAGACTGACCCCATTGTAACTCAGCCACTGAACCCTGTTGACATTACACTGACCCCACTGCGTGTCTGTCGCTGACTCCTGGGGACATCACACTGACCCCACTGTGTCTCCGTCACAGACGACAGTTGACATAACACTGACCCCACTGTGTGTCTGTCACTGACCACTGTGGGCATTAGACTGACCCCACTTTGTCTCTGCCACTGTCCCCTGGGGACATTGCACCAACCCCACTGTAAGTCTGTAACTGTCCCCTGTGGACACAAGACTGACCCCAGTGTGAGTCCATCACTGACCCCTGGGAACATTACACTGACGCCACTCTGTGTCTGTCACTGACCGCATGGGAATTTACACTGATGCTACTGTGTGTCTGTCATTGACCTCTAGGGACATTATATAGACCTCACTATGTCTCTGTCACAGACATCTTGGGACATTAGACTGACCTCACTGTGTCTCTGTCACTGACCCCTGGAGGCATTACACTGACCACACTGTGTGTCTTTCACTGACCCCTGGAGAGATTAGACTGACATCACTGTGTGTGTGTCACTGACCGCTGGAGAGATTAGACTGACCCCACTCTGTTTCTGTCAGTGACCCTTGGGGCCTTACACTGCTCCCATTCTCTGTCTGTTTTGACCTCTGGGGACCTTATACTGACCCCACTGTGTCTCTGTCACAGACCCCTAGGGACGTTACTCTGACCCCACTGTGTCTCCATCACTGACCCGTAAGGACATTAGACTGACCCCATGTTGTTTTTGTCTTTAACCCTGGGGACATTACTCTGACTTCACTGTGTGTCTGTTACTGATCTCTGGGACCTTTACACTGACCCCAGTGTGTCTCTACCTCTGAACCCTGGGGCATTAGACTGACCACACTATGTGTCTGTCACTGACAACTGGCAACATTAGACTGACCCCACTGTGTCTCTGTCACTGACCCCTGTGGACATTGCACTGAATTCACTGTGTGTCAGTCACTGACCCCTGGTGACATTACACTGACCCCACTGAGTCTCTTTCACAGACGACAGTTGGCATTACACTGATCCCACTGTGTGTCTGTCACTGACCCCTGGGGACATTAGACTGACTCCACTTTGTCTCTGCCTCTGTTGCCTGTGGACATTACAGTGAGACCACTGTGTTTCTGTCACTGACCACTGGGGACATTAAACTGACTGCACTGTGTCTCTGACACTGACCCCTGGGAACATAACACAGAGCCAACTGTGTGTCTGTCACTGATCCCTGAGGACATTAGACTGACCCCACTGTGTTCTGCCACTGAGCCCTGTGGACATTACACTGACCTGACTGTGTGACTGTCAGTGGCCCCTTGAGACATTATACTGACCTAACTGTGTCTCTGTCACTGAACCCTGGGGACAATAAACTAACCGTACAATGTGTCTGTCACTGACCCTTGGGGACATTAGACTGACCTCATTATGTGTCTGTCATTGACCCCTGGGGACATTCGGCTTACCAAACTTTGTCTCTGTCCCTAACCCCTGGGGACATTAGACTGGGCCCACTGTTTGTCTGTCACTGACCCCTGGGAATATTGGACTTACCCGACTGTGTTTGTGTCACTGACCCAGTCTCTATTGCCCGTGGGGTGGTCAATCCCCAACAATAACAAGGTAACTGGTGGGGACCAGCACAGGCTCTTGAGAAGGCAGGGCCTTCAGAGTGACCACAGTTCGTGTGGGTAATACAGCACCTGCTGTTTGCTCGGCATCACAAAGTAACCATTCAGCTCACTGAGCATCAGAGAATCCCTGCAGCTCAGTTAGAGACCATTTGGCCCATTGAGTCTGCACTGTCCCCACCTTAATCCCACACCCCACCCTGTCCCTGTAACCTGCGTTTCCCATGTCCAATAACCTGCACCTCCCTGGACATTATAGACTAAAATGTTAAAGGTTTTCATCCTTCTGTATTTCCTTTTACTTATTCCAATCCTGTGCTATAGTATTAAAATAATTCATGTTTGTATTTCAGGGTGGAGGTGGCCTGCCTTGTTACAGGATGATGACATGAAATGATAGTGACCTCGTGGGACATTCCTGTTAAAGAACTAGTTTCATTCATTCAGTCAGTGGCTGCTGATGCCACTTCCAGGCCACCAGAGGGAGCTGGTCTGCCTCCCCCTGAAGACCCTGGAATGGGTCACCTCTTGCCTACTGCCGCATCCTCCTTGTCAGTCCTCCCACATCGGGCGCAGCCATCTTGTGATTACGTCATCGCGCATCACCATACGTCACCCAGGTCATTGTGAGACACCGTGAACAGCGATTGGAGCAAATGGTCCCCGAAGAAATATCCGCCACTTGTGCAGTGGCGCGGGGTGGCCAGCAGAGGGTGGCATTGCATCGCTTTAAACGCAAGAGTGAGAGACAGAGAGACACTGATTCATTGCTATTTAATTAATTCATTCATTTAAACTTTCCTCCAGGACAGAGTGTTTCCTATTGCAGTCAGAGATGGACACATACACACATCAGCACTATATCACTTTAAACACAAGAGGGACAGACACAGACAGACAGACAAAGGGGAAGGGGGTAAACCCCAATTCAGTGGGTACAGCCCTTTCACAACAGAGAGACAGAGTCATGTTAATACACGCACCGACTCACACCAACACACACACACACACACACACTGACTCACACCAACACACACACACACACCGACTCACACCAACACACACTCAGACACACACTGATACACACCAACACACACACACACACACACCGACTCACACCAACACACACCAACACACACTGATACACACCGACTCACACCAACACACACTCAGACATGTGAGAAACAAAGCTCACACACTTCAATAATTTCAGTCCGAGACAAGATCTGAATCAATAGTGTCATTTATTTTACACTTGCAAGTGGGTGTGTTGTCCCGTGTCTAAGAGGCAAGAGACATACACACACCAAATTCAATTCATACATAATATTTATATGATTTAATGTCCATTGTTTTACATTGCTCCCTCCCCTACTTACATCATCCACTTCCCTAAGACCGGCCCCCATTACCCCTGTTTGCCTCTTGCCTTATCCGGCCTTGTCTGTGATAAAATGCTTATTTCTGGTCTCACAAGGCTGTTTGACCTTACCCTGTTATAGGTCATTGTTAGGCATATCCCTTCTTCATCATTATCTACCCCCTTCATCTGTGTCTTTCCCGAGGCCGTTCTGATCCCTATGACCCTTTTAATTGGGGTTTGTTCCTGTGTTTTTGTAAAAGTGGGAAGCACATGTTTATACCTACTGTTTGTACAGGCGTATCTAGCTTAACTTCATCCTCTCACAACATCTTATCTATTTGCCCACCGTACCTACTATTGTTCATTGGCACATTTCATTCTGACATACAATTTTAGCTAATACAAAGACAATTCTACATTTCCTCTACATCGTTTCCATTCTTGTTGACTCAGCTCTTGACTAAAACAATTACCCACTGGTGTGAGTTCACTTCCTTTGTAAAATGGAATTGCAGAAGTAACACTAATCCTACTGATATCCCACAATTCCCCCTCTTTCTTTTAATTACCATTTGTTATCTTCTGCAAATATTTTATTTTTAAGCATCGCTCCCGAAATTCGCAAGCATCCTCCCGGAGATTTCATCCATCTTGGTCTCACTCATCTGCTCATTATTTAGTCGATAAAGTCCTTCAGCCTGATTCCCTTTTAGGGGCATCTGTTTCATTAAGGCTGTTTCAATCAACCTTTGGGTGAGTCCTCGTATACAGGGTATGATCATTTTTATTAATTGTTACCCACCAAAAGAGAGCTGGCACAAAGCCTGCTGCAATCTGGTTACGAGCCTTGAATTCATCAGGTAGCCCCCTAGGGACTCCTACCGAATCAAGATAAATCCTGTCATCGAAAGAAGTGTCTAACAGTAATCTCTTACCCCTTCCCTTTTTCCCTCCTTTGTTTTCCTTCTCAAATGCCAGGGTAAATGGAATTACCAATTGTACAATTGCACATATCCCTCTTCAATCTGGAGATAGCGTGGGTCTCAATATTTTGCCTCCACAGTCCCACCACAGATCCGCTCGGGGAACCTTTAATGCTGAGTAGTGCCCTCCCTTCTCCGTTTCGGTGGCATTCTTAATCTCTGTACATAGTTTCAGCTCCCCCAAATCTTTCGACTGACTTGTACCTCGTCTACACACACGATGTGTGATTTCCAACTGCGGCAGAAAACAGGGGGGGAACTTTTACATCTTTCTTCTCCAAGGGAGGGAACATCAGAGATAGGGAGGTACAATTCCTATCATTCCATGCAGTCTCATCCTGATACAGGGCTATCATACATTTCATGCCCTTCCTGTCTCACTTCCACCCGAGCGGAAAGGGAACCACCTGGGCCACTGGTCGACCGGAGGCACATGCATAGCAATTGCTCTTGTTCAGACTTTTCACAGTATACTTTACCCATTCAACCCAGGCATTTGCATCCCCGTACCCAGTTTCTATTTCAATGGTCTGTTTCAAGTCCTTTACCTCTATAAATTTTACTACTTTAGGATCATCGGGAGGGGTGAAAGATTGTATCTTATTACCCAGTAGTTCTACCCGTTTTCCCTGTCCTACACTAATTCGGAAACAACAGCCCAAGAAATCCTTCCCATTTGCTTTCATTTCTATCCCAAATGTTTCATTTAATTGTATCTCATAGGTGACCCCACCCAGGATTGTTTCGTGCCATGTGGTTTTCCTTATTGTTAGGTATATTGGGTTACACTTTTTATCAGGGCAATCGCGAGCTGGTCGGAAGGGGGCCCGGTGTACTGTGACAAGACTGTTATACCAAGTACCGTCCCCAAGGCCATCCCCATAGGACTTAAGATGTATCTCAGAGCTGCGATACTGTCTCTGATTATCTACGTCCCCACAATTTACTAAGCTACATACATCAGCATCTATTACTTGTGGGTTATCAGATTCAGGAACCGTTAATAATACTTATGAAAATGATATTTGATGAAATGCCAATACTAAGAGAGCTAGCATCATAACTCTAAGCATTCCCAGTATTCTAAACATCATGCTGAAGCACAAAAAGACTTAATATACAATCTTACAGAAATAATCCCACGCTCGCGTCGCCACTGTATAATTAGTTACTCAAAGTCTCTTTAGTCTGAGTTTCAGCGGATCTTGCGTTGATTCGGCTGTCCAGACTTCTTTCTCCACGGGAGGGTCCACTGGCCCTTTGATCCGAGTGTAGTGAGTCCAGCCTTTCTCCGCTGTCCTTATTGCCGTTTCGGTAGTCAAAAGAGCCTGGTACGGCCCTTCCCAGTCCGGCTGTAATTTAGTCTCTGTCCATGATTTTACTAAGATCCAATCGCCCGGCTGGATGGGATGAACGGTGAATTCAAGGGGTGGGGTCTGTGCCAATAAACCCTGTTTCCTTAGGAAAGACAAAGAGGAGGACAAACCCAGTATGTACTTCTTTAAAAACAAATCTTTAGTTTCGGGAATTGGCAATTCTCCATTCGTTCCCAAGTAAGGTAATCCAAATAAGATTTCATAGGGGGATAGTCCCAAGTCTTTCCTTGGGGCTGTTCGTACTCGCAAGAGAGCTATAGGTAAACATTTGGTCCAAGGGAGTCTGGTTTCTATTATCAATTTAGAGAGCTGTCGTTTGAGTGTTTGGTTCATTCTCTCAACCCTTCCCGATGATGGCGGGTGCCACGGAGTATGGAACTCCCAGGAAATTCCCAACCCTTTCATTACCCCCTGTAACACTTTAGAAGTAAAGTGTGTTCCTTGATCGGAATCAATATGGTTCACGAGCCCATATCGGGGAATTATGTGCTCCAATATTGTTTTAGACACTCCACTTGCAGTGGCGGTAGCTAGGGGGTATGCCTCAACCCAACCAGATAAATGATCTACTATGACCAACATATATTTTAGTCTGCCTACCCTGGGGAGTTCAGTATAATCTACTTGTATACTCTGGAAAGGTCTCAATCCTGGGTCTCTTCCTCCCGGGGTCTGTTTTCTCAAGACTTTCTTATTTACCTTTTTGCATATGATACATCCCTCACATATTTGTTTAGCAATTGTATATATTCCTTTACATCCATATTCCCTAAGAACTAAATCACACATTGCTTGTACTCCCCAATGGCTGCCTTGGTGTAGGACGGCCATAATCTCTCGCATCATCATTTTGTTTAACATTTCCCTTCCATCAGGTAACCTCCAATGCCCGTCTGCTGTTTTTACAGCTCCTAAATCTCTCAATTCATTTTCTTCGCTTTCAGTAAATATAGGAGCTTCCCGAGGACCTGGAACAGTAGGTATTAGGGAATGAATCACCACTTCTTGTGGGTTCAGGGCTGCTTCCTTAGCCACCTCATCGGCTAATCTATTCCCCCTAACTTCTAGTTCATTTCCTTTCTGATGACCATTTACATGCACTACTGCTATTTCTCGGGGAAGTAATAGGGACTCCAAGACCCGTTTAATCAATTCTTCATGTACTAATTCTTTCCCTCGGCTGTTGATCAGCCCTCGTTCCTGCCATATCTTGCCGAAAGTGTGCACAACACCAAATGCATATTTAGAGTCAGTGTATACTGTTCCCTCTTTATTCTCTAATGCCCTAAGGGCTCTTTCCAATGCATAGAGTTCACAAGTCTGAGCTGACCACCCATTTGGCAACCGTCCTGCCTCCACCACACTACTGTTTGTCCCGTCTACGACTGCATACCCATTATATCTTTTCCCTTCAATCACCCGGGATGATCCGTCTATAAAAAGTCTAACCCCTGCATGAAATGGAACATCTCTGAGGTCCATGCGGACCTTAGTTTGGTATTCTATAATGTCAAGGCAATCGTGCCCTGGATTCTGAGGAGAGTCTCCTTCCCCTTTCCAAAGAAAGGCAGCTGGATTTAAACAATTGTCAGTGACCAACACTAGATCATCCTTTTCTATTAATATTGCCTCATATTTCAGAATCCGCGAGTCTGTCAACCATCGCCCAGCTTTTTGGTTTAGGATTGTTCTCACTTGGTGTGGAGTGCTTACTATTAGGGCTCCCCCAAATGTAAGCTTTCTGCTTTCCTCCACCAACAGTGCAGTGGCAGCCACAGCCTGCACACACTCAGGCCACCCCCGGGATACTGGATCCAGTAGCTTCGAAAGATATGCTACTGGTTGTCTCATTCCTCCCCACCTCTGAGTCAATACTCCCAAAGCCGCTCCCTTATCCACGGTAACAAAGAGGTGGAAAGGTTTATCTAGAGAAGGTAAGGCTAACACGGGGGCATGGATCAAATCTCTTTTGAGTTTCTCAACTAGTTCTTTTTCCTCATCATCCCAACTTAGACATTTGGGTTCCCCCTCTAATAGTTTGAGATATAATTTCTTAGTCTTCAGTGCATAGGAATCAATCCACAATCTGCAATAACCCGTTAGACCTAAAAATTTGCGTAACTCCCTTTTAGTGCTGGGCAGTGGCATTCCCACTATTCCCTCTATCCGTTCCGGGCTTATCTTTCGCTTTCCCTCACTAACTAAATGTCCCAAGTATTTCACTTCTTGCTCCACATATTGTAGTTTGTTTTTAGATACCCGCAGTCCCTGCTGACCCAGGAAATTCAATAATTTGTTAGTGGCTTCTACTACTCTTTCTCTTCTTTTTCCTGTTACTAAGAGGTCGTCTACATACTGCAACAGGGTAGTCCCCTTGGGGCTGCTAAATTTCTCCAATACTTGTTCTAACATCTGTCCAAATAAATTCGGGGATTCCGTAAACCCCTGGGGAAGCACAGTCCATCGGTATTGCTGTTTTCGTCCTGTCTTAGGGTCTTCCCACTCAAAGGCAAACAAATTCCTACTTTCCTCTGCCAAGGGACAGGCCCAAAAGGCATCCTTTAAATCTATCACACTAAACCATTTGTGGTCATGAGGGATCTTACTTAATAAGGTATAGGGGTTTGGCACCACTGGGTGCCTGATCAGGACTATTTGATTTAATGTTCTCAAATCCTGCACCAATCGATAAGTTCCATCGGATTTCCGCACTGGTAGTATTGAGGTATTATAAGGAGACATACATGGCTCCAACAATCCATCTCTAATCAATCCTTCAATTACTGGCTGCAGTCCTCGTTTACCTTCTATGGAAATGGGATATTGTCGCTCACAGACAACGTCCCCTTTCCTTTTTAAATTTATTTCAAGGGGGGGGATCTGTAATTTTCCACGATTCCCTTCTCTAGCCCATACAATAGGGTCTATCTCTCTCTCCAGATCCTCTGTCAACATTGCCATTTGGACAACTAATTCTTTTTCCTGAATTCCAATCTCCAGTCCTAAGAGGATAATTAAATCTCTCCCTAGTAAGTTACTTCCTATATCAGGGATATACAACAATTCCCCTTTGACCCTATCCTTAGGACCTTCTATCATCATAGGTTCAAATACTGGAACAGTAAATCCCTCCCCTTTAACCCCTGAAACAGTAATTGACCGTGTCGACATTTCTACTTTCTTTGGTTTAAAATTCAGTGATGACCGTGCTGCCCCCGTATCTACTAGGAAGACTACCTCTTCCTTATAGGGTCCCACCTTCAGGTTTATCAAGGGTTCCTGGTGGGCCCCCGAGGGCAGGAACCCCTGACACCCCTATTCTTCATCAAAATTCATAAGCGGAATTGCCCTCTCTTCCCTTTTCAGAGCCGGACATTCCCGCTTAAAATGCCCTATCTTTCCGCAATAATAACATCCCGCCTGTGGAGTCTTCCATCTCTGCCCCTGTCGCTCGAACCCTCTATCAAACGCTCCCCCTTGTCCTCTCTGTCCTACATGCTGCCACCCGCCGCTCCGGTTGGTCACTATTGGTTCCATTCTTTTCTTAACTACCTCATCAACCGTAGCTACCATCATTTTCACCTTCTGTTTCTGTCTCTCATCCTCTCTCTTTACAAACACTTTCTGTGCCTCTCTTAACAATTCATCTAATGGCTTTTCACTCCACCCTTCTATCTTCTGTATCTTTCTCTGTATATCTGGCCATGCTTTTGTCACAAAATGTACTTTCAAAAGACCCTGTGCCACTGGGTCCTCAGGGTTCATTCCAGAATATTTCCGCATTGAGTCTCTTAATCTTTGCAAGAAAGCTGAGGGAGTCTCATCTTTCTCCTGTCTAACTTCAAAGGCTTTAGTCAAATTCTGTGACTTCGGAGCTGCCTCTCTTATTCCTTTTAGAATCAGGTCTTTCAATTTCCTCATTTCTTCTCTATGCTCCGGATTTTGATTTTCCCACTGGGGGTCTCTGAGGGGAAACTTCACCTCTCCCTGTCCAGCATCTCCATCTCCAATCGGATGTTCCCTGTCCCATATTTTAATGGCTGCTCCCCATATAAGTCCCCTTTCTTCCCCAGTAAATAGTATATTCAAAATAGACATTAACTCAGCCCAGGTATACAGACTGCGCCCCAAAAATTGATCAGCTTGTTCAGACAACCCTACCAGATCCTCAACCAGGACCTTCATTTCTTTTTTAAATGTTCTGACCTCCCCACTGCTGAGGGGGGCACTTACAAACCCAATCTCTTTATCCCCTATTGGTACCTCCCGAAGGGGATAAGTCGTTACGTTCTTCCCCTTTTTCTTTTTTTTTATGAAATATTGCAATATTTCTAGCTCCCCATAACTTCAAACACCAATTCATCAATTCATTCTTGACTAACTTTAAAGCCTGTTCCAAACTTGTAAATATATTTATATATTTACGTTCATTTATTCAGTATTTAATATTCAAAATGTAAAATGCATACAGTTCTCAATTTTGAAATCCACTGTAATCACCCAGTTTTAGTCCCTTAATTTAAATCCAAAATTAGTTTTCTTAAGTAGTCCTGACCAATCATTGCTCAATTACAATACTATAGGTCTTGAAATAATCAGAGCTGCCTTAAAATTATTTGTCTATTCAAGTTTAAAGAAAAAAAACTTCTAATGCATGAACAATGGCCGAATCCAAGGTCACAGATATTAACCATAGGATCTTGTTTTTACTACAATCTAATGTTGAACTGAAACTTCAACTGTCCTCCATAAATCGCTTTTATGTAAAGATAAAAGAGATTAGTTAGAAACTGATAGTAAGGCAGTCATGACCTGTAAGAAGAACAGGAGTTATCATTCTTTTTTTTTCATAATCTCTATAGAATCCTTAACCTTTAAAGAAATCATGTTAAGTTTCCATAATAAAAATCAGATTCAAAACAGTCCCGGAACTCAAGCTCCAGGGAATAAAACGCAAACATTCAATCACCAACAAACAAATGTGCATTCAAACCAAATCACAAAGGGTTAAACTTTCGACCAGCTGTACAGCTCTCGTCATTCTCTCTCTCTCTCTCTCTCACTCATTGACAAATAAATTCAGATATTTACAAACCCAGTCTTTGTCCGACCTGTATTTTGGCCAGAAGAGGCGGGACGAAGAATGGATTCCTTAGTCCATATGAAGCAACAATATTTAATCATCTTTTTCCCCTGTACAAGTATTATTTTGCCAATTCCACAACATCCTCCCCAAAGAACTTTCTGGAGGTATGTTGTAAGGGACCCCGCCTCCAATTCCATTGCTTTTTCCTTCTTTTGTTTTCCCGGAGGCTTTTTCCTTACCCACAGCACAACCCATATTGAGTTCCTTCGTTAGTCCCTTATTAACTACTAAAACTCAATCCCGGCCACCAAGGCAATACTTAAAAGTCAGGTTTCTTACCTTGGTCTGTGCACAGAGTTGCCTGGCCCCTTTGTGCCGTATTGTCTATCGAGCTCCTATCACTGTCTGATTCAGATGTCTCTCTTGTGGGATTCGTACCAGTCACCCAAGGGAGCAGACCAAACCAGGACACGAGACCGCTCCTCAATGGGGAACGGGACGCGTCTTCCCAGTGTCCAAGGCCAGCCACTCCCCCCGGTGATGGAAGAAAATCCCGGACAGCCCCCAATTGTGAGAAACAAAGCTCACACACTTCAATAATTTCAGTCCGAGACAAGATCTGAATCAATAGTGTCATTTATTTTACACTTGCAAGTGGGTGTGTTGTCCCGTGTCTAAGAGGCAAGAGACATACACACACCAAATTCAATTCATACATAATATTTATATGATTTAATGTCCATTGTTTTACATTGCTCCCTCCCCTACTTACATCATCCACTTCCCTAAGACCGGCCCCCATTACCCCTGTTTGCCTCTTGCCTTATCCGGCCTTGTCTGTGATAAAATGCTTATTTCTGGTCTCACAAGGCTGTTTGACCTTACCCTGTTATAGGTCATTGTTAGGCATATCCCTTCTTCATCATTATCTACCCCCTTCATCTGTGTCTTTCCCGAGGCCGTTCTGATCCCTATGACCCTTTTAATTGGGGTTTGTTCCTGTGTTTTTGTAAAAGTGGGAAGCACATGTTTATACCTACTGTTTGTACAGGCGTATCTAGCTTAACTTCATCCTCTCACAACATCTTATCTATTTGCCCACCGTACCTACTATTGTTCATTGGCACATTTCATTCTGACATACAATTTTAGCTAATACAAAGACAATTCTACATTTCCTCTACATCGTTTCCATTCTTGTTGACTCAGCTCTTGACTAAAACAATTACCCACTGGTGTGAGTTCACTTCCTTTGTAAAATGGAATTGCAGAAGTAACACTAATCCTACTGATATCCCACAGACACACACACCGACTCACACCAACACACACACACACACACACACCGACTCACACCAACACACACACACACCGACTCACACCAACACACACTCAGACACACACACAGTGGACAGACACATAGACACATGAATAAATACACTGATTCACACTAACACACACACAGGTGAACAAATACTGAGAACACATTAATATACACAATGATTCGCACAAACAAACACACAGGTGGACAGACACAGAAACACATTAATACACACACTGATTCACACCAATACACATGGACAGATACAGAGTTACAATAATGCACACACTGATTGACACCAACACACGTGCACACACACACACAGGTGGATACATACAGAGACACATTAATTAACACACTGATTCACACCAACGCACACACACGCACACACACACACACACACACACACACACACAGGTGGACAGATACAGAAACACATTATTACAGACACACAGACACATAAACACATTATTACACACCAACACTCACACACGCTCACCTGAACAGATACAAAGACACATTAATACACACAATGATTCCAATCAACATACGCACACACAGCTTGACAGACACAGAGGCACTCTGAGACACACTGACTTATACCAACACGCACACACAGGTGGAGAGATAGAGTGACACAGTAATACACACACTCATTCACACTAAAACACGCACAGGTGTTCAGATACAGAGACACATTAACACACACACTGATTCGCACCAACACACACACACACACACAGCTTGACAGACACAGAGGCTCTCTGATACACACACTGACTCATACCAACATGCACACACAGGTGGATAGATAGCGTGACACAGTAATACACACAATCATTCACACACACACACACAGGTGGACAGATACAGAGACACATTAATTGATACACTGATTCACACCAACAAACACACACGGATGGACAGATACAGAGACACAAAAAACACACACAATTACACAAACACGCATTCAGGCGCACGCACACACACACACACACGGTGATGTACAGATAGAGAGACACATTAATGCACACACTGATCAACGCCTACACACACACGCAGGTGGACAGATACAGAAACACATTAAAAGACACAGTGACTCATACCAACATACACACACACACAGGTGGACAGTTACAGAGACACATTCGTACACATGCTGATTCTCACCACACACTAATACAGGTGGACAGATACAGAGACAGATTCATACATGCAAGGAATCACACCAACACACACACAGCTGGACAAACACAGAGACACATTAATACACACGCGCACGCACAGGTGGAGAGATACAGTGACGCATTAATACACACAATGATTCACACCAACACACACACACAGCTTGACAGAGACAGAGACACACTGATACACACACAGACTCACACAAACACGCAAACACACAACTGGACAGACACAGAGACACATTAATACACACACTGATTCTCTCCAACACACACACACAGGTGTACAGTTACAGAGAGACATTAATACACACACTGATTCACACCTAATGTGCATTTGGAAAGACAAGGTTTGATCAGGGGTAGTCAGCATGGCTTTGACAGTGGGAGATCATACACCACAAATTTGTTAGACTGCTTTAATGAAGTGACCAGGAAGGTTTACAAGCGCAGGGTAGTGAACGTGGTCGATATAGATTTCAGTAAGACCTTTGATAAGGTTCCACATGGGAAGCTGCTCTGGAAGATTGAATTGAATGGAATCCAGGGGGACCTGGCAAATTGGATACACATTGGCTTGGAAGGAAAAGGTAGTAATGGAAGGATGCTTGTCAGACTGGAGGTCTGTGATTTGTGGAGTGCCTCAGGGGTCGGTGCTGGGACCATTGTTGTTTGTTAACTATATCATTGATTTGGAGGAGAATGTACAAGGCATGATTAGTAAGTTTACAGATGACATTAAAATAGGCGGTATCATGGACAGCGAGGAGGTTTATCAGAAATTGCAGCAGGACCTTGTTCAGCTGGGGAAGTGGGCCGAGAAATGGCAAATGGAGTTTAATATAGATAAGTGTGAAGTCCTGTATTTTGGAAAGTGAAATCACGGTGGGAGTTTCTTGGTAAATAGTGGGGCCTTAAGGCGTGTAGTGGAAAAGAGAGACCTTGGAGTTCAGGTGCATGGTTCCTTGAAAGTGGAGTCCCAGGTAGACAGGGCAGTGAAGAAAGCTTTTGGTACACAGGCAGGGCATTGAGTATAGCAGTTGGGAAGTTATGTTGCAGTTATACAGGACATTGGTAAGGCTGCACTAGAAATATTGTATTCAGTTTTCGTCCCCTTGTTATAGAAAGGATGTTATTAAATTGTAAATAGTGCAGAAGAAATTTACAAGGATATTGCCAGATCTGAGTTATAGGGAGAGGTTGGACAAGCTAGGATTCTTTTCTTTAGCATGTAGGAGATTGTGAGGGGGTGGGGCGGGGGGTGGGGTGGAATCTTATAGAAGTGTATAAGATCATGAGAGGTGTGGATAGGGTGAATGTACTCAGTCTTTTTCCCAGGATTGGGGGAATTGAGGACTAAAGGTTAGAGGGGAAAGAATAAAAGGTAACCTGAGGGGCAGCTTTTTTTTACACAGAGGGTGGTACGCATATGGAATGAGCTACCAGCAGAACTGGTTGAAGCAGGTACATTGGCAACATTTGAAAGACATTTGGACAAATATATGGATAGGATAGATTTAGAAGCGTATGGGTCAAGTGCAGGGAAATGGGGTTAGTGTGGTTGGATGTTCTGTTCAGCATGGACCAGTTTGAGCTGAAGGGTCTGTCTCCATGATATGCATATGCTCTCACAATGTAATTCATTTACTATTAAAACTCTGTCCTTTATGTGGAGTTGTGAACAGTGCTGAACATTGGTTTGCTGGGAATATCCTGACCTGCTGCTGGAGGACTGGGTCCTGGGTCCAACTACACACAGGAGCTGCTGCAGAGATGCCCTGGAGTTGATCTGACTGACCTCCAATGACCACAACCATCTTCCCGGGTGCTATCCGTGACTTCAGCTGTTAAGGAATGGGTTTTACCCTGATTCCTGTTTAATCTAGTTTTGCTTGGTTATCAGCTTGAGTGATCTTGGTAGATCATTAACCTGGTGTTGGTCACTGGTTATTGTTGAGCAGGTGCTGTTTAACCACATCATTGACATTCTGTTACTCCGCTCATGCAGAGTGGGCTGGGGAAGGTAGTAATTGGCCAGGTTGGATTTATCCTTTGTGCACAGGACATACTTCGGCAATTTTCCACATTGGGATCTATCTAACGTTGTAGCTGTGCTGGAACGCCTTGGCTCAGTGTGCAGCTCGCACTGTAGCACAAGTCTTTATAACTATTGGCAGGGCTCACAAACTGTGCAGTATTAAGAACCACCCAGCTACACGCTGCTGTCATAAGGAGGGATATGTAGACTATAACTAGCATCTATGATGCTGTGGACCTCTATAGAAGGTCATGTGGATCAACCATTCAGAGCTTCTGGCTGAAATTTGTCAAGGATGCTCCAGCCTCACTTTTTGCTCATGAGCAGTATCTAAAGGAACAGGACTCTCGTCATTAGAGAAGAGACTATGATAGATTCTCATCTCCCTGAGCTGCTTGTTCTGATTTGCTTCGTTGATGAATGGGGATGGTTTATTCCATTGGATTACATGCGTAATTAGGCCACAGACCAGCACTGGGAAGATTACACAAGATTAACAGTGTCCAGGAGAAAGTGAGGATTGCAGATGCTGGAGATCAGAGCTGAAAATGTGTTGCTGGAAAAGCGCAGCAGGTCAGGCAGCATCCAAGGAACAGGAGAATCGACGTTTCGGGCATCAGCCCTTCTTCAGGAATGAGGGCTGATGCCCGAAACGTCGATTCTCCTGTTCCTTGGATGCTGCCTGACCTGCTGCGCTTTTCCAGCAACACATTTTCAGCTAACATTATCCAGGGTCAGGAAGGGATGATTGGCTTGGAGTTTGGAACTTGTTATGAATCCTTTCTACCATTGTTTTGAGGTGACAGTGCAGAGGGAACTCAGTCCTGGGAGTGGTCCATCCTCATTCCAGCACTAACTGACTGTCAGTATGCTTCAGAACCAAGACTCCTCCCTTTAAGCCCATTCCAAGCTCATGTTTCGCACAACACCCACCTCTTTTTCCCTTAATTCATGCCATTAAACTCATTTCACTGTTTGTTGGTCTTAATATTTCCCATCTTCAGATATTGCCTGTTTACTCTACAAATCGGACACAACCCCACCTCATTACCCCACTGCTTATTATAAGGAACCCTCCTTCTCAGTGCAAACGCCTGGGAAAACATCTCACTAGTACCAGTCTTTCATATAAACCTACATTTGAACTCCTCCAAATCAGGTTTCCATCCTTGAAAATGAGGAAAATAGGTCTGAGAAAGACTCCAATAACCTTCAGTATGATTGGCCTAACGTCTTGCTCATCCTCTGAAGGCTGCCTTGGTGACGGTATTAACCTTATCTGGTTACCCCTTACCAAGCCAGTCACAAGCTGAGAACTAGCAGCAGTTGCTCCTCTTCCAATGGGAACACTATCCTCCACCTGGCCCCACAGCGATAAACAAACATCCAGATGACCAATTCCAGATTTCTACCCACTCCTCTGGCTCAGGAATCAGGCTGTGCACCTAACACCCATGATGTGGATGGACTGATGTTGGACAAAGTTAAAAGTCACAACAGTTTTATTTGGACGTACTAGCTTTCCGAGCACTGCTCCTTCTGCAGGTAGCTGTGGAGTAGGATCATGAGACAATTTATAGCAAGAGGTTTCTGCATCATGCAACTAACATATAATCAAACAACAACTCTAGATTGCTGTTAAGTCTTTCATCTTTTAGAATGGGTTGCAAGTTTCAGCTCACGACATAAACTTCAAATCTTCTTTCAGGATAACAAAGGATTTGTTAAAGCAGTGTCATCTCAGCTCAGACCATGCATTAAAGGTGTGAGGTTAGGAAATAGAACCAGTCAGACTCTAAATTGGGATACAGAGACTCGAACCTCACACCTTTAATGCATCATCTGAGCTGTGATGTCACTTCTTTAACAAAATGTTTGTTACCTTGAATATGATTTCAGAGAAGAGTTGGAATTTACATACAAGTGAGCTGAAACCTATAACCTATTCTAAAAGATGAAAGACTTAACAGCAATCTCGAATTGTTTGATATATTGGTTTAATTGCAAGACACTGATCTTTTCTTATAAACCATGTCTTATGATCCAGCTCCACAGCTACCTGAAGGAGCAGCACTCTAAAAGCTGGTACTTCTAAATAAACCTGTTGAACTATAACCTGGTGTGATGTTTAACCTTTACCTAACCCCCAGCACTAAGGACTTTTGTACTGAGGCAGCTGCAGACAACCTGCAGTAGGCCACCTCAACTGTTCACTACATTGATTCCGGAGTTAAAGGGTTTGGCTTATGAGGAGAGACAGACAAGACTGGGATTATATTCATTGGAATTTAGCAAAATAGTGGCGATCCTATAAAAACATATAAAATTGTGAAGGGAATAGATGCAATAGAATCAGGAGGATGTTTCCACTGACAGGTGAAACAATGACAAGAGGGCACAGCCTCAAAATTAGGTGGAACAAATATAGGACTGAATTGAGGAGGAACCGCTTCAACTCCCAAAAAATTATGAATCTGTGGAATTCCCTGCCCAGTGAAGTAGTTGAGACTTGGTCATTGAATGTTTTGAAGCGCGGACAGATAATTTTTTTGAACAGTGTAGGAGTTAAGGGTTTTGGTGAGAGGGTGGGTAAGAGCAGCTGAGACCACCGAAAAAGCAGCCATGACCTTATTGAATGATAGAGTGGGATCGATGGGCGAGATGCCTGAGTCCTGGTTTTGGTTTGTATGTTGAGATGAAGAATTATTTGCATTTTGTTACTAATTCTGTGCTGTGCGGGTGGGGGGAGTATCAACATTGTGGTACTCTCCACTCTAATCTGAGAGACCTATTTCTGTATTTATTTACATAAACGTTTCATTGGTTTCCATCAAGAGTTGATGGTAACAAAGCCAGGTGGACAAAGATATTTATTAATAAGTTTCAAATCAAAACAAGAGTTCATTTGAAGAATGTTGACAGTTGGCAGAAGTGAAGACAAATATCCTGAACATTAATTACAAACTGATTTTATTTGCTTTCAAATGATCAACACAATTTTAAAGTTTAATATAAGCTCAGTTCTAGAAGTCCTGCAGCCAGTCAATTAAATGCAACTGGATTTACTGTAAACAGCCCATTGGTTAAAACTTGAATCCGTTTCGACCAGTAAACAAAACCCAAGGGCGAAAGATTGATCAAAATGTATTTTAAAGTATTCATATAAACCATCCCAATTCCATCATCTTTAACTGCTGGGATTCAAAACCCTGTCCAGAAAGCAGTAAACTGGTGTTCAGAGTAATTAGCACAGTGGAATTACCACTGTGCTCCTGATAGTGGAAATGCAGTGGGTGTGCTTTCCAAGCTGCTACACATATAAATTCAAGAAATCAGCATAAAATCTGACATTTTGGACAATGAATAAGTATTGGAGTGTAACAATGAGGAGAATTCTTCAACTGTTTAGAACGATGTCACAGGAGATTGTGCATCCAATCAGAGATCCAAAATGTGTATTCCCGATTCTCTCAGTCTCGAAACTGATTCACCTGCTGCGTATTTACACCATTTCTGTTCTTTTTTATTCGCTAATTTATTTCAGATTTAACCAATCTGTAGGACTTTGCACCTTTTGAATCCTTGTTTGAAATCTGAACATTGTTGATAAAGTCGGTATCAGTTATGTATTCCAGGAATGTGGTTATCAACTACAGTTTTCAAAATCTGCCGTATGATTTATCTCTCTGAAGAAAGCTGCATACAACAGGTTGACTTCTTAGTCAAGTTCAGCCGCAGTTAAGGAAGTGTCTGACTCTTGAACAGAGAGGCGAGTTAAACTAGAAAGACCAGACTTTATTGTCTGAACGACAATATTGCATTATGTGAGGTGCTCTGAAATTTTAGTGAATCCATGATTATCATTAACTTTACGAACATTTTCATTTCATATGTTTTAATTAATTGAAGCTATCATGTTAAAAGATGCGACCTGGACTCTGGATCTTTACTGTGGGCCTTTGATAACTTATCAAATTCTCATTGTGTTCTGCCACCTATGAGACAGTACTGCACATGAATGATAGAAGCATTGTCCTAGCCATATCACCTGTACATCGGGCCTGACAGATAAAGTTCATTAAAGTGGTAAAAACAATGACTGCAATGGCTTCTTGGAAGCTACTTGGATGCTGCCTGAACTGCTGTGCTCTTCCAGCACCACTAATCCAGATAAAGTTCATTAATTGGTGTTCGGATTCAACCCAAGATCTACTTGTCCAGGAGGAGGCGATGATACTGTGATAAGACATTTCTTTCTTACAGGAGTTTATTTTACAATTTTTCCATTTAATTCAGTGCATCTAATGTTCAATATATAAATAGTGTCATCGACATATTACTTTCATTAGGGTATGATTCCTTTATAAAGTCTGATTGGTCTTTTCATGTGTTCATAATTGCAGTGTCATTTTGTTCATTTAATCATGTTAGTGATCTGCACACTCTAAGTTTGATACTGGATGAAGCACACTATTCAAACAATTCCCTCACTTTATTTCATGCCAATTTCTGTCACGGAAAATGGTGTTGCAGTCTCTGTTATTCATACCACATCAGGCAATGACATTCCAACAATTACAATAGCACCTTCTGAATTCTTACTGGACTAGCTTATATCGCTGTATGCCTTACCAACAGTTCATTCTCATTTATCATTGCGATTGAACCTGACATTTTATTAAACCTTGTGTCAGCTATTACTTCGTGAGGCCATGTTATTGTAGACATTGCATTTGGTAGTATTGTCATCTCTCTGTTTATATTTCATTTCACCTTGTTATTTCTTACATTTCACTGCATCCTACCTCAAGTATAACAGCCGTTAGACTGTGTATCATTTCATCATTGTGCCATATTTTCAATGGATATAACGACGCACGATGTTCCACTTATGAATGCGTTATTCCATGCTTTTGCAAATATAGTATCTGATGTAGTCTTGTTTTTTGCTGCCGCAACTGGTTTTCATTAGGAAGAGATGAGAGTAGGTTTGAAGTTATTATTTTAAGTATTGTTTAGTGGGCGGCATGGTGGCACAGTGGTTAGCACTGCTGCCTCACAGCGCTGGAGACCTGGGTTCAATTCCCGCCTCAGGTGACTGTCTGTGTGGAGTTTGCATGTTCTCCCTGTGTCTGTGTGGGTGTGCTCCGGTTTCCCCCCACAGTCCAAAGATGTGCAGGTCAGGTGAATTGGCCATGCTAAATTGCCCATAGTGTTAGGTAAGGGGTAAATGTATGGGTGGGTTGCACTTCGGCGGGTCGGTGTGGGCTTGTTGGGCCGAAGGGCCTGTTTCCCCACTGTAATGTAATGTAATCTAATCTACCTCAGAAGCTCAGGGTGTTACTCTGGTGAGATAAGTTTAAATTCAGCCAGTATGATGAATGAACTAAAACTAAAGAATAAATGTGAAATTGAAAAACAATCTCAATAAAGGTGATGATCTAACTGTCATAGACTGTTTTCAATATCCAATCTAATCCGCTAATGTCCCACTAGCATATTCCGTCCGTCCCCAATCAGGCAGACATGTCATCGAGTCATTCATTCAAAGAGTCATACAGGCTATCAATTTCACGTTTATCATTAAAAACGATTAAATTCCTGTTTAGCATAACTTTGTCCAAACCATTTTGTGGTGTTTCAACCACCAACCTGAACTTGTCTTAAATTTTGTGATGAAGGCCACATGGACTATCCTTTCAGGACAGTGAATTCCCACCACCATTGCTCACTGGGTACAAAAAGACCTTTCAGACCATTCCAAACCCTATACCCTTCACTTTCAATGCATGTGCCCTGGTTATCGATTGCTCTAAAGAAAATTTTTTTTTTTTTGCTTTCTGTATCACATCTTTACACATTGGAATTCTATCCATATCCACTTTTTATGAAGTAAGGAAAACAAACTCAGCTGCTGAAAACTGACTTTCGATCTGAAACCTTTCAAACTAAACAACATCCTGGTGAATCTACTGTGCAGCCTCTCCTGTACAATCACATCCACCCTGTGAGCTGACATCCAGAGTGCACACAGTATTCAGGTGGAGGCTGACTGATATTTTATAGCCTACTATCATAATATCCCTGTTCTTGCCCTCAAAGCCATGACGAATAAAGGCAAGTGTTCCATATTTGTCCATAACCTCATTATTGAACTGTCTTGTTGCCTTCAAGGAACTTCTTGTTCCTTACTTGCCTGATAAGGGCGTCACTGGCTGGCCAGCGTTTTATACACAAACCTAATTGACCTTTTGAAAGTGGCAGTGAGCTTCCTTTTGAAATGTCTTTCTCCATGGTTGAATCCTATTGGTACCAAATGGTGCAGCTTGGGTGGCATGTTGGTTTCGTGGTTAGCATTGCTACTTCATAGCAACCAGGACCTGGGTTCAATTCCATCCTCTGGGGAAGGTTTCAGTGGACTTTGCAAATGCGCGAGTTTAATTCTACAGTCCAAAATGTGGAGGTTAGGTGATTGACTGTGTAACTTGCCCAATGCTACGCAGGTCGGGTGGATTAGCCATTGGAAATGCAGGATTGCAAGAAATAAAGTTATTGGAGATGTGTTTGAATCTAGGTTGGATGCTGTTTGAAGGATTGTCATTGACTCAATGGACCGAGTATTCTGATCCCACAGTGTAGGGATTCTCTGTGCTCTTACTTAACCCAAAATGCCCTTAGAAGGGGAAATTCTAAGTTGTTGTTTTTTAACTCAATTACAGTGAAACAGTAACAATATATTTCCAAATCAGGCTGGTAAGGAACTTGAGGGGAACTTGCAGATGGTGGTGTTCCCATATATCAACTGCACTTCACATCAGGGCATGGGTTTGTAAGATGCCGTCTAACAATCATTGGTGACTTCCTGCAGTGCACCTTGTAGATAGTATACACTGCTGTGACTGAGCGTGAGTAGTGAATGGGGTGCATGTGTAGGTAATCCAGCAACTAATTTATCTTGGATGGTGTCAAATCTCTTGAGTGTTGCTGGAGCTATCCCCATCCAGACAATTGGGAAGCATTTCATCACATTCTTGACTTGGGTCGTGTAGAGAGTGGACAGGCTTTGGGAATTCGGGAGATGAGTTACTGCTGAAATATTCCTAGCCTCTGACCTGCTCCTGGAGCCAGTATATTTACTGGTGACTCCAGATGAATTACTGGTCAATGATAACCACTAAGGAAGTAGAGCGTGGTGGATTCAACAATGCTAACACTGTTGAATGTCAATGGCCGGCAGTTAGATTGTCTCTTAATGGAAGCAGCAACTGCCTGTCATTCATGTAGTGCAAATGGCAGCTCAAGCCTGGAAATTGTCCGGACCTTGTTGCATTTGAACATGGACACTTTCAGTATCTGAGGATTTGTCAATGATACTGAGTATTGTGCAATCATTGACACACGTTTCACTTTTGTACCTATGATGGAGGGAATATCACTGATGAAGAAGGTGAAGATGAATAAGCCTCAGAGACTACACTGAACAACTCCTGCAGAAATGTCCTGGTGCTGAGAAGGCTGATTGTTCATTATCGCAACCATCCTTCAAAGTGCAAAGTTTAAATCCAACCAGCGGAGAGTTTGTCTCCTAATGTCCATTGATTCCAGTTTTGCTCAGACACCTTGATACCACACTCAGCCCAGTATGGCCTCGATCTCAAGGACTGTCACTCTCACCTCACCTCTGGAATTCAGTTCCTTTCTCTACGTTTGAGTCAAGGATGTAATGAGATCAGGAGCTGAATGATCCTGGCAGAGCCCACGCTGGACATTAATCAGCAGGTTCTTACTGAGCAGGTACAAAGTTAAAAATCACACAACAATAGGTTATAGTCCAACACGTTTATTTGGAAGCACTAGCTTTTGAAGTGCTGCCCTTTCATCAGGTGGTTGTGGAGAATAAGGTTGTAAGACACAGAATTCATAGCAAATGTTTACAGTGTGATGTAACTGAAATTATGTATTGAAAAAGACCTGGATTGTTTGTTAAGTCTCCCATCTTTTAGAACGACCATTGGTTTCAATTCTTTCATCTGTAAATCCCAGAACATTTTTAAAAGTTACATTCTCAAGTGCAGTTTAACAATTGGAGTGATGTCAGCCCAGATAACGCATTGAAGGTGTTAGCTCCTTGTGTGAGGCTGTCTGTGCCACAATAGTCTGATGACTGTAATCTAAAAAACTGATTTACCGAATCACACATGGATTCATGCATTTTTTGAGCAAAGTAATATGTAATTCTGCAAGTACAAATTCACCCCACAAACTTATATGTGTATGTGTGCATGTGGGTATTTGTGTGTTGGGGGGGCGGCGTGGTTTGGTGTCAGTTATGAGTGTCTGTGAGAGAGTGTGTCTATTGGGAAAAATAAACACCCCGTGTTCGGATATAGTTTTTACTGCAGGTCACTGCTTCCAAAACACTTTGACCAGATCTTGTCCAATCAGAGTAAATTTGGCCTTGCCCCAGTTCAAAACCTTTATTGCTCACCGATCTTTATTATTTTCCATAAATAGGTAATACCTTATCGAGTAAAAGTCAGTGTCATCAAAACTCTCTCCAAATGAAATTCCAAGCACTTGCCTAGCTTCTTTCTATCAAATTCAATCCACCATCACAGAACTTCAGCGAGCTTTCTAAATCCTGGTTTGAAAAGCTCTCTTGGTAAAGGTTTAAGAAATTAGCCCCTTTGGTCATTTCACGCGGTGTCTCTCCCAGGCATTACTGGGGAGGTTAAAATATTCTTATCCACTGGTTTTTCCAATTGCCTGAATTGGGTCACATAAATGCCTTTCTTAACTGTCTGAGGTCCAGAGAACAGTCCCAGAAATCTTCTATGAAGTTACTGACTCTTAACTTCCTTTTGCAATCACCAGCTAGATACTTAGCTCGAGGAGATTTAAGGAAGCTTAAGGACATGGAAATCTTGGGTCTCCTCCATCGCCAAATCAAAGCCTCCTGTCTACTGCACGAGGACCCGACAACTACATGGCATCAACATTGACTTCACCAGATTCTAAACCTTCCCACCTCTGACCTCATCCCAGATCCACACCAACAAATTGGCACTGCCCTCTTGACCTGACCTACCTCTCCATCTTCTTTCCCACCTGTCCACTCCAGCCTTCCCACAGACTACCACCATCACATCCCAAGTACATCCACCTAAAGCCATACCACCTACGTCCCCCTTAGTCCTTCCACACTCTTTATATATCTCTCAGCACTGTTCCCCCTTCACTTTTCACATGAAGAGCTTACGCCCGAATCTTTGACACTCCTGCTCCTCGGATGCTGTCTGACCTGCTGTGCTTTTATTAATGAAGTGCTTTTCAGCTCGGATTCTCCAGCATCTGCAGTCCTCACATTCTGATGATAATCGACATGTCAGAGTATTTAAGGAAGTCTCGGAATTTTTTGGAAATAAAAAACTAAACCATCAAATATTTCACGAGTCATAGCTGGTAATACCGTATCATAATGTTCACCATGACCCTGGGATTAAAAAATGTTCTAACAATTTTCTCAGGAATATTTCACTGACCCTTGCAGTTTTATTGATATCTTAATGTCATTTTGTTTTCCTGATGTTTCAGCTACTTCTCATTTGTACCCACTATTGAGAGACCCGTTGTAAAGTGTCTGCTCAACTCTTTGTCCAATCCCTTCTGGTTATTGGTTTCACTGACTCAATTTCTACAGGAGCAATGTCCTTATGGAGTCACTGTCATAGAGTCATACATCACGAAAATAGACTCTTTGGTCCAACCAGGTTGTGCTGAACATAATCTCAAAATAAACTAGTCTCACCTGACTGCTCCTGGCTCATATCCCAACAAACCTTGCCTATCCATCCAAATGTCTTTTAAATGTTGCAATCGTACCTGCATCTGTCACTTCCTCAGAAAGTTTATTCCACACTCGAACCACCCTCTGTGTCAAAAAAAGCCTCTTACTTCTTCTTTAAGCTTCTGACTGGATTTCTATAGGAAATAAATATTATCTGTAACTATCTTTCTTTTAAGTACAAGTTAACTTTAACTTTTCCTGTGATACTCTCTTGCTTGTTAAAGTTTTATTCTTCACCGCTTCTATATTCCGTCCAATCTTCTGACCTACTGTCATCAGTGCGCAATTGTACACATTGACTTTGGTGTTGTCATTTCCTTCCCCTTGGAGTTTGCTTTCTCACGTTACAGAATTTATTTATGAGATGTGTTCTGAACTATCCCCCTTAAATGTCTCTTACTCCACTGTCGCTAATGATTATTTTAAATTACTTGTCAGTTCATTTCAATTAGTTCTGTTTTCGTTCCTTTGTAATTGTCCTTGTTAAATTTGTGATATCTTAGTGTCTGTTCACTTTCCTGATCTATCAGCTACTTTTGTGATGCTTTGATGTCCACTCTTTGTGATCGCAGAAGAAATGCAAAATTCACATTAAGATTGCTGCTACCTCAATCAGGTGAGACACAACACCTGATCTTGTTAATAACTTAACCTTTCCTTTTTCTCTCAGAGCTTCATTGAATGCACTCATCTCAATCGTCAAGCACTGGGTTTGACTGCTCAATGTAAAAAAATCTAAAAAATCGTCTTTGTGTCTAAAATGAATGGAAAGAAGAGAACACCAAAATACCATCAGAGGAAAATTCACAGCCTGCAAGATTTATTCCCTCGTGCAACCTCTCCCTCCCCTTTTACCTGTCGCAGCAACAAACTTCACCAAAAATTCAATTTTTAGTTGCAGAGTTGTGAGTAACACGAGTTATTATCATTTAATCTCCTTTTGCTCAGTGATAGCCCTGAATCTCTCTCTGTCTCTCTCTCTCTCTCTCACACACACACACACACACACAGTCTAAAGTTCAGATAATCTGAAATGTCCTGTATTTGTTTCTATAAAAATGGGAATGGAATTGAACACAGTATTGAGACAAATGGCCCTATGCATGTTTGTTCTTGAGGCTGTCAGTATGCACTCACCCTCACAGTCAGGGAGACTATTTCATGTTGATAATGTGAAAAGGACATCGGCTGTTTCATTCTCAGGTAAAGCATGACTTCCTGTTATTTTTTTCGTTGCAGCAGCAAACCACATAATTTCAGTTCAGAGCAGAAAATAAATCTCGTGGAGATAATCTGAGGAAACATCTGCCAAGGTGGCCGATATCTGGACACAGACTACGTGCGCAGTCAGGCCAATCACATTGAAGTGATATTTACAAATCACCCTTTTGAGTTTGAATAGATTTGAATAGATTACTTAGAATAGATTACTTACAGTGTGGAAACAGGCCCTTCGGCCCAACAAGTCCACACCGCCCCGCCGAAGCGCAACCCACCCATACCCCTACATCTACCCCTGACCTAACACTACGGGCAATTTAGCATGGCCAATTCACCTGACCTGCACATCTTTGGACTGTGGGAGGAAACCGGAGCACCCAGAGGAAACCCACGCAGACACGGGGAGAATGTGCAAACTCCAAACAGTCAGTCGCCTGAGTTGTGTTAATAGACCCATTTACAGGATATAGCTGTGAAGTCTCTTGACTAAGTACAAAGCTTATTCAGTCCCCTGAACCAGTGAACACATAAACTGCACCTTTTAATGTTTTTGATCTTTGTTCTGTTTCTCTCTCTTTTGATTTATTGCTCCTTTGATCAGTTTTAGACTCTGTCTTCTGCATCCACCATCTCCCTGTCCTGTTCAATCACATTTCTGGATTTTGATAAATTAAGGAAAGGCTGAAAAAACACTATTTTGCACAGACAGATGTGAACATAGATAGAATATATGAAGAGAAAGAGAGACAGCACCTTTTCTGACTCTAACCCTGAACGTCATTGACTTCAAATACAGTACCACACTGTATAGTTGTTCTTTTTAATCCTTTGTAAATCTTCTGCCTTTTAGAAACATTGTTCTAAATGTTGATTATTGTCTTGAAAATCCATGACCAATTCAAAAAAATCCTTGCTTTGAACAGAATGTCACTGGATAGAACCTGACCAGAAAATGCACAAATATTGGGAAAATCTTTTACACATATTTATTTTTGGAGAGCTTCAGGTACTTAATCTTATTAATCAGAATTTGCTTCAAGCAGGGAATTTGAACATTGATTTCTCCGAATTGCCAGCTGTGGCCGTTATATGTCTACAAAAACTCATAACTGTTGATAAGAATGAGAACCAGCAGACTGTTTTCAGTTCCTCTGTCAGATGTACCACTGGTACCTGAGCTTCAGAACCACTTGGTGTTGACTGTGTTGGCCTCCAGTTAGAAAAGCAAGTCAGTCACAAAGTTTCCACTGAGTTGTCCTATATTCGCTCTCTGAGACTTACTTTAACACTGTGCTTGACCTTAACCCATCATTTTCATCTTGCCCTTTGTTTTCCTTATAAAAATTGATCGTGCTTTTTAAAGTCTTCTTGTAGGTGGGATATGGACGTCACTTCCTCAGCCAGCATTTATTGTCCGTCCCTAGTTGCCCTTTGAGAAGGTGGGGGTGAGATGCCTTCTTCAAACACTGCAGCCCATCTGCAGTTGGGGATTGACCCACAATGCCATTGGGGAAGGAATTCCAGGATTTTGACCCAGCGACAGTGAAGCGACGTCGATATATTTCCAAGTCAGGAAGGTGAGGGTAATTTAAAGGTGGTGTAGCCATACTTCTGCTGCCTTTGTCTGGTTCCCTTATACCAGGTTCACTGCCTGACTCTATGTAAGACTATCGGCAGCTCAGGATGTTCATGCACTGGATCTGTTCTTATTGATGATTATTCTCATTCCAGGTACCTCGATACACTTGATCAGGAGATATGGGGTCCTCGCACAATTCAAAGAAGAAATAATGCATTCTCAAGTAATGGAGTTGCTGCCAAGACTCCATCTGTCTTTTTTTCCCATCAAGTTTTCTGAGTGTAATGAGAAAGTGATGCAAGATAAATGAGAAAGAATTTCATTTTACCCTCCCATTATACAATCGAATCTGTGAATCTACCTCAGAAGTGATAATATCTCCAATTGCTTGATACTTGTCTGATCTGTTTCTAGACTTCAATGGACTTTTACCAGGCAACATAGCACAGGTGCTGAAAATCCGAAATGGAAAAAAAAATGATGGAAAAATAAAATGTGAGCATAAATATTCTCTTCTTAAATATTTATGGATGGCATCAGTGTTGATGAAGGGATAGCGCTTTGCTTCATTCAAAGATGTAATTTGATCTGCAGATAAATTACAACATTTTCTCAGTTTATTTTCCTGTACCACGCACATTGACTGTGTTCTTATAATAACTCAATCCCTTTCACATTGCTATCGCATTTAACTCAGTTACTGACTGCTTGGAAAAGTATCTGCAATTTCCTCAATGGGCCTTGAATTACGTTATGATACCAGGAAGAATCTTGATCTGAGTATATTAGATAACGTTGTCATTATCATATTCCATGATATGTTAAATAATGCATTGAGGTCTATTTCTGGTATTCCCACATCAAACATTATGCTTGTTATGCTCAACTTTCCTGTTACATGTGCTCATTATTATTGTGTAAGGTTCTATGATTTTGGTAAGATCATACCTTTGATTGAAATGTGTTTACAAACTATTGTTGCGATCATTGGCAATGTTGTCCTTGTAAATTTAACAGCAACAAGTTTGGAGCAGTTATAAAAATTATGTGACGATATTGTCAATTTAAAAGTTTACTTTGTGCATGTATGTTTATCAAGAGACGTTGTAAAGACAGAGATGCAGAAGTGCCTCGTTTAACAATGGCAGGAGAGTGGCCAGTTCTCCCAGCTCAAGTTTTTGTTTTCTTGTTTGGTTGAGCTGCAGCAGTCCACATGATGCTGGAAAGTTGAAAGGTTTAGCAGATGACCGCTGTCTCTCTCTTTGAAATCCCTTTCGAGTTTGTTCCTTCCTACCTGTAACACTCTGTGGTTTACGTTTGCCTTTTTGCCAAAAGGTGTGTTTATGGGATGGTACTGGATTGGAACAGTTCCTTAGTTAATTTGCTGCATCGTGTCACGTTAAGTTTTCCGATAGTTAAATTATTCTAGATTCTGTTTGTTTGTATTTGTTATTCAACCGTGATGTTTAAATGAATCTGTTTTGGTTAAAACCGAGTGGTTTGACTAGATGCATCACACCTGTAGTATCCACGTCACATCTGCCTTTAAAATAGGAAAAAGTTATGGCCTGGGCTACCTACTAAAACTGTTTTGAGGGGGTCTGGCCTGCTCCATAATAGACTGAGAGCTCTTGTGGGGATTGCTTCGATAGATCCGGTTTGGGTTTAGAGTTATTGGGCTCAAAGGCGAAGAGTGGTAGGTGTTAATACCTTTTGTTCCAGGTATTGAATTCAGTCGGGTTAAACAGTGCTTAGTTCAATAATGGCTCTTTCAGTCACAAAAAGTTTTCTGGGGGTGGAAGAAGTAAAATTAGGAGTTTTACCAAAGATGAGCAAAGTAAAGCTTTTGGAATTGGCAAGCAAGCTGTAGTTGGGGTTGCTGTCATTTGTAAGAAAAGGAGAGATAATTACACCAATAGTTCAGGATTTAAATTTGCTGGAAATGACAAGCGAATCTCTGGAAATGGCTAAAATTCAATTGCAGATGAAACAGCTTGACCATGAAAGAGAACTGCGACAGGTTGAGTTATGGTGAAAAGTAGAGGAAAAAGATTTTAAAGAAATGAGAAAAAAGGGAGAAAAAGATAGTATTTGGACTTCACAAATTGGCGCTTAGACAGGAAAGGATGGAGGTGAACGTCAGCTTAATGTGAAGGGTAGTGAGGACAAACAACTCATCATAGCCAAAGGTGGGGACCAACTTAAATATATCAAAGCATTACCTGAATTTGATAAGAAACGGTGTAGTGGCCTTTTTGACCTCAATAAGTGGCCAGTAACCAAGTGAGTTTTGTGGATTCAAGCAAAGCTGGTAGTTAGAGCTCGTGAGGCACTTGCATCACTATCAGAGGAGGTATGTGGGGAATATGAGGAGGTGAAGAGAGCCATCCAAAGTGCAGACAATGTTTCAGTAATCAAAGCAGGGGCCCTGATCAAACATACATTGAGTTTGAGAGGATCAAACAAAGCAATTTTGATACGTGGATAAGGAAAAACTAGTCAATGCAAATTGGGGGAACAAATATGCAGGGAGACTTGCAGGTGGCATAGGGTTGTCATAGTCAGGGATTTTAATTTTGCTCACATAGAGAAGGACTGCTAAAGATTTCAGGGCTTAGATGAGGTGGAATTTGTTAAGTGTATTCTGGAAAGTTTCCTCAAACAGTATATACAGGGTCCTACTCAGGAAGGGGCAAAACTTGACATATTCTTGGGAAATAGGGGTGGACAGGTGATGGAGGTGACAATGGGGGAGTACGTTTGGACCAGTGACCACAGTTTTATAAATATCAAAGGAGTAATGGAGAGGGGAAAAACTGGTCCACAGGTTCATGTCCTAAATTAGAGCAAGGTGAATGTTGACCGAATTAGACAGGAGTTTGCAGGGGTTGATTGGAACAGTTTGTTTGTAGGCAAAGGGGCCTCTGGCAAATGGGATGCCGTTAAAAGTGGGATAGCTAGAGTTCAAGATCTATGTGTTCCTGTGAGGGGGGAGGGCAAGGATGGCAGGAAGAGTGAACTCTGGATGACAAGAAATATTGAGACTTTGACCAGAAAAAAGGAGCCATGGCTCAGCTACAGGCAGCTGGGATCAAGGGAATCCCTGGAGGTGTGGAGGGGGATTAGGGGGGTTTATTGAAGAAGGAAATCAGGAGGTTGAAAAGGGGGCATGGGATAGCTTTGGCTCAGATGATTAGTGTGAATCCAAAGCGATAAGTATATTAGGGTATCAAGAATAACTGGAGAGAGAATAGTGGAGAGCCACAAGGATCGATGCTGGGCCCTCTACTTTTTGTCATTTACATAAATGATTTGGATGCGAGCATAAGAGATACAATTAGCAAGTTTGCAGATGACACCAAAATTGGAGGTGTAGTGGACAATGAAGAGGGTTACCTCAGATTACAATGGGATCTGGACCAGATGGGCCAATGGGCTGAGAATGCATTCAGTCTTTTTCCCACGGTTAGGGAATCGTGGACGAGACAGTATCAGTTTAAGGTTCGAAGGGAAGAATTTAAGGGAGCCCGAGAGGCTACTATTTTACACAGAGTGTGGAATGCATATGGAATGAACTGCCAGTGGAAGTGTTTGAGGGGTTACATTAACAACATTTAAAGGGCATTTAGACAAGAACATGAGTAGGAAAGAATTAGACGGATATGGGCCAAGTGCAGGGAAATGGGGTTAGCGTGGATGGACATTTTGATTGGCATGGACCAGTTTGGGCCAAAAGGCTTGTCTCTGCGCTGTCCGGCTCCCTGATTTTATGACTCTTTGACATAAAGAATAGAACAAATAGATGATGCTCTGAGAGGAATTATTATTTTGGAGGAGTTCAACAATCACTTCTTGAGATCGTGTGAACTCATGTTGAAAAACAAAGTGTTAAAACTGTAAGATTAACAGCTGAGATGGCTGATAATTATGAATTGGTTCATAAATCAAAGTTTGGTTTCCAATTGCAAGTTCAATCCATGGCAGATAGAAATTGGGGCAAAGAGAAATTCTTATATGGTAGGGGAAAAGTAGATCTCCATGAAGATAATAAAGATGGTATATGTTATGACACAGTTGTGAAGCCCTCTGCTAATTAAACCAAACAGCCAGATGTTTCATGTGAAAATGTATCTTGGATAGAGGGTGTTTGGCTAGCAGTAACTCTGGCGATGACAGTTGGTGTCTAACTCTCTCACTGGCTAATCCTCAAAATGCTGGCTTCCGTTATACCCCAAACATTGGATGGTCACATTGGTTCGAAGTTGTCAAAACAGTAAAATTAAAATTCGATTAGGCTTTAGTATCTGAGGTGTAATTTAAACTGATTGGTTAAATTCAAACTGTTGTAAAAACGTAACAACCAAAAGTCAGGTATTTGTTTCACAGCCAAATATTGTATATTTTGACTTTTCCAGGACACTCTGAGACTGTTAGTCAGTCAGATGACCGGTATCTGCAAGCTCTCAGTGCAAAGCAGCTTTCACTCTCTTTCTTAAAGATATGGTACACGCAATTTATAACATCTACCCCGGGAGAAAACTATGAACCATTATAATGAAAAGATGGTTTCATCTTTTTTCTAAATATTCACTGCATTGTAATGAAATGCATATATATAAAACATTGATATCTGTTTTATCTTATCTATACTTTATTCAGTAAATCCACAATAACGCATCTGCTATCACATTCTTACGACCTGCCACATATAAAATTTGTAACTTTAAAAGTCTGTAATGTAAGACTCCAATGAAATTGTTTCATATTCTTGTCTTTAAATCATTCCAAGAATGTAAGAGGATTGTGATTCATGTACACAACTGTCTCCGAAACATTGTTCATCACATAAACATTAAAATGTTGTAAAACCAGCACCAAACTCAATAGTTCCTTTTTGATGGTAGAGTATTTTCTCTGGTGGGTGTTGAGCTTCTTGTAAAGTAACAAACCGGTTGTTCAATTCTATCATCATCTGCCTTGAGCAATAGAGCTTCAACTCCTATGTCACTAGCATCGAATGCAACTTTGAAGGGTTTCAAAACGTTTGGTGTAGCTAAAACTGGTGCGGTGGTTAATACTGCCTTTAAATTGTCGAATGGCTCCTGTCATTGTTCTGTCCACTGAAGCTTTGTGCTCTTCTTCAATAAATCTGTTAATGGTGCCATTACACTGCTGAGGTTTGGAGCAAACTTCAGGTGGAATCCACTTCGTCTCAAGAATCGAAGCACCTCTTTCTTCAAGGTTGGTCAAGAAAATTCCTCGATGGACTTCTGCTTTCTATTCCTTGGGGTCAACCTTCCATGGCAGATGATATGCCCCAAGAACGTCACCCCCTGCCTTCGCAAATCCATTTTTTTTTTACGTTTATCAACCGTTTTCTTTCTCGTAGTCATACAAAGAGCTCTGCCAACTATACCATGTGATCTTTTCAGGACTCACTGAAGATCATACATCGAGCAGATAGACTGTACGGTTTGTTAACACAGCCACAACTCTGTTCAGGAGTCTTTGGAATGTGTTGGGTGCATTCTTCATTCCAAGGGCATCACTTTGAATTGATATAGCCCATTTGGGGTAAGAAACACAAAAATGTCTTTCACTTTCCCTCATCAAGGTACCTGTCAATAACTATGTAGTAAATCCAACTTTGTGATGTAACTGATTTATACAACTTCCTCCATACAATCCTCCAATCTTGGCACAGGGTATGAGCCTGATTTTGTTATGTCGTTGACCTTCTGTTAGTCCACACAAAATCATTGAGTCCTGTCAGGTTTAGGAACTCACACGATCGGTGAACTCCACTCGCTCTGACTCGGTTCGATGGTATTTTCATTGGGCAGTGCATCCACTTCCATCTGGACTGGCGTGGCTTTGAAAGGATTAAGCCTGTAAGGGTGTTGTTTTATCAGAACAGCATTCTACCTCAGGCACAATAGCATTTGTCCTCCCCATCTTATTCCTGCATATGTCCTCATACTGCTTTAACAAACTTTTCAACTGTTTTTTGCTCCTGAGAAAAATAGTTCACTAACCTATCCCACTCCTCAAGGACTTCCTCACTCTTAAACATCTTTTGAGGCACATACAACTCACAACATCTGGATTTGATTCCTCACTCTGCGGTGCAGTATCTAACTTCTGTTTCTCTTGTTCCTTCTCTCTATTATAAAAATATTTCAACATATTCACATGACATTCCTGATACAGTTTTATTACTTTCTATCCAGCATCCTTACCAGATGATTTATTTGACTCAACTTTTTCTCGATTTGATCGGGACCACTAAACCTGACTTTGAAGGTATCTCCTACCCCTGGTAACAAAAAAACATCCTCACAGGAAAACACCTCTATTCCAGAGTTTTTTTTAACTGCCACCTGCTTCATTCTATGCTGTGTCCTCTTTGGGTGCTGTATAGCTATCTCAGCTCCCCGATTAAATCTCTCACTCACCTTCGATACATTATCCAAATGTGAGATCTCTGCCTTTGGTCCTGTCAATTTCTCTTTAATTCGTTTCAAAGAGCCTTGCAATTCATATCCGAATATTAACTCAAAAGGAGCAAACTGAGTAGATTCGTTTAGGCATCTCTCATGGCAAACAATACAAATATAATATCTTTATCCCAATCAATGGGGTAATCTTGACAGTATGCTCTCAACATGGTCTTTAGGGTCTCTTGCCAACTCTCTGAAGCTCCCTGGGATTCAGGATTCAATGCAATTGATTTAAAGTGCTGTGTGCTTTAGCTATCCATAACCTCCTTAAACAGTTTGACAGTAAAATTAGATTCTTGATCTGACTGAATCTCTCTGGGTAGCCCATAACGTGTGAAGAAAGCTACTAACTCCTCTACCACCCTTTTTTGCCTTATACTCCGTAATGAAATTGCCTCCGGAAACCTGGTAGACACATGCATTCTGGTTAACAAGTACTGGTTCCTAGATTTTGTTCTCTGGAGGGGACCTGCACAATCAATTATAACCCGCATGAAAGGTTCTTCAAATGCAGGAATTGACTACAAAGGTTCTGGTTTTATTACTGCCTTTGTCTTACCTACCATTTGGCTGCCTGGAACACTTCCTTTCTGCATGCTACTGGCAAAACTATTTTGTGGAAATCTGCCTATTTCACCTCTGCACAATTCCATGATCTCCATTTCTGCCTTTGGATTCTACCTATAAGATAATAAACGTCAGGTATATTCTCTGCCTCCTTTTCTGAGTACACATCAACATATATGTCTTTTATTGCTTCATCTTTATGTGGTACGTCCATTAGCCTTTTAGGATGAAACACCTCTGCCTGACCCTCTGCCTATTCAAACTTTTCCTGCACCATTACGTCAAATGGAGTGTCCGCTAACTGAACCTCAATATCTTCATGTTTCTCTTTAGTTTTTGCTTTTTGCTGTGATTTATGATAGTGGGATCTGGTTACTACACAGTCTGGGAAAATCCCAGGGTGTTTTTATTTTAACTCCTCCGTTCCTTGGTCTTCTTTGGGCTTTCCTACAACAAGGGGTGTCACTCCCACCTTGGATCCTGCTAAATCGTTCCGAAGAACAAACCGCATTCCTGGAACTGACACTCTGTCAATCACTCTCACTGTTATTTCCCTTACCTTGAGTTGACACTCCAACTTGATCTTACAGAGCAGAATGCCAGATTTCTGTCCATCTATTCAAAAAAATTACTCTGTCAGGTAACAGTTCATGAAGAATGCCAACACGTTCATCTCTTCCTATTAGAGACTGGTTAGATCCTGCATCGCTCAAATTTATAACTTATTTCCTTCTCCCCCTGTTATTTCTGAGTAAACCTTACCCACAGAGGTGATTTTTTTTTGTAGAGATCAGGTGATACTTCCATATCCAGACCCTGCCGAGGCTGTGGACCCTACTGCAGTTCCTCGACTTTTCTTTTGTTTTCCTTCACTGATGCCACTGGTTTAGCTTCATTCACCACGTCTTTTCCAACAGTGCCTTTCTTTAACAACCAGCTTTACGTGTCCCACCTTCTGGCAGTGAAAGTGCCTTTGCCAATGCCTTTCTGAAAGAACTGGCACTGTAATTTTCTGTGTCCCACTCCATTATAGTGAAAACACCAGAGGCCTTTCACCACCTTTCCACCCTCCTCAACTTCTTTAACCTGTGGGAAACAATTAACAATGCTTTCGACTCTTTGTTTTGTAGTGTAGGATCGCCCCTTCTCCCAATTTCTATTCCTCATAGGATGAAATTCTTGCTGGAAGCTAACATATGCTTTATGTACCAATGTATATTCAACTAACATTCCTGCTGCTTTTCTTACTTCTTGAACTTTCTGTTCCTCCACGTGAATTCTTATCATCTCTGGAAGAGAGTTTTTAAACTCCTCCAGCAGGATAAGAGCCTCACAGGTCTTATCTATTTTTAAGGTCCACATCCATCTATCAAAATGACCATGTTAAACACAACATAGGTCTGATCTGCTTCCTTCTTTGTGTTTCTGAATCTGAAGTCTGTACACTTCTGGTACCAATTCATAAGGACTCAAAATAGCCTGTTTGACAATCTCTGAACCCTTCATCTGACAGCGCTGCGAATACCTCACCAGCTCTGCCTAACGACTGAGTCTGAACTAGCATTACCCCAAGTCATAGAGTCATCGAGAAATACACCCTTAAGTCCAAATCATATCCTCACCTAACCTAATTCCATTATCTAGCACTTCGTCCCTATCCCTCGAACCCCTTCTTATCCATGCACCCAACCAGGTGCCTTTTAAATGCTGCCCCTTTACCAGCTTCCACCACTTCCTCGGGCAGCTCATTCCACACACTCACCATTCTGCGTGAAAAGGTTGCTCCTTAAGTCTCTTTTATATGTTTCGCCTCAGACTTTAGACCTATGCCGTCTAGTTCTGGACTCGCCCCATACCTAATAAAAGAGTTTGTTAATTTACCCTATACATGCCCCTCATGATTTTATAAACCTCTGCAATGTTACCCCTCAGCCTCCGCACTCCTAGGAAAACTGCCCCAGCCTATTCAGCCTCTCTCCATAACTCAAATCCTACAACCCTGGCAACATCCTTGGAAATCCTTTCTGAACCTTTTCAAGTTTCACAATATCCTTCCGATAGAAAGCTGTATGCAATATTCCAAAAGTAGCCTTACCAACATCCTGTACAGCCACAACATAACCTCTGAACTCCTTTACTCATTACTCTAGTCAATAAAGGAAAGCATACGAAACACCTTCTTCATTAACCTATCTACCTGAGACTCTAATTTCAAGGAGATATGAACCTGCACACCAAGGACTCTTTGTTCAGCAACACTCCCTAGGACCTTACCATTAAGAGTATAAATTATGTTCTGAGTTGCTTTCCCAAGATGCAGTGCTTCACATTTATCTAATTTAAAATCCATTGTCCACTCCTCAGTCCATTGGCCCATCTGATCAAGATCCCATTATACACTGACGTAACCTTGTTCACTGTTCACTACACCTCCAATTTTGGTGTCATCTGAAAACTTGCTAAGTATACCTCTTTTGCTCACATCCAAATCATTTATGTAAATGACGAAAAGTAATATACTCAGAACTGATCCTTGTGGCACTCCACTAGTCACAGGCCTCCAATCTGAAAAGCAACACTCCTCCACCACCCTGTCTTCTACCTGCAACCCAATTCTGTATCCAAATGGCTAGTATTCTGTATTTTGTGAGTTCTACCTTGCTAACCAGTCCACCATGGGGAACCTTCAAGAACACTTCACTGAAGTCCATATCGATCACAATCACTGCTCTGCCCTCATCAATTCTCATTGTTACTTATTCAAAATAACTCAATCAAGTTCATGAGACGTGACTTCCCACACACAAAATCAGCCTGACTATCCCTAATCAGTTCTTGCCTTTCCAAATACATGTAAATCCTGTCTCTCAGGATTCCCTCCAAAAACTTGCCCACCACTGACGTCAGGCTCACTGGTCTATAATTCCCTGTCTTTTCCTTACTACCTTTCTTAAACTGTGGCACCACGGTAGCCAACCTCCATTCTTCCAGCACCTCACCTGTGAGTATCGATGATGCAAGGGTCCCAGTAATCACTTCCCGAGCTTCTCACAGAGTTTCAGGTACACCTGATCAGGTTCTAGTGTTTTATCCACTTTTATGCATTTCAAGACATCCAGCACTTCCTCCTCTGTAATGTATTCTTTAACTCTATACGTGGAAATTAAACAACAACTTTTTACAACTCTTAAGCCTCCTTCCTCTTAAAGGTCTATTACTGTCACTTTAAAAAAGGTCATTTTGTCATTGTGTGTCTGTTTTTCCAAGAGAGATTGTAAATGCAGAGGTACAGAAGTGTCGTGTTTAACACTGGCAGGGGATGGCCAATTCTCAAGTTCAGTTTTTTTCTCTCATTTCATAGCAGTCCACATGATGCTGAAGCTTGAAAGCTTCAACAGATGATTCCTGAGTGCGTCTCTCTCTTTCTCTGAACTCTCTTTGGAAGTTCTTCCCTCCCGCCTGTAAGAATCTGTGTTTGCATTTAAGTTGCTGTATCTGGTCGTATTCTGTTTTCCAGGAATTATGTTATTTGAAAATCATTTTTCTTTTGCTTGTGTTTCAACTGTAGTGTTCAAATAAACTCAGTTTTGCTAAAAGCTAAGTGTTTTGAGCAGTTACATTGCAGCTGGAGCACCCACTTCACATCTGCCTTTAAAATAAGAAAAAGTTAGGGTCCAGGCTACATTGGTAAAATAATTTAAGGGTGTCTGACCTGTTCCATGAAAATTGTCTCTACGTCATTTAATACTCCACTGAGACATATTTCAGTAATCATTCTACACAACTGTTCTGTTCTTTAATATGTATTCCATTATATTTGTACAATGACTTATTTCTTCCAAATCTATATCTTGTACTGACTCATTTATTCATGGACTGGTCCGTGTCTCGATTTTTTTTCCTTTTCTGCTAGAGCTTTTTCATGATATTGCAGAACTAGAAAATAGTTCTGTCCAATCAAGTTTAGATCCTCCTTCTGTTCTTATTGTTGTACTCATTATCATCTTTTATACTACCTGAGATCCTTGGAGTACAGAATTTGGATTGATCTTCTTTTATGTCGCTCCGGAACATATTGTAGCTGCTGTGAAGGTTGCAGCCAACTTTTCTGTTTACATTACATTGAGGCCTAACTCATTTTAATGCATTCCTGATCCTCTAGAGTTTGGAAGATTTTCTTACTCATCTCACCATTGCCTCTATGGCCAATTATTTCACTTCAGTATCCTCTATTTCGTCTTCTTTGCATGAAGGGGAACACATCCTTTATTTCTCTAAACAGCCTCCTTATCATGCTACATGTGTCAATCAACCCCATCTCCTACATTTCTCCTGAAAAGGAAACTACTCCTCCTTCCACAACATGCCCTTGCAATGAAAGCTCCTCATCTATAAACATACTCTTGAATCTTTTTGCTGTACTATATCATGTCGATATATTAATAGAATCCCTAAAGCATGGAAGCCAGCCATTCGGCACATCATGTCCTCAGCGATCCTTCAGAGATCATCCCACCCCGACTCAAACCCCTTCCCTATTACCCTGTTTTTCCAGTGACTAATTGACCCAGCCTGCACATTCCTGGACACTATTGGTAATTTAGCACGGCCAGTCAACCTAATTTACACATATGTGGATTGTGGACATAAAGCAGAGCACCCAAAGGATCCCAGGCATACACGGGGAGAATGCACTAACTCCAACTGAGTCACCTGAGGGTGGAATTTAACTCAGCTCCCTGGTGCTATGAGGTAGCAGTGCTAACCACTGAGCCACCATGATGCCCAAAACTGTTTGCAGCACTCAAAGTTACGCCTTATGAAATTTCTACAGAGGTTTCAAATCCTGCTGATTTGATTTGGTTTGAATTATTGTCACAAGTACCTCAGTACAGTGAAAAGCTGTGTTTGCAAGCAGTACAGGCAGATCATAGTAAGCAAGGTCACAGATCATAAAGTGAGAAAAACATACTTAGACAGAGTAAGGCTTTTAGGTTACATCGCACAGGATGTGTTTGAGGCAAGATTAACATTAACAAGATCAGTAATATTTGAAGTTAAAGAATCCACTCATCAGTCTAATAACGGCCAGGAAGAAGCTGTTCTGGAACCTGTCGGTGCGTGTGTTCAGCTTTCTGGAATTTCTGTTTGTTATAAGAGATTGGAGGAGATCATTACCGGGTTACGATTACCAGTGGTGATGTTGGCTTTCTTGCTTTTCCGTTCTGTGATGTGATACAATTGTGTGCTTTCTTCTCTTATTGCCTCTTTACATTCTTTTTAACTAACTTAATCATGTTAAACCTCTGTGTGCTACATTCCAGGTGTCATTTGTTGGTTTATTCCTGAAATCTCTCCCGGTCCTTATAAAATTCGGAACCATCTTACTCCTTGTTCACAAAGATTTGCTAGTTTCATGTTATTGCAAATTGTAAAGTTGTGCAATTTATGCCAAGGCTTTATCTACGTGCAGAATATCACTCTGAACCTTTTTATAGTCCAAATTTAAAAGAAAATGTCAACGTTTAATCTATAATTTCGCCAATTTGCTCTAGAGTCTATTGTGAAGGACGTTTTCAAATAAATCTTTGAACTGCATGTGGAGCACATCAAGCGAATTAGTTCAGCATCACCTTTGTTAGCCACACGAAGTGGGTGTGTGTGATTAACCCTGAACAATCCTCTGATAGTTTCTTGCATTCATCAATAATTCTCCATGCTGGGAGGGCTCATCTTCCAAACAATTGTAACTTGCAACTAATCGCAGATGAATTTGGTTGATTTATGTCAATGAAAGATTTGTGTCTTAAGCTTCGTTAATTAATATTGCTGATCTGAGCAAAATAAAAAAAAATGTTGCTCCGGTCATCCTCTGTGGAACATGTTAACATTAATGTCCACGTCAGCAGACAACATGTGGTATGGAATTTATGGATCGGTGATATCATTGAAAACATTGCGGAATGTCTGTTATAAATCAAGTGAATGTCAGCCTCCAAATTAGACAATGGGCAAAACAGTAATAGAAAATCTTAACTACAGATAGAAATTACTAAGCCCATCTGATCTGTGGCTCTGGAAAATGAGCCTTCCAGTCTACATTCATTTTATAGCATATGGTCCATAAATGCACAAGCTAAGGCACTTAATGTACATACCAAACATGTTTGAAATTATTTGAGTGTTCCAGCTCTACTATTTCATGCAGTCAGCGTCCTGAATGTCCCATGCCACTTTGCTGCCTTAACTTATCTCGAAGTGCTCCACTTACTCAGTTTCCTCCAAAGCTAGATAAACACTTCCCATTTATTGTATCCAGGCCATGATACTTATGTGCTTCTCAAATAAAAAAAAATCCCCTCAATCTCTCCGACACCATTGAACAACTCCTGCCAAGCCAATACTGTGTTTGTACAATCTTGGCAGCATCCTCCAAAACCCAATTAACGAACATATTCTGTCTGTGTTAAGGTGACCAACTGTTCTGCCATTGGATGTATGCATGTGCGTTTGTGTGTTGTTATTCCATCTGCCATTGGCATTAATTCCAAATTGCTAACATTAGCTGAGATCACATTGACCACTCTTCACCAGGAATTTTGGAAACAAAATGACATTCACGAGAATTCACATCAAAATATGATTAAAAATGTGTATGGATAATTTGCCATTATTACATGTGCGATAATTGCACAGGATCCAATCTAATACCAACACATGATATAATCTCCAATGGTGGAAATACTGGCATATGAGGAAAAAAAGTAGACGCTATTATTGATTGTGTGGTGCTAGATAACTGTTTCGAATAGGTGGTTCAGTCCTGCGTTGCTGAATAGGCCATTTCTAAACTTTGTTTCTGGAGGCATTCTAACATTGTTGTCTTACTGACTCATAAAGCGAGAGAGAGAAACGGGTGTTTCACTCTTCCATAGCATCTCCTTGTAAGCAAGAAATGCATCTGTGAAATAAATTGAGGGTGGCAATGTAGGTGTTGAAACAGACACTGTGCACCCAATATCCCAAAAAGTCAGTAGTGTGGTCGTGTGATGATCATCTATTTTCTTGACGGTGATGGAATCCAAATTAAATTGACCAGTACAGTAGGGATAACTCCCTTTCACTTCTTTGAAATAGTAAAATTGGATGCTATGTATGGAACTGAGTTGGCAGAAAGGTCTTCAATTTTACATCACAGGGGAATATGAGAGAATATTCGGTTGGAAATCCAGATAATCATTGTCATTGCATATAGGGATCGGGAAGACACGAATAAACTGAACTCGAGGCAATATTATGAAGTTGAAGGCATGTACTGTACATTTATGAGAGTGGGAAGGCTGTTTTGGCAGTGAGGGTTTGTAGTCAACTGTCATCTGACTGACTGGCAGCCAAAGGCTGTGCTGGAAAATTGAAAGATGTAACATTTTACTGTAACCTAGATGCATGAGTTGTGTTCATGGCAGTTTGAATTTAACCAATCTGTTTAAATTATGTCCCAAGATGCTAAAACCCAATCAAATTTGAATTTTACTAGTTTGACAACATTGAGCTAATGAGATGATCTGATGTTTTGGGACATTAAAAAAACAGGCATTTTGGACAGTTAGCAGAGCAAGGGCTCCACATGCCATTATCAGACAGACTGCTCAAAAAACCTCTCTCTAAAATGTACCTTGTTCATATGAAACATCTGTGCAGCAGAAAACCAAAGATATCCCAGAGAGGTCAACAGAGAGAGAAAGATGACAGCTGCTGTCTGGTTTTAAAAGTTGATTTGCTGTAAATTTATTAGGGGATTTATTAGCTCAGTATATTCTTATAGAGTGGGAGGTAGATAACAAATCTTTAAGACAAAGGAGGCTGAGAGTTGTAAATAGATGTTGCTTAATTTTCAGTTTTGCAGTTAAAGGATACAATTATTATTTTTTCTTTAAATAATAGAATTTTGGGGAGTTCCTCTATCAGTCGTACTTTCACAGAATGCCAGGCGAGGTAAGCTTTTCTGTGTGTTTGGTTTAACTGGCAGAAAGATTCAATGCCATGTCACAACAGTAATCAGTGCCTGAGCTGCAGTTGCAGATGCATTGAGAATTCAGACTGACTCCATGTCTCTCAGAAATTATTTGCACCGACAGTACAGGTACTGACTGTGAACTTTCACTTGAATCTGACCCCAGAATTGTTCTTATTATTCTGAAATTTCCAGCATAAAAATCAAAACATACAATACACCTAAAACTTGAAAGTAATCCAAAGAAAGTTTGAAAATACTGACTCATCGTCTTAAAGTGCTCTTTTTCAGACCACGGGTTATGATGCGCGAATATTCCTGACGTTATGGCAATGTTTGCCACGATTAGTCAACGGGAAGATACCAATCAGTTACAAGTAATTAATAGTTTTCGAAATTTGAAGGCTGTGGAACTGCGAGGAGATTAAAGCAACGCATTGTTTGCATACGAATTTCCTCTTGTTAAGTAGGAATGGCGATAATATGGAGAAATATCAGTTACTGTGTCGGGTGGTGGGCTGTTGAATATTGGCGGGTCTGGTATTGTGCCTTCTCTCATGTTTCCCTCATATCCATTGGTAAGAAACAGTTACCACTGCGATTTATCCTTTGAGGGTAATCTGAAACTCAACACAGTTTAATAATCTCAGGATGTTGGAGAGAGTTTCGAAAACGAGATGGAGGATGAACTAGTGTTGATCAATGTTGCAGCTGCCTCTGAAAATCACTTCAGAAATTTCTGATTACTAATAATGATTGTTCATTTTTCTTTGTCTTGACACATTCAAAAACGATGTACTGTTCTCAAGGAAAATAAAGCGTATATCGTTGCAAAATATTAATGCACTTGGTGCATAGTTTGGGTTTTCCATGACCATACCAGCCTCCACATGCTCGGGAAATGTCATAATAGAAGATCATTATGGAAAGGGGCATATTGATGACTCTCACTTCACGGGAACATCGAACAATAAGAATTTACAGGTCAACTGTAATAGGTATCGTTCCAATGGTCTACACTGACTTTGCTGTGATTTAAATAACTTGAGTGAACATATATTGAGAGTTGCGCTCTGTATGAAGGAGCCACATGTTCCAAGTATTGAAACCATTCTATCTGAATCCACGCATATACCCGCTCTCTGTCTTTGAGCTGCGAATGATCGTCAGTACCATTGGGCTATCTCCAAGTTACTATTGCTGAGGTTCAATTCATCAGTGCCTTACATTCTAGATATTTGAAAATTAAGGATTTCGGGAAGGACTGACACAAATGGAACAAGAACCTGCTCAAGCAATGAAGTCAGAAAATAGAACATTTAGAATTTAGTATAGTATTCCTTTTTTCAGACCGAGGCAGAGAGAAATTCACCTAACCATCTGTCCATTCATCCAAGTATGCAGTCAGTATTTTGTCAATACGTATTCTGTCCGTGCCTGTCTGACGGTGTAAATGTCTATCTATCCATCCATCTGTCTGTCTATCTATCTATCTAAGTTTACAAAATAGAATTGGCTTGAATTTGCAGAGCTTCTTGAAAACTTATCGATTCATGCGCCTCAGTTAAACAGAGGGACCTCTTCATATATGGCTAGCAGTGGTGTAGAGTGGTGTTTAATTGTGCTGATTACCATGAGTTAATAGTGCGTGTCATCGCTGCCAAGGGACAGATAAATGATCCATTTGCGCCCTGTTTCAGTGGCATTTCTTCTTGTGATTGGCTATAATTTACCGCACACTCAATAGTAGTGTCTGATCGACAACTCGTCCCCACACAGCAATGATATGGAAGCTGAGAAACTTCCTTTCTTATTCACGGACCCATTTTAATTTATTAAATTCCCTTTTAAAACTTCACCTGAATGTCACTGTTCATTCAATGTTTAGCCACCAGGCCTGTGGTTTTCCAGCACTGCACAGTTTCAAGGTCGGAAAAAGTGAGGGCTGCAGACGCTGGAGAGCATGGTCGAGAGTGTGGTGCTGGAAAAGCGCAGCAGGTCGGGTTTCGGGCATACGGCCTTCATCAGGAATTTCAAAACCTCGATTCTCCTGCTCGTCGGATGCTGCCTGACACGGTCTTAGGATCGGAACAATTTGAGAAATGCAGAGAACCATTCTGCAATGTGAGGAGGTTGTTCACCTCACAAGGTCTGGAATGTAGAGTGACGTGCACCCACATTGTTCACAGAATCACTTTGGACATCATCCGAATTAAGTTGCCTAATTTGAATTTAGAAACCTCTGCCATAAATTATACTTTAGTTTGGCAGTGTGTTAGAGACTTGGACTTCCTGCAAAAACAAACATGTTTCCAGTATTTGTATTCGCTGACAATGTCATTGAACTTTTTGATTGTTTGAACCAGTCGAGTAAAAGTAGAAATATTGTGAATGCATTTCCAATTGATTAAATGCAACATTGATAACTATGATCTGCACCATACTTCACGCTGTTTAATTGTACTTTCACTGTTAAAAGGAAGGGAACTTTTTGAATCATGCTATTCAGTAATGCAAGTCTCCAAAGACAGATACATGCCCACATTTTACGTACAGACCGTGAATATAACAGCCAATCTGTTCGGGTTGTGCAAGTTGAGAGGAGTTTCCAATTTTGGCGTTCAGCAGGAAACCAGCAGGTGGAACCTGGCAGCCTGCTCCTTCTGATGTGCATTTAAAAGCTGGCCACTCTACCGGAGTACAACGGTCCCGGATTTGGATTGGTTAGCGAGCTCTTGGCAAATGTTTTTCCTCAAGTTACCAGAAGGATGCTGTTGATCATTTCTCTCAGCTTGTTCCTGACTTTAATATCCAGTGAGTATTTATTATCATTGTCCCAGTCTCAGTGTTAGGTTACCTCTGGAATGTAGCAAAGTCAGCAACCATTTCATTTCACTGATACTTTGGCTGTATGTCATCTTTTCGCAGGTGTCCAGTCGGCGGATCTTTTGAGTCAGCCCGAAGCAGAGACCGGTCGTCCTGGAGGTTCCCTGAGACTGACCTGTAAAGCCAGCGGGTTCAGTGTTGATGGCTACAGCATGTACTGGATTCAACAAATTCCTGGGCAGGGGCTGGAATGGCTGCTTCATTATTACAGCCCATCGACAAATAACTATGCACCAGCGATTAAGGATCGGTTTACTGCATTCAAAGACATTTCAAACAATATCTTCGGGTTGGACATGAAGCTCCTGAAGACCGAAGACACCGCCATGTATTACTGTGGAGTATACTACAGTAATTGGGCTGTAGCACTGCAATTATGACCAATACAAAAACCCACTTAGCCCGAATTGTTTGAAACTTGGTCGATATTTGGATTTACAAGCCATCTGAAACTGCAACGGTGTTAGTTCTGTGTGATATTATCTAAATATCTCAGTTTGATTCATAAAAGTGGTGATAATTATTGATGCACCAGTTTGAGACGTGTTCATGTGTTACCCTGTGGAATATAAAACATTAGAATCATTTGTCAAGAGTGAGCAGCATCGCTAGTTTAATTAGAATGTGATGAACATTTACCGTGAATTTATGTTGCTCAGGGTTACCAAGATTCAGAATAATAGCAGGTTTCTGCTTGTTTTAAGCAGAGCCAGTTTCAGTGTGGCCTTATCCAGAGAATGTAACACTGTGACTATCTTTATTAATGGGGACAAGGGACCATGGTGACAGTGACTACAGGTAAGAACCATGAAATTTCTCTTTATGTGAGTATTCGTGAGTTCGGTGAAAATCAGAATCTGGAATGAGCTTTGTTGATTTAGAGCAAAGAACAAAGAACAAATAAATTTTACAGCTCAGGAACAGGCCCTTCGGCCCTCCAAGCCTGAGTTTAGATTAGAGTGGTGCTGGAAAAGCACAGCAGATTAGGCAGCAATAAAATCGACGTTTCGGGCAAAAGCCCTTCATCAGGAATACAGGCAGAGAGCCTGAAGTGTGGAGAGATAAGTGAGAGGAGGGTTGGGGTGGGGAGAAAGTAGCATAGAGTACAATAGGTGAGTGGGGGAGGGGATGAATGTGATAGGTCAGGGAGGAGGGTGGGTGGATAGGTGGAAAGTAAGATAGGCAGGTAAGACAAGTCATGGTGACAGTGCTGAGCTGGAAGTTTGGAGCTGGGGTGAGGTGGGGGAAGGGGAAATGAGGAAATGAGGTGAAGTCCACATTGATGCCCTGGGGTTGAAGCATGCCGGGGCAGAAGATGAGGCGTTCTTCCTCCAGGCGTCTGGTGGTGAGGGAGCGGCGGTGAAGGAGGTCCAAGTCCTCGGCTGAGGGGGAGTTGAAATGTTGGGCCAGAGGCGATGTGGTTGATTGGTGCAGGTGTCCCAGAGATGTTCCCTAAAGCGCTTTGCTAGGAGGTGTCCAGTCTCCCCAATGTAGAGGAGACTGCATCGGGAGCAACAGATACAATAAATGATATTGGTGGATGTGCAGGTAAAACTTTGATGGATGTGGAAGACTCCTTTGGGGCCTTATATGTAGGTGAGGGAGGAGGTGTGGGCATAGGTTTAGCAATTCCTGTGGTGGCAGGGGAAGGTGTCAGGATGGGAAGGTGGGTTGTTGGGGGGGGCGTGGACCTGACCAGGTAGTTATGAAGGGAACTGTCTTTGCGGAAGGTGGAAATGGCTGGGGAGGGAAATATATCCCTGGTGGTGGGGTCCGTTTGGAGGTGGCGGAAATGCCGGCGGATGATTTGATTTATGCGAAGGTTGGTAGGGTGGAAGGTGAGCACCAGGGGGGTGCTTCAGCCTGAGCCAATCCAAGTGTACTGTCTAAACCTGTCGGTCAATTCCTAAGCATTTGTATTCCTCTGCTCCCCACCTACTCATGTATCTGTCCAGGTGCCTCCTAAATGAATCTACCATGCCTGCCTGTACCATCTCTGTTGACAACGCGTTCCAAACACCCACCACCCTCTGTGTGAACTAGTTGCCTCGTGTAACCCCCTTAAACTTTCCACCTCTCACCTTGAAAGCATGACCTCTTATTATTGAATCCTTCACCCTGGGAAAAAGCTTGTCTCTATCCATTCTGTCTATACCCTTCATGATCTTGTAAACCTCAATCAGGTACCACTCAATCTCCTTTTTTCTAGTGAAAATAAAGGTAATTTACTGAATCTCTCTTCATAGCTAGCACCTTCCATACCAGGCAACGTCCTCGTAAACCGTCTCTGCACCCTCTCCAAAGCATCCACATCCTTTTGGTAATGTGGCGATCAGAACTGTACAGAGCATTCTAAATGCGGGCGAACCAATGTCTTGTACAATGTGAACATGACTTGCCAGCTCTTATACTCAATACCCCGATCAATGAAGGTAAGCATACTATATACCTTCTTGACCTCTCTATCCACCTGTACAGCAACCTTCAGGGTACAATGGACCTGCACTCCCACATCTCTCTTCCCATCAACTTTTCCCAAGGCTGTTCCAGTCATTGTATAATTAGCTCTAGAATTAGACATTGTCATTTTTATAAATGACCTGGAGGATGGGTTAGAAGGTTGGGTGAGCACGTTTGCGGATGATACGAAAGTCGGTGGAGTTGTAGACAGTGAGGAAGGATATGGCAGGTTACAGCGGGATATAGAGAAGCTGCAGAGCTGGGCAGAAAGGTGGCAAATGGAGTTCAATGTAGCTAAGTGTGAAGTGATTCACTTTGGTAAGAGTAATAAAAAGATGGATTACTGGGCTAATGGTAGACTACTTGGTAGTGTGGAAGAGCAGAGGGATCTTGGTGTCCATGTACACAGATCTCTGAAAGTTGCCACCCAGGTAAATAGTGCAGTGAAGAAGGCATATGGCATACTGGCTTTTATTGGTAGAGGAATTGAGTTCCGGAGTCCTGAGGTCATGCTGCAGTTGTATAAGACTCTGGTGCGGCCGCATCTGGAATATTGTGTGCAGTTTTGGTCGCCATACTATAGGAAGGATGTGGAGGCACTGGAACGGGTGCAGAGGAAGTTTACCAGGATGTTGCCTGGTATGGTAGGAAGATCCTATGAGGAAAGGCTGAGGCACTTGGGGTTGTTTTCTTTGGAGAAAAGAAGGTTTAGGGGTGACTTGATAGAGGTGTACAAGATGATTAGGGGGTTAGATAGGGTTGACAGTGAGAACCTTTTTCCACGTATGGAGTCAGCTATTACAAGGGGGCATAGCTTTAAATTAAGGGGGGGTAGATATAGGACTGATGTTAGGGGTAGGTTCTTCACTCAGCGAGTCGTAAGTTCATGGAATGCCCTGCCAGTAGCAGTGGTGGACTCTCCCTCTTTATGGGTATTTAAGCGGGCATTGGATAGGTATATGGAGGATAGTGGGTTAGTGTAGGTTAGGTGGGCTTTGATCGGCGCAACATCGAGGGCCGAAGGGCCTGTACTGCGCTGTATTCTTCTATGTTCTATGTTCTAGACTTGCCTAAATGCATCACCTCACATTTATCTGGATTGAAAGCCATCTGCCACTTTTCCACCTAACTCTCATCAATCTATATCCTCCTGTATTCTCTGACAGTCCCATATGCTTTTTGCCACTCCACCAATCTTTGTGTCATCTGCAAACTTGCTGTTCATACCAACAGTGCCCTCTTCCAGATCATTTATGTATATTACAACATCAGTGGCACTAATACTGACCCCTGTGGAACACTACTAGTCACCTTTCTCCATTTCGAGAAACTCCCTTCAACTACTACACTCTGTCTCCCGCTGTTCAACCAGTTCTTTACCCACCTAGCTAGAACACCCTGCACACCATGTGACTTCACTTTCTCCATTAGTCTACAATGGGGAACCTTATCAAAGGCCTACTAAAGTCCATGTATATGACATCAAAAGCCCTTCCTTCATCCAGCAACTTGGTCACTTCCTCGAAGAACTCTATTAAGTTGGTAAGGCACGATCTCCCCTGCACAAAACCATGTCTCCTATCACTGATCAGCTCCTTCTTTTCTAAATATAAATAGATCCTATCTCTCAGTACCCTCTCGTGCAACTTCCCCACAACTGATGTCAGGCTCACTGGCCTGTAGTTACCTGGAATATCCCTACTGCCCTTCTTGTACAGATGGACGACATAAGCAACCTTCCAGTCCTCCGGCACCTCGCCTGTGTTTAAGGATGCTACAAAGATGTATGTCAGGGCCCCAGCTATTTCCTCTCTCACCTCCCTCAGCAACCTGGGATAGATCCCATCCGGTCCTGGGGATTTTTCCACTTTAATAATCTCTAGCATACCCAACATATCTTCCCTACTTGTGCCAACGTGATCCAGACTAATCAAACTTCTGTCTCTAATCTTAACATTCATCATGTCCCTCTCCTCAGTGAACACTGATGCAAAGTAAGCATTCAGAATCTCACCCATTCTTTCAGGTTCTGCACACAGCCTTCCTTCCTTCCTTATCTTTTAGTTGACCAATCCTTTCTCTGGTTACCCGCTTGCTTCTTATATAAGAATAAAATGTTTGGGATTTTCCTTAATTCTGCTTGCTAAAGCTATTTCATGACCCCTTTTAGCCCGCTTGATTCCTTGAAATGTCCTTTCTGAAAAAATGATTACACCCTGCAATTAAGAATTGAATAAGGTGTTGCGACTGACTCAGTTGCTCGGTGACTTTTTAAAAAATCAGTTAGGCAAACTGTGTGGCTGGATTACTTGAAAAACTAAAAGTCTCTTAAACAGGCAGATTAACAAATGTAACAACTAAAACAGCATTGTGGCTGCCTCACAGCGCCAGGAACAGGTAGGAATGTTCAAGAGGGCGGTGCTGATTTGGAAGGTTGGATCTGGGATAAGGAACGGGGGAGCGGAAATGAGGAAACCATTGAAATCCATATTGATCCCATGTGGTTGGATGGTCCCAAGATGGGACGAACGTTCTTCCTCCAGGCATCGGGTGGTTAGGGTTTGGCGATGAGGGCAGGTCCTGCATGTCCGTGGGGGAGTGAGAGGGGAGTTAAACTGTTCAGCCACGGGGCAGTGGGGTTGGCGAGTGCAAGTCCCAGAAGTTTGATTAGAGGAGACCACATCGGGTGCAACGGACACAGTAGATCAGCTAGATTCATTACATTCTAGATTGAACTTTTTTGCAGCGTTGTGTTTCGTTCTGTTGATTTGAATTGATTGAATTCCGATTTTGTTTTCCTTCATTGTGTTAAATTGAGTTAATTGGATTCTGATTCACTTTGTAGAATCGAACTTTATCTTCAAGGGGTTTCATGCTTTCAGTTTATGGTATTTTTCTGCTGAAGAGATTATCTGTCTGGACCACTTTTAATCAGTAATACTTGTGAAGTTCTTTGGTTTTCGTACGTCGTTTCTGTATTTATTAAACTAAAGTGGCGACATTAGACCAGTTTGTAATTTCCTGAAGTCAGAAGACTTAAGGTAGAAAAACGGAAGGTTGAGAAATGAAGAAAAAAAATTATTGGATTTACTTAAAAAGAAATCAGTTTTAAACATCAACTACACAAATTCTGTTTTAACTAGCCTCCCTCACTCAAAAATATATTTGTAACTAAAATGTCTTACTGACCATTAGGTAAGACTTCATAATTAAGATTAAAAGTATTATAAATTACGCGATTGTGTGGTGCCATTTATCATTGAACTAATTTTGATTTGACATGAGCGCATTAATCAACAAATATCTCTCAAGGCACATGGACAGGATCTTTCCCTCTGACTACTGCACCTAACGCTATGGGCAATTTAGCATGGCCAATTCACCTGACCTATTCATTTTTGGACTGTGGGAGGAAACCCACGCAGACACGGGGAGAATGCACAAACTCCACACAGTCATCTGATGCTGGAACCGAACCACTGAAACACTGTGCCAGCCGTTTGCAATGATGCCATTTTGGTTCTGTTGAAAGAGTTTGCAGAGTCAGTTCTGCTGCAAACTCACCATTGAATCTCAGTATTATCATTTGATAATATTTGTTCTGTTGAGAAGATTATTATATTTGTTTGTGCATTATTGACTTGAAACTCACACAACCCCAGGTTCGAGTCCAGCAGGATTATTTGGGAATATTGATGACGTCAGTGAACTGCTCCAGTTTCCCCATTGAGTGCAGTCATCATGTGAGCTGAAATGTTTTGAAGCCCAATATGAGGAAAAACAAAGGGTTTGGAAATTAACGGAAGAAAATACCTTATGGCACTTTGATTAATAATAAGTAGCAATTTTGGATTAATGTTGCAAACATTAACATTGGTTTACATTTCTAGTTCAGAACTCAACTACCTACTCCGATCACAAGATCTGACATTAAGCATTTACCAATAGCAAAGAAACATAAATAGAATTTCAAAAGTAGAATGTTCTAATAGTTCTTGATATCGAACAAAATGCCATTTTAATGAATCATTAATCAACGATCACTTGTCAATTCCGCTGAACACAATCTGCAATGCTTCAGGCTGGAAAAGATCATTGACAGGAACCATTTAGCAATTTTGCCCGAAGTGTTTCCATGAAGAACAGATCAGTTTTGCAAGTAACTTGAGTTAATTAAGTATTATTTTCCTGATTAACTAGATTTCCGGGAATAAAACCTTAATTAGGTGATTTAGTCGCCACGGCTCTTGGCATTTTCTTAATAGAGAGTTACATTTTACAACAACATATCAGTTCTGGAGTCTTTCGTTAGAATGGAACTGATATAGTACATTAGGTGACCAAAGGTTAGCTTTCAAATTAATCAAAATAATCTTGTCGTGATCTCATAGTTGCTGGGAATAGTTGCTGGGAATGCAGCGAATATATTATATTGTGATATACACTGTATTCAGACTTACGCCGTTTAATATTTTGCAGATGACACTAACTAAACGCCAAGAGAAAAGGCTATTTATTTTTAACGATTAAAATAGAGTAATATTATTTTAATTATTGCATTTGACTGAATGCTAAAATATTGCAATCTGAAGGCTACTTCTCAGATTGGTTAAATGCAATGACCATGTATTTAGACATTAATTAAATCAAGCAATACCTGTTAGAAACACGTTTTCAATCCATGCATTTTAAAAAATTATTCTTCACTCCAAAGTGATTAATAACAAAATTAATTCGCAATAGCAAACCAACCTGACTGTAAACATTTCTTATGATTTATACAACATAAATGCGTTTACATAGTGGAATGTAATATTTTCTGCACTGTTTTCTACAGTATCTGCAAAATCTTCAAAATTTAAGAAATGTTTTAAGAATATGTAAAATTAATCCAGAGAATAATATATTTCTTAATGAGCTGTGCTTATATTAGTGAAATTTCTGACCTCAATGATTGTGTTAATTATAATGAGACATTAAGTTTACTACAACAATGAATGTTCATTGTGAAAATCTTCTCATTCACGTTAATGCATGCTCTCTGGCTAGATGCTATGGTAAATGTTAAATTCCAGTGAATCTACATTTGACGTGACAAGTTGAACAGGTTAGGATCTGCACTGTTCTATTGGTCGTGTCTGCATTAGTTTCGCTTGTCCTGGGGAGACAGGGCATCTCGGGGGTTAGTACTATTGTATCACAGCACCATGAATCCTATTCAATTTCAGCCTCGGGCAACTGTTTGCATGGTTTCTCCGTGTCTGTATGAGCGTTTCGGTTTCCTCCAACAATCCAAAAATGTGCAGGTTCGGTACATTGGCCATGCTAAATTGCACATAGTGCTCAGGGTTGCGTAGCGTAGGTGGATTAATAAGGGACAAATCTGACTCGCATCAATAAATGTACATTTATATCAAATCCAACGTAAATTGGTTCCTCAGCACAGTTGATGACAGAATGTCGAGAATGTGTATTTTCTCTCTAACCAATGCTGTACTCGTTCAGTAGAGTTTGCCTGTTCAGTGGGGTGTAAATATCGCTGATTCAAACCCCAGAAGCAGATGTTCATAGTTTTGCAGCGGGTCCTTAATTTACATCTCAGCTCATCCAGTAGCTTTCCTGAAAATGCTTTTCCAACAGTAGCCGAACAAGCTTCATCAGCATCTTACATAATGGGTGTGAGTTCCCGTAGAGTCATAGAGTCATAGATAAACTGCAGGAGTTTGGAAATCAGTTCTGAGAAATAATATCAGCCTTGGGAGATTTTGATTGAGCGGGGCAAAGGGAATTGTGCTATATATTTCATTCGTGCTTTATTTTGGGTGCAGTTTCTGGTTCGAGAAAATACAGAAACAGTTTGTGAAATTAACCGTCACTGAATTTGAAATGTTAACTTTGCTTTCTCTCCACAGGTGCTGCCAGACCTGCTGAGTTTTTCCTGCAATTTGTGCTTTTATTTCAGATGTCCAGCATCCGAAGTTTGCTTTTCCATTTTCAGTTGGAAAAGCAGAGATTGTTAATAATTTTCATTAGAAAAATGCATTTTAATTATTGCTCAAATATTTTTGTATTGGATAAGGTTGGAATGTGAGTGATCTGATATTGAGCCGTAGTTTCAGAACTAACTGCATCAGGAATCAACAATAACTCTCCAGAGAGCAGTCTAAATCAGTGGCCGTTATTTTGACCAATTAAATGTAGAATGTCGATGCTCCCGTTCCAAATAATAAATAGGATTTAAAAAAAACAACCATTACGTCGTTCATATATTTTATTAAAAACATGTTTAGCGTCAGTGAAAGCAGAAAGTGTGACCCAACGATTGGAAGGTAGGCACAGCAGTGAGGCACAAAGCGCCTTGAGCTGTTCCGCTATTTAATTAGATAATGCTTGATTTGACCTAACTCCATCTGCTTGACTTCGGTCTGTGCCCTTTAACACTTGATTAATGGAAAACTAGGATCGATCCCAGATGTCATAATTGATTTGCAAATAACAGAGGGAGGCACATTGGCTGGTTCTGAAAGATAATCCTGTGAAACATTTGAAGTGACCCAAAGAGGCTGTAATTAATTGCTAAACAGAATGAATTTTAAATATCTGACAAGTTCAAATTGTAGCACCACGATCAAATTGATCAGATTCCTTTAATTTGACATTATATTTTGTTATTCCAAATCAGTGGAGTTAAACAGTGAGGAAACGTTCATTCCCATTAATTGTTTGTCATGTGCCTAAATGATTTGGATGAGAATATAGGAGACCTGGTCAGTAAGTTTTCAGATGACACCAAACTTAATGACTTAGTGGACAGTGAAGAAAGTTACTATCTATTGGGTCAATGGCTTAAGAAATGATAGATGGAGTTCACTTTGTTTAAATGTGCGGTATTACTTTTTGGCAAAACAAACAAGGGCAGGAATTATTCACTTCATAGCAGGGCCCTGGATGGTCGAACAGAGAGACAGAGGGATGCAGGTATAATCCCTGCAAATTTGGAGAGATTGGTGAAGAATGCGTTTATCACTTATTGTTCAAACTTTTGAGTCTCAGAATTGGGCTGTCATGTAGAGGTTGTGCAGATCGCAGATGGGACATCTTCTGGAGTACTGTATCTAATTCCCGTAGCCCTGTTGTGGCTGGGATATTATTAAACGGAGAAGGTATAGGAAATGGTGCCAGGATGTTGCCTGCGTTGAAGGGCTTGAGTTATAAACATTGGCTGGATAGGTTGGGACTTCTACACTGCAGCGTGGAAGATCGAGGGGCGACCTTATAGTGGTTTATAAAATCACGAGGGGCATATTGTTACAACGCCGACGCTAACCCCTTCTGTTAATTAAAACCAAACACACAGAAAAACTCTCCACACCTCGTTTTTTGTTTTAAAAGTGTGAGTGAATGAAAGAGAACCTCGAATTTCCATTATTTGGAGGAAAATAGCCGATTATTTTCGAACAGAGCACTAAACAAAACTATTAGCAAACCCAAACCCCCTTTTTCTTAACTAATTATTAACTGACCCCACGCCTATAACAATGCTGGTCCAATAGCACAATTATTAAAGATTGCATTAAATTAATCTGAAGGCTACACAGTTTCTGTCTTCTCCGCTATCTTCAGTCTCCCACCTATTAATCTTCCTGGCTCATCTTCTTACTTTTTTTTACTGCTGTTGCGGGAAAAGCACCCTTTTGATAAAGAGTGTGTTCTTATTTCTTTGAGAAATTTGAAAGCCAGCTGTTAGATGCATAGTTCGCTCTCTGGCTCTCCGGCAGTTGCTCTGAACGATTTCTAAAATGCCTTGGTTTAATACGCCCCAATATCATACCTTCTCAATGGTCTGATGCTGTCAATATAATAAATTCAAACACAATTGTATTTCAGTATCCTGGGCATAATTTAAACTAGTGCCGAGAATGTGGTGCTGGAGAGGCACAGCACGTCAGCCAGCATCTGAGAAGCAGGAGAATTGACAGTTCGGGCATAAGCCCCTCCCACAGGGATGGATTCCTGATGAAGGGCTTGTGCCTGAATGTCGATTCGTCTGCTTCTCGGGTGTTGCCAGACCTACTGTGCTTTTCTAGCACCACACTCTCGACTATGATCTCCAGAATCTGCGGCCCTCACTTTCGTCTCAATAATTTAAACTCATTGATTAAATTTGAATTGGTGCCAAAACAGCAACCGAAACTCGGGCGCCCATTTAACAGCATTTGCTGCATCGTTTTTTGGAACAGATCATCTTTTAGCTGTTCTGTTCTGCAGCTGTAGCTGCACTTTAAACTTACTTTAAAAATGTGAAAAACACTTTTCGTCTGAAAGTGAACAAAATCTCTTTCAATTTCATAACAATGCGGTGAAGAGCAAAGATTTTTTTTTCCTCAGGAGGGGGAGTTCAAAACTGGGGGAATATTTTTAAGATGAAAGGAGAAAGACTGAAAATGGAGATGAAGGGCAACTTTTTTTTACACAGAAGGTGGTTAAATGTGGAATGAAGTGCTAGAGGAAGTGATGGATGCAGGTATTGTTACCACGTTTAAAAGACATTTGGGTAATACATGAATAGGAAAGATTTGTTGGGATATGGCCATAGGTAGAGTGGTGGTGGTAGTTTATTGTGGAAACAATATGGCATGGACCAGTTGGACTGAAGGATCTGCTTTATTCTATGACTCCATGACTATAAATACATTCCCTCAGGTCAATGAAGGAAACCATTTGGAACATCATCGGTGTGTGGACATGCTATGAGTTTTTAAATTATTTTTTGAGTCTTTGAGTGAATATTTGCACCTCTGGATAAGCATGAAAGTGTCTGAATTCTTTCTTCTCCTTGAGAACCTAATACTCATCAGCCTATAGTCGAGAAACAGGACAGAGACAGTGAATACGGGCAACTTAGGTTCGAGTGTAGTTTGAAGAGAAACATTCAGGTGAAATCCTTCAATGCTTGTACTGCCCTTGTTCTCATAGCTCAACGGTTTGGGATATGCTGTTGAAGGAACATAAAAGTTAGATGATACTGGAAGCCTCTCCACCCCTACCTATTGCTGTTCCATTTATGAAATTGTCATAAATATTTCTGTTCAACAGCGTTTATAATGCTTAATAACATTTAACCTATTTGTTTAATATTCAACTAGAGAGTGATGACCCTCTGAAATTCTCTGCCACAAAAGTACTTGAGGTCAAGACATTGAATCTTTTAAGCAAGCTGTTACTTTATGTCAGGGTCGGTAGAGAAAGCATCAATGGGGTACTCTGCTGGATGATAAGCTGTGAAAACATTGAAGCATGGTTATTAAGTTTGCAGATGACATCAAAATTAATGGAGTAGTGGACAGTGAAGAAGGTTATCTAAGAGTACAATGCGATCTTGATCAACTGAACCTATGAGTTGAGGAATGGCAGATAGCGTTTAATTTAAATGAATGTGAGGTATTGCATTTTGGTCTGACAAGCTAGAACAGGATGACACAGTTAATGGTAGAGCTCTAGGAGTGCTGTTGAGCAGAGAGCCTAGAATTCAGGTACATAGTTCCCTGAAAAAAGTGTCACAGACAGACAGGGTGTTGGAGAAGGTGTTTTGCATGCTTGCCTTCATTAGTCAGAGCATGGAGTATGGGAGATGAGATGTTTTGTTGCAGTTGTATGAGATATTGGTGAGGTCACTTTTGGAGTATAGCATTTAGTCGTGATCATACTCTTATGGGAAGGATATAATTAAATTTTAAAGGGTGCAGAAATATTTTACAAGGATGTTACTGGGACTGGAGAGTTTGAGTTATGAAGAGAGGTTGGATAGGCTCAGATTTTGTTTTTAGAGAGCGTATGAGGCTGAGGGGTGACTTTGAGTTTAAGAAAATTCTGAGGTGCATAAATAAGTTGAATATTAGAGATATTTTTCCACTGGTAGGGCAGTTCAAAGGCATGGTTGCAAGGGTTCAGAAAAGATTTACAAGGATGTTGCCAGAGTTGGAGGATTTGAGTTACAGGCAGAGGTTGAACATGCAGCAGCTGTTTTCTCTGGAGCGTCGGACAGTGAGGTTTATAGAGGTTTACAAAATTATGATGGGCATGGATAGGATAAATTGACAAAGTATTTTCCCTGGGGTGGGGGAGTCCAGAACTAGAGGGCAGGGCATAGGTTTAGGGTGAGAGGGGAAAGATATAAAAGAGACCTAAGGGGCAACTTTTTCATGCAGAGGGTGGTATGTGTATGGAATGAGCTGCCAGAGGATGTGGTGGAGGCTGGTACAATTGCAACATTTAAGAGGCATTTGGATGGGTATATGAATAGGAAGGGTTTGGAGGGATATGGGCCAGGTGCTCGCAGTTGGGACTAGATTGGGTTGGGATATCTGGTCGGCATGGACGGGTTGGACTGAAGAGTCTGTTTCCATGCTGTACATCTCTATGACTCTATGAATCTATGTTAATACCATTTATGAATCCGACATCCTCAAAATGCTGTGGGTTATTAATGACATACCGTCCAAGATAAGCAGCTTCGCTGGATTGACATCTTTTATTTCAGAATTAGATTGAAACAGATTCACGCTGTGTCTCAAAACCCAGAAATGCTTAAAGCCACTGTAGACTTTTATACAATCAAATTTCATGGTTGGTTATATTGTAATTGGGTAACGACAGATTGCAGAATTACTATTGAACTTTAGTCGCGATGTATGTTTTTGGAGATGTTGTGAATTTGAGGTCGTATGATTGGGAAACATTTAATTTCAATTAAGCACTTTGAGAAGAAAACTGATATAAAGGACGAGACAATTTATTTTTTGTGCAATGTTTTTGGTTTGAGAAAAGCAGAGACGTTGAATTAATTACTCTGCTCCTCAATTTGAGTCCAATGAACGAGTCCCGTTTCGTTTTTGTAAAATTTTGGAACAGTTAATGATGTTAATATCGGAGTATTCTTCTTCCTTCATGCAGTAATATGATAATAGTCAAGATGGAAGGGCGTGTTTCTGATGAAGGTACCACCACATCATAGTCAACAAATCAACCACAACAAAAATAGTCTAAAATTCCGCTGGAGTTTTTAACTGGAACATGTTGGAACAGTCTCACAGTTTCGTCACTGATACTGTTCTATTGACAGAGTCTGACTTGTTAAATCGCCCATTTTTCTTTTTCCTAGCGATGCCATCTGCCCCCACACTTTATGGCCTGGTCTCATCCTGTCAACAAGACGACACGGATCGCACCATGATTTATGGCTGTTTGGCGATGGATTACATTCCAGACGTCACCAGAGTGACCTGGAAGAAAGACGACGAGAAGCTTACAGATGGAGTGAAGATTTACTCATCAGTGAGGGATGAAAAGGGAACTTACACCCTGAGCAGCCAGTTAACCCTGACCGAGTCAGAGACGAATTGCAGCAAAATCTACTGTGAGGTTCAACACAGCGAGTCCAACAAGAGCATTGCAATGCCATGTAAGTGTTGGAGGGACTGAGATTGACAGAATAGTTGAGATTAACGTGGTGCATTATTTATATCACTTCCCACAGAGTCAGAGAGGTGTACCACAGGGAACAGAAACCATTCGGCTTTTTGAATCGATGCCGATCAAAACCGAATTATTCTGTGCAATCTGCGAACATTTTCTCCATTGCCTTGCATAACTTCACACTGCGGTTCAATACTAATTCAATATTATGAAGGTGTCATCTCTCCCAGCCTTACAGACAGTGATCCAGATTCCCACCAGCACCTGAGTTATATTTTTCTGCTGGCATCCTCTTTAATCATCCTTAACCCCCCCCCCCCCCCCCCCCCCCCGACGTTGCCTCTACCAGCAAGTGGAAATGTTTCTTCCTCTCTCCCCGTCCATCCCTTCATTATTCCACACATCTCCATCGTGTCCCCGCTTTTTCTCCTCTGCTCCATGACAGTCCAGCCAATCTCATTTCATCCTTTCAAAACTACAACTTTGCATCCCGGGTAACATCCTGGTCATCGTTCTCTCGGTCCTCTGCATTGTATTCACCTCCCTCCTCTAACGTGGGCTCCACAACTGTACACAGTGCGTTTGCTGTGGTCTCACCAAAGTTTTAGTCCATTCCAGTTTCACCTCCCTACTCCTAAACTCTGTGCCTCGGCTAATAAAGGCAAGTATCCAACAAACCATGGCATTTGGTATCAGATTCGTCAGGTAATTTGTACAGTATGCTTCCTTAAGGTCCATCAGAAGACTCCCCTCCAACTCTCTTCCTGACTGTCAGCTCCAGGGAAGACATCGAAAGCAGCAAGTACACAACTGTCCTCTGTTCAATCATCGCTTTCCACCCGAAGTCAATCTCCGTTAGTTGGTTGAAAAATGGGTTGCCCATGGACTCTAACTTCTTCACCTCTCCCGTGTGTGAAGCATATGGCAAATTCTCAGCGACAAGTTGGCTGAACATCTCTGCTGTTGAATGGTTTCACAGCGCCGTCTATACCTGCCAGGTTACTCATCAAGGGCTCACTCAAAGTCGAAGCATAAACGCACCCCAGAAAGCTCCAAATCACTCTACACTGGAATGTGAATCAGGTACATATCATTATTCAGCTCGGTAAATAGTAAAGGCAGCTGCTAGTTTATCATCATGCCGTATGTTTCCTTTTGATGTAAGTGTTACTTTAGTATTGCTCATTATTCAATATTTTGCAGATCAGCAAATGCTCGTTTGAAATAATTACAACGCAGGACATGTTTTAGGTTATCATGAATGTTTTCACAATCAAAATATACAAACAGTAGTAGGTACATTTTCAGTCTCAGCAAAAGTTGGACTTTGCCACCTGGAAGGAGATTTGCCTGAAGACGGGTAAAACAGATCTTGGAAGAGGAACTTTTCGATTATTTTGCTTTCTGCTTCATAGGAATTTGCGATTACCTGGACTACACAGTTAAAATCCTACCTCCGCCAGTAGAACAGGTCTTACTGGACGCCACGGTCACCTTAACCTGTGTTGTGTCCAAGCTTGGCTCTGGAGTCCTGGTCACGTGGACACAAGGAGAGGAAACTGTGAAATCAGAGATTGCTAACCAGCCTGGAGATGCTCCTGACAGCGTGACCAGCACATTAGTTATCTCGACTCAAGCCTGGCTGAGTGGAGACCATTTCGATTGCTCAGTGAACCATCAGCATCTACCAACACCTGCGAGAGATTCCATTCGCAAGGAGAAAGGTGGGCAGTGAAGTTAAAACACAAAATAAGTTACTGTATTTGTTTCAAATGCATGTGCTATTTAGGTCTGGCTACATCAATAACATGCTTTGATTGGGAATGAGCCAACACTGTTGGGACCATTAATGATCCATTTGATACCTAAATAGCTGGTTTTAGATAAAAGATGGATTAAAAGAGATTATAATCTGATGGAGTCAAATAAGGCGGGGAGAAACCTGGTTTTGACCTAAACATCAGCATTGACAAATCATGAAAAAAAATTTACTAACTTTTTTTAACCTTTTTTGTTTAATAAATTGGATACCATTCTGTATCCTTAGAAAATAAAAGTGGGTAAGTCCGAAACTGCAAAATTAAATATTTAAACATGTCGTGAAATATCAATCCATGCCGAATTGTGTCAGGACTTCTTAAAAATTCAGTTGGCATTTGTTGCAATTATTCTGCAGTGACAAACCTTCTGGAGCCATCAGTGTCCGTTCTCCTACCCACTTCAGAAGAAGTCTCCGAGCAAACGGTCGTCTCACTGACCTGTTTAGTGAGAGGTTTCTTTCCCAGAGAGGTTTTCATCAAATGGACCACCAACAACAGGCCGGTGACTCCCAGTAACTACAGGAACACCAAGGTGATGGCAGAGAATGACAACACCTCCTTCTTCATGTACAGCCTGTTATCGATCACAGCGGAGGAGTGGGCTAGCGGTGCTTCTTACTCCTGTGTGGTGGGACATGAAGCGATTCCATTGAAGACCATCAGCAGAACAGTTGATAAATCCAGCGGTAAACCGAGTTTTGTAAACATTTCACTGGCACTGATGGACACCATTAATTCATGTCAATGAAAATCTAAAGGTTACCTTTAATCATTCAATAAAAATAATAAAGGTTTTTTTCTCCAATTGTGTTTTAAATACACAATCGTTTAATTAATTTCCCACATTGATCAATATTCCACCCGACCAGTTAAAGTCAGTTATTAACAGGTTTAAGACTAGGGTCTTGTGCAGTTAACGCTTCCAGCTCAGATATACCCTAGTTCAGGGACAGAGTGAAGCTCACTCAGTGCAGAATTCCACAACGTCCCTTTTTCTATGCTCAATCCCACTGAAACGATATCTGACAATGCCATTTTCGTGACAGAAGAAAACCATACATTTTGATTCCGTGTTCCTGATTCCTGAATTGCCCATTCCTGCACAATTCATGTCAGCTTTAAATGCCACATTGTACCAATCAGGAACACTTTTTAAAAAAAAACTTCTTGCAAATTCTTTTTTATTTATGACACAGCAATTGGAAAGGAAAGCTCTGGGCACCATTCACAAAGAGTGCAGAGCAGCTCGAATCTAACTTTCATTTCCGGGAAACGAGCAGGGATCTCTCACCAGAGAATGAGTAAGAAATAGATATGGTTGAGCGTAAAGAGAGGGAAGGGGAAATGATTAACAGACTGCACTCTTATTCCCCCCGTAGAGTTTTCAAGGGAGTGACCCTGTGTCATGGGAACTAGTGACTAAGGGGAACAGTCAGCTTCCTGCTTACACTCCGTGATTTAAAATTTCTGTGCCAGCAACAATATTGTAAATGTATATTTTGCGATGAAACATGATACTTTTCAAGAATGTTAGACACGTTTATTCCTGTTCATTCTCTTCCAAACTTGATTCCTCATAATCTAATTCTGAACTGGTGATTGGTCATGCCAGTTTGTCTTTCGAGAGATTTGTCTCAGTTGCTGGAGCATCTGGGATCAAACCTGATATTCGATCAGCTGAAGTCATTTTGTTTCACAGACAGAAAACTTGCAGATATTTCTATTCAATGTAATCAGACTCAATTGTTATCATTCGATTAAAACTATAACAATTATAAAAATAGACACCCTATGATGTAAGCACAGAAACAAACAGAGATGCAGTCGCATTTAACACAAACACTCAGAAAGGAATTCATCCATGTTGTTTTGAAGTTGATTTGTACTGTACCTTTGAGAGAGAGAGAGCAAGAATTCACCTCTGAACTGAGAGATTACAAGCCCCTGTGTACATGACAAGAGGATAGTCCCAGAGTTTACTAGAAAATTGAAAATATGTAATGTTCGGCTGTGAAATGGATACCTGAGGGGTTTATTTTTGCTGTTTTGACAACAATTCAAATTAAACCAATCAGTATTAATTATGCCCCAGGATACTAAAAGACAGTACAGTTTGAATGTGTTACATTGCTAACATTGAACCAATGAGATGATCTGATGTTGGGAGGTATAAAATGTAAACATTCTGAAAATTGGTCAGACGGCAACTGCCGTGGAGAGAGAAACTCATGGAGACACCTTGTTGTCAATGAAATTCGAAAACACTCTCTCTGAAAAGGACCTTTCCAAGTGAAACTTACTCTGATTAAAAAGAAAGAAGACAAAAGAAAGAAATCAGTAACTGGAAGAGTGAAGACACAGAAGGAGACAGCAACTGTGTGGTTTTGAAATTAAGCTGATGTAATTTTAATATGTTGGTGCAGCATATTGTTGGAGGCAGATAGTAAGCAGTTAAGTGAAGTGGGGCTTTGAGCTGTGAATAGTTGTTGTTTGATGCTCAGTTAAAAATTAATTGATGTTATGTTCTTTAAATTGTGGAATTTAAGAATTCGCTGCTACTCATATTTTATCAGATTACGAAGCAAGGCGAGTTGCTTCTGGATGTTTGGTTTAATAAACAGAAGGGTTTACTATGATGTTGGAACAGGTATGGGAGCTCGAGATTTGGACAGGCTTTGATAAATCTAGTCATGGAGTTTGACAGGTTTGAACAGATTTGGGGTGTGAAAGCTTCAAGCATATTTAAATACTTGCCGATTTATGTCCTACATCTTTAAATAAAACTTAGGTGAAAAAATTTCCTTCGGTTACCTGTGGTTGGCTAAATTAAAAGTGAGGGAAATGGCTTATAATATTGCTCAGAAGTTTCTGGGGTTTGAAGATGTTTCCCAAATTTTTCAAGAAAGTTTATGAAAACAGATGAAGATATATTTTGGGAATTACTAAATTGGGTTTAACCAGGGACAATTATGATGGAGTTGATCCAGCACTTAGGTATATCAGAGAAACAGGCAAGTGCAGTAGAGTCGAAAACAAAACTTAAATTGCAATTGAGGCAAATGGGATGGGAAGATAAAGAAAGTGAGAGAAAGTTCATGGCTAAGCAAAGATAACGAGGGAGAAAAGAAAGGGAGAGAGACTTTGAAATTCAGAAATTGCTAATCAGTCAGGAACCTCAAGTTGAAGATGAAGGAAGATACTAATATTTACAAGTATGTTAAAAGATTGCCACATTTTGATCAGAAAATGTTGAAACTTCTTGTTAAATTTCATTTGAAAAAATGGCTAGGCAGATCGAGTGGTCAGAGAACTTGTCAATAAAGTTAGTTCAGATTAAGCTGGTTGGCAGAGCTAGTGAGCTATTTACAGCACTGTCAGATGAGGGATCAAGAGATTATGCAGATGTCAAAAAGGCTGTTTTTGAGTGCTTATGAATTAGTAATAGAAGTGTTTAGGTGGGGGTTCAGATGTTCAGGAGTCAGATCTCTTCGGGGGAGAGCATTTTCGGGATAGTAATCAGAACTCCAAGACGTTTAGGAGACTCATGGAGGGGATAGGAGCATATAGTATTAGGAAGTATTTAATTGGGGAGGGGGAATTACGAAGCCATTAGGGAGGAACTGAGGCACCTAAATTGGGAACACATGTTCTCAGGGAAATGCACGACAGAAATGTGGAGGTTGTTTAGGAAGCACCTGCTGATAGTGCTGGATAGGTTTGTCCCACTGAGGCAAGGAAGGAATGGTAGGGTGAAGGAACTTTGTGTGACTAGGGATGTGAAACATCTAGTCAACAGGAAGAAGTAAGCTTCGTTAATTCTGAGGAAGCAACGATCAGCCAGCGCGTGAAAGTGTTACAAGGTAGACAGAAAGGAACTGAAGAATTGACTTCAGAGAGCTATAAAGGGGCATTAAATAGCTTTAGCAGGTAGGATTAAGGAAAGCCCTGAGGCATTCTACACGTATGTGAGGAAATAGAGGATGGCCAGAGTGAGGTTAGGGCTGATCAGGGATAATGGAGAGAACTTGCACCTGGAGTCAGACGATGTAGGGGAGGTCCTCAATGAATACATTTCTACAGTATTCACTATTGAGAGGGACTTTGACATTTCTGAGGGTAGTGGTGAATAGACTGATATGCTAGAACAGGTTGATGTCAGGAAGGAGGATGTGCTGAAATTTTGAAAAACATAAGGATAGATAAATTACCTGGGCCAGATGAGATATATGCAAGGTTACTACGGGAAGTGTGGGAAGAGATTGCTGTACATTTGGCGATAATATTTGCACCTTCACTGTCGACTGGAGGAGTGCCAGATGATTGGAGGGTGGCAAATGTTATTCCGTTGCCCCAAAAAGGAAATAGTGATATCCTGGGATTTACAGACCAGTCAGTCTTATGTCAATGGTGGGCAAAGAATCAGAGAGGATTCTGAGAGACAGATTACTTGGAAAACGATAGTCTGATCAGAGATAGTCAGCATGGCTTTATGAGGAGCAGGTCATGACTCACAAACCTTAATGAATTCTTTGAGGATGTGCCAAAGCACTTCAATGAAGTTAGCACAGTGGATATGGTGTACATGGATTTTATTCAGGTATTTGGTAAGGTTCCCGGCAGTTGGTTAATTCAGAATGTAAGGAGGCATGGGATACAGGGAAACTTGCTTGTCTGGATACAGAATTGGCTGGCGCATAGAGGACAGACGGTGGTAGTAGATAGAAAGTATTTAGCCAGGAGCTCGGTGACCAGTGGTGATCCACAGAGATTTGTTCTGGGACCTCTGCTCTTTGTGATTTTTATAAATGACTTGGATAAGGAAGTGGAAGGGTGGGTTAGAAAGTTTTCTGATGATATGAAGATTGGTGGAGTGGTGGATAGTGTGGAGGGCTGTTATAGGTTGTATTAAGACATTGATAGGATGCAGAACTGGGCAGAAAAGTGGCAGATGGCGATCATCCTAGAAAAGTGTGAAGTAATTTGGATTTGAATGCAGAATACATTAAAGGCAGGAATCTTGGCAGTGTGGAGGAACAGAGGGACGTTGGGCTCCACATCCATAAATCCCTCCAAGTGATCATCCACGTTGATAGAATTTTGAAGAATGTGCATGGTTTGTTGGCTTTCATTGGCAGGGAGATTGATTTTAAGAACCACGGGGTTATACTGCCTCCCTATAGAGTCCTGGTTAGACCACACTTGGAATATTGTGTTCTGTTCAGGTCACCTCATGACAGGAAGGATGTGGAAGGGTTAGTGAGAGTGCAAAGGAGATTTACCAGAATGCTGCCTGGAACGGAGGACCTGTCGTATGAAGAAAGTTTGAGGGAGCTAGGGCTTTTCTCATTGGAGCAAGGAAGGATGAGAGGCAACTTGATAGAGGTGTACAAGATGATGAGAGGCATAGCCAGATAGCTTTGTTCCCTGGGCAGAAATGTCTATCATGAGGGGACATATTTTTAAATAATTTGAGGAAGGTTTAGGGGAGATGTCGGAGGAAGGTTTAGGGGAGATGTCAGAGGCAGGTTCTTTACACAGAGAGTGGTGGGTGTGTGGAATGCACTGCCATCAGTGGTAGTAGAGTCAGAAATATTAGGAATATGTAAGCGACTCTTGGATAGGCACGTGGATGATAGTAAAATGAAAGAATGTCGATTGGTCTGATCTTAAAGTAGGATAGAAGGCTGGCTCAAGGGCTGTACAATACTGTACTGTTCTGCGTTTTATTTGCTATGTCCTATAAAGAAGGAACCAGATCAGATTTAAGTTGAATGTGGAAGATATAAACATTGGAATTTGATAGATGGGTGCACCCCTTAAAAATAGATCAGACCTATGAGATTTTAAGAGAAATTATTCTGCTGGAGGAGTTTAAAAGCTCACTGCCAGAGCTGATAAGAATTCATGTTTATGAACATAAAGTTCAAGAAGTGAGAAGAATGGCAGAGGTGGCAGATACATATGCACTAGTACACAAATTGAAATTTCGGTACTGACAGGAAGTTCATCCTGTGTGGGTTAAAAATTGGGAGAAGGGGAGATCATACACGAAGAAACAAAGCTTAGATCACACTGGCAAGAGTTTACCACAGGTGAAAAAAGAAAGCCAAGGTGTTGCAAAGGAGGTGAAAGGCCTCGAGTGTAATGGAGTGGGACACAGAAAATGACAGTGTTGGTGGTTTCAGAGCTAAGCCAGTGCCATTAGTAAAAGTAGTGAAGAAAACCACAAGAAAAGTCAAGGAGCTTCAGGTGAGTGCACAGCATAGACAGGGACTGGGTATGGTGTTAGTACCTGATCTCTAAGAAAGTTTGCCTCTGTGGGTAACATTTAGGAAGAACAGGGAAGAAGAGAACAAAGTTATAATTTTGAGAGGTACAGGAGCTAACCAGTCTCTGTGCTAAGAGATGAATTTATTTGCACTATTTCTCATCTGTTACTCGACAGAGTGGTAATTTGTGGAATAGTTAGATAGAGATTTAACGTTCTTCTATGGTAAATCACTTTGGAGAGCCAAATCAAGACTGGGGATGTTACAGTGGGAATGATTGCCAGAGTATCAGTTCCAGGAATCCAGTTTGTTCTTGGGAATTACTGAACAGGGTCCAAGGTGGGAGTGATGCCCATTGTTGTGGAGAAGCCAAAGGAAAACCAGGGATGAAAGGATTTAAAAGACAAGTACCCAGGATTATTTAAAAGACAAGTACCCAGGATTATTTCCAGACTGTGTAGGATTTATTTATAAATCACAGACAAAAATCAAATACTAAAGCGAAAGGTGAAGGAGTCGAGGACTCCCTGTTTGATGCAATGTTGCAGCAAAAACCTGAACAGGTTTAGTCCCCAAAGGGTAATGTACTTATAAAAGAAAGACAAGTCAATTAAAAATATATTTATTGATACAAACTCAGAAAAGGAATCAGAATATATTCCTGAGGTTTATTATCTTCAAGATAGAATCCTAAGATGAAAATGGAGACCACGGCAGTTAAATGCAGAGAATAAATGGACAAGAGTGGACCAGGGTGTGTTGCCGGTAGTATGCAGACAGGAAGTGTCACGCCTTGCATATGAATTACCAGTAGGAGGTCACCCAGATCTACAGCCGACTCAGGCTAAGTTACAAAAGCACTTCTGGACAGCTCAAGGATGTGTTTGCGTTTTGCCATACGTGTCATACATGCTAAATGGTAGGTAAGCCACAGTTGGTAATAAAACCAGCACCTTTGTTGACAATTCCCCATTTTAAGAACGTTTCACATGGGTTATAATTGATTGTGTAGGTCCCCTCCCAAGAACTAAAAGTTGGAACCAGTTGGAACCATAATGGATATCTCCAACGGATTTCCAGGGTATTACGGAGAATTAAGGCAAAAAAGGTGGGAGGAGCTAATGGTTTTCTTGACATAGCATGGGCTACCCAGGGAGATTCAGTTAGACCAAGGATCTAATTTTACTGCCAGGCTGTTTTAGGAGGTTATGGATAGCTTAGGCATACAGCACGTTAAGTCAAGTGTGTACCATCCTGAATCCCAGGGAGCTTTGGAAAGGTGGCTTCAGACACTGAAGACCATGTTGAAAGCATGCTGTCAGGATGATCTGAACGGGTGTGATAAAGGTGTCCTGTTTGTATTGTTTGCCATTAGGTATGCCCCAAATGAATCTCCTCAGTTTACTCTCTTTGAGTAAATATGAAGTGAAGGGTCCTTAGAAATTACTTAAAGAAGAATTGATAGGACCGAATTCAGAGATCTCACAATTGGATTATGTATTGGAAGTGAGGGAGAGATTAAATCGGGTAGGTGAGTTAACTAAACAGCACCTAAAGAGGACACAGTATCGAATGAAGCAGGTGGCAGGTAAAAATTGAAACATTTCTCCAGTGGTAGGAGGTTCCTTCAAAGCCAGGTTTTGTGGCCCCTATCAAGTTGAGACAAAGTTGATTCAGGTGAACTATCTGGTCAGATAGGAAAAAAACTGTATTGAGTATGCCATGTGAATACATCAAAACCTTCCCTTAAAAGAGATAGGGGACTGGAGAAGCAAGTGTTAGTTACTGCCCCACAAAGTGAGAAATCAAATCCACATGCAGTTGGTTTTGATGTGCCTCAAAATAGGTTAAATAATGAGGAAGTTCTTGAGGAATGGGATGGTTAGTAAACTATCTGTCTCAGGTGCTAACAACCCAGTTAAAAGGTTTGTTGCAACACTAGGAGAATATATGTAGGAATAAGATGGCAAGGACTAATGCTGTTGTGCATTAGGTAGATTAAGGGAATGCTGTTCTGATGAAACAAAACCTCTACAGGCTTAATCCTTTTAAAGCCACCCAGGTGCAGAATGAAGTGGATGCGATGCTCAATGAAGATATCTTTGAACCAAGTCAGAGTGTGCGGAGTTCATCAATCGTGTCAGTTCTCAAACCTGACAGGACTCAATGATTTTGTGTGGACTATCGGGAGGTCAATGCCTGAACAAAATTGGACTCATATCCAGTGCCAAGATTGGACGACTTTGTAGAGAAAGTTGGACTAGCCAGTAACATCGTAAAGCTGGACTTCCTGTGTAGTTATTGGCTGGTACTTTCTCCAGAGGAAGCAAAAGAAGTTTCTGTGCTTGCAACCCGAAATGTGCTCTATCAATTCAAAGTGATGCCCTTTGAAATGAAAAATGCACCAGCCACATTCCAAAGCCTCATGAATAGAGTTGTTCAGTTTATCTTTAGCGAGTCATGGAAAGATCACATGGGAGAGTTAGCAAAGCTCTTTGAACATTTACAACGAGCAAAAGTGGTAATAAATATAAAGAAAACAGAATTCGTGAAGGCAGATGCGACATTTTTATGATATAACATTGGACATGGAAAGTTGATCTAATGAACGTGAAGATGAAGGCCATCGATCATTTCCACAATCATTTTTCAAGAAAGTGGAGCTTTGATTTTTGGGACTAAGTGGATTCTACTGGAAGTTTGATCCAAATGTCAGCAATGTGGTCCTACCACTGACCAGTTTTAAGAAGAACACAAAATTTCGGTGGACAGAATAAGGCCAGGAGGCATTTGAAAATTTAAAAGCAGTATTAACTACAGCACCAGTTTCAGCAACACCAAAATATTTGAAACACTTCAATGTTGCCATCGATGTTCGTGACATATGGGTTGAACCTGTACTGAGACAGAATGATGATGATGGAATTGAATGGCTAATTGGCTACTTTTAAAATAAATTCAGCACCCACCAGAGACGATACGCTACACTGAAAAAGGAATTATTAAGTTTGAAACTGGCCTTATAACATTCTAATATTTAGGTAATGAACCATGTGTTGGGGATGGTTGTGTAGACAAATCACAATCGTCTTACATTCTCAGAAAGATGTAAATACAAAACTATGAGGCCATTTCATTGGAGTCTTGTATTACAGACTTTTACATTGCAGATTGTGCATGTTGCGTGTCATAAAAATTTGATGGAATTAAAGGAACAAGTGTCAATAAGATTTGAATGATTCGAATTTTATGTACGTGTGCAGAAACGAATATTGAAAATATAACTTAGATTAATGACATTTGTATTACATAGTAATGGGGTTAAGAATTAGAGAAATAAAGACAACATCTTTTCATTATGAAGTTCCATTTTTTTCTGATGGGGGTTAGGTGTTATGAAGTTGAAGGCGTGTACTGTACATTTAAGAGAGAGAGAGAGAGAGAATGCTGTTCTGAACTGAGACATTATAAGCACTTTCCAATTACAAGATAGCGGTCCAAGCGTATACTGAAAATTGAAAATAAAAGTATCAATCAAAGCATGATGTTTATACTAACAAAACACAGTTGTAGAGCACAAACATGAAAAGACCTTAACATACATAAAATCTGAATTTGACGCATAAACATTTTTAAACAGCACCAAGACAAAGAAAACAAACGACATATTCACAAAGATATTAAAACATAAACATAGGCACCCACGGCTGAAGTGGGAGATTAACACAATGATTCTTACACATTGTGAAATGAGCAAAATGTATATACAGAATCTCAGCCAGATGAATGAGCACACCAGCACTGAAGGGACACGAATGTGTTTACTCATCGCAATCCCAACATGGACACAAGCAAAGTAATCACGTACCCAAACGATAAAGGAAAAACAGATACAACCAGCTATAGACAGAAATAAATTAAGGAACATATGCACAAAAATTATTCTGAACACTTACAGACCCTGCAAACAAAATATGAAGCAATGTGTTTACTGTGAATCTCATTGATTTTAATGATTTACCAAATAAATAAACTAAAAGAGCAAATGCATTTGAACTCTTACCCAGTGATGGCACAGTATTTAAGTAAACAGCTATCAGTACCTATAATTAAATTATAAGATATAATTGAAATAATCATTGTCAGTCTATGATAATATTCCCCAATAATAGATTGAATGATGAGAAAATTCAGGATAGTAAATGATAGCTGTGGAGTTAGTTATAGCAAGTTATTGCTGAGAGTCAATGACTCAATCATAGATACAGATCGAGTAAAATTTCATATCAACCTGATGGCTTGAAGAAGATGGACCCATTCCTGGTTACATTGCTTATACACAAAAATGTCAGACCGCATCAATATATAATCTAATTATTTGTTTTCGGTTTTATTCTTGCAGGTGCGATAGATGGCAGTTGGATTGAAGACTATGAGGATGATAACGGCAACAGCTGGACAACCGCTTCCACATTCATCACCCTGTTCTTCCTGAGTATTTCCTACAGCACTGCCGTCACTCTGATGAAGGTGAGAATAATCAATTATCATACTTCCAGCAGACGAACATGGTTTGTCAAATTTCTGAGAGTTTCATTGAAGAAAAAGCGAAATATTAATGCCATGATCATAAACACTGCATCATTACTTTATCCCTCTTTTGCAGGTAAAATAATGTGTTGAAGTTTGGACCCCGTAGACTTGCCTCATTGATTATTGAGGTCTCTGAATTCCAAATTTATATTATGTGCTGTTGTTGACTTTAACAATGAGACAACTTCACTTTTGAATCCAAATCTGAAAGTAATTAATGGCTTTTCTGTTTTGTTTTGCTTTGTTTGAATTCATTCAGATAATTAGAGTTGGAATGTATTTGTAGCTTGTAACTTGTAATTGTTTGAAGTCCATTTGTAATTGTTTTGTTTTTCCTTGTTCCGAATTGTTTCCTACCTTTATGTTGATTCCTCATTTTCTTTTTCTGGTAACTATAAGATAAGCAGCTCAGAACGTATGTGTTCTTATCTCAATGCATCGTCCAGTCATTATACTCACTTTGTTCACTTTAAGATAAGTTTTTGATAAAAATACGCTCTGAAATGGTTAATAAATCTTAAAAGAATATGGACTAAACTTGAGTTTGCTTCATCCTTTATTGAAGGCCCATTAGTAATGATATACTATTCCAAATGGTCGTGCCCTACTCCCTTCAAAGCCAGATGCATTTGCCCAGTCACATGTGGTTGTCTTTTATCGAATCATTTGGGTTAATGCTTGGCACTCTTCATCCCACTCTTGTAAATCAATCTTTCGCTTGGTATTTCTTATGGAAAACTCCAGAGGTGGAATGGTCAAACAACACGGAGACCTTCGATGGTTCTTGTTATGCCACGAGGGTCAGAGCCTAGGGTGAAGTAATGATAAAAATCAGGAGCTTTACCCCACCAGAGACTATCACAAGGTAGTCCAGAGAGTTAGAAAGCTTACTGTACTCTGTCTAACATAAAGCTACTCCCAAAGTCGCTTCAGCCTAGGGTTGTCATGGATACATCTCAACACAAACACTTACCAGTTAAACACTTAACAGCCAAAAATCTGAAGTTCAGAGAGCAATACAGCGACAACACATGGACAAACCAGGGTTAATTCTTAAATCTGGAGTTTTTCTAACACCTACGTATCATGGATCACAAATTCCAGGAACCCACGTTGTCACACCACAACTGCCAAATTCCCCGGGAATCAGACTGGGACCTATCTGATACAAAGATATCAGTGAATAGCAAACATCAAAAATTGTCAACCAGAGATCGATGTTGATCAGGAAATCAGTAATACTGGAAAAACTCAGCTATTGGAACCCATATGCCACAAGACAGAATTCAGCACCAACAATACAACCTATCCAACTGGTAATGAGACATTACACCTTCCCACCAGTTATACTTTCTTAATTCTGGGAGCTCCATACCTATTATGAATTCGCCATGGAAAGAGTTGTAGACATTTCAAATCACCAATGAATTAATGTTTCCCTTGGCTAAATCTGACCTCTTGGTCAGCCTGGAACAACCAAACATTGCTGATCGTTTGACAAGTGATAAGAGCTTGTCAAAAACAGGCTTTTCAATTTACTTTCATTTATCATTTGATTATTAAACAGGAACCATAAGGCTCCATGAAAAAAAAAGCTAAAGCACATGTCAGTACACTGCCCCCAGTCACATGGATAGAGAACTGGCTGTAAGCCAGGAAACAGTTTAGGAATGAACAAACTTTTTTTTCTCTCAATGACAGAGAGTGAATAGTATCAAGCATCAGTGTTTGGGTTCAGCTATTCACAATCTGTAATAATGATTTAGTGGAAGGAACTAGACATAAAACTCTCCAAACTTTCAGATGACACAAAGCTGGGTGGGATGGTGAGCTGGGAGGAGAATGCAGAGATGCTTCAGTCTGATTGGGAAATGTTGAATGAGTGAGCAAATGCATGGCAGGTGAACTATAATGGAGACAAATATGTGTTTATCCACTTTCAGAGCAAAACCAGGCAAGACCATTATTCCCTGGATGGTGAGTGATTGGGAAAGGGGGAGGTGCAATGGATCCTGGGTGTCCCTGTACACCAGTCATGGAAAGGAAGCAGGCAGGTGCAGCAGGGGCTGAAGAAGGGAAATGGTATGTTGGCCTTCACAGTGAGAGGGTTGTTGTACAGGAACAGGCATGTCCTGCTGCAATTGTACAGGGTCTTGGTGAGACCACCCCTGAAGTATTATGTGCTGTGTTGGTCTCCTTTATCTGAGGAAGGATGTCCTGGCGACAGATGGAGTGTAACAAAACTTTACCAGACTGATTCCTGTGATTAAGCATGAATAGAGATTAGATTGGTTAGGGTGATATTCATTGGAGTTGAGAGAATGAAAGGGGATCTCAGAGCCTACAAGCATCGAACAGGACAAGACAGGGTAAACACAGGAAGGATGTTCCTGATTACCAGGCTGTCCAGAAGGACAATCAAAGGATACAGCAGGGTCATTTAGGACGAAGGTGATGAGAAACCTCTTCACCCAGAGAGTGGAGAGAATGTGGAATTCGATGACACAGAAAGAATTGAAGTCAAAGCGTTGAATGTTGTAAGGAAGGTGATCGATGCAGTTATTGGGGTTAGCAGGATGAAAGCTTATGGGAAGTAACAAGAACATGGCACTGAGATGATAATTAGCCATGACTGAATTGAATGAGTGAGCAGGTTTGAGGGAATGACTGGCCTAATCTTGCTCCTGTTTACTTTGTTCCTTTATGGACCACCACATGTCATCCTGTAATCAATTAGCCACACAGCGATTTGATATTACATTTCTCATCACCTCGGTTTAAAATAATCCATCTCTTTAGAAACTGTGGCACAATGCTCTGGGAAAAAGAAATCACAGAATAAATGCTGAACAGACTCAACAGGTCTGGTGTCAGTTGTGCAGAGAGAAACACAGGGAGTGTTTTGATTGAGAGCTCTTCCAGACTCGAGCCTAGGGTTGGGTGGGACCTATTAATAAAAATTTAACGTGTAAAACCATTGGCGAATTGATGCATTTTAATCAGATATGTTTTCACCCTCATGAACCCCAGGATATGGATGCACAAAGGAAGATGGTTGTGGCTGTGTCAAATGCAACATGTTCTGGACAATATCCAGGCTTGTGCTGGAAAGTGGCAAGTAATGTTTGTCCCACACCGACGCCAGGCAATGGTCATCTCCAATCAGACAAATCTAGCCACTGCCCCTTGACGTCTGTGACTATCACTGAATCCACTACTATCAACATCCTTGTGTTACAATTAACCAGAAGCTGAACTGAACTAGCCGTTTCAAAACAGTGACTGCAAGAGAATGTCAGAGCTTAGAGAATCCTGAATCATATCACTCACATCCTAACTGCCTAACGCTGGTCCACCATCTACAAGGCATAAGTCAGACGTGTGATGGAATACTCACCACTTGCTGGGTGCGGCCCCAGCAGCACTCAACAAGCTCAACAGTATCCAGGACAAGGTACATTTGATTAGCACTACATCCTCAAATATGCAGTCAGTCCACAACCGATGCTCATTCGCAATAGTGAGTACTATATGCAGTTGCACTGCAGAAATTCACCAATGCTTCTCAGATAGTGCCTTCCAAACCAATGACCACACCCATCCAGTAAGACAAGGGCAGCAGATCAAAGGGGCACCAGCCCCTGCACGTAAACCTCCAGATCTGTCATCATTCAGAATTGGAAATATATTACTGTTCCTTCAGGGTTGTTGAATCAATATCCTGGCATTCCTTCCCTTACAGGATCGGGTCTGGAGGGGATTGGGTGTAAATGGGTTGGGTGTGGAGGAGATTGGGTGTGGAGGTGATTGGGTCTCGAGGGGATTGTGTCTGGTGGGGATTGGGTCTGGAGTCTGTTATGATACGGCAGTGAAACTTTCTGCTAATTAACTCAAACACCCAGAAAAGCTCAGCTGGCTTCGTAATCTGTTAAAGTATGAGTGACAGAGAACTCCCACGTTCAACTATTGAAAGAAAACAAAATCAATTTATTCTTTAAATCTAAAACTGATCATTAAACAATAAGTATTTACAACTCTAAACCTCCTTTCTCTTAAAGGTCTGTTATCCACCTCTAATGCTACAACAATATACTGATACAATAAAAATCTCTATTAAAATTGCAGCAACTTAATTTTCAAAACTAGACATCTGCTGTAGTGTTTGGTGTCTGGCTCCTTTCAGCTGAAGATCTCCCTGGGTTATCTTCAGTCTTTTGCTGAAAAGATGTTTCATATGAAAAGATACCTTTGATAGAGAGTGTTTGGCTGGTCTTTACTCTGATGATGGCAGTTAGTTGTTCTCTCGCTGGCTTATTCTCAAAATGTCAGCTTCTTTTATACCCAATCAAACATCGGATTATCTCATTGGTTCAATGTTGTCATAAGAGTAAAATTCAAATTGAATTGAGTTTTATGTCCTGGGGCATAACTTAAACTGATTAGTAAAATCTGAACTGTTGTAAACATAGAATCCAAATGTTACATATTTTCAATTTCCTGCTACAATCTGAGATTGCTAGTCAGTCGCATGACAGGTGCCTGCAAAATCACAATGCTAAAACAATTTTCACCCTCTGTTAAAGGTACAGAACACACTTCAACTTCATAACACCAACACCCTTAAGAAAAAAAAGTCATCATAATGAAAAGATGGCTTCTTTTTTTAAATCCTTAGTCCCATCAAAATGAAAGACATACACAAAACATTAATATTTGTTCAATCTTATCCATACTTCCTCTGCAAAATCTGAGATAACACATCTGCTATCACAGTTTTGCGACCAGTAACATGTATGTTTTCTTTTAATTAAAAGTCTGTAACATAAGACTCCATGAAAATAATCCCATATTCTTGTCCTTGAAGTATTTCAAGAATGTAAGAGAATTGTGACCTGTGTAGACAAATGTCTCCGACACATTGTTCGTCACATAAACATTAAAACGCTGTAAGGCCAGTACCAAACACAATAATTATTTTTTGACAGTAGAGTATTTTCTCTGGTGGGTGCTGAGCTTCCTGGAAAAGTAACCAACCGGCCGTTAAATTCTATCATCATCTTCCTGTAGCAGGACAGCTCCAACTCTTCTGTCGCTTGAATTGATTGCAACTTTGAAGGGTTTCAAAAGGTTTGATTTAGCTAAAACTGGTGCAGTGGTTAATACTGATTTTAAATTATCAAATGCCTCCTGGCATTGCTCTATCCACCAAAACTTCGTGTTCGTTTTCAGCAAATTGATTTGGCGTGTTACTATGCTGCTAAGTTTGGAACAAACTTCCAGCAAAATCTCCTCGATGGCATTCGTCTTGGCTTTTCTTGTGGTCAACATTTCATGTCCCGATGTTATGTCCCAAGAATATCACTTCTATCTTCGTGAATTATGTTTTCTTTAAGTTTATTACCAGTTTTTACAATTGTACCATGTGATCTTTCCATGACTCACTAAAGATCACTACATCATCCAGATGGACTGCACAGCTTGTTAACACTGACACAACTCAGTTCATGAGTCTTTGGAATGTGGCTGGTGCGTTCTTCATTCCAAAGGGCATCACTTTGAATTGACATCGCTCATTTGGGGTTACACATGCGGAAATGTATTTCACTGTCTCTGATAATGATACCTGCCAATAACCAAACAGTGAGCTCATCAATGTAATGTAATTGGATTGTCCAAATTTCTCTACAAAGTGCACCAATCTTGTAATTGGGTACGAATCTGACTTGGATATGACTTTGCCCTTCTGATAATCCACACAAAATCATTGAGTCTTGTCAGGGTTGGAAACTAACATGAACAGCAAACCCCACTCACTCTGACTGGGTTTGACGGTATCTTCATTGAGCATTGCATCCACCTCCTTCTGGACCTTTGAAAGGATTAAGCTGATAGGGGTGTTGTTTTCTCACAACAGCATTCGCTATGTCTAACTAATGCACAACAGCATTAGTCTTCCCCAACTTGCATCTGCACATGCCCTCATTTGGCTGCAACAAACCTTTCAACTTTGTTCTTTGTTCCTGAGACAGATACTTTACAAACCTGTCCCACTTCTCAAGGAATTATATAACGTGTTTTGAGGCACATCAAACTCCATAACATCTGGATTTGAACCCTCAATTTATGGGGCAGTAACTAACACCTGTTTCTCCAGTTCCCTCTCTCAAGTATAATACGGTTTCAACATAATCACATGACATAACTGATTTTTTTTCTATCCGGCATTCTTACCACATAGTTTACCTGACTCAACCTTTTCTGAATTTGGTCGGGACCACTAAACCTGGGATCTCCTACCAGTGGTAATAATACTAATACTTCACCCCATGTGAAAATGCCTGAATTCCCAAGTTATTATCTGCTACCTGCTTCATTCTATGCTGTGCGTTTTTCAGGTGCTAACTCACCTAAACGATTTAGTCCCTCCCTCACCTCCAAAACATAATCCAAGTGGGAGATCTCTGACTTCGGTCCTGTCAATTTCTATTTAGTTAGTATCAAAGGCCCTCTCACTTCATGACTGAATATTAACTCAAAGGGAGTAAACTGAGTAGATTCATTTGGGGCATCTCTAATAGCAAATACCAATGGGATAGCTTTATCCCAATCATTCAGGTAATCCTGACTGTATGTTCTTAACAAGGTCTTCAGGGGCTGATGCCACCTTTGCACTCTTTCAAATCTCGCCCTGGGATTCAGGATGATACACAGTTGATCTGAAGTGCTGCATACCTAAGCTATCCATGACTTCCTTAAACAGCCGAGCACTAGCAGATACCAATGAGAGAGGGTCATATATTTTTGTGGCTAGTTGATGTCCATTTATCCTGGTGGTTGGTTTCTGCCAGTTTGTCCAATGTAGTGTTTGTTTCAGTTCTTGCAAGGTATTTTGTAAAGTACATTATTTTTGCATGTTGTCTGTGTAGGGTCTTTCTTGTTTATTAGCTGCTGTTGGAGTGTGTTGGTGGTTTTGGCATGTATGACATGTATGGCAAAAGTTAACCATGTCCTTGAAAATTACAGGCTAATAGAAATGCTTTTGTACATTAGCCTGTGTTTTCCTTACACCTAGGTGAATTCCTACAGGTAGTTCATTTGCTACCTGTAACACGTCCTGTCTGTATGCTACCGGCAACAAAATCTGGTGCACTTCAGCCCATTTCTCCTCTGCACTAACCTGCTGTGGTCTCCATTTTCATCTTCGGATTCTATCTTTGAGATAATAAACCTCAGGAATATTCTCTGCCTCATTTTCTGAGTACACACCAACATATATGTATTTTATTGTCTCGTCTTTCTGTCTTAAGTCCATAAGCTTTTGAAGACCCAGAACTAACCAATTATGTCTGACCCTCTGTCTGTGCAGGTTTTTTCCTGCACCATTATGTCAAACAGGGCCTCTGCTGACTGAACCTCATCTTTATCTTCAGTTTTTGCATCGTCCTGTGACTTATGATAGTGGGATATTGTTAACACACAATCTGGGAAAATACCAGGGTATTTTTCTTTAACTCTGGCCTTCCTTGGGCTTTTCCAAAACAAGAGATGTCACTCCCACCTTGGTTCCTGCCAAATTGTTCCCAAGAACAATCTGAATTCCTTGCACACTCTGCCAATCACTCCCTCTTCTATTTCCCCAGTCCTGAGTTGGCACTCTAACCTGATATTACATCAGGGAATGTTAAAGTTCTGTCCATCTATCCAACCAATTACCACGTTCTCGGCTAACAGGTTAGAAAAAGTGCAAATGCGTTCATCTATTACTATTAGATACGGGTTACATCTTGTATCTCTCAATATTATAACTTCTTTCCCTTCTGCCCCTGTCCTTCCTGAGTAAACTTTACCCACAGAGGCAAATTCTTTATAGAGATCAGGCACTAACTCCATATCCAGCCCCTGCCTAGGCTGTGCCCTCTACTGCAACTCCTTGGCGTAGTTGGGGTTTCCTTTACTACCCTCACTTATGCCACTGTCTTAGCCTCTTTTCCCACAGCTTTTCCCACAGTACCTTTCTTTAATGACCAGCACTGTGACTTTACGTGTCCCACTTTGCCACAGTTGAAACACCTGAGGCCTTTCACTTCCTTTCCACCCTCTTGGGCTCCCAACGTAATCTGTGGTAAACACTTACCAGTGTACTCTACTCTTAGTTTCACAGCGTAGGACCTCCCCTTCTCCAACATCTATCCCTCACAGGATGGAATTCTTGCCAGAAGCTAAACTTTGCCTTATGCACCAGTGTATATTCATCTGCCATTTCTGCTGCTCTTCCCACTGCCTGAACTTTCTGTTCATCCACATGAATTCTTATCATCTCTGGAAGTGAGTTTTTTTTAATCTCCTCTATCAGAATAATCTCTCTAAGATCCACATAGGTCTTATCTATTTTTAAGGCACGCACCATCTATCAAAATTATTATTTTTAATTCTTTCGAACTGAACATCAGTCCAACCTGGTTCCTTCTTTATGTTTCTGTAACGTTGTCTGTATACTCATGGTACCAATTCATAAGCACTCAAAATAGCCTGTTTTACATCTTCATAATCTCTTTAACCCTCATCTGACAGCGCTGCAAATAACTGACTAGCTCTGCCTCCCAGTTTAGTCTGAACTAGTATTACCCACAAGTCTTCCGACCACTCCATCTACCTAGTTAATTTTTCAAATGAAATAAAGAAGGCTTTGACATCTTTCTCATCAAAATGTGGCAATATTCTGCCTTCTATCTTCATCTCCATCCTGTTAACTTGAATTTGCTGACTAAGTTGTAACGTTTCAAGTTCAAATTTTCTCTCTTTTATTCTCTCCCTTTCTTCTTTCCCTATTTCTCTCTCCCTTTCTCTTTCTTCTCTCTTTCTTTCTCTCTGCCTTTCTTTTTCCTCTCTCTGTCTTTTTGTTTATCTTCTAACTCCTTTTTCTTCAATTGGAATTTAAGTTTTTTCTAACTCTGCTGCACTTGTCTGTTTCTCTAATACACCCAAATATTTGAGGAACTCCCGTATAATTTCAGCCTTACTTTTGTCCTTAGTTAAACCCAATTCTAACCTCTTTGCTAATTCTAAAAGTAAGGTTACTTTCCTTCCTTCTTAATGTTCCTGGCAAATCCTGGAATTATCTTTAATCTCTGGAACCTCTTTACCAATGTTAAGAGCCATTTCTTTCACTTTTAATTGAACCAACTATAAGTAACCAAAGTTAAGTAAATTGTCCCATTTATGCTTTATTTATAGATGTCAGACACTAACCGGCAAGCGTTTGAATCTGCTGGGATGTTTTGTACCCCAAGTCTGTTCACATTTGTCCAAATCTCAGATTGGATCAGTTTAAACCTCTTCAAATCTCGGGAGAGCCCCCAAACTATTACGACAGTGATAACCCGTTCTGCTAATTAAACCAAACATGCAGAAAAGCTCACCTTGCCTCATAATCTGTTCAAGTATGAGTGACAGAGAACTCCCAAATACCACTATCTAAAGAAAAACATAACAGTTTTATTCTTTCACTCCAAATGTAAACATTTGACAACAACCATTTACAACTCCAAGCCTCGTTTGTCTTAAATAATTTTTATCTACCTCCCAATTTATAACAATGTACTGATCTGATAAAGCGTTTATTAATTTACAGCAAGTCAATTTCAAAACCAGACAATGGCTATCATCTCCAGTGTTGTATCTCCAATGGCTATCATCTCTGTTTGTAGATCTCCCTGTGGCATCTTCGGCCTTCTGCTGCAAAGATGTTTCATATGAGAAACGTAACTTTTAGAGAGAGGTTTTTTGGGCAGTCTGTCTGACAATGGCAAGTGGTGCTCTTTCTCTGGATAACTCTCTGAAATGCCTGCTTTTATATGCCAAAACATTGGGTCACCTCATTGGTTTGTTGTTGAAGAAACAGTAAAAATTGAATTCTTTTGGGTTTTACTATCTTGGGACATGATTTAAACTGATTGGTTTCACTGCTGTGAAAACAACTCATCTATCTACATTACAGCTCAAATGTTACATCCTTCCAGTTTTCCAGTGCACTCTGTGACATGACAGCTACTTGCCAGATTTCACTTTCATTTAAAGGTATAGTACATGCCATCAACCTCATAACAGAGGTGAAACAGGGGCAGTAAATTTCATCTCAGAAGGCAGTATACAACAAGAATGAGTTATAATGCAGCTGCAAGATGGAGTAGCAGTGTCTAACTGAGTCTGCAAAGTCAGGTGAACAGAAACTCTTCACAAACCATTAGCTAAAGAATGATAACAGTAGATGTAAACATAAAACTTTACATAGAAGTAGCTTCATGTTCAACATCTTATAACAATGCGTAGGAACTAACGTCCTTTTGTATCTTCTGCAATTAGGTCAGTCGGAAATATAAGATGAGGATCAGAATTCGATAGAGATAGTAATGAATGACAGAATTCGATCAGTCCTCAGAGATAAGCAAGTCTGGGAAAGGTCTGGAAATAAGTACAACTATTAACTTTGGAACGAAAATTAATGGGGTACGTTGTAAGATCCCAAGGCCTGATGATTACAATTTCTGATAAACATCATGAGATCATGGGGAATCTAGGGCTGCCCACAGGGATGTCTATCAGGTGCTTCATAGGATTAATGTATAGAATACGGGGAAAGGAACAATGACAATATTCCATGTAATTTTGTAACATGAAATGTGTAAAATGCTGAATCTCACTGGGGATACCAGAGCATCTTCTGGAATTAAGAGGGCAACTGGGTTCCAGTGCGGGAGGGGCCCTATTCAGAATGGTCACTGGCCTCTCTCACACGTGTGGTAAAGAGCTCGAACAAAGATCAATTGCATTTGTGAATACACAACCTGCTGAACAGGACTGATGAGAAAGATAGTCTTTCAGGAATAATGAGGCTGCACAACTTAGGTGCATGGAAATAAGGTCAAGATCCAGAGTTCATGTCCCAAGGGGAAAGGATGAGGCTTTCTCACAGGCCCTTTATGGTTTTTAGTGATGACATCATATTGTTGTTGATTGTGGTGATTTTGGTTTGAGATCGGAATTATTCTTTCCAATCTTTGTTTTTTTTTTGGCTTGGTGTGCTCATACATATAGATAGAGGGACAGCTTAATCAAATATTTCCAAAGGCCTATGGAATACTTACCAAGGCAAAGAGTTGAAGAGGAGGGAGCTGATATTCAAACTGTATAAAAAGTTGATTTTTTTACCACTAGAGAACCGGAGACTGAGGGTCCTGCATTGAGATGTATTAGGGTATGAGAGCCATCGACAGTGTAGACAGGAAGATCGTTACCTCTGGGTGGAGGAATCAATGACCAGAACAGCACAGATTTAAGGTAAGCAGCAGAAAGTTTAGAGGAAATGTCAGATAAAAACATTTTCCCTTATAGTGTGGTGGGAAGGTGGAACTCACTACTTGTAAGGTGTAGAAACCGTCAACACGTTGAAGAAGGATTTAGATGTGCACTTGCGATGCCAATGCATTCAGGGATGTGGGTCAAGTGCTGGAAAATGTGGTTAGAATAGTTAGGTAGTGGTTAGGCAGACTTTATTACAAAATCTGGCCTCTTAATCTGAACTAGTTTCCTTCTATTTGGGTCAGCACATTACGTGAAAGGCAGGATAGTTATCTCAGATAGATAGTGACGCCTGCAGGACAACTGGGGAATATGTTACAGCAAACCCTCTCTGTGATATTGGGAGAATCCAGGCAGCAGGAAAAGAACAGGATGTTGTTTCACAGAGTTTTGTTTTGAGTGGTCAGGTTACAGCATTGCATTTCCCTTCCTGACCCTCAGAGATTGTTGCCTGAACACAAGCAGTTGGTTACAACAGGGCTTTCTCCCTCATGCTGCCAGCTGAGGGAGACTGACCCCAGACACAACTGACCAGACTCGCAAGGAAGGAGATTGAGACATTGACAAACAGCTACTTGAAGCCCTTGTCCCTTATTAACAGCAGGGTGGATATGGAGAACCAATTTCCGTTGAGATTGAAATACACTGGTTTCATTTTATTGATTCAAAACAGCAATAGTGTCAGGAAGGAATTAATATCCTGTATTGAGTGGTAAATGTCTTCATTTCACAGCCTGAGAGTGTGGTGGAGGTATAATCAATCTTGGCTTCTGAAGAGAATTGGATCACTATCTGAAGAGAAAATGATTGGGAGGCAATGAGAAAAGATATGACTGGGTGGATTGCTCTGAGAGAGAGCTGACAAAGACATGATGGGCCAAAAGTCTGACTTCTGTACTGTAGCTATAACCATCCCACCGACCTTTCCCCCAGCCCCAACCCCCTCCCTCCATTTATGTCTTATTCCCCCTTCCCCCCTCCTCAGTCCTGATGAAGGGTCCTGCCTGAAATGTCGACTCTCCTGCTCCTCTGATGCTCCCTGACCTGCTGTGCTTTTTCCAGCTCCACTATTTATCGACTCTGAATTTCCAGCATCTTCAGTGCTCATTATCTCCAAGCTTCAACAATTTTATGCAATCCTCAATATATTCCCTTATTATATCACGACAGTTCAATGAAATATCCTGCACTCATGAAGATAGCTGTCCTTAGACAATAAACTAATTATTTAAACTAATGATCTAATATACCACATAGCCTTGGGCAGTACTTACAATTAACAAAATATGAAAACAACTGACTTACTTCTCCTAATATCTTACTTTGCTGGAATATATATCACAGTCAATGGAATCTTTAACCCCAGAACTGTTGGGTTCTGAAATGATTCCACACAATCGTATTTAATGGTAAAAGAGTTTAGTTTAAATATATAACCAAGGGGTGACCCTCTCATATGTCTGAGCACTGATGTCAAAATACAGCAGCATCACCCATGCACAGAGTGAAGAAGCACATTGATCCCTACTCCCTGCGTACGGTCCAGGGATCATCCCATGGAATAATGTGGTGTGTAACTTCCAGACTTGTCGTTGCTTCCTTAAATTTTTGTTATAGAGTGAAGTCTGATGAGACGGATTTATCTCGATCATTGACTGGTAGTTAGTTGAACGCTCCCATTGTAAAATATTATCTTTGGTCTTATCCCACCCATGCTAAGACCATTACTACAGATTGCTGACATCATCATTGTTTAGATTAGATTACTTACAGTGTGGAAACAGGCCCTTCGGCCCAACAAGTCCACACCGCCCCGCCGAAGCGCAACCCACCCATACCCCTTACCTAACACTTTAGCATGGCCAATTCACCTGATTGTGGGAGGAAACCGGAGCACCCGGAGGAAACCCACGCAGACATGGGGGGAATGTGTAAACTCCCCACAGTCAGTTGCCTGAGGCGGGAATTGAACCCAGGTCTCTGGCGCTGTGAGGCAGCAGTGCTAACCACTGTGCCACCGTGCCGCCCAGTATTCTGTTACATCCCCTGAAAAGCACAAAGACAGTTTGAATGGCTCTGTCTGATGGACACAAAATAGCATATTGCCTGGTGCAAAGCATTATCCCTTGGATCTACTAACATTGGGCCCTCTGAAATTCTGCTGATATCTTTATCTTTTAAAATAAAAACAGAAAATGCTGGAGAGACACAGGCCGGTCTGGCAGCATCTGTGGAGAAACAAACAAGGTTAACTTTTTGGGTCCAATCACTTGAGTTTGGATTTGGTTGAGTTCATGTTAGATTAAAACATGTTGCAGGAAATGGTTCAGTTCTCAGTTCAGTTCAGTTGACATCATTTGGTTAATTTTACACACAACTGTAATAAAGGGATATTGCAGCATATTCTTTAACTGTTGTCTGAACTTAGTTTGGGTCACAGAATAAATGCAAATGTTTGTGCTGCAGTTCAGGAGTTGAGGAATGAATCCTATTTCTTGTACAAAGCGAGGTATCTATACAGATGTACCGACTGAAAGTTGTATTTTGTTCCATATGTAATACAGCAGGTAGATGGACCACAACAGGATAAAATTCCCTGAGATAACAAATAGGAAAATATGGATTTCCTTTGGTTCTCCTCTCCAGCCATCAGAACATTTCCCATTGCTTTGTCCGCAGATTCTCTGGTGAGGTCTATTAGTTACTGAAATATATCTGACAGTTAAAGCATTGAACAGGAAAATATGGGAAGCCTGGAGTTAAAATATAGTAAATGAGTTCAGTTGCTGACTATATTGCTGAGAGTTGAAATTCCTTCTTGTATGACAAATCCAAGGAACATTACCAGTCGAGTACCTGTGAACATAAAACACCAAAAAATATTTTTATACAGCTCAGCATTGTCCATGTTACTAGAACGACAGCTGCTGTTTTCTCAGTGCATTATTTATTTTTCAGCTTCTGACAACAAATGGCTACATATTGATCAAAGGTGAACATGACAGTGAACCAGACAGATCAGTCTGTTATTGCATATAACAAGACAGCTTGGATATTAAACATGGGGGGAGGGGTGTAAAGTAGGGGTAGAAATTGATCATAAAAGTAATTGGAATTTGCTGTAATATCAGATCAATGATGATGATCAGTAGATGCAATGCTGTCATGGTCACCAAGTAACGGGTGATACACTTAGACACACCACACTTTCCCATAGACAGGATCACCATCACAATGATGTTGACTGTAAGGAAGGAAAATACGGAAGAAAGTAATAAATAATGTTGAGAGCAGCACACTTTCTTGGACTGAATGTATCTCGTGACAAGAAAATAAGTTGCAACATTCAGATATGGTATTATTTGATTTGATTTATTGTTGTCACATGTACTGACATACAGTGAAAAATGTTGTTTTGTGTGCTCTACAGGCAGATTGTACCATACAAAGTGCAACAGGAGAGCAGAATAGAGTACAGGACACAATGTTATACAGAAGGTTAAGAGAGAGATCAACATTTACATATGAGAGCTTCATTCAAAAGTCTTAGAACAACAGAAGAGAACCTGTTCCTGAATCTGTTTGTACATGTATTCAAACTTTTATATCTTCTGTCTGACAGAAGAGGATGGAAGAGAGTATAATCAGGTGGGAGGGGCCATTGAATATGTTGGTTAAGGAATGTTTGTTTGAAATGGATTAAAAATCATTGTTAACTTGCTTTTGGAAAAGATTCCTGTGGGAGCCCACTGATCACAAGCTTCCCGTCAGAGAAACACCCCTCAATCATCAACCTCTGCTCCTGCCACTAAGTCACATTTCCTTGCATGCCAATGGGATCCATTCCATCCTCCATAAACTTCGAGTTATCCTGAATCCGACTGCATTGCCTTACTGGGTGAGATGAGGAAAGCAATCCAGTGAAACCTGGATGAGAGGATTACTGCCTGTGGATCGATGCTTGCCAAGAACGCCAAAGGCAGCAAGTACAGGATAATAAGTCTCTTCAAGTCTCACAAGGTCATGAAATATCTGGGATTCCTTTGGAAAACTCTTGTCTATTCCTTTCATCTCGATGGAGCTGTTGGTCGTGTTGATGTTAGTGCAGATGCCTGACCCAACGCTGCAGCATGTTAATTGAAAGAACTCCTCTATTAATAGAAGCAGGAAACTCCAGAAGAATCATCAGAGCTGAACAGAATGAATCTGTCCTTAAAACAATCCTTAATGATCATCTGTTTCCTACCCCGTGCCTTAAAAGTAATAAAGCAATGTTCTTCACAGAGACACTGTAAAACACACTGTGACATTGAGCCATGTATGAGATAGTTGGTCAAGCCTGCAGGTTCGGAGGAGGGGGGTTACTAAAGGGGAAATATGAGATGGAGAAGCAACGAGGTGAATTCAGAGACTCCAGACAAAGTAACTGAAGTCATGTCCATTAATGGTGCAATCATTCACATTGGGCATGGCCAGAATTGTTCAGTGTAACTATCAGAGAGGGTGGTGGAGCTGGGCGAGTGGTGGTGGTGGGGATTACAGAGACAAGCAGGAGCATGTAGAGATTTGGAAAGAAGGAGGAGAATTTTAACATCAAACAGTGACTTGATCTGGATTGATCTGCACACACGGATACTCATGGAGGGTAGAATGGGAAGAAACCACCTAACTGACTCAAATCTTTCACACTATTTCTCCTTCCTCTGATGCTGAGTTCACCCAAAACTTTGTTTTTTTTCTTATTTCAGATGCTCACCATTCACAGGGTTGTGCATTTATTTATTTTTATTACACTATTGTTTAAAATCTTGTCGATTCAGATTCAGAAAACACAGTAAAGGCCCTTCAACCCATTGAGTCTGGAAAACATAACTCCCAGTAAACAGCTGCTCATCCCAATTTCCTGCACTTGTCCCATACCCTTGAAGTTTATGATATTTGAAGGATTCATCCAAATACCTTCGACTGATTGTAAGGTTTCCAGCCTCCACTACCATCCCAGGTAGTCTGTTCCTGATTCCCGACCCCCACTGAGTGAGAATAATTTTCTCTCAAATTCCCTCTGAATCTCCAGCCCTTTCCCCAGAAACTATTCCCCATCATAATTAGTCCCTCAACCAAGGAGAACAGGTGCTTTCAATTCAACCTATCCATGTTACTGATTACCTGAAACACCTCAATCATGTCCCCCTCAGCCTTCTTTGCTTTAAATAACACATTGCAAGCCTATCTAGTCTCAATTTCTTCATCCCAGGCAACACCTTGGACAGTCTCCTCTGTACTGCTTCCAGTGCTATCGCAACCTTCCTGTAGTGAGGTGACCAGAACGGTACATAGTACTCCAGTTGAGGCCTAACCAATGCTCTGTACAACCCCAGCAAGACCTCCTTGCTCTGATATACTCTCTGCTACGACTTGTTTGCTGTATCTCTATTCTCCCTGTCCATATCCCTGATTATCTTGTACACCTCAATCATGTCCACCCTTAGTCTTCTCAGCTATAAAGAACCCACCCAGAAGTACACAATTCCAGTTTATAGTCCAACAGGTTTATTTGAAACAACAAACTTTCAGAGCCCTGTTCCATCCTTGGGCAGCTTGTGAGAGAGAATACTTCAGACATGGAATTTATAAGGAAAATATCAAACAGTCACACAATTGATGTGAATATATTGAACACGTCTAGATGGCTGTTAATTCTTTAATTCTGTAATTCTCTCTCTCTCTCTCTCTCTCTCTCTCTCACACACACACACACACACACAAATCTAATGGGTGAATTTGCATTTGCAGATTTGTATTTGCAGGTACATTTTACTTTGTTCAAAAAGGAGATGCAATCTGTGACAGTCAGTTAATGTCACATTTTATAAATTCCAACTTTGGAAACATAAACACTCTGATTCCAGGTTAAGACACAGACAGACTTCAGAAGAGACCTCACGCATGATCTGAATTGTCTGACCTGAGATGTCACTTCCTTTATACTGATAACACCTAAAGATATCTCAGGGCAATTACTTGAAGGAAATTCTGAGATTGGCATATTCAATCAAAACCTGTATCTCCATTCTAACTGATTAAAGGTTTATCAGCCATCTGTGAGGGTTCAATACAGTGACATGAGTTGTATCACCCTTTGATCTTTTCCTCATAAATTCTGTGTCCAATGTATTCTCTCTCACTAGCTGTCTGAAGGAGGAACAGCACTGTGAATGCTTGTGATCTCAAATAAACCTGTTGAACGATAACCCGGTGTCATGCGATTTTTGACTTTGTCCACCCAAGTCCAACACCAGTACCTCCACATCAGGCTACTAAAGAACACAACCCAAGCCTATTTAGTCTCTCCGTGTAGCTCAATTTCCACATCCCAGGCAACACCCTGGACAAACTCCTCTGTACCCCTTACCTGTAGTGAGGCAACCAGAACCATACACAGTACTCCAACTGTGGCCTAACTAATGCTCTGTACCACCCCAACATTACCTTCCTGTTCTTATACTCTATGTCAGGAATGGTTTGCTCTATCATCAGCAGGTCTGGCAACATCTGTGCACCCATACAAATTACACGCCAGACTCAAAACATTAACTCTGTTTCTCTCTCGACAGTTACAGAGTTCCTCCAGTAATTTTTTAGTCTTTTTTCAGATTTCCAGCATCTGCAGTGTTTTACATTTATGAAGCCATGGGTTGTATTTACATTCCAGGATGATCTTGGAATTGTGAGCAATGTTGATTGATTGAGAAAGAGCTGAAATTTGTTTAGTCTTAGCCTACGGTGCTCAATCCTTTCCAAACAACACCATTTGGGATTGACAGAATGGCGATGGGGACTATTAGTGGAAGGGAATGGACAGGATAGAGCAAGAATAATGGATTTATTTGGGATGATTTTGCATCAACGACCAAGTAAATAGATCTGTAGTCAACACCAATTATTTGGGAATCATTCATTGCATTTGGGAATAGTTGGGTGTAGCATCCCCATCACTAATTCCCATTGAGAAGATGATGATCCATCATCTTGAACACACAGCAGTCCATGAGGTCAGATGCTCCTGCATAGCACAGTAACAATGGATGTCGATGTGAAAGGGACAAGCTACCAATTTTAAAGATCCACAAATTGCTGGGCCTATCAAGGATGGACTTCAATTTCCCACATATATAATATCTTAAACAATCTTTCTCAGCCATAGAGAGGAAGGTGTAGGAACTCCATTAGGCTCAGTTCCACAGATTCACAGTTTCGGTCTGATGCCTGGCTAGTATCCATCCCCAGTAACACTGCAGTACTTTAAACAGAACCATCACATCAGCAGTATCTGTGAGCCTCAATCTTTGGTGAGAGGTTGGTTGTCCCACTCGCTCTCTCTCAAGATATGTTCCAGAGTCTTCACAAGGGAGACATTGGTTTTACCAAGTCTTGGGTCAGTGTGCAGTAATCTGTATGGTGTTCGGTATCTCCTGGTCCCTGAAGGATGTGGTCTCCAACCCTACTGTGGTACACATGGATGGCAAGGAAAAGAACGCCTTCTGCTTCCTTCTGTACTCACAAGGCTGTGGGGCTGGCTTGCCCCTGAGTTTTCATTTTGAAGGGCCTCTACTGCTCATCTTGGTCAACTATTATTCCTGAAGGAAGGGGTTCCAGAAGCTTCATCAAACCCAGTCAGAAACCATTATACCCTGTCGGAAAATAATATTTTCCACCCTTGGATTCCAGGATAAGGCCATCTCTGGTCATGGGCCACAGTGTCACCAAGGTGTGTTTCCAATCCTTTGTGGTTTCACATGGATTTGTCCACATTGCAAATTTGTTGAGGTCAAAGGTGAAACTGAGTGAGGAGTATGCTCCATAACATATCTCCTGAGAAGCAATTCAGATCTTTATTGTGCCCTACTCATAACACTATGCTGCACCATCAGTTTGCTGTACATTGTCCATTCACATTAGGTGGGGGAAGCTAGAAGATATGGGTCAATAGTGTAACTGTCAATGTGTCAGGGATTGGGAGGGACTGAGGATTTCTGATTCATGCACCTAGAACTAAACCCCAAGAAGACTTAAGCACATAACTAATCCCTCACAATCTATACAGACAGTAGATAAATAGTGTTACATACAAAATGTGTGGAGAAAATGCTGATAATGACAGATCCATGCCACAAGGTGGGAAGATCTATTTCTCACAGTCCTTTTGATCTTTACCCTGATGATATGCTCTTGTTTATGGGGTAGCACTCGCTCTTCAATTCAGTAATAGATCAGTGAATTTAACACTCAGACAAGGAAAGTTTTTTTTTCTTCCAGGCTGCCATGGACTTTGAGCATTGTCCTCATGTAGGGAAGGGGTGAACAGGGGAGAGAGAGAAAGACCAACCAAATACTCCAAATTCAAGAGCAGGTCAGAGGCTGGCAATACTGTGAGGAGTAACTCACTCCTGAATCCTGAAACCTTGCCACCATCAAGAGGACATAAGGCAGGAGTGGGATAGAATCCTCCCCACTTGCCTGGATTGGTGCAGTCTCATGAAGCTCAACACCATCCAGGTCAATGCAGCCTGTTTGAGTGGGCCCCCATCCACTCAACAAGGGATTCAGGGAAGAAGGGAGGCAATAAACAGCTAACTATAGCCCAGTTAGTATCACTTGTGTTGTGAGAAAAATGTTAGAGTCTATTACAAAGGACATAATTCCATTCGCGCTCTGGCTGAGGTTCCCAAGACGTTTCGACCTTCTCGTTCTCACCTCTTGCCTAAGGTTAAACTCCCCACCAGTTACCTCTATCTAATGGGAGAGCAGCCATGTGGTTCTCTGGAACACTGGCAATGTTCCTTTTAATTGGAGAACCTTTAGAAATACACAATATCGTCAAACAGATCCAGCATGGCTTCATGAAGGGGAGATAATGTCTGACACTATGATTATATTGTTTGTAGAGGACAGAAACAATTTGGATAAAAAGAATACCATAGGGTTATTATATTTGGATTTTTTGCAGTTGTTTGAAAAGATACTGCATGCTGGACTCTCATTACATTGCCTCCGTTGTTGGAGAGATGGATTGGCAAACCGACAGAAGACAAAGGGGTTGGGTAGTAGTCTATTACCAGAGGACAGGATCTCGAAGAAAACAAGAAACATCGAAACGTAGCCATTAGGAGAAGAGTTTGTGTCTAATCATCCAATTCAGTGGCTTGTTTCTGCTTTCTCCCCGCACCCTTTAACTTCAATAACAGGAAAGACAATGAAATGACGTTAGAGAGAGCACATCTGAACTGGATAGTAGGAATTTTTTTTTTAGTTTACATTCCCTACAGTGTGGAAGCAGTCTCTTCGGCCCAACCAGTCCACACCGACCCTCCGAAGATTAACCCACCCAGGCTTATTTCCCTCTGACTAATGCACCTAACACTATGGGCAATTTAGCATGGCCAATTCACCTGACCTGCACATCTTTGGATTGTGGTAGGGAACTGGAGCACCCGGAGGAAACTCACACAGACACGGGGAGAATGTGCAAACTGTACACAGACAGTTGCCCAAGGCTGGAATTGAACCTGGGGTCAAATTGCTATGAGGCAGCAGTGCTAACCACTGAGTCACCGTGCCACCCCATGACAGGCAAATAGCAATAGCAGACATTGCAGGAGGTAATTCATGATTTTCTGCAATAATACCCTAGTAAAGAGGGAAGGTTCTCAAAGAGGGCTAGACTAATCTTGATTAATCTTATGACATGGCGGTGAATCCTTCTTTTAATTAACTGAACTTCAACTCCTTCATGTTTCTCTTTAGATTGTACTTTGTGCTGTGATTTATGATAGTGGAACCTTGTTCCTGCACAGTCTGGGAAAATGCCAGGATATTTTTCTTTATCTCCTCAGTTCCTTGGTCTTCCTTGGGTTTCTCCACAACAAGGGATGTCACTCCTACCTGGATCCGGCTAAATTGTTCCCAAGAACAAAGTGGATTCCTGGAACTCACACCATGTCAATTACTCTCATTGTTACTTCGCATGTCTTGAGTTGGCATTCCAACCTGATCTTACATCGGGGAATACTAAATTTCTGTCCATTTTTCCCACAAATTACCACTCTCTTGAGTAACAGATCAGAAAGAGTGCCAACACATTTATCTTTTACTGACTGATTAGATCCTGTACCTCTCAAAATGATAACTTCTTATCCTTCTGCGCTTGTTCTTTCCGAGTAAGTTTACCAAAGAGGCATTTTTTTTATCGAGATCAGGCAATAAGTCCATGCTCAGTCCCTGCCTAAGCTGTGAATTCTTCTGCAGTTTCTCGTCTCTTCTTCATGCCTCCTTTACTACTTTCACTAATGCCACTGGCTTAGCTTCTTTTGCCACATCTTTTCCCACAGTCCCTTTCTAGCACTGTGACTTTACTTGTCCCACTTTACCACAGTTGAAACACTTGAAGCCTTTCACCTCCCTTGATCTTCTTTTTTAACTTGTGGTAAACAATGAACAATGTTCTCTACTCTTTGCTTCGTAATGTAGGAATTCTCCTTCTCCCATTTTCTATCCCTCATAGGATGAAATTGTTGCCAGAAGCTCAACTTTGCCTTATGTAATAATGTATATCCATCTGCCATCTCTGCTGCTCTTCTCACTTCCTGAACTTTCTGTTCAAACACATGAGTTCTTATCATCTCTGGAAGTGAGTTTTTAACCTCCTCCAGCAGCATAATCTCTCTAAGAGCCAAGGTTATTATCTATTTTAAGGCCTGCACCCACCTATCAAAATTATTATGTTTAATTCTTTTAAACTCAACATAAGTCTGACCTGGTTCCATCTTTATGTTTCTGAATTGCTATTGAGATGCTTCCAGCACCAATTCATAAGCACTTAAAATAGCCTGTTTAACCTCTACATCATCTCTTGACCTCTCACCTGACAGTGCTGCAAATACCTCACCAGTTCTGCCTACCAGGTTATCTGAACTCGCTTTACCCACAATTCCTTTGACCACTTCATCTGCCTCACCAACTTTTCAAATGAAATAAAGAAGGCTTCGACATCTTTCTTATTAAAAATATATGGTAAAGTTTTGGCATAGTTGTATATATCACAGCCTCCTCTCTTCATTTCCATCCTGTTGACTTTCCTGACTAAGTCGGAACTTCTGATGTTCAAATTCTCACTCATTTTCTCCTTCTTTTCTTTCTTTTTCCCTCCCTTTTTTCTCTTTCTCTCTTTCTTTCCCTTTCTTCTGTCTATCTCTGTGCCCAAAGGAGATCCTCCTCTTTGTTTCTTTCTTTCTCTCCTGTCTCTCTCTTTCTTTTTCTCTCTCCCTTTCTTTTTTCCTCTCTTTTTGGTAATCTGTTAACCCTGTTTTCATCAATTATAATTTAGTTTGTTCTAACTCTACTGCACTCTGACACACCTAAGTGTTTGAGTAACTCCCTAACAATTTCAGCTTTACTTTCGTCCTTTGTTAAACCGAAATCCAATCTGTTTGCTCATTCAAAAAGTAAGGTCTTTTTCTTTCATGTTAAATATTCTTGGCAACTTTGGGAATCATCTTCAAATCCCAGAACCACTTTAGCAATTTTAAGAGCCATTTCTCTCACTTTTGATTTAACTAACCATAAGTAACCAAATCAGACAAGTTGTCTCGATACATTTTATTTAAAGATCTAAATGACATTAGTTTTGCTTGTTGTCTGTATAGGGCCTTTCAAATTCATTAGCTGCTGTTTCAATGTATTGGTGGATTTGTGAGCTACTACTCAGACCCCTGGACATCATCATAGTGAAGTGATTCATTTGGAAAGGTTGAATTTGAGTGCTGAATACAGGATTAAAGCCAGGATTCTTGGCAGTTTGGATGAGCAGTGGGGTTTTGGCGTCCATGTGCGTTCAACCTTCAAAGTAGCCACCCAAGTTGTTAAGGAGCCATATGGTGCTTTGGCTTTCATTAACTGGGGGATTGAGTTTCAGAGCCATGAGGTTTTGCTGCAGCTCTATAAAACACTGTGTTGGATCACACTTGGAATATTGTGTCCAGTTCTGGTCATCTCATCATAGGAAAGATGTAGATGCTTTGGAGAGAGTGCAGGAGAGTTTTACCAGAATAGTATCTGGATTGGAGGGCTTGTCTTCTGAAGAGAGGTCAAGTGAAGTAGGGCATTTCACACTGGAGCGAAGAAGGAAGAGAGGTGATTTGATAGAGTTTTACAAGGTAATGAAAGGCCCAGACAGAGAATAAGAGAGGTATAGATAGGTTTCCAGAGAGATTTTCCACAGGGCATAAATGGCTATCACGAGAGGTCTTAAGTTTAAGGTGGATTGGAGGAAAGTATTCGGGAGATATCAGAGGTAGGTTCATTACAAAGCGAGATAGTGGGTATGTGCAATGCACTGCCAGCAGTGGTAGTAGAGTCAGAGACATTAGGGACATTTAAGCAACTGCTGGACAAGCACATGGAAGGCAGTAAATTGAGGGGAATGTAGGTTAGTTTGATCTTAGAGTAAGTTAAATGCTCGACACAACATCGTGATCTGACGGATCTGTACTGTTCTATGTTCTAAAATGCATGTGACACAGTGCTACACAAGAGACGTCTGAGCAAAGTCAGAAACCCTGATAATAAGAGAACCAACAGCAACATGGAGACAGAATTAGCTGAGTGACAGGGAACCGTTAGTAGTGAAGCATTCATGTTTCACAGATGGAAGAACGTCAGTCGCAGAGTTTTCTGGGAGTCAATGGTGGAGCATTTGCTGTCACTGTATTTATACTTTCAAAAACAGTTATTTAATAAAAGAATAACTTTAATGCATAGATGTATGTTGAGGGCTGTGTAATATCATTTCAAAATACGCAGGTCTCTTGGGATCATATGACTGAACAAAATGGTAATGTTCCAGAAATATCTTCTGAAATGAAGGTTAACTGGAAAAACTACAGGTCACGCGTGTCCTGATGGAACTGGAATGTGTGATAAACTGTCACACACAGACTGTCCGTCGGAAATATCAATACAACTGCTGTGTAAGTTAGGCTGCTACTTTTAGATTTTAATGGTTCCATTAAACCTCTGGTATGAGTCAGAAACGGTTGTTTACCTACAACGCAAGCTTTTACCTCAGTGTTCCCTTCTCAGCACCACTCCCTCAGAAAAAGCAAGCATTTCCACACGACTCTGACAGGGCTGAAATCAACTGCCTTTTCCAATTTGGAACGGGTTGGCGGTTTGGTGGACAGTGATACTTCAAATGCAATCTGCAGTTGAAATTTCAACTTCTAATTCCAACTAATGACGGTATAATCTTTCCCTTGTAAAGAGCAGCAGGAAATCTGTAGAACAGCTCCCTGCAAGTAATCTTCATTCTTTCACCAAAACTGTGAAAAAGGATGAACTTTTCAGCAATGTTTTTTTCAGACATTTGAAGGAATTGAAACGGGAAGGAACTATATATATTTCCTGATCTGCTGGCTAGCCAATTCAACCCTGACTCAAAGGAATTCCAGAATGCTAAACCCAGCTTCACACGTTCAGACACGACCTTGAAAGCACAGCCATTTTGGAAGTAAACATGAAAATTGAATAACGTTTTCATTCTTGTAAAGGTTACAATTTTTCCTGCATGGAGACTGTCTGCATTGCAAATAATTCTCCCAGCACCTCGGAGTCTGTTAAATAAACCAGATTGTAAAACACTCTTGCTGTGACCCTTACAATGTCAGGGCACAGAAACAGAGGGAGAGGTGAATTACAAGCAGTTTCTTCAGCTACAAAACCAGAATAATAAATTCCAGCCCAGTGACAGGGAAAAATTAACATCCGCTATGGATTCAGAACGTTAAAGTTAGCCCAGTAACAGAGAACATACATATCAGCAGAAATAACCCCCACCGCCCGAATTCTTATTGCCCGGCCATGTATACAGACAGAATTCCGGGCTTCGTGAACCTGCCCTCTAGTTCTGGTGACCTGCACTCTCCACTGTCAATTGGAAATCAGGCAAATGACCCAAGAACACCAGAGGAGGCGGTCAGCTCCTGAGGAAGCCGGAGACAGAAAAGCTGCCTTCGATTTTAAACTGCGACTAAAAATTCAATCAAGCACCAAAACAGAAACCATCCACCGTTTCTCACCCCGTCACTCTGTCCGTGTTCCATCCATATCAAATCATCCCCTCTCCCTAATCCCATTCCCTCTCATTTTCTACACGAATGCAATGCTTGCGCCAACTCAGCAGCATTTCCTGATCACCTCACTTGATATCCACAATATCCATTCACACCAGAGAAAATTAATTCAGTTCAGTTACTTAAAGTTCAACAATTCAGATGGCGTGCTCTTCGGGAAAATGTTCTCATTTTTGGAAACACTTGTTGACATGTCTTTACTTCTTCGACACTTCTTGCCATGACTCGGCATATTTGACATGATTTGACAAAATTAACAATGCTAAGTATTTTGTGCATCGCCTACGCACAACCGTCCCCATAAGTCAGCAATTCTAAACGGGAACTGATCTTACTGATCACAGAAACAGGAACGGAAGAATCCAATATGTATCATCACTGATGACCCCAATGTTGCCCCTGCAGGTGGGATGAGGTAGTGATTCCCTCCCAACACAAGTAGCAGATGAATGGTTTCTTCCCAATGTGGAATCGTTGGTGTGTCAGCAAATGAGTACATGGACTACTGACACACCAGCGAATGAGAGAATGGCCTCTCCCCCAGTGTGAATTCGCTCGAGTGTAATGAGACTGTTAGAATGCCTGAAACTCTATCTGCACTGAGCGGAGATGAAGGGTTTATCATCAGTATGAACTCGCTGGTGTGTCAGTAGGTGATTTAACAGCCTCAGGCGACTGACTGTGTGGAGTTTGCACGTTCTCCCCGTGTCTGCGTGGGTTTCCTCCGGGTGCTCCGGTTTCCTCCCACAGTCCAAAGATGTGCAGGTCAGGTGAATTGGCCATGCTAAATTGCCCATAGTGTTAGGTAAGGGGTAAATGTAGATGTAGGGGTATGGGTGGGTTACGCTTCGGCGGGGCGGCGTGGACTTGTTGGGCCGAAGGGCCTGTTTCCACACTGTAAGTAATCTAATCTAATCTAAACCTCATGAATAATTTTCAAAACTGGGAGCATTTAAAATGCCTCTCCCCGGTGTGAATTCGTTGGTGTGTCAATAGCTGGGGTACTTGGGTATATCCTTTCCTACATTTGGAGACAGTGAATGACTTCTACTTGGTGTGACTGCACCAATGAGTTTCCAGCTTCGATGGTCAAGTGAATCCCTTCACATTATCCTCACATTTCCACAACTTCACCAATTAGTGCCTGTACTCATGTTCTGATAGGTCAGATGGGTGACTGACACCTTATCCATGCACACGTGTTCGGTTTCCCTCCACTGTGAACAATGCTCTTTCCTTTCAAGTTCAAATACTAATGGTGTTCCCATGTCAATATGCTGCACGATTCCGTCAAATGCTGATGTGGTGTTTAGTTTGGAGACTTGTGGCTGTAAATCCTCTCATTCTAAATTCCTGTGAAAATGAGAGAAAATTTACAAAAAAAACCCCCAGAAGGGCCGGTTGTGAAATTGAGCTGAATGAATACTGAAATTGTGGGGCTGACACTCGGAAAAAGGAACCTTGCAAGCAGCTGGATTGTCACTGTTTCCAAATGGGGCTCTGCCGTTCACCAGAAACAGGACCCTGGTCTGGGCAGCTGCCGCTGCCTTGCCACTGACTCCATCTGGCTTTTATTGGTAGAGGAATTGAGTTCCGGAGTCCTGAGGTCATGCTGCAGTTGTATAAGACTCTGGTGCGGCCGCATCTGGAATATTGTGTGCAGTTTTGGTCGCCATACTATAGGAAGGATGTGGAGGCACTGGAACGGGTGCAGAGGAAGTTTACCAGGATGTTGCCTGGTATGGTAGGAAGATCCTATGAGGAAAGGCTGAGACACTTGGGGTTGTTTTCATTGGAGAAAAGAAGGCTTAGGGGTGACTTGATAGAGGTGTACAAGATGATTAGGGGGTTAGATAGGGTTGACAGTGAGAACCTTTTTCCACGAATGGAGTCAGCTATTACAAGGGGGCATAGCTTTAAATTAAGGGGGGGTAGATATAGGACTGATGTTAGGGGTAGGTTCTTCACTCAGCGAGTCGTGAGTTCATGGAATGCCCTGCCAGTAGCAGTGGTGGACTCTCCCTCTTTATGGGTATTTAAGTGGGCATTGGATAGTGGATAGTGTATGGTGGATAGTGGGTTAGTGTAGGTTAGGTGGGCTTTGATCGGCGCAACATCGAGGGCCGAAGGGCCTGTACTGCGCTGTATTCTTCTATGTTCTATGTTCTATCTCTCTCCCTGGTACATGTCGAGGCTGGACGAGACCGTTCAGAATCATGGGAGAGTATTTTCATCAAGGACTAGCATCCAATCACACAACTCCATCATCACCAAGACCGGCTCAGTCACTTTACCCAACTCTTCCTTAACCTCAGCTCATCTGCTGCTGAAACTGTCATCCATTCCTTCATTACCTTGAGACTGTATAATCTTAACATTCTCCTCCACATTTAACTGCTGTGTCACTTTGGAGTCATACGAATCTATGGTCTTTCAATGCTTCAGCCTTATCTCTTGCATTGTTTTGCTGGGCACCTTCATCACTGTGGATGTGGATATTGATGGACCCTGAACTGAGTTGTTTAAATTATCCACCACCATTCAGGCCTAGGTATGACCGGTCTGAGCAGTTTAGGTTTGTTTTGTTGAATGTGGGATAGTTTAGCTATGTCTCTCAGTTACTGCTAATGGTCTTTGCCATGTAAGTAGTAAAGTATTGTCATTTCATTAGGTTGACGCCTCATTTTTAGGTTTTGCTGAATATTGCTCCTGGAATAACTTCCTGAACTTTTAGGTGAATCTTTGAGTTGATTTATGATTGTCACATGTAGTGACCAACAGCAAAAGTATTGTGTTGTGTTCTAAACAGACAAATCATATCTTACATAAGTACATCAGTGTACCAGAACAGAATGCAGAACAGTGTTACAGCTACAGAGAAGATGCAGAGAAAGATCAGCCTAATACACGAGAAATCGGTTCATCAGTTTGATAACAGCGGAGGTAACTGGCCTTTAATCTGGCAGTACATGTTCTGCAACGTTTGCATCGACACCATCGACATTAGCACCATTGATACAGACAGGGGTATGTTCTCCACTCCATCTCGTGAAACAATGACCATCTCCTTCATTTTGCTGCCCTAAAGCGAATGCTTTTTGTCTTTCCACAATGCCACGAGGAAGTCTGTCTCCTTCCTTTACTCTGTATCATTGTTGTTTAAGATCTGTTCCACTCATGTGGTATTATCAGTAAATTTGTAAATGGTGTTAGAGCTGAATTTGGTCACGTAGTCATGAACAGGTAAGGAGCATAGTAAATGGTTCAGTACACAGCCGTGCTGGACACCAATGTTGACTATTAGTGTGGAGGAGGTGTTGTCACCTATCCTTACTAATTGTTGTCTGTGGATCAGGAAATCGAGGATCCAGTTGCAGAGCGGGGAGCAGAGTCTCGGAGTTTGGAGTTTTTTTTTGTTGGTATAATGTGCTTGAAGATGAAGCTAACGTCAATAAATGGCGGTGTGATGCAGGTGTCCTTGTTACCCACATAGAGTCATAGAGATGTACAGCATGGAAACAGACCATTTGGTGCAACTTGTTCATGCCGACCAGATAACCTAACCTAATATTGAGCCGTTTACTTGGCCCATATCCCTCTAAATCCTTCATATTCATATACCCAGCCAAATTGCTTTTAACTATTGTAATTTTGCCAGCCTCCGCCACTTCCATGGCAGCTCATTCCATACATGCACCACCCTCTGTGTGAAAACGTTGTCTCTTAGGCCCCTTTCATATCTTTCCCCTTTCACCCTAAACCTATGCCATCTAGTTCTGGACTCCCCCACCCCATGGAAAAGATGGTGTCTGTTTATCCTATCCGTGTCCCTCATGATTTAATAAAACTTTATAAGGCTACTCTTCAGCGTCTGACACTCCAGGGAAAACAGTACCATCCTATTCACCCTCCCCCTGTAGAACAAATCCACCAGCTCTGGTGACATCATTGTAAATCTTTTCTGAACCCTTTCAAATTTCACAATATTCTTTCCATAGGAAGGAGACCAGAATTGCATGCAATATTTCAAAAGTAGCCTAATCAATGAGCTGTACAGCTGCATCATAACCTCCCAACTCCTACACATTTTAGAGGGACAAGCGTTGGCCCAGGGACGTGGTTCGTGCAGTGGATCTATTATGACGCTGGGCATTTATAATGGATCTAGGCAATTTGGGAGGTTTGACTTGTGTGTGCACTTACAACTCTCAAAACACTTCACAATAATGGCTGTCAGAGCAACATTACTTGCATCGATGGCCAGTGGTGATACCAGTTCACTTTTACCTTGACTTGGCTATGTCTAAAAATCTTATTCTTCCCTCTATTAACTGTAGATTGGACAATATTGAAGTTTCCGACTTGGTCTCCCACATTATAACAAAACAGTATTTCTAATCAACCTGTTCAGAGCTGGTATCACGCATCTCTGAAGCATTTTGGACTTGAGCCAAGGATCCTGATCAGAAATAGGGATTTCGCACAAGGGTGCCTTCCCTATATTAAGTACATAGATCATTCAAAGTCTGCTGCTCGACTAAGATTCCAAATTCAGCAACTCCCCAATTTATAAATGCACATTATTGTTTGTCTATTCCCTTCATAATCTTGTCATCTCAATGTCTGTATACTTAAAAAAAGTTCGTTCACAACGAAACTGAGAAACAAACCAGAATCTTATGCACGCAAAAGGCCGAATGAGAGGTGTTTTTTGAGCTTCCGGTTTGCAATTTTTTTTTCGCTTTTCATTTCCAGTAAATGCAGTTTGCATTAAAAATCCCAAAACGTTTGTGCAGATTAGCAATCCAGAAGGGACATATATCCCTCTGGGTTTGAATTTGCTGTGTGTAACTGTTATCCTTCTCTCAGCCCAAACTCACGGCGGTAAAGCACGTCTCCTATTCAGATGGTAGTTATCATGCATTCTGCAGAACATTGGCCCCAGTAGCTGACCAGAGACCCACAGCCATTCTCCCGAGTGTTGTAAACGTGGGACCAAAATGTTCACATTTTGAGATAGTAAATGAAACTGGGTATTTATAAAACCCCTCAGTCAATAATGGTTCAATTTCTCAACTTTTTAACCCTGTCTTTCACTATTTATCGCCTCTTTTATCTTCCACACTGGTCATGTGTGGTATGTTTGCCCGCCTCCCATTCACTCCAATTGGTTGTAGGACAGATACGTTTCCCATTCCTCGGCTGTCAGAAGTCACATTAAAACAGGTTATGGTTCACCACAATTTTAAAGACAATTAAAACCAAAACAACTGCAGACGCCATACATCAGAAACTAAAACAGAAGTTGCTGGAAAAGCTCATCAGCTCTCTGTTATCTCAGCCTGATTTCTCTAAAGACTTCCTTCCATTCCCTCAGTACCTCCGTCTTCATTCTGTCTGTTCTGATGAGTCCACATTCGACGAGGGAGGTTTCTCAATGGTCACCTTCTTCCTCAAACCAGTATTCCCCAGCACGATTGTTGAAAGTGCCCTCATCCATGTTCAATCCACCTTTCCCATATCCACCCTTTCAACCTCTCTTCACTCCACAACAGAGACAGGGTTCCCCATATCCTGACATGCCATCCCACCAGCATCCAATTCCAGTGATTATCAGCTGCCATTTCCACCACTTTCAGCGAGATGCCACCACTAGACACATATTCCTCCTCCCCTCCCGTGCCGTCTTCTACAGGGACCATTCCCTCCAGGACAGCTTGGTCCACTGTTCCTTCACAGCCAAGATCCTCCCACAACCACAACACCATCCCTCCCAACAGCCCCACAGCACCTTCCCCTAAAACGCCATTGGTGCAATACCTGCCCATTTATCTCCTCCTTCCTCAGTATCCAAGGGCCCAAACACACCTTCCAGTGAAGCAGCACTTTACCCGCATTTCACATCTAGTCTACTGCATTCGCTGCTCACAATGTGACCTCTACATTGGGGAAACAAAGAGTAGACTGGGCGCCCTAGGCTTGTTCAATATATTGCATTAACTGCATGACACGGTGACCTTTTGCTATAAATTTTGGCTGGGATGATTCTACCCAACTCGTTGCCTGACGATTGAGCAGTGCTCTGAAAGTATGTACTTTCAAAAATGCTTGTTAGACTATAACCTGGTGTTGTGTGATTTTAAACTTTATAATTTCAACACAAGTCGAAAACTGGGCTAAAGCCCAGTTGATAAATTAATGGTCACTCCTTGGAGTGATAGCACAAGGCAAGAAATTGCAGCTTGAGAGAATAAAAGAGCAAAAAATATTCCATAATCCTTAGAATCCACAACACTTAAAATAACCCGAAATTAAATGTGTGCAGTACCATCAGGGAGGCGATTTCCATCTGCTGATTATTGAAAAACATTCCTACACGTCCTATCAAACTTAGCAGCAGCACAGTGACGATTTTATCAGTGTGAAAGCATTACGTTTCCCTGTTCCAAATCCACCAGTTGGAAATTTAAAATTGTTGAATATAATTCAATGGGCTATTAGAATTGAAAGGATTGAGGATAGTAAGGAGAAGGTGTTATCAATTCCAGGAGGTGTGAAAGTAGATAAATCCCCTGGGCTGGATGAGATTTTGAGGTAAAAACAATGACTGCAGATGCTGGAAAGCAAATACTGGATTAGTGGTGCTGGAAGAGCACAGCAGTTCAGGCAGCATCCAACGAGCAGCGAAATCGATGTTTCGGGCAAAGAAGGGCTTTTGCCCGAAACGTCGATTTCGCTGCTCGTTGGATGCTGCCTGAACTGCTGTGCTCTTGCAGCACCACTAATCCTGGATGAAATTTTTCCAAGAATTCTCTGGGAAGCTTGGAAGGAAAAGCCGGAGCCTTTGGCCTTGATCTTTGAGTCGTCATTGCCTACAAGTTTAATACCAGAGGACTGGCGGGTTGCAAAATGTTGTGCCCTTGTTCAAGAATGGGAGTAGAGATGACCCAAGTAATTATAGACAAGTGAGCCTTACGTCTATTCTTGGAAAATCTTTGGAAATGATTGTAAGAGATGGGATTTATAATCATCTACCAGGCAACAATTTGATTGGAAATAGTCAACATGGATTCATCAAAGGCAAACCTCATTGAGTTTTTTGAGAAGGTGACCAGGCATGTGGATGTGGGTAGGGCAGTTAACATGGTATACATGGACTTCAGCAAAGCCTTTGATAAGGTTCCACATGGTAGGCTATTGGAGAAAATACAGACGCATGGGATTGGAGGTGATTTAGCAGTTTGGATTAGAAACTGGCTTTCATTAAGAAGGCAACGAGTGGTGGTTGATGAAAAATATTCAGCCTGGAGTCCAGTTACTAGTGGTGTGCCACAAATATCTGTTTTGGGATCATTGCTGTTTGTCATTTTTAAAAACGACTTGGATTCAGGCATAAGTGGATGGATTAGTAAATTTGCAGATGACTCAGTGGAGCCAAAATACTGGGGTGTGGGGGGGAACCCCGTTCTCCTCAGGCATGCAGACCTTACACAGTGGTCTTTCCCCACTGCAACTTGGCAGCAGCTGTCCCAAGCTACAGCGCATCCCTCAGGACGTTGTCGTGGACCTTGGAATGTACCAGTCTGCAACACTCAGTCGGGATCAACTCCTTCACCTGGAAGACCAACAGGTTTCGGGCAGACCAAAGAGCGCCTTTCACTGAGATGATGATCTGCCAGGCTTGTTGATGTTCGTCTCAGTGTGGCCCAGGGAACAGACCATGGAGCAAAGAGTCTTGGGTCACGGAGCTGCTTGGGATGAACCTTGACAAACACCACTGCATTCCTCTCCAGATTTCCTTTGAATAGGCGCATTCTAGAAGGAGGTATGTGACAGTCTCGTCTCCTCCACAGCCACTTTGAGGGCAGCATGCAGTGGGGCAGAGAGTCCGGGTGTGCCTAAAGGATCTCACAGGCAGAGCCCTTCTCACCACCAGCCAAGCCATGTCTTGGTGCTTGTTAGAAAGTTCTAGTGATGAGGCATTCTGCCAAATGACTTTGACAGTCTGCCCAGGGAACTGCTCAACAGTATGCACCCTCTCCTTTTCTCGAGGACACTGCCTACTGACCACTTCCTGATGGACTTGTGGTCATGGCATTTTCCTTCATAAATTTCTCCACAAAGAACAGGTGATATGGAACAGTCCAACTACTTGGAGTGTTCTGCAGCAACGAGGTCAAGCCCATCCTTGGCAACACTGGGGACAGGGGTAGAATCTCGGTACGTATTGACACATGGTGTTTGTTTGCTGGAGATCCACGCACAGTTTGATGTAGCCACACACACAAAGGTGGTCATCAGGGTGAGGGCGGCATTTGTTATGTTGTTTCCTCCATTGCCCAGACTTTTATACATGGTGTCCCTTCAGACCCCGTCCATCTTTGATCTCCACATGAAGTGGATGATGGCCCGGGTGACTACAACAGCGCAGGTTGTGTGAATAGGCCAGACCTGTGCCACATATAACAATGGAAAAGCGCAGCACGTCAGGCAGCATCCAAGGAGCAGGAGAATCGACGTTTCGGGCATGAGCCCTTCTTCAGGCTGAAGAAGGGCTCATGCCCGAAATGTCGATTCTCCTGCTCCTTGGATGCTGCCTGACCTGCTGCGCTTTTCCAGCAACACATTTTTCAGCTCTGATCTCCAGCATCTGCAGCCCTCACTTTCTCCACATTTAACAATACTGAGTGTACCTCAAACCTGATGACGAGGTTTTTACCTGGGATGGAGAGCGACCGTTGTTCCCATCTGCCCAGTTTATGCCTCAAGTTACTGATACACTCCTCCCAATACTTGGCGCATTCTCCATCCATCCAAACCAAATACCCAGCACTTTCAGGTGGTCAGTCTTGCCGGTGAAGGGGATGGAGGATTGGTCGGCCCAGTTCCCAAAGAGCATGGCCTCACTCTTGCCACAGTTTACCTTGGCCCCTGAGGCCTGTTCAAACTGGTCACAGATGCACATGAATCTGTGCACAGACAGCGGATCTGAACAGAAAATGGCGACATTATCCATGCACAGGAAAGCCTTAAACTGTCAGCCCACACTGTCAGGAATAGTCACCCCGCTCAGGCTTGCATCCTTCCTGATGGACTCTGCAAATGGCTTTATGCAGCACACAAACAAGGCAGGAAAGAGAACGCACCCAGCCTGACTCCAGATCTGACTGGAAAGATGTCTGATTCCCATTCAGTGATTGAGACTGCACCATGCTGGTGTCGATCCAATTGCAGATTCCCTCCCCAAAGCCCATTTTGGAAAGAAAATCTCTCATGTACGTGAGCAATATCTTGTCAAAGGCTTTGTCCTGTTCCAGGCTGAAGAGGCAGGTATCCACACCCCTGTCCTGCATGTAGACAATTGTTTCCCTGGCGAGTGTGAGACTCTCAGCGATCTTCCTGCCTGGTACAGCACAGGTTTGGTCAGCGTGAATCACCGATCCCAGAGCACACTTGACCCGGTTGGCAATAACCTTTAACAAGATTTTGTAATCTACATTTAGCAATCAGATTGCTCGCCAATTTCAAATTTCCTCCCTCTCCCCCTTATGATTGTAGATGATAAGGGTGATGAATACTTTCCTCATGGATTCACTCATGGCACCTGACAGAAGCATACTGGCATAAACCTCCTGGCCAATCAAAATCCTTAAAGCAGAACAGAACTCAACCCCTAAGCCATCGTCTCTGGGCGTTTTATTCTTTTCAAGGGACTCAAGGGCCTTGGTCAGCTCATCCAGAGATAACGGCAGGTCCAGCCTCTCCTGTATTCTGTCGTCTAAGACCTCCATGGTGGAGAACAGGAAAGACTGGGAGGCTGTGCTGTCAGCCTGAGATGACGTTACCGAGCCATCTTGTTCCTTCAGGCTGCTGAGCACGGAGCTCTCCTTGCGCACCTTCTGGAAGAAGAAATGCGAGCATGTCTCGTCCTGCTCCACAATGTGGACCCTGGACTGAAAGATTATCGTGGATGCCTCCAACGCACAGAGTGAGCCTTGCTGGCCCTCCACCTCCTGGAGATCCTCTGTGACATCAACCCCCGTCGTCTGCAGCAGAAGCAAGTTCTGCATACTTTCCTGGAGTTGGGACAGTTTTCCCCGCCTCTCTCACCTCAGGAACACCTTTGAGGATGAAGAACCTCTTGATGTTCCCTTTTGCCATTTCTTACCAGTCCACTGGAGACTCAAAGAGGAGCTTCTCGGTTCACCAACTTGCGTAATCCCTCTTGAGCTCCTCAATATTTCCTGGGGTCAATAACTTTGTTTTCAGCTTCCACGTTCCCTTACCAGCCGGCTGCTCATCCTGTAGGTGACAGTTGGCCAGCAGAAGGCAGTGGGGTCAGAGAAGAACACCGTCTTGATGTCGGTGGATCTGTCCGAGAACATTCGGGAACCAAACAGGTAAACTATCCTTGAGCAGATAGATCCGTCTGCCCATGACCAGGTGTATCTACGTGCAGCATGACATCTTTGACCGTTTCCATTAGGATTCTGGACGTGGCGTCCAGTTTACTGTCCCCAACCCCCCAACCGCTGGATCGTCCATATGCATCAATGATGGAGTTGAAGTCTCCGGCCAGAATGACCTGCTTGGATGTAGCCAGCAACAGTGGGAGCAAAACAGCCAACCATTCCCTCTTAGCTGCTGGGCGTACACATTTATCAATCTCAGGGGAGCATTCCTGTACATGACATAACTGACGAGGAGGCACCCGCCCACCAATCCTTAGCCTCAGATATGGTGAAGGTGCCTCTTCGCACCAGGATATCCAGGCCTGAGGGACAGTTATCATTGTCCCCCGACCAAACTGATGGCCTGTGGGCCCACAAGATCAACAACCTCCTGTAGCTGTGGAGGTGCAGTATCCCACAGTCCTGCAGAAACAGGACAGCAGCTTTAACATTGGTTAGGAAGGCCAAAGTAGAAACACATCACGTAAACGATTTAATGCTACACACATTAATACTGGCAATTTTAACCCCCATTATAAGTTTACCAATGACCGTTTACTGATGGTCCTGTCTCTGGGGTAGCTGTCTGCATCCTGGTAGTGAAGGCAAACTGTTGGACCCTCGCAGGACTGAGGAAGGTGTCCAGCTCCTCGCTGGGGGCATTTCCCCATTCTGGTGTCATCAGGCTGACACCAGGGTCCACAGAGTCCAGTTCAGTGTCTGACAGTGGGGCTGCCAGAAATTTGCGGTTCCAAGTTACCTGGAGCTCTGGGTCAGTGGGTACCTCCTGTTTCTGAACAGGTGGGGCATGTGGGCTTTACCAGTCACGTCAAAGAGTCTGTCGTTTCCCAGTTGGGGTGTACTGTCCCCCTTTTCTGCTGCGGCACTCTGCATCTTCGTTTGGTGATGAACCTCCTTGCCCCCATCTTCACCATCTGAAGAGCTGCCTGTATCCTCCCCATGCAGCTGTCGTTTCCCTATTTTGTGTGAGGCTCTGGGGACCTGGCGAGTTTTCCTCTTCCTGATTTTCACAGGTTTCCACTTCCCTGCCTCCTTCATTTCCTCCTCCTTTATTGCCTCAGTCTATCTAACTGGGCCTTAGGTCAGCTGCTGTGTCTCCCTGCTGGCTGCTGTCTGCTCTGCTCCAGCCTGTCCTTCCTTCTGGGTGCAGCTAGACTCCATTCCCCCGCTGTTTGGTGGTACCTTGCTGGTCTTTGGTGGTGCATGGCTCACATTGCCACCTCCGGATAAATTAGCAGCCCCCTGTCTTGGGCAGGCCTTGTACATGTGACCCTCCTATCCACACAGGTTGCAGCTCTTTACCTCTTGACAGTCCTTGCTTGCAGTTCCGACAGAAGATCGCCTTACAAACCGTTGACATGTGTTCTGATCTCCCACAGGTTCGGCACACTTTAGACTGCCCTGTGTATGTTAGGTAGCCCCTACTCCCTCCAATTACGAAGGTGGAAGGATGTTTCAACTGGCAGTGACTCTCAGGGCTGCCTTGACCTGCCTCTTGCTGGTCCAGATTCCAAACGGGACCACAACATCTGTGCTGTCTCCTTCGAGTTGCACATATCTTCCCTGGAAGGTCAGTTCATCAGCTGCTGGGACTTGGGGGTTCTGCATATACACGGTAACAACCTTACTCCTCCACACAACAGCACCAGACACAGGATGGAGAACAGAATCTCCCCTTCTTTCTTCTTAACTACCTTCAGGAGTTACTCACATTCCTGAAGGTCACATTGAAGTAGCCCGTCACTAGCGAAATCCTGCAGGCAGTAGATTTTTTTAATTTCAAAAATATACTGTATTCATAAAAATATTTTGGTATCTGTACAATTGGTGATGCCATTCATATGAATACATTGCATTTCTTTACATCCTCAGATCAGACTGAATCGTTTGTATATACAAGTCTGTCTGTTGACTATCCAGATGTTTAGCTGAGGCGACAGTGGAGCCCAATTATTGAGTGGGCCCGTCGTTTTTCTTAGGCAGGACAGACCTAACTGCGCCTTGGCAGCAGCTGCCCCAAGCTTCAGTGTGTCCCTCAGCTCGTAGTCCTGGACCTTGGAGTGTGCCAGTCTGCAACACTCAGTCGGGATCAACTCCTTCAGTGGAAGACCAACAGGTTTTGGGCAGATCAAAGAGCATCTTTCACCGAGTTGATGATCCTCCATGCATGCTTGATGTTCATGCTTGTGTGTGTCCTGGAGAACAGACCATTGAGAACGGAGTCCCGTGTCACGGTTTGCTCAGGATGAACCTCGACAAACTCCACTGCATTCCTCTCCAGACATCCTTTGCATAGGCAGATTTAAGAAGGAGGTGTGTGACAGTTGTGTCTCCTCCACAGTAAATTCATGTAAATAAATCTTTGGTACTTGTACAATTTTCCATGTCGTTCATAGTTATATACATTGCATGTCTTAACATTACAAAGAACAAATTGAATTAATCGAATTCACAGTTATCCTATTAACAGTTACATTTATTAACTATCCAGTCTCTTGGTATTTGGCTGTGGCTTCAGCGGAACCCACCTACTGAGTGGGTGCCCTGTTATATGAAAGCAAATGAAACTTCTTTAACCCCCAGTTTATGGGGTTACCATTGTCCATATGACTGTCCTGTCTCTGGGGTGGCTGTCTACATCCCCATGGTAAGCACAAACTGCTGGACCTTCGCTGGGCTGAGGTAGCCCAAAGATTTTTTTTTAATTTCAAAAATATACTTTATTCATAAAATGATTTGATGGTCTGTACATTTGGTCATGCCATACATATGTCAATATTTACAAACACAGATCAGAATTTATCATTGCTTTTTACAGGTCTGTGCATTTCTCAATCTTATGCATATATTTGGCTGAGGCATCAGCAGAGCCCAAAGAAACGTCCGCATGGGCCCCCTGTTCTTCTTTAGGCGGGCCGATCTTACACGGTGGTCTTTCCCCACCGCGCCTTGGCGGCAGCTGCCCCAAGCTTCAGCGCGTCCCTCCTCCACAGTAGATATCGGCAGCTTGGAAACCACAGCAGTCCAGCGGAAAGTTTTTCACAACCATTGTCAGATCGACTGGTGTACATTCCTCCACCTTCTTCACAGTTACCCTGACTGTGTTCGGAATCCTCTGGCCTGGGCTGTGTGTGGTTGCTGAGGCCGTAGCTCTTGGTTGGCTATGTCCTGAATTGACATTAGGCTTAGGCCAGCCACCAAGAGCAGGTCAACACAACCAAATGATCGTCCAACATCTGATCAGTATCCAGCAATGATCTCAACTAGCTCTGATTACTCGCAACCCGTTCTGGTAAGAACAGACACTTGATCTGAGCCAAAAGACCGAACGGTCCTGTTGCGAGAATACACACAATTAAATGTGAGAAAATATGCCTGCAATTTTGAGGGAAAAAAAAGCTTCCAGCTGCAATCGAAGCAACAGTCCAGTAATGCTGTTGATTCCCACAGATAGGAAATATTTGGAACCCGGATGGGTAGGTGGGATAATAAATGAGAACCCCAGACCTGATGGTATTCCATGCATTTCTTTCAGAAGTCTGACAGAAACACGCACTGCTGTGAAACATTTTCAAATTTATGTTAATATTGGGACTCCCGAGAGTTAATTAGAAGTGCGCATTTTTAATTCGTCAGATCATTTGAAACAGACAGGGTCGTGGAGCTGCAGTCTGTTCGCCATTTCAGTTTTTATGGGACGTAACATTTTACAGAATTCTGACCAAAAAAAAAATGAAATAATCAGAATGATCTCTGACATGCATTTATATAAAATGATAGGTGCCCGGCTGTTGGCCTTAGGACAGCACAGTTGTTTTAGTACCACTCAGAGCCGATGCATAAAATTATTCTGAGAAACTAAACCCAGCTCCAAACGTTCGTCATTCCTCTGATCCTGTGAGAACTAACCAGGTGAAAGCATGGCATTGTGTGAAAACAATCACACCGCCATTCTTGCTTTATCCGGGAAGCACTCAGAGTTCTTCATGACTAAATGCAGCACAGATACACGATCTTTGCCATCATTATGGGAGGTACCCATCCAGATCATCACGACCAAAATCAGCACAGCACGGAATGGCTTTGAAATACCCGACTCAGCTTCTTTCGATCCAGTGAAAACCTGTTTAAATCAACATTGTTGCTTTCCAGATGTGCAGGTTCAAGTTGAATGCTCAGACACCGAAGTTGCTGGAAAACCTCGGAAGGTTTGACAGCATCTGCCAAGAGAAATCTGTGTTCATGTTTCTAGTTCGGTGGCCATTCCTCAGAACTGATGGTCGCTGGGAAGATTGTCGTTTGATCTGCAGAAGGCAGGGTTTGGGGGAGGGGCTAAGAAGTAGAAGATAAGTGGGGATAGAGCCGAAAGAGAGAGAAAAGTTGTACAGTCAAAGTAGTAGATAATGATCTGGCCAGGAGAGTGAATTGCTGTTAATAAGTTATGTGTAATGACGGATTATATGAGAACAGCTTTCACAGTTTCTGCATTTCCTCAGCGCTACCTGCCCCTCCATGTAGCCTTCTGTCTTGTGTGAACTCATCGGCACTTCCTTCAGGTTGTTCGTCTGGTATGGGTACGTTTGAAGTAAATAGTTGGCTCTCACTACTGGCCCCTGCAGAACTCTACTCGACACCGGCTGCCATTATGAAAAATACCCCTTTGTCCTTCCGCTTTGCATTCTGCCAGTCATGCAATCCTTTATTCGTTCAGGTAACTGTAACTAACATCATTGGCTCTAATTTTATTTAGCCGCCACCTATGTTGTAGACTGTCAAAGACGTTCTGGAAATACAAATAGGTCACGTCCCCTGGCTCTTTATTCTCTATTTTGCTCGGTGCCTTCTCCAATAATTTTAATGGACTGCCAGGCATCAATTCTGCTTGACGAAGCCGTTCTGACATCGCTCTATTTTTCTGAGCTTGTCCAAGTAGGTAACAATCACATTGCTAACAATGGAGTCCAAACTCACTCCCAAATACAAAGTGAGACTAATCAGCCAAAAGATTCTTGTGTTCTATTTCCTTCCCTCCCTTAGCATTGGTCTTCCATTAACCATTTTCCAGCCTCCTGGGACCTTATCTTGACTCCAATGATACCTGAAATATCACCAAGAATGTCTCTACAATCTCTGCAGTTATCTTCTTCACAACAATGAAGTGAAGCTTGTTTGGACTGGAAGATTGATATTTCTTGAGACCTTCTCCTTAGTGATAGCCACTAAATTCACCTCTGCTCCCTGACTCTCTTTATGCTGTAGTATGTTGGTGTGTCTTCTACTACGCAAACTCACGCAAAGTACAGAGTCAATTCCTCCACCATTTCTTCTCCAGCCTCATTTTCCATTGGCCCAATGTCCATTCTTGCCGCTATCTTATTTTTAGACACTGATAAAAGCAATCTGTTGCCATCTTCATTTATAGTGCAAGCTATCTTACTTTAATGTGTCATCTCCCCACATAATGTTACTCTTTCATTTATCCTCTACTGTTTTTTAAATGCTTCATAATTCTCTGGCTTCATGCAAGTTCTCACCATATGTTTGCATTTTTTTATTGCTTTTACTTTGCCCGTGAATTCGCTCATCAACCGTGGTTCCCTTATCCTGTCCTCTCATCAGAGAAATCTCAGCTGTGCCTGCCGAAATAGCGCCAAAACTCCACCCATTGATGCTGCACCGTCTTTCCAGCCAAGCGCCCGTACAAATGTACTCTGGCCTGGACCTCCCTCAAGACTTTGTTTTCACCTTTGCTCAATTCGTGGCGTCCTATTCAATCTTATCCTTCCCAAATTGTAGGGTGTAATGGTGACTGGTCCCTTCACCTGCAGCTCCCTAATTTTCTCTGCATTATGACACATTACTATATCTAGGGTTATCTGTTCCGTAGTGGGTTTTACCACAATCCACTCCAAAAAAAGTCGAGGAGACACTGCACCACATCCTTTTCTTGACATATACTCCCAACGTGATCTTTTTCAGTCCATCAGCAGATCGAAGTTCCCCATGCTTATTACAGTTGTGCTTTTCTGACATCCCTTTTCTATTGCCTAGTTTAATTTCTTTGCCATATCCTGACTGCTGCTAGGCTGCCTGCACAGAGCTCCCAATAGGTTTTTTCTTATTCCCTGCATTTTCTTATGGATCAGACAACATATTCTCAAAATATTAGATCCTAACTTTTTCTAACCTAAAGGTAAGTGTGAGGTGTTGTTTTCCAGATGCAATCAGATTGGTTAAACTACTCTACATTAAGAAAAACACACTTTAATTGGATGTAGGTTTGAAAGCTGAGCTGGAAGGTTAATTTCAAGATGTTTCATCACCCTACTAGTTAACATCTTCAGTGGGCCTCAGCCGAAACAATGCTGAAAATTTATGCTTTCTATTTATATGTTTGGGGTTCTTTGTTGTTATTTCCTGTGGTGATGTTATTTCCTTTGGTGAATTCACTTGCTCTTCCTTTTCTCAGGGGGTGGTAGATGTGGTCTAACTCAATGTGTTTGTTGATAGAGTTCCGGTTGAAATACCATGCTTCTTGCAATTCTAGTGTGTGTCTTTGTTTGGCTTTTCCTGGGATGAATGTGCTGTCCCAGTTGAAGTGGTGCCCTTCCTCATCCGTATGTAAGGATGCCAGTGAGAGAGGGTCATGTCTTTATGTAATTAGCTCGTATTCATGTATCCTGGTGGCTAGTTTTCTGCCTGTTTGTCCAATATAACGTTTGTTACAGTCCTTGAACGGTATTTTGTAAATGACATTACTTTTGCTCGTTGTCTGTATAGGGTATTTCAAGTTCATCAACTGCTGTTTTAATGTGTTGATGGGTTTGTGCACTACGATGATACCAAGTGGTCTGACTAGTCTGAAAGTCATTTCCGAGATGTCTTTGATGTAGTGGAGAGTGTCTAGGGTTTCTGGATGTGTTCTGTCTGCTTGTTTGGATTTGTTGCTGAGAAATCAGTGGACTGTGTTCATTGGGTACTGATTCTTTTTGAATAGACGGTGATCTTTCTCTGCTCTGTGTACTTCCTCTGTGCTGCAGTATGTGTTGGCTCGTTGAAATGTTCTGATGCAGCTTTGTCTGTGGGTGTTGGGATAATTTCTTCTGTAGTTCAGTGTTTGGTCCATATGTGTTGTTTTCCTGGAGATGCTGGTTTGAAGTTCACCATTGGCTGTTCGCTCTACTGCAACACCTAGGAATGGCAGCTTGTTGTTGTTTTCCTCCTCTTTAGTGAATTTTATGTCCGTAAGGGTATTATTGATGGTCTTGAAGGTTTCCTCTAATTTGTTTCATTTAGTGATGACAAAGATGTCATCTACGTAGCGGACCCAAAGTTTGGGTTGGATGGTTGGCAGAGCTGTTTGTTCACGTCTCTGCATTACTAGCTCTGTTAAGAACCCCGATATCGGAGATCCCATGGGTGTTCCGTTGGTTTGTCTGTAGGTTTTCTTTTCGAAGGTGAGGAAGGGTTACTGGACTCGAAACATGAACAGATGCTGCCAGACCTGCTGAGAGTTTCTAACAACTTCGGTGTTTGATCTTTGAGCTTGAACCTGCATACCGGGAATGCAACAATGTTGATTTGAACAGATTTTCACTGGATCAAAGGAAGCTGAGTAGGGTAATTCAAAGCCGTGGATACCTTGTGCTGATATTGGTCATTGTGAACTAGATGGGTACGTCCTGTAGTGTTAATAGCATGTGTGCATCTGTGCTGCATTTATTCATGAAGAAGGAGAAAGTGAGCACTGCAGATGCTGGAGATCAGAGCTGAAAATGTGTTGCTGGAAAAGCGCAGCAGGTCAGGCAGCATCAAAGGAACAGGAGAATCGACGTTTCGGGCATGAGCCCTTTTTCCTGAAGAAGGGCTCATGCCCGAAACATCGATTCTCCTGCTCCTTTGATGCTGCCTGACCTGCTGCGCTTTTCCAGCAACACATTTTTAAGCTCTTATTCATGAAGAACTCAGTCTTAGTGCTTCCTGAATAAAGCAGGTATGGCATTGTGATTCTTTTTACAATGCTTTCACCTGATTAGTTTTCACAGGATCACGAGATTGATGAAAGTGTGGAGCTGGGAATAGTTTCTCAGAATAATCTGATGTCTCAGCTCTGTCAGGTTCGTAAACTGTCAGAGTGCTCTCCTAAAGCAAATAGCTGTGCACTTATCATTTTATATAAATGCACGTCAGAGATCATTCTGCGTACTTCATCTTTTGCCAGAATTCTGTAAAATATTAAGTCCCATAAAAAAACATAAATAACAAACAAACTGCAGCTCTACTATCCTGTCTGTTTCAAATGACTTGACGAATAAAAAGGTAACTTCTAATTAATCCCAGGAGCCTCAATAGTAACATAATTTTGAGAATGTTCCAGAGCAGTGGATATATCTGTTAGACCTTCTGAAAAAAAGGCCTGGAATATCATCAGGTCTGGAATTTCCCATTTATTATCTCGCCATCCCATCGAGGTTCCGTGTAAAATGTTGCAAGTAAAAACCAAAACCCCTGATTCTGCAGGGTCTCCAACAATTTGTTCAGGCTGCTTCTGTTGTTCCAACTTCTTAAAAAATCCCAAGACGTCACAAGCTCTTCACTCTATTGCCTTTGAGAAAACAGCTCAGAATCTCTGTCCCAACCGTTTTTCAAATAACAACCCAGACAATATATACCTTTTGAAGTTATAGTATCTGAAATAGTGCAGTTGAGCAGCCTGTTTATATCTGCTGCAGTCGATATCATAGAGTCATAGAGTCATAGAGATGTACCGCATGGAAACAGACACTTCAGTCCAACCCATCCATGCTGACCAGATATCCCAACCAAATCTTGACCCACCTGCCAGTACCTGACCCATATCCCTCCAAACCCTTCCTTTTCATATACCCATCAAATGCCTTTTAAATGTTGCAATTGTACCATCCTCCAACACATCCTCTGGCAGCTCATTCCATACACGTACCACCCTCTGTGTGAAAATGGTGCCCCTTAAGACTCTTTTATATCTTTCCCCTCTTGCCATAAATCTATGCTGTCTAGTTATGGACTCTCCTACCCCAGGGAAAAGACTTTGTCTATTTATCCTATCCATGCCCCTCATATTTTTATAAACCTCTATAAGGTCACCCCTCAGCCTCCAATGCTCCAGGGGAAAAAAACCCCAGGCTTTTCAGCCTCTCCCTATAACTCAAATCCTCCAAACCTGGAAACATTCTTGTAAATCTTTTCTGAACCCTTCCAAGTTTCAAAACATCTTTGTGATAGGAACAAGACCAAAATTGCACGCAATATTCAAACAGTGGCCTAACCAATATGATGTAAGCCGAAGAATGACCTCCCATCTCCTGTACTCAGTACTTTGACCAATAAAGGAAAGCATACCAAACGCCTTCTTTACTATCCTATCTACCTGCTACTCCACTTTCAAGCAGCTATGAACTTGCACTCCAAATTCTCTTTGTTCAGCAACACTCCCAAGGACCTTACCATTAAGTGTATAAGTCCTGCTAAGATTTGATTTCCCAAAATGCAGCACCTCGCATTTATCTGAATTAAACTCCATCTGCCACTTCTCAGCCCATTGTTCCATCGGGTCAAGATCCAGTTGTAATCGGAGGTGACCTTCTTCCTGTCCACTACACCTCCAATTTTGGAGTCATCTGCAAACTTACTAACTGTAGCTCTTATGCTCCCATCCGAATCATTTATGTTAATGACAGAAAGTAGTTGACCCAGCACCGATCTTCTGGCACTCCAATGGCCACCGGCCTCTAGTTTGAAAAACAATTCTCCACCACAACCCTCTGTTTTCTATCTTTAAGCCAGTTCTGCATCCAAATGGCTAGTTCTCCCTGTATTCTGTGAGATCTAACCTTGCTAACCAGTGTCCTGTGGGGAACCTTGTCGAACACCTTACTGAAGTCCATATAGATCACATCTACCACTCTGCCCACATCAATCCTCTTTATTATTTCTTCAACAAACACACTCAAGATTGAGAAACATGATTCCCCATGCACAAAATCAGGCTGGCTATCCTTTATCAGTGCTTGTCTTTCCAAATATATGTACATCCTGTTCCTCAGGATTCCCTCCAACAACTTGTCCACCACCGATGTCAGGCTCACTGCTCTATAGTTCACTGGCTTGTCCTTACCACCCTTCTTAAACATGGCACCACGTCAGCTAACCTCCAGTCTTCCAGCACCTCACCTGTGACTATCGATGATGCAAATATCTGAGGAAGTGATCCAGCAATCACTTCTCTAGCTTTCCACCGAGTTCTTGGATACACCTGATCAGGTCATGGGGAGTTATCCACCTTTATGCGTTTAAAACATCCAGCACTTCCTCCTCTCGAATAGGGACATTTTGCAAGGTGTCACCATCTATTTCCCTATATTTAATATATTGCATATTCTTTTCCACAGTAAATACTGATGCAAAATACTTGTTTAGTATCTCCTCCATTTTCTGCGGCTCAACACAAAGGCTGCCTTGTTTATTTTTGGGGGCCCGATTCTCTCCCTAGTTACCTTTTTGCCCTTAATGTGTTTGTAAAAACCTTTAGATTGTCCTTAATTCTATTTGCCAAAGCTATCTCATGTCTCCTTTTTGCCCTCCTGATTTTCTTCTTAAGTCTACTCCTACTGCCTTTATATTCTTCTCAGGATTCACTTGATCAATCCTGTCTTTCCCTTACATTTGCTTCCTTCTTTTCGTTAACCAAACCCTCAATATCTTTAGTCATCCAGCATTCCCTATACCTAACAGCCTTTCATTTCACCCTAACAGGAATATACTTTCTCTGGATTCTCGTTATCTCATTTTTGAAGACTTCCCAATTTCCAGCTGTCCCTTTACCTACAGATGTCTGCCCTCAATCAGCTTTTGAAAGTTCTTGCATAATACAGTCAAATTGGCCTTTCTCCAATTTCCAACTTTTAGAACTGACCTATCCTTTTCCAACACCATTTTAAATCTAACAGAATTATGTTCACTGGTCCCAAAGTGCTTACCCACTGACAGCTCAGTCACTAGCCCTGCCTCATTTCCTATGTGAAGGTAAAGTTTTGCGCCTTCTCTCATCAGTACATCCACATACTGAATCAAAACATTTTCTTGTACACACTTAACAATTTCCTCTCCATCTAAACCCTTAATATTATGGCAGTCCCAGTATATGTTTGAAAGTTAAAATCCCCTCCCACAACCCCCCGCTATTCTTACAGACAGCTGAGATCTCCTTAAATGTTTGATTCTCAGTTTGCCTCTGACCATTAGGGGGTCTATAATACAATCCCAATAAGATGATCATCCCTTTATTATTTCTCAGTTCCACCCAAATAATTTATCTGGATGTTTTTCAAGGAATATCCTCCCTCAGCACAGCTGTTATGCTATCCTTATCAAAAATGACGCCCCCCCCCCCCCACCTTCCCACCCCCCCCCCCCCCCCCCCCACCCCCCCCCCCCAACCTTGCCTCCCTTTCCATCCTCCCTGTAGCATTTGTATCCTGGAACATTAATGGCCCATCCTGAGCCATGTTTCTGTAATTGCTTTGATATCCTAGTCCCAAGTTCCTAACTATGCCCTGAATTCATCTGCCTTTCCTGTTAGGCCCCTTGCTTTGAAATAAATGCAATTTAATTAATTCGTCCTACCTTGTCCCTGACTGTTTGACTTGCTTCTGTTCTGAACTGTACCAGTCTCAAATTGATCTGTTTCCTCACTATCTCCCTGGGTCTCACCCCAACACCTTACTAGCTTAAATCCTCCGAGCAGCTCGAGCAAATCTCCCTGCCAGTATATTAGTCCCCTTCCAATTTAGGTGCAATCCATCCTTCTTCTACCTCAAAAGAGATTCCAATAATCGAAAAATGTGAATCCTTCTCACATAACCAGCTCGTCAGCCATGCATTAATCTACTCTATCCTCATATTCCTGCCCTCACGAGGAGAACACCAGGAGAAATCCAGATATTACTACTCTCGAGGACCTCCTTTTCAAATTCCTGCCTAACTCTATGCAATCTCCAGTCAGAATCTCAACCTTTTCCCTTCCTATGTCATTGGTTCCAATGTGGACAATGACCTCTTCCTGGCCCCTTGCTCCTTTGAGAACATTCTACACCCTCTTTGAGACATCCTTGATTCTGGCACCAGGGAAGCAACACACCATTCTGATTTTTCGCTGCTTGCCACAGAAACGTCTGTCTGTACCTCGGACTAGAGAATCCCCCAACGCAATTGATCTCTTGGAACTCGATGTACCATTGCATTAGACCCAGTCTCAACACCAGAAACTTGGCTGTTTGTGCTACGTTTCCCTGACAATCCATCACCCCCTACATTTTCCAAATCAGCATACATGTCTGAAATGGGTATGTCCACAGAAGACTCCTGCACTAGCTGCCTACCTCTCTTACATTTCCTGGATTTAACCCATCTATGTGACTGTATCTGAGACTTGCCCCCCTACCAATATAAAATGTGATATGGAAGCCAGTACCAGCACTTTGACGAATAAATTAAAATTATTTGTGGCTTGGACGTGTTACAACACGGGGTAAACGCCACTCCTAATGTAAACCAGCAAAAAAGAAAAGATTCACCCCGTGTTGTATTCTGTTAAAATTTGCAAGGCCAAGAACTATCCCAGAGGTCACTATTTAAAGTTAAAAAATTAACAACTTTTTTCTTTAAGTTCAACAGAGAATATTAAAACCAACAACAATTTATAACTCTTTTCTCTTAAACCTATCTTTTGTTTCCCACTCTACAATACTAATCTGATATAAAAAAATCCCGATGAAGATTAGATTCCATTAGATTACTTACAGTGTGGAAACAGGCCCTTTGGCCCAACAAGTCCACACCGACCCATCGCAGCGCAATTCATTCATTCCCTTACGTTTACCCCTTCACCTAACATTACAGGCAATTTGGCATGGCCAATTCACTTAATCTGCAAATTTTTGGATGGTGGGAGGAAACGGGAGCACCCGGAGAAAACCCACACAGACACAGGGAGAATGTGCAAACTCCACACAGACAGTCGCTTGAGGTAACTTTTACAAAAACAGCACGTTCTAAAAACAGTCACATTTGCCAACTGTCCTTTGCAGTTTTTCCACTGTAGACTCCTTCCACAGACAGGTCCCTCTCAGAGAGCTCTTAAACTCATCATCTTTTGGCAGTTATCCCTCTAACTGCTCCAAGTGTCCTGTTTTGTAACCCAAAACATCAGATTGTTTAATTGGTTTTAATGTTTTCAAAATAATGAATTCAGATTTGATTGGACTTTCGTAACTTGGGGCATAATTTAAACTGATGGGCTGAATTTGAATTTATTTTTGTTTCAAGATAACCCATCTGCTCCTAGCTGTTTCAAACAAGTGTTACTCTGTTACCTTGTTCAGATCACTGTGTGCTGAGTCAGGCCGTCCTTGCTAGTTTCTCAACTCTATTAAAGGTACAGTAATTCTGCAACTTCATAACACAGGAAACATGCAAGTGGTTGTGTTCCTGATATTTTTGTTACAAATGATTTTTTTGTTCGTTGCGTTTTTTGGTTAGTACATGCTTGGAAAAGACATTCAAAACAGAATCCCTAAACTGCAGTAAATCATTCAGATTAGCCCCCTATCTTTACCCGTATCCCTGCATTGGTTATGGCTAATTCCTGGTTACTACAGACTATTGAATATGGCCTCTGCACCTGGCTTGTACATCCTTCGGATTGTGGAAGGAAAGCAGTGCACTTAATGGCAACCCACATGGATGGAGGAAGAAGGTGCAATCTCCAGCGTTACCCAAGTCTGAAATTGAATGCAAGTCCTTGGTTATGGGAGGCAGCGGTGCTACCCATTGAGCTACCCTGCCGCCTATTTGGTGCTGTGGTGTTGCTGCAGAGCACTTTTTATAGAGATGGCAGAACAATTACCATGATACATCAACAATGGTGTTGAAGAACTCTTAACTTTCAGGCTGTCAAGCAAACTATATATTTCGTGCATATCTTTAGGACCTTTGAATGTTCTTGACTCTGCATTCGTCCATCTAGTGGGAGCATTCCATTCCATTCCATTCCAGATCCATCCCTCTTGGGTTGCAGGAAAATACTAGCCATCCAAAAGGTGAGTTACTTTTTCACTTTTTAATTTGTTCTTGTCGCTATCTGACTTTTGAGCAGAGTTTGTGCTCAATGGTCGTCCTGCACTGTTGGTCAGTGTGGATTCAATGATGCTAACTTAATTGAATATCAGAAGAAGGTGGACGCTGTCTCCAAATCATCGTTGTTTGTCAATTGAGTTCCACTCACATATGTGGCAGTTGCCAGCCCAATCTTTAAAGCTATCTTGGTCTTCACAGCTATGGACACAGACACAAGGGCTATCTTGCTCTGTTCCATTGCCTGTGCCTATATTTGCATGTCTCTCTTTTTTTTCTCTCATTCACTTCGCTACATATGCAGCTTGGTAGATACAAAATCAAAAGTGTGTGACTATATCCTTTTCGATTCTCATGTCTAAAGACAAGAATTTCAGATGAGCCACGAATGTATTGAATGGTGGATCAGACTAGAACGGCCGGGTGTCCTATTCCTATTCCTCTACTCTACTTGCCTCAATTTGTGTATGTAATGGTGATAATATCCCATACATAGTTGATACATAGTTAGCAGCTGGGCACTTGGGCAAGTAATGTTATTCAACTCAATTTTATGTTATGAAATGCTAGAGAAAAAACATTGTGTAGTTCTTTTAATTTTTTTCATAAAGTATGGTGCATCAAGTTGTTTTTCATAAACATTTTGTTCATTTTGGGGAAAACGAGAACAAGTCTTAATCGAACATGCATAACTCAGCTTTGCTACAAAGTTGATATCTCAACGATGAAAAAACAAAATAAACAATGAAAGAAATTAGAAGAAAAAAAAGTTTAATAAAGTCTCGTTGGATAGGTTGAGTTTTGTAGGGGTTCTTTAATCTGCTGTTTGTGATTCATTGTGTAATTTTATGCATAGGTTTTTGTGAGTTAAAAATCTAGTACTCAACTTAGCTAATTTAATCTGGGTAATTTTCACATACACTTACCGAAACAAGTTGCAAAGTCATGGTCTGAGCTGCCTGCTTCGGAACGTTTTGAGTGGTTTGGCGTAGTCCATAACAGCTTCGATGCTCTTTGTGGGATTTTAAACAGTGAGTAGTCAGTGCTCGTGTCTTTATTTCGGATGTTGGTTTGTTTGGGTAGACAAAGCTTGAGATAGGAAATGGCTCTTTCAGTCGCCAAAAGTTTTCTGGATGTGGATGCAGTGACTTTGGAAGTTTTGCAAAAAGTGAATAAGATCAAGTTGTATTAATAGCAGAGAAGCTGGAATTGGAACTGCCTGTTTAGTGAGGAAAGGAGGGATAATTACAGCAGTAGCTCAGCATTTAAACTTGCTGAAGAAACCAGCAGAATTTATAGAGTTGGCAGGAAGTCAATTGCAAGTGAAGCAGCTTGAGGTAGAGGCGAGAGATAAGGTAAGGGCAGCAGAAGTGAAACAGTTTGAGTTACCATTAAAAGCAGAAGAGAGGGAAAAAAGAGAGAGAAGCAGAAGAGAAAGAAAAAGAGAAAGCTTTTGAACTTCAAAAACTGACACTTAAAAAGGAAAGTTCTTTGGATGCTGCCTGACCTGCTGCGCTTTTCCAGCAACACATTTTCACCACATAAAAAGGAAAGCCAACGTAAAAGGCTAGAGATAAAGTCTGAGGGTAGGCTTGCTGAAGCAGAGTGTGAGGATGAGCAAACTCCAGTTAGTCAGAAGCCTAGTGTGAAACAGTTTAAGTATGTTATAGTATTGTCTAAATTTGATGAGAAGGATGTGGAAGTTTTTTCATTTCATTTGAAAAGGTGGCTAAACAAATGCAGTGGCAAGTGGCAATGTAGGTTTTGTTGATCCAAATGAAACTTGTAGATAGGGCTAGTGAGGTATTCGCATCACTATCAGAGGGATATTGGGGAGTATGAGGAGGTGCAAAAAAGCCATTTTAAGTGCATATGAGCTTGTACCAGAAGCTTATAGACAATGTTTCAGGAATCGAAGGAGGGAATCTGGTCAAACCTATCTGAAATTTGAAAGGATCAAACAAAGTAATTTTGATAGACGGATAAGACCATGAAAAATCGAGCAAACCTGTGCTGCCCTCAGAGAGGTAATTATTTTGGAGGAATTCAAGAATTCGCTGCCTGAAGTATTGCAAACACATGTGGAAGAGCAGATTGTTAAAACAGCAAGGTTAGCAGCTGAAGTGGCGATGATAATGAGCTGGTCCAGAAAACACGGTTTGGCTTCCAGAACCAATTTCAGTCCGTGAGGGATAGAAACAGGGGCAAAGAGAAATCCTAATGTTGAAAGGGAAAGGTAAATCTTAGTGAAGATCATAAGGATAACTTACCACACGGTAAAATAAAAAAAACCCTTGACGGGGACAAAGAAGTTAAAAAGCTCTGGTGTTTTCATTCTAATAAAGTGGGCCACACAAAATCACTGTGTTGGTGGGCTAGGAGAATGGCAGATGTGGGAAAACCAGACAAGCCTGGAAGTTTTGTCGGACTAGTAACAAAAAGCACAAGGGAGGATTGACAACTGTCTTAGAGTGTACAAGGTGATCAGAGGTTGGTTAAGGAGTAAGTGCCAGATCTGCTTAAAAGTTTACATGCAAGGGAAAAAAAAATCACATAGGCCAGGAGCAGTAGGTAAAGAGGTTACAATAGTAAGGAACATAGGACCCTCTCAGTCTGTAATGCTGAAGGATGAGGAGATATGCGCTCCTGAAGGACTATTGCCAGAGAAGGTACTGGTAATGGGAATTCACAGTGAAACAAAAAGTGCTCAGTTATGTAAATTGAGGCTAGAGAGTCCAGAGAAGAGTGGAGAATTTATGGTAGGAGTACTGGACAAACTATCCAGCACCAGGAATACAATTTGTCCTTGTGAATGAAACAGCTGATTCACCGGTCGGCGGCTGCTGACTCTCGTTGAAAGCCAGTGGAGACACAGGTAACTGAAAACATGGAGAATGTTTATCCAGGAATATTTCCTGATTGTGTGATCACAAGCTCACAGAGGCACAAGCTGAATCAGGAGGGAAAAAAATGCACTCATAAGGAAGCTGACATATTGTTATCTGAAACTTTTGATCAGATAACTGGAACAGAGAAGGAGCAAATAGGCAAACATGCCAGTATCTTTCGTTCTGCCAAGCTGATTGAATTACAGCAGAAAGATGAGAAGTTAAAACAGTTATATCAAAATGCATATACAGAGAAGTAGAGTAAATGCCTTGCTGTGTGTTATTGCTTAACACATGATACCAGAATGAGGAAATGGAGAGCATCGCACATTCAAGTAGATAAGCAATGAGTAGAGATTCATCAAATGGTTTTGCCAAGTAGGGAATAGAAAAAAGGTGCTGCAAGTCACGCATGACTTACCACTTGGCTGTCATTTAGGAGTGAGGAAAACGCAGGTTAAAGGACAAAGATATTTATACTGGTCTGGACTACACAAGGATGTAGTTGCATTTTGCCAGGCATGTCACACATGTCAGCAAATTCGAAAACCGCAGGCATTAATAAAACCTGCACCTTTAATACCTATTCCAGCATTTGAGAAACCTTTCACACGAGTCTTGATTGTTTGTGTCATTCCCCTACCTCAAACAAAAAGTGGGAATAAGTAATTATGAACAATAATGGATGTGTCGACTGGATTTCCAGCGGCAATCCCATTACACAATATCACAGCAAAAAGGGTTGTAGAAGAAGTGATTTTTTTCTTTAATGGATACGGACTACCAATAGATATCCAGTAAGATCAAGGATCAAACTTCACATCCAAAGTATTCACGAGGTTATGGATAACTTGGAAGTAAACCAATTCAACCTACTACATATCATCTGGAATTTCAGGGAGCCCGAGAGAGATGGCATCAATCACTAAAGACCATGTTGAGGACTTGTGGTCAGGATTATCTAGATGATTAGGATAAGGGAGCTCTGTGTGTACTTTTTGTGATCAGACATACACCAAATGAATTGATCAAATTCAGTCTATTCAAATTAATTTTGGCGCATGAAGTAAGAGGACCATTAAAATTGATTAAGGAGTAATTAATACGTCAGAATTCAGAGACCACCCATTTGGACTATGTGCCAAATTTTAGAGAACAATTAAATATAGCTGGAGAGTTTGCTAGACTGCATTTAAAAGTTTCACAGCATACAATGAAACAGGAATTGGATAAGAAATCACAAATTCGCCATTTTGCAATTGGGGATAAGGTATTGGTAACAGGTGAGCCTTTAAAAGCAAGGTTTCAATGGACTGTATCGAATTGAGAGGAAATTCAGTGAGGTGAACTATTTGATAAATACTCCAGACAGGAAGAAATCTCACAGAGTGAGTCCTGTGAAAATGCTCACAAGGTATTTTGATAGGGAAGGAAAGCAAGAGGAGAAGGCGATGTCGAAAAAGGAGGTGCTGTTCGCATTAAGCAACATCCTAATAGGGATAACACTCTCAAATTGGCACAGGTTTAGAAGGAGATAGAGCGCATGCTCCAAGAGGGCTTAATCAAAATAAGTTACAGTGACTGGAGCTCATCTGTCTTCATGGTGCCAAAACCAGATGATACCCCATGATTTTGTGTGGATTATTGCAAAGTCAACATCGTTACAAAGACTGACACATATCCAATTCAACAGCTGGAGGACTGTGTGGGAAAAGTGGGACAAGCAACTAACATTTCCAAGTTGGACTTGCTCAGAGGTTACTGACATGAGAGAGTAAAGGCAATTTCAGCTTTTGTGATGCCAAATTAACTATATCGGTTCAAAGTCATGCCATTTGGCTTGAAAAACGCTCTGGCCACTTTTCAGAGACTGCCTAAAAAGGTCATATTACCCAACTGTGGTGTACATTGGTGACCTGGTGATTTTTAGTCACTCATAGAAAGAATATTTACAGCATTTATCAGACTTATTCAATTGACTTTGGAAGGCAGCCTTGGTGTTATACCAAGCTAAAAGTGATGTTGCCAAAGCGCAAATCACCTCTGAGGTCATATTTTTGGACATGAACAAATGGCCTCAGGAGATGCAAAAACAAGAATAATTGGGGAATTTCGCATACAGTTGGTTAAAGAAAGTGCTACGGTTCCTGGGATTGAGTGGTTTTTTTACCAAAAGTTTGTGCCAAACTTTAGCAGTGTGGCTGCTCTGTGCGCTGAGTTGTTATAAAGGGCAAGAGGTTTCAGTGGAGAGTGGTCAGTCAAAAAGCACTTGACAGTTAAAAACTGCCCCAGTATTAGCCACACCGGATTACACAAAGCCTTTCAAGATGGCTATCAACGCCAGTGATATGGGTGTCAGTGTTGTGCTCCTGCAGGAGGATGACGAGGGAATAGAAAGACCCATCGGGTATTTTTCCAGGGTGATTGTCCATCAACTGAAATATTCAACAGTGGAGAAAGAGAGTTTAAGCTTGGTGTTGGCATTTCAATATTTCAGTGCTTTTATTACCAGTAATGCATTGAGTCAATCGTATACACTGATCATAACCCATTGACATTTGTGGAAAATTTAAGGACAAAAATGCCAGACTGTTTAGATGCAGCTTGACGTTGCAGCCATTTAAATGGACAATTGAGCATGTGACAGGGCACGGAGTCATGATTGCTGATGCATTGTCGAGGATTGAATGAGATACAGAGGCGTTCGGGGATGGGTGTACCGCGCCGTGAAGTGGCATGTGGTTGTGTATGTTCGCATGTGTGTAGCTAGTATAGTGTATATGTGTTTAGAATACTAACTGGGATTTGAAGGGTTAAAAATAATGCCTCTTTTAGTATTGATGGTTCATTTTTTAAAGGGGAGAGGAGCCCCGTTTTTGCGAAAAGCTGTTCCTTGGCTCAAGGAGAGTCTGTCCTTCATTTTTTACAGAGGGTTAATAAACTGAGCCAATCAGTCTGGTCTGGTACAGAGGTGAAAAGGATTTTGAGAGGCCTTTTGTTAAGACTGTTTTGTTAAACAGATGAGACTTCAGGCCAAAGTGTCACATTTTAGAAGTATGAAGAAAGGGGAGTGCTCAGCTCTCTAGCTGAGCTGAGCAGTTTAGTTCAGTTTGAACTGGTGCGGAGTTCGGCACGGAGTTGTGTGCATGCTCTCTCTCTCTCTCTTTCTGCCCTCTGGCTTCAACCTGAAAGCACATTTGTGTTGGCTTTTAAAGGCAGTTTGCTTATTGGGACTATTGTGTATATCCGCAACAGCATAACAAAGTCTAGTTTGGATAGACTGAGACCTGTAGGGGTTCGATATTCTGTTTTTTGTGTTTCATTGTGTAATATTGTGAGTAAAGTTTTGTCTGTTTTAAAATCTAGTAATCAACCTAGTTGAATTAATCTGGTTAATTTTCACTGTACACTTACCAAAACAAATTATCACGTTATGGTCTGAACTGCCTGCTTAAGAATGTTTTGAGTGGTCTGGCCGAGTCCATAACACCACACCAGGTAACAGCATCAGTGAGATTTTTTGGTGAAGCACTGGTGGTATGTCCCGCCTCTCTATTTATAGGTCTTGGTTTCTTAAGGTGGGTGATGCCATTTCTGATTCATGTTTATCCAGGGAAGGTAGATACGGTCTATACTGATGTGTTTATTGATGGAGCGCTGGTTAGAATTCCATGCCTCTAAGACCCCTTGGCATCATGATTGCCCACAAAATCTACCAACACACTGAAACAGCGACTAATGAACCTAAAGGATCCAATAGATACTACCAGCAAAACTAAGGTCATTTACAAGATACCATTCAAGAACTGTAAAAAAAAAACTCCACATCCGACAAACGAGTGGGAAACTTGCCACCAGGATACATGAACACCAAGTGGTCAAAAGACAGGACTCACTATCACTAGTTTCAAAAATACATACAGACAGAGAAGTATGCCACTTTGACTGGGACAACACACACATCCTCGGGCAAGCTAAATAAAGACACGCATGAGAATTCTTAGAAGCCTGGCATTTTAAGCAGAACTCCATCAATAAACATATCGATTCAGACCCTATCTACTATCCCTTCCAAATAAGAACCGGAAAAAACCTCACCTACCTTAAAAAACGAAGACCAATAAATAGAGAGGAGGGACATACCACCAGCGCTTCACCAGAGACTCTCACTGATGATGTTACCTAGTATGGTGACGAAATGTCTGAAAACAAACCGTCAAGCTCAGCGAGCCAACTTACATTCTTATCATTATATCATCACACAGATGCTGGTGGGGAGCCAAAGACTGGAGGATGGCTGATGTGGTGCCATTATTTATGGAAATCAATAAGGAAAGGCAAGGGATCTATAGGCCAGTGACTCTGTCATCAGTTGTATGTAAGCTTTAGAAGAAATAAAATAACATGAACAAGTATGCAATGAATGAGAGATTGTTTACATGTGGAGCTTGTCGAGAGCCTCCAAAGAGAGATTTTTTAATTTCCGAAACCAAAAGTTGCATGTTGGATTATTTAAGGATTTTTTTATTTGCTCAGTTAATTCAGAGAATAGCATAGACTCTCTAGAGTGTGGAAACAGGCCCTTTGGCCCAACAATTCCAAACAACCCAACGAATGGCAATCCACCCAAACCCATTCCATATTACTCTACATTTACCCCAACCCTCACATCCCTGAATGCTGTGACCAATTGAGCATGGCCAATTCATCTAAGCTGCATATCTTTGGACTGTGGGAGGAAATAGGAGCGCCGGCTGAAAACCCACACAGACACGGGGAGAATGTGCAAACTCCACACAAGCAGTCACCCAAGGGTAGAATCCATCCCGAGTCCCCGGCACTCTGAAGCAGCCGTGTGACCCACTGAGCCACCATGCCTTTATATCTTTGATTTCTTTTTAATGCTTTTCTTTACTATTTATTGCATGCTCCATATTAAACCTGTGGGTAAGGAAAAGCAGTTTATTTTTAGATATATGGTGTCATTGAAGGTTTCTTTATTTTCGACTTAATGCCATTGAAGACATTCAGGAGACACAGAGTGTGATGCTGAGTAGATTTCGATGAGTGATTACACAGCAGAACCAGTAAGATAGATGATTGACTGTCAGCAAAGGTCAGAGGGGAGTTTCAAAGTCTCCTGCGGCTATTCCTCTGTTCTGTTTCGGGTGCTTTTGGAAGAGTAGTCTCTCAGAGGAAAACACAAATAGTAGTCAGATCTTGAACACTAAGAATGAATCTGATGTTAAACGGATTTGTCAAGGTTTCAAAGAATAATTATTAACGGGGCCTCTTCTGTCAGGGCTCAAATAGGAGAGTCTGTGGCAGGGAGGGTGAATCTAGAGAGTATGTTGCTTTTCTGGGGCCAGGGTAATGGACTTCTTAAAATATGCGAAGCATATTGTCAAAGGGGAGAGTGAGAAGCTGGAAGTTATTGTACAAATCAATAGGAATGACAGAGTCAGGGAATGGGTTAAAGCTTTGCAGAGTAAGTATAAGAGGATAGGGAGAAGGTTAAAATACAGAACACCTCAAGTGATAATCTTTGGTTCCCTTCCAGTGCCAAGTTCTAATGAGGGAAGGAAGGAAAGGACAGGACAGATAAATCAGTGGCTGAAGAGGTGGTGCGGGCTACAGGGATTGCGTTTCATGGATTATTGGGATCTCTTCTGGGACAGAAAAGACCTATTCAAGAAAGATGGGTTTCACCTGAATTCGAAAGGGACCAATATCCTAGTCGGGGGATATTATAGTTCTATTTGTAGAGCCTGGAAACTTTTAGAGATGGGAGTGGGAGCTTTCTAAGTAAGAGTGAAATTAGAAAGGAAGGTATGGATGGTTCTGAATCAGAAACGTTAATTAGGAAATCCAGGTAGGAGAAGGACTGGGAACAAAATAACTCTCAAAAATTAAACTCAATTTATTTCAATGCAAGAGTTCTTACAAATGTGACCAATGAACTCAGGGGATTTATCGTCACATGGGACTGGGCTGTTGTAATTATGACAGAAACGTGGCTGAGGGGAGGACAAACATGGCAACTCAATGTTCTGGGTTTTGATGCTATTGGAAGGATAGGAAGAGAGGCAAGAGTGGAGAGGGAGGGATTTTTAATTAAGGAAAGCATTACTACTGTGATTAGAACAGATATTTCTAAGAGACCATTTAATGAACACATATGGGTTAAAATGAGAAATAGGAAAGTGATAATCACCTTACTAAATGAATATTTTGCATCAGTATTTACTGTGAAAAGGATATGGAAGATATAGACTGTAGGGGAATAGATGGTGACATCTTGCAAAATATCCAGATTACAGAGGAGGAAGTGCTGGGTGTCTTGAAACGGTTAAAAGTAGATAACTCCCCTGGACCTGATCAGGTGTACCTGAGAACTCTGTGGGAAGCTAGAGAAGTGATTGCTGGGCCTCTTGCTGAGATATTTGTATCATCGATAGTCACAGGTGAGGTGCCGGAAGACTGGAGGTTGGCAAACATGGTGCCACTGTATAAGAAGGGTGGTAAAGACAAGCTAGGGAATTATAGACCAGTGAGCCTGACCTCGGTGGTGGGCAAGTTGTTGGAGGGATTCCTGAGGGATAGGATGTACATGTATTTGGAAAGGGAAGGACTTATTATGGATAGTCAACATGATTTTGTGCATGGGAAATCATGTCTCACAAACTTGATTGAGTTTTTTGAAGAAGTAACTAAGAAGATTGATGAGAGCAGAGCAGTAGATGTGATCTATATGGACTTCAGTAAGGCGTTCAACAAGGTTCCCCATGGGAAACTGATTAGCAAGGTTAGATCTCATGGAATACAGGGAGAACTAGCCATTTGGATACAGAACTGGCTCAAAGGTAAAAGACCAGGTGGTGGTGGAGGGTTGTTTTTCAGACTGGAGGCCTGTGACCAGTGGAGTGCTGGGCCCTCTACTGATTGTCATTTATATAAGTGATTTGGATGCGAGCATAAGAGGTACACAGTTAGTAAGCTTGCAGATGCCACCAATCTTGGAGGTGTAGTGGACAGTGAAGAGGGTTATCTCAGATTACAACAGGCTTTGGACCCGATGGGCCAATGGGTTGAGAAGTGGCAGATGGAGTTTAATTCAGATAAATGCGAGGTGCTGCATTTTGGGAAAGCAAATATAAGGAGGACTTATACACCGATTGGTAAGGTCCTAGGGAGTATTGCTGAACAAAGAGGCCTTGGAGTGCAGGTTCATAGCTCCTTGAAAGTGGAGTTGCAGGTAGATAGCATAGTGAAGAAGGCGTTTGGTATGCTTTCCTTTATTGGTCAGATTACTGAGTACAGGAGTTGGGAGGTCATGTTGCGGCTGTGCAGGACATTGGTTAGGCCACTGTTGGAATAGTGCATGCAATTCTGGTCTCCTTCTTATCGGAAAGGTGTTGTGAAACTTGAGACGTTTCAGAAAAGATTTATAAGGATGTTGCCAGGATTGGAGGATCTGAGCTACAGGGAGAAGCTGAACAGTCTGGGGCTGTTTTCCATGGAGCTTCTGAGCCTGAGGGGTGACCTTATAGAGGTTTACAAAATCATGAGGGGCATGGATAAGATAAATAGGCAAAGTCGTTTTCCTGGGATCGGGGAGTCCAGAACCAGAGGGCATAGATTTAGGGTGAGAGGGGAAAGATATAAAAGAGACCGAAGTGGCAACTTTTTTCACTCAGAAGGTGGTATGTGTATGGAATGAGTTGCCAGAGGATATGGTGGAGGCTGGTACAATTGCAACATTTAAGAGGCATTTGGATGTGTATATGAACAGGAAGGGTTTGTAGGGATATGGGCCGGGTGCTGGCAGGTGGGACTAGATTGGGTTGGGATATCTGGTCGGCATGGACGGGTTAGACCGAAGGATCTGTTTCCATGCTGTACATCTCTATGACTCTATGACCATCATGGGATGGCATTATATGTGAACATAATAATCAGAAGTAATTTGAGAATCAAATATGTTGAGATCTCAACAGCTGTAAGCATAATAACGTTGTAAAAGTAAAGGATTTTAATTTTCCAAACACTAACTTTGACTGCCACAGTTATAAAAGTTTGGATGGTGCAGAATTTGATAAATGTGCTCAAGAAAATTTTCTTTATCAATGCATACATGATCCAACTAGTGACAGGGAGAAACCTGAACTCCGTAGAATCCGTATGGTGTGGAAACAGATCATTCAGCAGAACGATTCCACACCGACCTAGGGAAGAGGACCCCAGCTGGGCTAATAGTCCTAGCCCATAAATTTCCAAGGCTAAAACACTCAAACAACATGTCGGTGGATAATATGGTGTAATATAACATGGTTAACGTACCCAACTTACACACCTCTGGACACGATTCTGTAATTTAACATGGCTAACAACCGCAACTGAAATAACCATAGACACTATGGTGTAATTTAGCATGGCTAACACACCAAACATCCACATCCCTGGATACTATGGTGTAATTTAGCATGGCTAATACACACAACCTATACATCCATGGACACTATGGTGTCCTTGAGCATGATGAACCCACCCAGCCTTCATATCCATGGACAAAATGGAGTAATTTAGCGTGGCTAACACACCCGACCTACACATGCATGGACAATATGATGTAATTTCACATGACTAATACACCCAACCCACACATCCATGCACACTATGCTGTAATACAGCATGTCTAAATACTCCCAACCCGCACATCCATGGACACTATGCTGTAATTTAGCATGACAAATACACCCAACCCACACATCCGAGGACGCAATAGTATAACTTAGTATGACTAACAAATCCGACCTACACATCGTTGGACACTATGGTCTAATTTAGCATAGCTAACACACTCAGCTGACACATTCATGGACAGTATGGTGTAATTTACCATAACACACTCAACTGACACATCCTTGGACACTATGGTCTAATTTAGCATGGCTAACAAACCCAACTGACATATCCACACATACTGTAGTGTAATTTGTACTGTAGTGTAGTGTAGTATAGCCAACCAACTCAAGCAACACATCCATGGACAGTATGGTGTAATTTAACCTGCCCAAAAAACCCAACCTGCACATTCGGGCACACCATGACATAATTTAGCATGGCTAACTCTCCCAACCTACACATCTTTGGACACAATGGTATAATTCAGCCTGTCTAATTTCCCCAACCTACACACCCATGGAAACTATGCTGTAATTTAGCATGGCCAATACGAACAATCTCCACATTCGAGGACACTATGGTGTCATTTAGCAAGACTAATACACCCAAACTACACATCCGTGGATTCAATAGTGTACTTTAGCGTGGATATCACAACCAATCTACACATCTGCAGAAACCATGCAGTGATTTAGCATGATTTGGAGAGGCCAGTGTTGGACTGGGTTGTACAAATTTATAAAGCACACAACACTAGGTTATAGTTCAACAGGTTTAATTGGAAGCACTCTAGCTTTTGGAGCACTGCTCCTTCATCAGCTGGTTGTGGAGGCCACCATTGCACTATATACACACACAGGCACTCGTATACACACACACACACACACACATATACACAGACATGCACACAGACACTCACACACACCCTTACAGTCACACACACTCCCACACTAACACATGCATCCCCTCACAGACCTAAGACATTCTACACTCACGTACACACACATATACACTCTCTCACACACTCACAACCCCCCAAACCATACACACACACATGCGCAAACACTCAAAGACCCACATGTATATGGGGGGAATTTGTACTTGCAGAGTTACCTTGTACTTTGCTCAAAAACTGCATGAATTCATGTAAAACTCTGTTATCGCACTTTTTCGATTAGAATCAATCTAAACATCACGGCATAGACAGAGAACACAGGGGGCTAACATCCTCACCATATTGTCCAGCTAACACAATTGTTACAGCTAATCTGAGAATGCAACTTGTTAAAAAATGTTTTGTGATTTACACATGAAAGAAGTGAAACTATCATGGTATTCGAACAGATGAAAGACTCAAGGTATTTTTCAATGTATAATTTCAGTTACATCACACTGTAAATTTTTGCTATCAATTCTGTGCCTTACTATTGTGGCATCCACAACAACCTGATGAAGGAGCAGCGCTCCAAAAGTTAGTGTGCTTCCAATTGGACTGTAACCTAGTGTTGAGTGATTTAGCATGGCTGACACAGTCAAATGACATATTCATTGACTCTATGGTATAATTTAGCATGGCTAGCACACAAGCCCTTCACATCTGTGGACATAATGACAAAATATAGCATGGCAACACACCTGACCTACACAACCTTGGACACTATTCTGTAATTTAGCATGGCTAACACACCCAACCTATACATCTGTGCACACTATGTTGTAGTTCAGTGTGGCTAACACACCCAACCTTCACATCTGTGGACAGCATGGTGTAACTTTGATTGTCTAACACACTCAACCTGCATATCTGTGGACTCCGTTGTGTAATTTGGCATGGCTACCATACTCAAAAAGACTTCTGTGGACACAATGGAATAACTTAGCCTGGCTGACACACCCAAGCTAAACATCCGTGGACTCCACGGTGTAATTTAGCATGGCAAATACACCCAACTGGCACATGTGTGGACACTATAGTGTAATTTGGCATGGCTGACACACTCAAATCGACACATCCGTTGACAATATGGTGTAATTTAGCATGGCTTACACACCCGACCTAACATCCGTGGACACTATGGTGTAATTTAGCGTGGCTAACACACCAACCTACTCATCTGTGGACATTATGGTGTAATTTGGCATGGCCAACCAATCAAACTTTCACACCTTTGGCCTGTGGAAGCAATCCACAGCACCTGGATGAAACCCACAGGCAGGGAACATGTGAAAACTCCATTGCTGAAAGTTAGAGTCGAACGTGGGTCTCTCTTGTTGCCAACCCCTGAGCTATGGAGCCATTACGATGGCTTTTGGAAAATAAGGCAAGACAAGTGACTGAAGTGTTATTAGGGGAACAATGCAACTCATGGTCATAATAGGATCAGTTTTGGAACAGTTATGGAAATAGATTAGTCTTCCAATAAAGCTAAAGATTTTAATTGGAGCAAGGCACAGTTTAAAGTAATAAAAATGAGCTTTGAAAAGTTGATTGATGTAAACTATTCACAGATAAATCGATGACTAACAAATGGGTGGCCTCTAATCGTGTGATAATGAGAATTCAGAAATGTAATGTTACTGCAAGAGTGAACGGCAAGTTTATAAATGTTAGGAAACAGGGAGAAATACAGATATTAATGTTCTTGTCAAGAATAAAAAGGAATCAAAGATCAGATATAGGCAATTGGGATCAACTGAATCTCTTGCCGAGTTTAAAGAGTGTAACAGCACTCTTAAGGAGGAAACCAGGAAGGAAATGACGGTATGAGATACCCTACCAGATAAGGTTAATGATTATCCAAAAAAAGATTCTACAAATCCATTAAGAGTAAGAGAGCAAACTGAGAGAGAGTAGGCCCCCCTGAGAATCAATGAAGTTGTATTTGTGTTGAAGTTGATGGGATGGGACAGATATTGAATATATATTTTGCGTCAGTTGTGACTTTTGAGGAAGAAATTGTTATTTGACATCTCAGGGAAATAAATATCATTGTCGAGAGTGTGGTGCTGGAAAAGCACAGCAGGTCAGGCAGCATCCAAGCAGCAGAAGAATCGACGTTTCTGGCATTAACCCTTCATCAGGAATGAGCTTGTGGGTCGGGGTTGCTGAGACATAAATGGGAGGAGGATGGGGCTGGGGGGAAGATAGCTGGCAATGCAATAGTTCGATGAAGCTGGGGGAGAACATGACAAGCTTGAGAGGAGGATAGAGCAGATAGATGGGAAGGAAGCTTGAAAGGTAGGACAATTCAAGAGGGCAGTGCCGAGTTGGAGGCTTGGGACTGGTATTAGGTGAAGGGAGGGGAATGAGGATACTGGTGCAATCAACATTGAATCCATGTGGTTGTAGGGTCTTAAGGTGGAAGATGAGGCTTCACACATTTGAGCCACAAGGAGAGGCTGAATAGGCTGGGGCTGTTTTCCTTGGAATATCGAATGCTGAAGGGTGACCTCTCAGATTTTTTTTAAATCATGGGGGGCATGGATAGGGTAAATAGACAACGTCTTTTCCCTAGGGTGGGGGAGTCCAGAGTGAGATGGCATAGGTTTCGGTTGAGAAGGGAAAAAGTTAATGGGACCAAATGGACAAACTTTTCACAAAGAGAGCGGGGCATGTGTGGATTGAGTGGCCAGATGAAGTGCTGAAGGCTGGAACAATACAACATTTAAAATGCATCTGGATGGGTCTCTGAAATAGGAAGGTTTTAGAGGGATATGAGCCAAGTGCTGGCAAATGGGATAGGACTATGTTAGGATATCTGTTCGGCATGGATGAGGTGGATCGAGGGGTCTGTTTCCAAGCTGAACATCTCTATGATTCTATGACTCTATGATCTAATTCTATGAAATCTGTAATTTATTTGACCATCACACCAGCTGGTAATATTACGCCACAGCAGAACATTTAACACTTGCACAGAGACTTTGCAGAACAAGATTTAATGCAGTCTAAGAAAGCAAATAAATCAATGGATGACTTTGAAACATTTTGAATAGATGAGTGAGAATGTAAAACAGAGAATTTGGAGGACAACATGCCTGTGTAGATCACTCTGGGTGGGGGAATGGTCAGGAAATGGGATTTGTTGATAAAACAAACCAGGAGGGTGGAAGAATTTTTTACAAAGTAAATGTGTGGAGTTTATAATCTAGTGTCAGGCTGACGTGGCGCTAGATTACAATGGGCCCGAGGTAACAATGGAATGAATGACTGATTCAACAATTACGAGCTGAGGCAGGGATGGGTTTAAGAGCTATGTTCCAGATGGAAACAATAACTTTTGGTGAAGGTGCAAGTATCTTTCTGCATTGATCTCAGGCTCCAATATCAAGCTACAAGCAAACAGGGTTCACCCAGAGTCAGTTCCTGCTGAGCTCAATGTAGTCAATGAGATCCACAAAAGATTTTCATGGAAACACTGATGACGTCGGCTCAAGTCCCACATCCAACCCCATCCCCGAGGTTCGAATCCCACCTGGGTCCGAACCTTCTGATTGGGTCATGGATTCCCCATCAACACAGCAGCTGATTGGTGGAAAGAAGCAAATTAAGAAAGGGAGGGTTATCAGCATCAGGTGTGGGAACTGAATGGGAACCGACAGAGTATTGCTGGAAATAAGTTTGTAGTCAAAGATACAGGCTTTTTACAGTAGGTTATTTATTCTTTACTATAGAAACCTTGTTGTTAACGTTAGTCACAATGTGTGGATCAAAGAATTCCATGAGAAAGTGTGCAGAGAACCATTTTGTTGCGTTTCCCACACTGACCTGCAATCAACTATGATCCTTTCCTCCATGTCCTTTCCTTTAACAATCTAGCGGATTGCGTGGGATGAATGCTTTTTTTGGTCATGTTTAATTCCTCTTCCAGTGATGTTTTTGTTGTTCAGCTCATTGTTAACAGCACTTTACACTGGCTTTACTTCTGCAATCTCGTTTATTCTGCTCCTCAGATGGAGACATTCCTTGCTCATTTACAAAGGAGTGCTATGGGGACTCGGCTAGATGGTGGCAATTCTGTCGAACTGCTGTGGACAGCTCTGCCTAACAGCCAAGGCAACTGGTGTTTTTTGCCATCCCTGGCGATCTTAGGTGGTGGAATTCTTAGTTTAAAACCTTCCAGAACACATATTTGTTAATATTTGTGAGTGGGAAGCATGCCAAAGGGAAAAGGAGGAAGCCAATAGCAGTAGGGAGGACATTCCCTTGCAGCACCGACCACACAAGAGAGTGCAACAGCAGCAGAAGCAGCTTCTCCTGAACCCCCTGGGGACCTGACAGACTCACAGGAATTGGCTGCTGCGATGGAGAGATTTACCTTGAAAGTTGGGGCTGTGATTCAGGAAATCCATGGGGAGATTCGTGCCCAGGTCCAAACTATCGCATCCATGCTGCAGAAGCATGAGCAGGAGATCCAGGGCCTGGGGGAGAGGCTAGAAGAGGAAGGAGGGTCGAACTAAGGCCTCAGAAGCTGTGATTGAGTCCTCATCCAGTCGGATCCAGGTGCTGGAGTGAGAGGTGCGGGCCTTGCGAGACCATATCGACGACCTCGAAAATCGCAGTCGGAGGATAAATCTCTGAATGTTTAGGCTCCCTGAAGGTGAGAAAGGTGAGCACCCAGTCAGCTTCTTTGAAAGCTGGCTGCCGAAGGTTTTGGGCCTTCACATCGAGTCCAGCAGGCTTCAGATTGAAAGGGCTTATCGGGTTACAGTGCACAGGTCAGGCCCAGTGCAGCACTCCTGCTCAGTCCTTGTGCACTTCCATTCATATGAGGACAAGCAAAGAGTCATAGAAGCTTCCAGATCCATAGTAAAAGATCTGAAGGCACTGCTGTATAACGGGTCAAAAATCATATTTTTCCAGGATTTCTCTGCAGCAGTAATTCGCAAGAGGAAGCCCTTCGATGCATTTAAAGAGCGGTTGATGAACCTGAACATCCAGTATTCCATGAGATACCCCACAGTACTTCGTTTCAGCCACGAGGACTCAGTTTATGCATTTGACTTAGCAACGAAGCTAAGAACTTCGTGGATACTTTAAAATAAACGGATTGGCCTGAAGAATAGGGTTAATGTTTGTTCTTTTCTATCTTTCCCCAAGTTTTTCCTTCCTTTTTTGTATTCCTTTCTTTCTCTCTATTAATTTCCTTTTGGAAAAGGAGGGAGAAGACTTTGGAATATGTTGTTCCTATTTTTTGTAATAATTGGATTTTTTGATGGGAATTTTTTGTGGATGTTCTTTGTTGTCTCTCCCCCTTTTTTTGTTTGATTGGCTTCTCTTTAAGTCACAAGTAGGGTGACATGAAGCCAGGGATGGGTGGAGTGCTCATCCTGTCTTTGTGTTTTTTTCTGTTGATTTAAGGATCATCTCCTTGTTTTTTTTCTGACCGAAGGCTGCGGCATAGTCTGGGTTTGAAGGAGCTGTGAAGGAGGGGATGGGTAGGGTGAGTGCCCCCTATGGGCAGGGGGAAGAGTCTTCCATTCAAGGTTTTAATAGTTGGTTTTCTTTGTAGTTTTTTGGTTGTAATAGTTGTTTATAGTTATGATCAACTAGTTTTTGTACATATAGTTTTTCGATTCGATGAGTCTTTATTTATTTATGCTCAGCGCTTTGTAAGCTAAGTTCTACCTCCGAGGGGTTCAAGGATCTCTGAGAGGGAATATGGCTAAGTGTCTTATTAAATGGTACACCTGGAACATTAAGGGAAGTCATTCGCCTGTTAAAAGGAAAACAAGTGTTTTCTAGCCTTAAGAGGGAAAGGGTTGATATCACTTTCTTGCAGGAAAACCATCTTGATGATGGGGAACACCTGAAATTACAACATGGAGGTTATGATCGGGTATTCTTTTCATCCCTTATTACTAAAAGTAGGGGAGTGGCAGTACTTATCCAGAAAAAAAAACCTTCCGTTCACATTATTAGAGCAGGTGAAAGATGAGCAGGGATAGTCTGTGATACTTAAAGCCCTGATACATGGGGAGGAATATGGCATTTTAAACATCTACTGTCCTCCGACGCATCCCCTCAAATGTTTGATTAGTGGATTCTCTAAGTTCAGTGCTTTTGGAACAAGGCATATTATTATGGGGGGGGGGGGATTTTAATTGTCTTTTGGATCCAACAGTGGACAGGGTGCCTTGTGGGCCCCCAAATATTTCTTCACAGGCTAAGCAGGTGGTTGACTTATACGAGGAGTTGTGGTTGATGGCTATTTAGAGCCGTCTTCACCCTACCGGCAGGGGCTTCACCTTTTTTTCAAACTCACATAAATGTCACACCAGGCTTGACCTCTTTCCGGCTCCCTCGGCCCTCCTGAATTCGATTATGGGTTGTAAAATTGGGAATATAGCTACCTTTGATCATGGTAGTATATTTGGAGGTTAAGGTCAAGAGTGAAGAGTGAGGTTTGTGGCACTGGCATTTGGACCCTTTTCTCCTTAAGGATTCCAAGTTTGTGGGATACTTTTTGAAGGAGTTTCAGGAATTATTGACTATCAACTCAGGCATGGCTTGTCATCCATCTATGCTATGGGAGACTGCTAAGGCCTTTGCTAGGGGATTAGCTATTTCCTATTCAGCTAGCTGGAAACTACAGAAGGAGGAACAGCAGTGTCTACTTGAGACACGGTTGAAAGCCACGGAGGTGGCACATTTTGCGTGGCCTTCCGTGACTAAGCAACAGTGGATCACGCCCCTTTGGGCTGCCTTGAATTCAATACTGACACAAAACATAAAGAAAGAACTTGCTTTTGCTAGACAAAGGCTGTTCGAATATGGGGATGGGCAGGGACGTATTTAGCGTACCTGTCTAGGAAACAGCGTGCTCCCCAATCCATTACTGCAATCAGAGACGGTGCCGGGGTCCTGATGATAAAAAGATTAATGAGGCTTTTCAGAGCTTTTACTCTGAATTGTATTGGTCAGGAGGGCGAAAACGGAGACCTTTTTTAAGAACCTGGACCTCCCAGGGGTAACGTTGGAACAAGCCTCTTTCCTTAATGCCCCTTTGACAGTTCAAGATATACAGGAGGCAGCTAGACAACTTCAGAGTGGGAAAGCGCTTGGCCCTGATGGTCTTCCAGGTGAGTTTTATAAGGAGTTTATAGGGATTCTGTCAGAGCCGATGTTGGAGATGTACAATCACTCCATGAATGCCTACACCCACTTTGAGAGAAGCTAATAGTTCCTTAATTCTTAAGAAGAGGAAAGTTCCTGAGGATTGTGCCTCATACAGGCCCATCTCTCTATTAAATTCAGATTTCAAGATCTGTCCAAGTTCTTGGCGCTGTGATTGGAAAAGGTATTATTAAAGACGACCAGACAGGCTTTATAAGGGGCCGTAGGTCCTCTAATAATATTAGAAGGTTGCTGAATGTGGTCCACGTTTGTCAGCAATGATCGATTCAGGGGTTGGTTTATTTCCTTAGATGCAGAGAAAGCATTTGACTGGGTGGAATGGCCGTATCTTTTTTATGTATTAGAATAGATCGGGTTGGGTGGAGTCTTTGCCAGGTGGCTGGAGGTTTTATATCATCACCCTCTGGCCACGGTCATCACCAACGGGGTGAAGTCTGGGAATTTTACGATCGGTAGTGGTAGTTCACAAGGTTGGCCCCTCTTATCATTGTTGTTTACATTGGTGATCAAGTTGCTGGCAGAGGCCATTCGTCAGAATGTCCACGCAACTGCTCCAGAAGTGGGATCGAGGGCACACAAGATTACACTGTATGCAGATGAAGTCCTTCTGTTTTTATCGAACCCGTTCACCTCTGTACCCCATTTGATACAATGTATCAGTTCATTTGGGGCTATTTCATGATATAAGATTAACTTTGTAAAATCAGAGGCTATGCCTTTGGGGAACCTTAAGGATGTGCCAAAAGTTGAAGGTGGCCCCAAGTTCCCTTTTAAGTAGTGACGGGCAGGGTTCTGATACCTCGGCATTTCTATTATCCCCAAATTTGATCTGTTATTTCTGACTAACTGTGTTCACTTGTTTGTCAATATTAGGCGAGATCTCCAGCGATGGGAGGCTCTTCCAGTTTCATGGCTTGGGCCGAATATCTCTCATTAAGATGAATGTTCTCCCTTGTTTGCTTTATCCCATGCCTATGCTCCCTCTAATGTTTGCCAGGTCAATGCTGTGGAACGTTATAGGATGGTTTGGGTCCTTTGTCAGGCATCGTGGGCAGCCCCTCATCAGGCTTAGAAAACCAAGGAGGGGGAGGAGTTGCTTTCCCAGATATCAGACGGTATCAATTGAGTTTCCTGCTGTCCTTTACCTGCGATTGGGTAGGTAATGATCCAAACTCAGCATGGCTGGATACTGAGGCCTCCCGAGCAAAGTGCCCTCTTATTAAAATCTTGTTCATGGATAAGATGAGGACAGTTATGGACCACTGCTGGAACCCCATTGTCATTAGTACAGTCAAGGCTTGGAGGACGATGCATCTGAGACGAGGGTTGTGTATCCAAGACTTCGCCACTTACATCCATAGTTAGCATGCCAGGGTTCTGACCAGGGATGATGGACTCAGGGTTCAAACAGAGCTGCAAATACGGGTTACCCAGCAGAGATCTTTTAACAATTTTTCGGGTGAGGGATTTCACCCAGAAGAAGACTACACTTCTCACTAAGCCCTATAAGCCCAATACAGAGAGGTTGTTGCTACGTTCCACAAGGACTCTTTTGGTTAGTGCCCTCTATCGCCTGCTGGGTGGCAGGGTCTGGCAGGATATTAACCGATTATATGAGGTCTTGGAGCAAGAGCTAGGAGTGGAGATCTCTTCTGAAACTTGGGAGATGATATAGGAGAATACTTGAAAGATCTCAATCTGTAATAGGACATGCACTACACAGTTAAAAGTTCTGCATAGGGCTCATCTGGCACCTGACCGTCTGGCAAAGTTTAAAAAAGGGGCAACTTCAGTGTGCCCCAAATGTAAAATAAGAGTAGGTACAGTTGCCCATTGCTTCTGGACATGCCACAGGCTCCGTGTTTACTGGAGTGCTGTGGTGGGAGAGATAGGGAGGGTATTGAGGACTGAAGTCAAAGTAGACCCAATATCTCTCCTCTTAGGTCTACCGAACTTACCATCTTTAGACGGGCATGGGAAGAAACTATTTAATATTCTTGAATACTGTGTACAGAAGAATATTCTGATGAATTGGGTGTCTGAGAACTGGCTTGGCTTGCTGGGATGGCAGAAATTAATTATGGAGCACATTCCCTTGGACTTTTTTACGAGAATGGTGCACCACGCAACAGACCATTCTTATAAGACATGGCAGCTCTACTTGAGTTATTTGGAAGTAGATTTGTCACTTGTCTTAACGAGGGTGTTTGTTTAACCAGGATAGTTAGATTTGTCATGCCCTGGGCCCTGGAGGGGGTCTCCCGAGTTAATACAGATATATATGCAATGCTCCTGTTCCTTTGTATGGGAGCTTTGCACCGAACATAGCTGTTCTTTTTTTTTGTTGTTGCTTTGCACAGTGTTAGGGTTTGATTGTATTAGCGGGTAGGTTATGTCGGACTTTGGCTCAATCTACTAACTTACTTTCTTCTATGTGTGAGCCAAGTCCTGCGTGTTCTTTAAATGAAGCAATAGGAGAAGATATTCGGTCTCACACTTTTAAGTTTATTTTAGCAGTAAGTGGATAAAGTATACAGAGCTCTGGGTCTAGACCTCCATTTACTGTATGTAATTTTTCAGTTAATAGTTAGGAAACAGTAGTTGTATTGGAATTTGTGTTTTATTTATTACACTGGTATTTGTTATTGATTGTAATTTTCATTAATTCTATATGTTTGTAAAGAAAAAAAGGCAAATAAATATATTTCCAAAAACAAAGGAGTATTATCATGTTGCTCCTCCGCCTTCTTCTTTCAGTCCATTCCTCACATGGACTCCTCGTTCCGTTCTCTGCTTCATCTCATGTTGCCTCTCAATTACTTGGATTTATTCATCAATTGAGTTATTTTTATAACGGGATATTTCACTGCATACTTTAACTGGTCTATGAACTTTTTCTGTGTTACAACATAAATAGCTGCATTTGTGCAGCAGCTTAGATTCCGTAGCATATCTGCAACTTGTTCAAAGAGATCAGAAGCAGCAGAATCCAAGGAATAACCAGCTTGAAAAAAAAATAAAATATACCCCAAACAGAGAAGGATGAAGCTGGCGGATATAGCAAAGAGTAAAAGCACAGAATTCTGTCTGTTGTCTACCTCAGAGTCATTCTCTGTTTTCCTCTGACCCCTCAGCCCCCGACGCATCTGAATGGCCTCAATGATATATCTGACAGTCAGAATGTTCAGAAAGAGAATACCAGTGAATGGGAGTAATGGTGTTAAAAATTTTTCGAAATGTTTGAAGCTTGTTCAGCGACGATCATAATAATAGCTATAGCTATTATAACAGTACCATGGAACATTGTTGATGATCCCTCCAGGTGTAAATCGATAATAGATGGGAATGTTCTTCAAAGGAAAGAAAATATAGATTGTTGCAACAACTCTCATTGCAGTTTTCTCTGTGCAATACTGAGATTTCATTTGATGTAAGCAAATGGCGACAAATCGATCAAAAGAAAAAGCGACAGTGAACCAGACAGAACCGTCAATAGTCACACGGTTCACAGCATAGATAACACTACAGACAGGAGTGATGTTCAAGAAACACCATGGATAATAATAGGAAGCAAACTGATAAAGTAATATATGAAATATAATGAAGAGTAGATCAGATGTAGCCTTGGCCATCAGATAGCGAGTGGTGCATTTCGAAAGACCACAGTTGCCCCAAGCCAAAAAGTACAATCATCACTAGACTCACTGTAAGAGAGAGAGGGAGAAAAAGAGATGTAAAGTTACTGATCAAACATTCTCAGTGACTGTTCCCAAGTTGTAAGTAATGGATTTTCACACAAAGATAATTGTAGTTCCATGTCATATGAAGTTACCCACTGGGGGAGCTAATGCCCTGAAAGCCCTTCACCTTGGATATTTCTCCTGGGTGACAAGGAGGAATCAGTGAATGATGTGTATCTGGATGTTCAAAAGGCTTTTGACAAGGTTCCACACAAGAGATTAGTAAGGAAAATTAATCCTCGTGGTATCAGAGGTAGTGCACTGAGGGGGAAGGACAGCTGGTTGTCAACCAGCAAGCAGAGAACTGGAATAAATGGGCCCTATACAGAGCAGCAGGCAATGAGTAGTTGGGCACCACAGTGTTCAGTGCTGGGACCCCGGCTATTCACAATATACATTAACCATTTGGATGAAGGAATTGAATGCAATATCTCAAAATGTGCAGATGACACTGAGCTGGGTGGCTGTGTGTGCTGCGAGGAGGATGCTAAGAAGCTGCAGGGTGAATTGGACAGACTGGTTGAGTGGGTGAATACTTGACAACTACAAATAAATCTGAAGTTATCCACTTCGGTCAGAAAAACAGGAAGGCAGATTATGATCTGAATTGTGGCAATTTAGGAAAAGGGGAGGTGCAATGAGATCTGGGTATCATGATGAAATGTTTTCTGAGGTGTGGCACACAGGGGCAATGGGCAGTTAGGAAAACTAATGGCGTGCTGACCTTCAATGAGAGAAGATTGAGGTATCGGAGTTGGCAAGGAGCCGGAAGAATGTTCCCACTTGTTGGGATGTCCAAAACTGAGGGTCACATTCTAAGAATAAGGAGTAAGCCATTCAGCCATTCCTGATGAAGAGCTTATGCTCTGCATGTCAATGTTCCTGCTCCTCTGATGCTGCCTGACCTACTGTGCTTTTCCAGCACCACACTCGATTCTGATCTTCAGTATCTGCAGTCCTCACTTTCTCCTAGTAAGCCATTCAGGACTGAGATGAGGAAGAGTTCCTTCACTCAGAGAGTTGCGAACTTGTAGAATTTTCTTCCACAGAAGCTGTTGGGGCCAGTTTATTAGAAATATTCAAGAGGGAGCAAGGCATGGCTCTTGCAGCCAAAGGGATCAAGGTGCATGGAGAGAAAGTGGAAGGGGGAGACAGAGTTGCACGATTATGATCGATTATATTAAATGGTAGTAAAGGCTTGAAGGGCCAGATGGACTACTCCTGCAACGTTTTACGATGTGTTATGTTTCCCATTCTCTGCATATGAGTCACTCCCCTGGACACTGATCACCCTTCGTTTTCAGAGATATTCTCTTGCAGATTTGGGGCGCAGTGATTACTTTTAAAATTGCTCATGGAATGTGAGATTTATTGGGGAAGCTAGTATTCATTATCCAGGTCCAACTGCATTTGTGGTGTTGTTGGAGACCTGCCTTTATGAACATCAGCATTCCCTCGGGTGCAGGAAAACCCACCATGTTTTTGTGGAGAGTTGTAAAATTTTACCGGGCAACAGTGATGGAATGACAATATATTTGCAAGTCTCCATGAATTGTGGTCTGAAAGGGAATTTGCATTGATGATGTTTCTGTGCATCTAAGGTCACAGGTTTGTGAGGTGCTGTCGAAAGAGATTTATGGTTACGATTGTCATATTGCAGGTGTCAGAACTTTAATAGCTGTTCATGGACTGAATGAATCAACAAAGGATAAACTGTCAAACACTGAAAGATGGAGCATTAAGCCTGTCTGGAATAAACTTGTGAAGCATAAGGCCGAACTTTTACAGGAATTGAAAGCAATTAGCTCCATCTTGGGAATGAATAAAACTGCGAAGATACCTGCTTGATAAACTGGCTGCTTTACTGCCATTGACCAAAAACTCAATTGGACTCAGTACATAAACACAATGGCTACTGAGCAGGTCAGAGGCTAGGAATATAGCCACAAGTAACTCACCTCCTGACTTCCTGAAACCGGTCTACCATCTACAACCCACAGGATTGTGATGGTATACTCCCCACTTGTCTGGATGAGTGCAGCTCCAATAACACTCAAGAAGCTTCATGTCATTGAGAACAAAGCCATCCAATTGATTGGCACCAAATCCACAAGCATCCATGGCCTCCACTATCAATGCTCAGAAAGAGCAGAGTGTACCATCTACAAGATACACTGCAAAACTTCAACACAAGATGCTCAGATAGCATCTTCCAAATCCAGAACAACTTCCATCTAGAAAGACAAGGGCAGCAGATATCTGGGAACATCACCTTCAAGATCCTTTCCAAGGCACTCACCATCCTGCCTTGGGAATATATCGCCGTTCCTTCACTGTCGCTGGGTCAGAATCCTGGAATTCCCTCCATTAGACCCCACAGGAGGACTGGAGTGGTAAAGGAGGCAGCTCACCATCACAGTCTCAAGGTCAAAGAGGGACAGGCAATAAATGCTGGGCCCAGCCAGCGACACCCACATCCCACAATTGAATAAATTTTTAAAAAACACACACGTTTGTTTTGAAATGTCAGAGGCTATGACACAAAAAACAAGCAACGTGGAACAGAATTTGTTCTCTGGCAGATCCAGAATGTCTGTCATTATCACACAAAAAGAAGAGAAATGCTCACTGTTCTGGAAGTGGGATTTGTAAGTTATGTTAGTGACATAGAGTGCACAGATGTATACAGAGGATAAAGGACTTTATGACACAAATGTGGAATTCTTATTTCACGAATGAAAGAGATTGAAATGGCATGATTGGCATTAATATGGAATACTCATTCAGGGTTAGAACACATCTTGAAAGGGGAGAATTGTATTGTATGTTATAATACTACTTAAAATGTTCTATATTCTTGCTGTTACTTCTACTCAATTATAAACCATCATCATAATATTGCAGGGACTAAAGTTAGTTATTTGTTAAAACCGGCATTTTTATTCCTATTACTATTAATATTTTTATTTTATACATTGCCTTAAATGGATGCCCAATGAACACAGTCCGCTGATTTCTCAACAACAAAGCCAAACAAGCAAATGCAACACATCCAGAAACTCTAGTCACTCTCCCCTACACCAGCTCAGCAAGCATACCTACATCCAGAACCTCAAACTGAGCTACAAATCTTCTCCAAACGCATTGAGACCTTTGGGTGCAATGCGAAAAACCTGGCATGAGTATTGGAAACCAATGCCATCCGACAGAGCGGCACCTGCGAATAGCTTAACTTCTTGCGCGAATGCAGAAGGAAACAGGTACTACCAAAATGGGTTAAATGTAATCCTCCCCATAACACCCCACTACCCAAGATAATGGCCGAGCAAAATGACCGCAGAGTGCTTAGAGAAATGATTCATGATACTCACAACAGACTCCATAAATACAACTGGGAAAATTTGTGCTAAACAATTTTACTCACTGATGCAACAGAACATGAATGGACAGATACAGTACAACAAGCCATAGATATTAGACAGCGACATATACAGAAAATGAAAAAAAAACCTGCCGGAAAAACTGGACAAACTTACACAAACTAACAACATAGACAACACAGAAGCATGGATTAAAAAGCTTACCTGACCGACCCTTAACAGGCACTGAAAAAACCATCTGAGTTAGAGGATTAAATTACAACTGCCAGGATGTGGACAAGAAAGATTTCCTCACAGCATTACAAAACAACACTGAAAGACAACCAATTCACAAAAGAAACCCAGCAAACCAACAGACAGACAGTCACACCAACATTAAGCAGGACGTAGGAAGGAAACTCACTTGATACACAAGAAAGGAAAGCACTAGAAAGACTATATAAAAACATTGTTATCCTACCTGTAGAAAAATCGCGCTTGACAATCATTTTAAATCAAAGAAACTACATTGAGAAAGCGAATGCATTACTTACATACACCAACACGTACCAACAAGTGATGATAGACCCGACCCCACAACTGGATAGTTAGATCACAGCCATACTCAAAAAACTTCAGAAATCTGGAGAAATGAATAAGACCGACTTCTAAAAAATGAAACCTGAGAGATCCAACACACCGTGCTTATATGGATTACCACAAATACACAAACGAGGAGCCCCCTTCAGACCCATTGTCTTGCTACCTGGAACAGCAATTTACAGATTACCCAAGGAACTACACCAAAGGCTAAAACACTTCGTAAAAGATTCACCCTATTCCATCCACTCCACCCAAGAATTTCTGAAGACCATCAAAGACACCAAGATAGCAGAGGATTAAATAATGATTTCAGTTCACAAAACAGCCCTGTTCACATCCATCAACATCAACCTGGCCAAGGGAACACTGACTACACTATTAGAAGTCCCAAAGACATATATACCAAACACTACCAACTTCATCAGCAAGTACAATATCGTCAAGCTAGTGGACCTATGCCTTACCACCCACTTCACCTTCAAAAACAAAGACTACAGTCAAACAAATAGAACACCGATTGGATCTCCGATATCAGGGTTCAAAGCAGAGGCAGTAATGCAGAAACTCGAACAAACAGATCTGCCAAGCATCCAACCCAACATTTGGGTCTGCTACATGGATGACACCTTTGCCATCACTGAGCAAAACAAGTTAGAGGAAACGTTCAAGACCATCAATAAAGTTAACTAAAGAGGAGGAAAACAGCAACAAACTGCCAATCTTAGATGTCACAGTAGAGTGAAGAGGCAATGGGGAACTTCAAACCAGCGACTACAGGAAAACAACACATGCAGACTAAATACTGAACTACAGAAGCAATCATCCCAACCCCCACAAACGAAGCTGCATTGGAACATTATCTTAACGAGCCACCACACACTGCAGCACAGAGGAACTCTGAAGAGCAGAGAAAAATCACCAGAACAGTGTATTCAAAAAAGTGGGTACTCAATGAACACAGTCCCATGATCTCTCAGCAACAAATCCAAAGAAGCAGACACATCATGTCCAGAATCCCCAACCACTCTCTCCTACATTAAAGACATCTCGGAAATGACTTCCAGCTCAGCGAGCAAAACTACATTCATTGCCTTAAATCTGATTGATGCACCAGCATTTTCAAAATCCCTTCCTCGAAAGGAGGATGCACATCCCAAAGTTAACAGCAGCAATCACTGGAAAATTAACTGTGGAAAGATTACAAATTACAGATTCAAAAAGTACTCATTCAAATCGAAACAGGTATAGATGAGAAAAAGAGTCAACACTTCCAACTCTATCATCATCCTTATTAATGTATGGAAAATAAATTAGTGTAGCCATGTCTCACAACTTGTCTTGACCTTGATGGAAGATTAACCAGTACCAGAAATATCATTTGAGTCAACATAATATGTCTATCAGTCATTTTATTGAATTAACATTTTTGCTCTGCCATTTACACGTTATGAAAACATTACATCTGTTTATCCCCATTGGGACATTACACATTGTAAACTTAGCAACAAACATGTACAACCAGCTGTGACGATTTTCCCATTTGCAATCCATCCAACAAACGACACTGAGAGATCCATCAGTGTGCAGAACAGAAATGGGGACTGTAATATAAATGAAGCACTGTATGGCTCTGTTCCGAGTTCCCACTGTGGTCAAATATTCCATTTCATTCAGTTCTCGATAATCAGTTAAATTCCATTGTCAGGGACACTCCTACTTTTGTGAGACCACTGGGGTAAGTTGTTCCTCTGCAGTTAATAACCCACACTTTACTTTGAGAGATGTCCCCAGTAACACTTGGACACTGGGGTTAGTTGTTCCCTTTTGGCTAGGAACTCACAATCAGTAAAATTCATATAGAAAGACTCTCACGGAATCACATTGTCACTGGAATCCTATGTTCCCTTTGGGTTATTAACCCACATGCAAGAAGTTTTACAGTGAAAGATATTCGCAGTAAATCTCGCAATTGGAATCACAAGTATTGTCCTGTCAGGGCTCCACACTTACTACAATTCTACAATGACCAATCCTCCCAGCAACATGAGGCCACAGCAATCAGAGGGTCCAGCCTGTGGATCAAGATCCCCATTCCATACAATTCCTCAATCAGGAATACCTTCACTCACACTGATTCATGGAGATCTGGATCAACAGTATAGAACATTCCAGTCAATCACTGGATAATGCAGATGGCCTGTGAGTAACAGGCAAAATATTTATTTTCCTCCCATTTGAGGAATTATGCACAGTTAGTTTGGACATGGTAACTGCATACATTAATATCATGCATCAGTTCAGTACGCAGTTTGTTAAGGGTTAAGGCTAGTGAGGTCTTGAACTGTATTGATATAACTACAGCGAGTCACATTAGTACTGTTGGAATGTATATACCCATATAAATATCACAACAATAGATCAGCATTCAGACAGCACCCAACGTCAAAGAGCAGGATCCTCTGGGGAAGTAAAATCAGGACAAGAATAAAAAAAACTCCCAGAGAGCCGCTCACAGAATGCTCATACTCCAGAACACTCCATGTTCTGCATTGTAATAACCTCTGGCATTATGAGAGTAACACATTATGCGGGTAACACTGTGTTCTACATTGTACTAACCTCTGGCATTATAAGAGTAGCACGTTCTCTGAATCTTGCATGGTGCTATCAGCTGCAATACTGAACTTGTTTGATATCTTGCCACCCATTACGACAGCAATAACATTTTCCTTCAAGTAAACCATTTTCGGATTGAAGCCACAGGATGTTATTGCATCAAAGAGTTGTATACACTTTGCTACTGCCCTACTGCAAAACACACTGCGCCAGATCTATCCCTGGCAGCCATGTGGGTGCAGCATCCCTGACATTTACAATGGACTGTGGGAATGGTCAGCTCAGTGTTATTATCACTGCAAACATTTATAAATTTCCAAGTGCAAGTGGCAACAACAAGTCCCTTCAATGCTCCCTCACTCCCTTCCCCAACATACTTCCCATCCCTCAATCGCCACAAAACAGTCTGGGGTTACTCAGCACCGAAATGTGATCTCCAATCAACCACCTCTCCTTGATACTTGAACAACAGGAAAGATTTCATCCATCCAGAAGGAGCAGAACATACAGAGCTGCCCTGTGTGGGGCCAGTTCCCTGAATGGCCATCCCCAACCAGCACAGGGTTTGACCAGAAAAAACTTTGCACAAAGTGAACACAGGAGAACAGTCTTTCCCATTCACCTCTACTTTCCAATCATCCAAAGTACAAGGAGCATGTGACAACATTCCGAATGGGCAGGTGGGCTAGAATTGGCTGGTGAGGTCTTGCATTGATGTAACTACAACAAGTACCATACTAACTGTTGGAATGTATATATCAATCTAAATACGTTCCAGTGGTGTCAATCACAATCACTGTTTGGACAGGCATCCTGTGTGACATTCGGTACAATGATGGTCCATGCCATGAGCTTATACCAACATCTAAAGATGGATCATATTCTTTTAGTCATGTTGATGGACTATGGATCAACTGGTGACCCTGGTATTGATCCTCAATACTGAACATCAGGTCAGCTGGAGATCACAGTAAAAGGGCTGACTTTCCCTCCGTATGGTCGGGTGTTCTTGATCCTGATTGGATCCTTGGAGTAGCACCACAATATCAAGCATCCAAAATCGCACATCAGTCATCACAAACCAACTTGTCTTTCATCAGCAAAACAATCCAGTTGTATCACCCAACCTCCAGCGTTCTGAGCCCTATGGACCACAACAAGAACAGAGATTTCACAAAGCTGACGGAGTACTGCACTCCATGGTGAAACACTATGGGCTCACAGTGAATCAGTCTCAAAATATATCTAAGGGATTCATCTCCAAAATGTCAGTGTCAATGAAATAATGACAATGATAATCGAGTATAATTATCCAAATCGAGAGCCAAAGGCTAAATAACAAGCCCACACAAAGGCACATGGGAGGCCCTTCACATAGACCACTATCGTGCAGGGAACATCAAAGGAAAACAACAACAAAGGGCAGGGAGGGAAACCTGCAGTTGGACAAAAATGTTTGATTCTCTGTGGGAGAGCTACTGCCACCATACTCCAGATCTCAGTGTTTCTCCCGTTGGACAGTACAGTGCATCTTTTCACAAATGTCACAACTCATATGTTTGTTTGACAATCAAATAATTGAACAATACACATCACAATTGGAACCCTGTGCTCAACCCCTTCCAGTGATCTGTCCTCAAAAATATCATGCCCCCATCCAACCACAGTTTTTTGAAAGGGTAGTGAAAGTATTCTGTGCTGATGCTCATTGATCACGCCATAATGACCTGTCCCACACAACTATTGCCCACATTATATTGGGACACCCATATTGAACAAGCTGCCTGAGCAAGAGCCACCAATAGAATACCTTGACATCAAGGAATGGGAAACATCAGGTGTCACTAAGAGCTGGGTTGTCACAAACCCATCAGTCCAATAGCAGGCTTTGAACTCCCACAGGGAGAGACAGTAGACTTTCTAAACACTTTCTAGACCACTCAGTGCTCAGCCAAACTCCATCAACGTGGCCTCAGTGCAAACCCATTGGGCACAGAGCAGAGAAACAGACAATGCTGCACATTACTGAGGAGATTCCTCTTTGACAAACTCTTCACTTTAAATTCAGTAAGTGAGGATACTTTCACCTGGCATCAGGATTTCCCTTGATAAAAGGAAATACAATACTTATCAGTCGTCGAATGGAAATAGGTATGAACCAACGCAAAGTATTATACATGTTGATTTGTTGCAAGACTTACCAGGGACACCAACAACAGCAAGGATGGTGTAGTATACCTTGGCAGCCATTTGCCTTGGAAGATGCATTTTGTTGTTTGTGAAACAACCTCTCTGTTCCTGCCGCTGGCAATCTGTCAGAAATGGGGGATCTCTTATGGAGATGGAGCTGACACCGTTCCTGAGACTTTATTTTGTATTATGTGGAATCCCCACTGGGAAACTATGATTACACCTGCATTTTTAAAACTTATTTTGAACAAACAGATTACGACAACAAGCTTATTTTTTTGATATGATATCATTGAGATTCAAGTTCATAATTGAATACCACAAAGACTGGATTAATCTGATCCTATTAGGTCTCAAATGTTAAACACAATTTGTCTTCAAACATCACTTCTTACATTATTTCACACTTTATCTATCTCATCAATATCTAAATATCATTTGATACCCTTTCCCGTGATGCCCTTCATTTTGCTGGGGCTGTTCAGTTATTGAATCCCCCATGTTGTCGAGCTCCTTGAGAGCTGTTCTACTGCACACTGTTATCCCACTGCTTTCTTTGTTCATTCAGTTTTACAACTCATTTGGGAAATTCAATCTGTAAACGATCACTCTAACAGAAAAGCTGAAGCTGATACTGACCACATCAGCAGCTGGAACATACACGAGGTAATATTTCCTCAAAATAAAGACAAACACAGAAACTAATTCTGAAACGACACTTCTGAATTCTAGAATGACAGAATCATGCAGAACATAAGAGGCACTGTGGCCTGTCATGTTTTTCCAGTCAAAATGACACTAAATTTCCATCAGTACCACTTTCCAGCATTTGGACCATAGCCTTCAATGTTATAACATTTCAAGTGCTCATCAAGGAACTTTTATACGTTTTCCATTCTCGAGATGAGAAGATCTTGCCTTGTGTCCCCTCAAAACCTCCTGCCTTTGAGCTTCAAATGATGTTACCTTGTTATTGGCCTGTGGACGAAATGGTGTCTCTGCTTTCTATTCACCCTGTCCATGCCCCTCCCAGTCATAGATACCCCTGTCTCTTCTCTAAAGAAAGCAGCCTGTGCTTATCCAGCTTTCCTCTTCACAGCTAAACTCCCACAGCCCAAGCAATGTTCTGGTGGATTCTCCAATACTATCACATCCTCCCTGTGGTGCTGTGACTAGAATTGTACACAATACTCCAACTGTGACCGAACCAATGTCCTGTACAACTCCAACGTCACCTCCCTTCCCTTACAATCTATACCTCAGCTAGTAAAGGCAACTGCCCCATATGTCTTCTTAACTAGTCTATTAATCTGTATTTTTACCTGCAGGGATCTGTTAACGAGCTCCTCAAGACCTTTCTGTTACTCTGAGCTTCTTCATGTCCTACCATTAATTGAGTGCTCCCTTGTCTTGTTCCTTTTGTCAATGTTCATCACTCTCACTGACCAGATTTAAATAGAATCCCCTGCTGCTCTGTCCATCTGATCAATCTGTCTGTCACGTCAGGCTTTGTTCGCCACTGAGCACTGTGTCAATATTTGTATCATCCATAAATTTACCCATCATCCCCAGGTACACACTGCCTGTGTCTACCAACACATACTCCTTTTCACACACGCACATGCACACATACACATGCACAAACACTCTTTCACACAAACATGCACACGCACACATGTACACACACACATGCACACATGCTCACATGTACAGAAACACTCTCACACTCATGCACTCACCCACTCTGTCCCTCTCACACACACGCATGCACGCACTCTCTCTCACACACACACATATGCACACACACAAACTACAACATATTTTATAAATATTACAAGCAAGAAGGGATCTGGCACTGACCCCTGTGGTACACCACTGGATACCAGCCTCTAACGACACATTCAGTCTTCTACCAACGTCTCTGAGTGGGCAAATATTGGAGCCAGCTGACCAATTTGCTCTGGATGCCATGTGCTTTTCCTTTCATTATCAATCTCCCATGTGGAGCCTTGTCAAAGGCTTTGCTGAAATCCATATAAACAACATTATTTGCCCTATCCTCATCGATAGACCTAGTCATCTCCATGAAAATTTCCACCAGATTTGTTAAGCATAACCTTCCTCTGACAAGACCACACTGACTATCCCTAATTGTCATAAGCTTTTGCAGATGGATAATAAAATTCTCTTCTTCAGAATTTTCTCCAATATGTTCCCTAATGCTGATGCTACACTCACTGGTCAGTTACTCCTGGTCTACCTCTCCCACCCTTCTTGAAAAGTGGAACCACATCAGCTGTCCCCAGTCCTCTGGCACCTCCTCTGTGGCCAGAGAGGATTTAACATTTCGCTCAGAGTCACTGTAATACCCTCCCTCATCTCCTTGGTTATAACTCCTCTGGAACTCAAGATTTGTCCGTTATTAAGTCCAACAAACCTAGAATACCTGCTCCCACCATGTTTAAATCTGCACAAGCGAGGTTAAAAACTAGGTTGTTTATTTTTGTAATATCCCTTCCCAATGCTGTTCCCATCCTCCCTCAGCCTGGGAAAATGTGTTTCCTGAAACATGGTTTTGAAGTGCCAGTTTTTCAGCTCAACACATTAGATGTTGTTTCAGATGGAGACTTAATAAAACACTCACAAAGTAGAAGAATGTCTGAGTCATTTTACACACACACACACACGTATACTTCATCCACGTGTAAATTATTCTTCTGCCTATCAACTTCTTACTTTCCTTAGCATGAGAAAACAACTCACTCTGCTCATCGACAATTCCTGCAAATCTCCCACTGAACAATTAAACGAACCCAGCTCGATAAGAAGCAAACTACACAGTGACAGCCGCCACTTAGTCTGTCTGTATTCCCATTTTCTCAGGAACGGCAGAGACAAATTCATATTCAATGACAAATAACAAGCTTTTTTTGCGTCAGTGGAACAGAAACATCAAGTTGCTCTGAATCAGCCAGGAAGCCAGGCACTGAATCGGCTCCATATTAAGACATTTCAGAAGTTAAACGTGGAGCCGGATCAAATCCTACCATGACAGAATGTCAATGTAATAAATATCTGGAAGTATAACTCAAATGTTGACGATGAGGCCATGGCTCTTGCCTCGATTTACCTTGGCTCCAGAGGCCAGTCGATCTGGTCACAGATGCTTATGAGTTTGTGCAATGAAGGCAGATCTGAACAGAAAACGTCGACGTTGTCCATGTACAGGATGGTTTGGAGATGCATCCCTCCACTCTCTGGAATACCCACCCTGTTCAGGCACACATCTTTCCTGATGGATGCAGGAAAAGGTTTGATACAGCACCCAAACAAGGCAGGAGAGAGAGCTCAGGCCTGCCTCCTTTCTGATTTCTATCCATTGTGTGAGACTGCACAAACCCAATAAAACCAAAGACATCTCTTATACAGACAATACTAATAGTTACATGTGTTTGAGACAGTGGGAGGGTCTGATAGCTGGACAGACTCCCATTTCCCTCGACAGGGAAAGCTCACCCAGTGGGTCTTTGCCCACTGCAGCTTGGCTCCAAGCTTTAAAGCGCCCTCAGGACGTAGTCCGGGATCTTGGAATGTGCTAAGTCACCCTCAACTCTTGGACCAAAGAGCGTCTTTCATTGAATTGATGGTCCTCTCTGTACAGCTGGTGTTTCTCTTAGTCTCCCGGGAACCAGACCGTAGAGCTCAGAGTCCTGCAGCATAGAGCTGCTTGTGGCAAGTCTCAGCAAAACCCACTGCATCTTTCTCCAAACTTACAGTGCAAAGGCACATGGGGCAGTGGTCATATTTTTGAAGTAATTCTTCCAAAGGACTGTCATAAGCAATTGCTTACAAAAGTTTTCGTGCACAGTTTATATCCTTGAGCCTATGTTTGGTTGAGACTAACTGGGGAATCTGAAGTTCAGATTCTCAGAATGTATAGTGGTAAAATTAAATACCAATTTGTTTCTGCCATAATATAACTGTAGATAACTGTTTTAGTAAGCAAGGTTAGTATGGATATGGGTCAAAGTACGGAGTTCGCCCATAGGTCAGCCATGATCTCATTGGAAAATTAGTTTTATTTGCATTGTATTATACACATTAAAACAGAAGTAGTGAATCGGACGGAATTTCCATGTTATTAAATTGGAAAACATTTTATAAGTAGGTATGATTGAGGATTCTGATAGATGAGGTATTGCTATATTGTCTGAGATTATATCTGAATCTCAGGCCATACCAAAATACCTTTTGAGCATTTCCACATGACACACGCTATAAGATTTATTTCTATTTCACATTCTTATTAAATAGCTTGCCTCACTCAGTTGACTTTCGACTTGATAAGGTCCACCAAAGCTTGCTTTTAAAGCTCCCACTGGACGTACCAATAACATTTTATCTCCACTAACGGAATTTTGAATTTTTGGTTTATTGTCTGGAAATCTCGTGGACTCATTCATTATCATCAAATTCTGACTCCCACGTTTTGCTTTCAGTAGATGTCCTACAAAGTCAATTAACAGCACTTGTCAGATTTTCTTCAAACGTGGGAATGGGTGTTAAGGGTCTGGTATTACCACTGCCTGAGGTTTTCAAATTACATATGATATTCAGCCTAATAAAGGTGATTTTGTATTTTGGCTTGAGTTTTTCTTCCTTCAAAATTGCCTCCGACTGGTAATTCATGTGCTACCTGAAACCATTCCATTCTATAACCCACCAATAATACAAAAAAAATGACCTTCTGCCCATTTCACATCTGCCTGAATATACGAGATTCTCAATTTCTTCATCAAGGTGTCAGTAGACATCACACTCACCTGTGATCCAGCTCTATCATGAACAAGGATAAAATGTTTTTCTCTGTTACTACGACCACAACTTCACCACTTTCACCCGGACTGTCCAATCTCACTTTATATAATGGAACGTTGCTCTCCCATCATGAATTCCACACATTACCATCTTTCACATCATACTTCTCCTGAATTATTTTCTCATCTCTCACCATCAAAGATTGACTTGCTTCCATATCCCTTTAAATTTTAATTTCTTTAACTGCTCCTTTGGACCTCCATGATGAAAACCTTACCCACAAAAGTAAGGTCTTAAAAAGATCTGGCACTACCATCTCAAACAGCCCCTGTCCTGGTTGTGCATTCTTTTCATGCTTTTTAGCTTCCACTGTACTTTCCTTTACAACTTCAACAAAACTAACTGGCTTATCTCGTTTTCCCACAGCTTTTTCCTCTCCCACCATTTTGTGACTTCATGTGGTCTACTTTATTACCATGAAAACACCTGAGCTTTTTAATTCTCTTTCTCCCTCATGCGTTTCCATTTTCTCCTGTGATAAACCATCTTTACTATCTTCCATGAGTAAGTATGATTGAGGATTCCTGTTCCCTTACCAAATGAGAATTTCTCTTTTCCCAAATTTCTATCCTTCACAAATTGAAATTGATGTTGGAAGTCAGTCTTTGATGCATGAACCAAATCATAACCGACAGCCATTTCAGTTACTAATCTCGCCATATTTAATTTTCTGCTCTTCCACGTGCGTTTTCAGCTCCTCAGGAAGTGAATTTTTTGAACTCCTCCAAAATAATTGTCTATCGAGGAGCATCATATATTTGATTTACTTTCATTGCCGTTATCAAAATCAAACATATCAGAATTACTTTGTTTGATCCTTTCAAACTCAATTCAGGATCAGGTTCTGTTTCAGGACCTGTTTGACCAGGTTCGCTCCTTAGATTCCTAAAACGCTGTCTGTAGACTTTTGGTACTCGCTCATGGGCACTGAAGATGGCATTTTTCACCTCCTCCCCCGATACCTGCTCTGACTGTGCTGCAAATGCCTCACCAGCTCTATCTACCAACCTTGCTTGAATGAACAATACCCAAATAAAAAGACAGAGTTGAATAAGATAAACCATTTCCAATGGTTTGGGACTCTAGAAGTCGGGGGCAATGACTGGGAATTAGGTCCAGACCAGGTAAGGACTGGAGCGATACTAGGAAGCATTTAGAACATAGAACAGTACAGCACAGAACAGGCCCTTCAGCCCACGATGTTGTGCTGACCACTGATCCTCATGTATGCACCCTTAAATTTCTGTGACCATATGCATGTCCAGGAGTCTCTTAAATGTCCCCAATGACCCTGCCTCCACAACTGCTCCTGGCAATGCATTCCATGCTCTCACAACTCTCTGTGTAAAGAACCCACCTCTGACATCCCCTCTATACTGTCCTCCAACCAGCTTAAAACTATGACCCCTCGTGTTAGTCATTTCTACACACAAAGTGTGGTTAATGTTTGGAACTCTCTTCCACAATGCCAATGGATGCTGGATCAGTTAAATATGATATAGATTCCTTTTTATTCTACAAAGGTGTTAAATGTATATAGGACAAAGGCTGGTGTGTGGAGTTAGGCTACAGTTGGATGCAACAGGCTTGGTAGGATGCATAACTAACTCCTTTTTATATTCCTCACTGAGATTTATTGCCCATCCGTAATTGCCCAGAGGTGCATAGGCCAGACCAGATAAGGACGACAGTTTCTGCCCCAAAAGAGCATTGAATGAACCAAATGGATGATTCCCCAAAACAATCATTGTTAAACTCTTAATTCCAAATGTTTTGTTAAGTTGGGTTTGGATTCTAATTGGTGGGATTCAAACCCAGGTCCCAGAAAATGACCTGGGTTTCTAGGTTAATAGTCTTTTGATTACATTGTGACATCATGCCGCCGACTCACACTACACCCGTATTGCTAACACTCTGTAAATTGTAATGCTATCGAGATACCTGAGGGTATATGCTTGATTGGTAATAACTGATTAAATTTACATTGATTATTGTTAACCTTGAATTGAATTTAATGTCCTTATAAAAATTAAGTGAAACTATATATTCTTATCATATTTAGTGTGCGCGCCTGTGGATGAATAATTGTGTTCTCTCTGCCTATCTTCATTGGTAAAATCATCGATACCAGGCAAAATCCTGGTGAACCTTTCCTGCACCCTGTCCAGGTAGGTCTGAGGAACCTACAGACAGATCTGTGAGGACTGATGGATATTGAAGGGTTTGGAGAGCTTCAGTCAACTCGCAGATTAAGTGGCTTCGAGATAGTGAGGAGTGCAGGTGCTGGAAGGCAGACTCGATAAAGTCTGGAGCTGGGAAGATCACAACAAGTCAACCAGTGTCAGAGGAGCAGGGCAGGTGAATTTTCAGATTGGAACCTTTCTTCAGGGCTTATCAGATTCTGAACTGTAACGTTCACTCCCCTTCTCCTCTGATGCTTCTTGACCTGCTGAGGGTTTTTCCAACTGAAGAATGAAATAAATTGGAACATTTTGTCGGGTTGACAGGTGCAACAGGGATAGCCAAGGTTCTCCTCACAGGAAGTGATGTCGAAGGACTAGGAAGCATTGTCAGAGTTTAATCAAATGTTCCAACTTGGAGGGGTTAGTGGTCATAACTTGGAGACAGTCCATATCACAGTAGATGAGGTGGGGCATGCATTCGAATGTATGAAGGTGAATAAATATTGTGGTCCTGACCAGATATATTCAAGAACACGAGATGCTGCTAGAGAAATATCACAGGGGCTCTGACTGATATGTCTGCATCATCATTCGCCACAGGTGAGGTCCCGGAAGACTGGATGGTAGCGAATGCTGTGCCATTATTCAACAAGGGCTGCTAAGAAAAACCTGGGAACGACTGAGCAGTATGTTTAATATCTGTGGTGGGCAAGTTACTTGAGACAATTCTGAGCGATAATATATGCATGCAAGTGGTAAGACAGGATTTGATTAGGAGTAGTCAACATGGTTTTGCGAGTGGGTGGTCATGCCACAACAATTTGTTCAAGTTCTTTGATGATGTGACTGGGAAGGTTGACAAGGGCAGGACAGTGGACGTAGCCAATATGGATTTCAGTAAGGCCTTTGATAAGATTCCACGTGGCAGGCAGCTCGGGAAGTGAGATCGCATGGAATCCATGCAGAGCTGGCAAACTGGATCGACAATTGGCTCGATGGTAGGAAGCAGATGGTAATAGTGGAAGGATAATCGTTGGACTGGGGACATGTGAATAGTGCAACAGCTCAGGTATCGGTGCTGAGCCATTTTGTTATCTATCTCAATGATATGGATGAGAATGTACAAGGCATGCTTAGAAAGTTTGCTGATGACACTGAAATACTTGGTATCGTGGACAGTGAGGAAACTGATCAGAAATTGCAACAGGATCTTGATCAGCTGGGAAAGTAGGTTGGGAAATGGTAAATGGAGTTTAATATTTATAAGTATGAGGTTTTGCAATTTCGAAAGTAAAATCAAGGTAGGAGTTACATGGTGAATGGCAGTGACTTACAATTTTAGGGAAACAGAGGGACTTTGGAGTTTAGGTGCACGGTTCGCTGAAAGTGAATTGACAGGTAGACAGGGCAGTGAAGAAGGCTATTGGTACACTGGCCCTAATCAGTCAGGGCATTGTGTAAAGAAGTTGGGAAGTTATGTTACAGTTTTACAGGATGTTGTGACTCTGACTTGGAAATCTGTGTTCAGTTTATCACCTTGTTATAGGAATGACATTATTAAACTGAAAAGAATCCAGAAGAATTTTGCAATGTATTTGACTGGTCTCACTGGTCAGAGTTATAGGGAGAGTTTGGACATTTTTGCTAAGAGCGTAGGAGACTTATAGGTGTGTTTGCAATCATGAGAGTAATGGATAGGGTGAATGCACACAGTCTTTTTCCCAGGGTTGGGGAAGCAAGTATTGAGGCCATCAGTTTAATGTTAGAGGGGAAAGAATGAAACAGAACCTGAGGGGCAACTTGTTTAGACAGAGGGTTGTATGTAAATGGAATGAGCTGCCAGTGGAAGTGATTGAGGTGAGTAAATTAATAACATTTAAAAGGCATTTGGACAAACCCACGAATAGGAAAGGATTAGGAGGATTTGCGCACAGTGCTGGCAGATGGGGGAAGCATAGATGGACATTTGATCAGCATGGACCATTTTGGGCCAAAGAGCCTGATTTCATGCTGTAAAACTCGCTGACACTACTATGTGGAGATTTTTAGGCGCTGGAAGTTATGGCAGCGATATAGAAAGTGTTAAGGGAATGAAATATGTCACAAAGTCATGCAAATGGCTGTGGCTGGTGCAAGATATAGAGTTCTGGAAGGTAACATGTGGTGCAGATGACTAAAAGATTTAGGTAGGGTCACAGAGTATGGAGAGGATGAGAAGTATAGAACACATTGTAGGATCCAAAGCAGGTTATCGAGATAGAAAGTGTCAAGGTGTGAGGACAGTACTGGAGATCAACAAACCTGTTGGGGATTGAGGAGTTTAGGTATTGTGAGGAATTGCAGGAACAAGAAACTGTACAGGGAATGAAGGGTATTGGGTCCTTCATTCTGGTGCGTTGTTGTCTGAGAGTGGCTGTTGGTTTGTGTGCTGTTATGAGTCCTAGTCGTTGCAGTAGTCTGGCTGTCAGTTTGGAAGTGCTCTTGATGTATGGTAACGTGGCTAGTCCTTTGGGTTGTGGCCTGTCCTCATTCCATTGTCATTCCCTTAGGCATCTGTTGATGAAATTGCGAGGGTATCCGTTTTTGGCGAATACATTGTATAAGTGTTCTTCTTCCTCTTTTTGCAGTTCTGGTGTACTGCAGTGTGTTTTGGCCCTTTTGAATAGTGTCTTGATGCAACTTCTTTTGTGTGTGTTGGGGTGGTTGCTTTCGTAGTTGAGGACTTGGTCTGTGTGTGTGGCTTTCCTGTAAACCTTTGTGGTGAGTTCTCCATTCGGTGTTCTCTGTACCATCACGTCTAGGAATGGGAGTTGGTTGTCCTTTTCTTCCTCTCTAGTGAGTCGATTCCTGTGAGTGTGGCATTGATGATCTGGTGTGTCTTCTCTATTTCTGTGTTTTTAATGATTACAAAGGTATCATCTACACATCTGACCCAGAGTTTGGGTTGAATTTGCAGTAAGACTGTTTGTTCATATCTTTGCATTGCTGCTTCTGCTATGAATCCAGAGATCGGTGAGCCCATGGGTGTGCCCGTTGATTTGTTCATATATTTGGCTGTTGAATGTGAAGTGTGTTGTGAGGCACAGCTCATAACAGCACACAAACCAACAGCCACTCTCAGACAACAACTCACCAGAATAAAGGACCCAATACCCAGCATGAGCTAAACCAATGTATTATACAAAATCCCATGCAAGGACTGTACAAAACACTACATAGGACAAACAGGAAGACAGCTAACGATCCACATCCATGAACACCAACTAGCCACGAAACGACACGACCAGCTATCCTTAGTAGCCACACACTCAGATGACAAGCAACATGAATTCGACTGGGACAACACTACTATTATAGGACAAGCAAAACAGAGAACAGCCAGGGAATTCCTAGAGGCATGGCACTCATCCACAGATTCAATCAATAAGCACATCGACCTGGACCCAATATACCGACCACTGCAACAGACAGCTGGAACTGACAACCGGAAGCGGCAGATTCAAACCACTACAAATGCCGGAGGAAAGATCACAGAAGCGCTTCACAGGAGGCTCCCAAGCACTGAGGATGTCACCCAGACAGGGGACGAAACGTCTGCAACACAAATTCCCAGCTCGGCGAACACAACCACAACAACGAGCACCCGAGCTACAAATCTTCTCCCAAACTTTAAACAAGCTTTATGGAATAAAGACCCATTCAACTCAATCCTGTCCATTATGCAGGATTGCATTATGCAGACTCAATCTGCATCCCAGGTTTCTTCATCTACATCCAACATTGTAACCACCAATCTTCTCACTGAGCTGCATCTCTCAGCTTCCTCTGAAATATATTTATATTTCAACCAATCTCTACTGGGGCATGTTCCACATTCGCACCAAACTGAATTCCCTGTTGGATTCTTTAATGACTATTTTATATTGATAGCTATTAGTTATACTTACCAACAAATGAAAATGTTCTCTCTGCATCTACTCGATCAAATTCCATCGTTTTAATGACCTGTATTAAATAAACTCTCAGCCTTCTTTATTCAAGAGGAAACAAACTCAGCTTGTCAGTTCTTTACTTAGATGCTTACCTTTGTTTTTCTGATAGCAACCTTATCAATCTTCCCTGTCCCCTCTCCAGTCTTTCTATATCCTTTCCATGACACGGTGACAGGAATTGCATCAGCTTTACGTATGCCATAACCCGACTTATTTACCAAGTAGAATGAAAATTCCCTACTTTCAAATTTTGCTCCAGTCCTACATTACCGTTATTTTAATAGTTTTGCTGACCCTGTGGTCCAGCCTTTCGTGATCAATGTGTTTGTAGTCTGAAACATTTCTGTCTCCCATCCCCTCCTACATTCGCACCTTCCAAGTCATCAGTGACCTTCTCATTCAACCTACCACTTCCCATTTACCCGTCAAACTCCCGTTGGCAGTTATTTAACCATTTTACATGTTTATTAATGCATTTTTAAAAATTGTTGCAGTCCGCATTGGTATGGACTTTTTCCCAGACTAGAGTGTGGTGCTGGAAAAGCACAGCAGATCAGGCAGCATCTGAGGAACAGGAGAAGGACTTTTGCCCTTCCATTGATTTTCCTGCTCCTCGGATGCTGCCTGATCTGCTGTGCTTTTCCAGCACTACAATCTCAACTATACTCTCCAGCATCTGCAGACCTAACTTTCGCATATTTACCGGACTCTCCGACTCCATAAATATGAGGTCAGCTGCCAATTTAGAAAATCTGGATTCCAAAGTCCAAGTCCATGTTGTGACCCGCTGTGTTCCCAGCACTGATCCATGTGGGACACTGCTCCTCACCTTCTCCCACTTTGATCAACCACCCTTTACTCCCACTCTCTGCTGTTTTGCTTGAAGCCCGTTCACAATTCATGACATTACTTTCCCCTGGCTCACCCTCCCAATGCTGCCTGACTTACTGTATTCTTCCATCTCCTGCTTGTCTACATTGTATTGCAGCAAGTCAGTTTTTTTGTCTCCGACCCTATTAATTAACCCATTATGGAGTATCTTATCCAAGGCATTTTGAAAATGCAGGTAATTGATGCCAGCCACATCCCAAAGCCTACTCCCTCTGCTACTTCTTCAAAACATACAGCCCAGCAAGATCGTCCCTTATGAAATCCATGCTCAGTACAATTTTCTGAGTTTCACGCTATTTTAGACGTATAGTGATCATTTAATTCGTTTTTCAACTAACTGACAAACAACTGCAAGATTGAAATTATGGATTTCCATGTGAAATTTAACTCTGCTGCAAACCAGCAGATTCAGCATAACTATAAAGGGGTGACCTTATAGAGGTTTATAAAATCTGGAGGGGCATGGATAGGGTAAATCCTTTCCCTCGGATGGGGGATTCCAAAACCAGAGGGCTTAGGTTTAAGGTGAGATGGGAAAGATTTATGAAGAACCTAAAGGGCAACTTATTCACACAGACGGTGGTGTGTATATGGAAAAAGCTGGCAGAAGAAGTGGCAGAGGCTGGTACAATTACAGCATTTAAAGGATGGGTATATGACTAGGAAGGGTTAGAGGGATAGCGGTCAAATGTTGCAAATGGCACTAGATATATTGAGGATATCTTGTCAGCATGTTGGACTGAAGGGTCTGGTTCTGTGCTATACATCTCTAAGACTCAATGACTATATATTCTAGTGAGAACTTAACAACTTACAGTGACAGAAAATACACCTTAAAAGCCACAAAAACAGAAATTGTAACATAAACGCAGCAGGTCTGGCAACTTCTGTGAGGAGAGAGCAGATTATGTATTGTGGGTCCAGTGACTGTTCACCTTCAAGAGTTAACATTAAAATTCACCCAAACACCAGGTTTTAGTCCAACTAGTTTTCCAAGCATTGCTCCTTCATTGGGTAGGTAAGGAAGCAGCAGCACTCTGAATGCTCGTGCTTCCAAATTTGGACTAGAACCTGGTGTTGGGTGACTTTTAACATTGCCCACCCTAGTCCAACACTGGCTCCTTCTCTTCAAGCTTTAAAGTCATTTTCCCTCAAATGGGCTAACTTAATTGTTAAACTTATATACTTACTTGTTAAATAGCATCATTAGTATTCAAGGGTTAGAACCAGTTGATTACACTTTGTACAGGTCGACAAAGGAACTTTCACTTGGAAACAGCTTAATGTGGCATGACTGCGATGTGTTGATACCCACTGCAGTTTCCTAAAGACAGTAGCTTCATAAGACCAGATTCATTCAGCACCAAAGAAACATACAAATCAATTCGGAGTTAGGGCAATATCCACTTTTGTGTCGTATATAGTACCCCCTTCCCATTGTTCTTACATTCTGGAATATTAAAGTCCCATTGTGATCTGCAGCTTTAATTCCTACTGGGGAAGTCAGATTTACCTCCTGTTTGATTGAATTGATTTATAAATTAGAATGAAGGGACAGCCGAGTACATTAAGCAGCTCACTTCTGAGCTTCCTCTGGGTCACTGTGTAAATGACTGTATTGGTACAAGCTGAAGCATATTTCCTGCTTCTTCGAAACTTTGGAAATGGCTAAATGAAGATCTATGGTTAAAGATGGTTAATTCGGTAGAAGATAAAATATGTGACTGCTGTCATCCAGAGCATGATAAAACTGCTGGATATGGTAAAAAGTAAGGTGATGGATCTTTGCCGGTTCTTTATCTCAGGGTCCTGAATATTTGCACCACTGTGTGGTCCCTGAGGCTGTATCGGACCTGACTAGCCATTAAAATAAATTCCTGAAGAAGGGGCGATGCCCGAAACGTCGATTCTCCTGCTCCTTGGATGCTGCCCGACCTGCTGCGCTTTTTCAGCAACACATTTTCAGCTTTGATCTCCAGCATCTGCAGTCCTCACTTTCTCCATTAAAATACATCTGCCAGTGAGAGAATTAAACTAGAACCAAAGATGTGCAGGTCAGGTGACTTGGCCATGCTAAATTGCCCATAGTGTTACGTAAGGGGTAGATGTAGGGGTATGGGTGGGTTGCGCTTCGGCGGGGCGGTGTGGACTTGTTGGGCCGAAGGGCCTGTTTTCACACTGTAAGTAATCTAATCTAAACAATAAAATTAAAATGAAGGGAAGCAATGGAGTGAACAGCTGTTCAATCCAAGAAAATGTTCTCCATGTGGGTAACGTATAAAAGTTTAATGATGTAAGGCAACCCCTTGGAATACTGTTAATTTTGAAATAATGAATATATGAAAAAGCCCAGGGAATATTCTTCAAACAGAAAAGTACATTCACAATCACTATAACCCCAATTGCAATTTTACCCTTACAATATTTTGTTTTCAGCTTTTCACAGCAAATTGCAACAAACTGATCAAATGTAAAAGCGACAATTAACCAAACAGAGCAGTCTATAACAGTCGGAGCCAGGAAGAGAATGAACTTGCACAAGGGAGTGTAGAGCAGGAAAGACTTTAACCAATAAAGACCAGCCAGCAGATACAATATGATAGTACAGACCACCACCATCAGATCTGCTGCAGCCATGGACATCAGGTATCAGGTAGAGAGACAACACTTTCCAAGGGACAGGATCAGGATTGCTAACAGGTTCACTGTGATGGAAAGATAAAAACAGTAAAAGAGAATAAGTTGCCTTAAAATATGTGTGGAAAAAGGTTCTTCCACACTTCCAAAAAAATCAGATAAGCAACTGGGTTTGGGTTGTGTCTTGCAGTGTTGTGGAAAGAATGGGGAAGTGAGATAAGCTAAATCAACCTTGCAAAGGGCTAGATTGGGCCAGAAGGTCAAATGGCCTCTTCCTGTGCTGTAACCATTCCATAATTACATGAATACATCAGGGCAAAGGTGAAATACCAAGTAGTCTCACATGTTTAGTACAGTCCATGGAGATCTCTTACCGAGTCTGTAACACTTAAAAAGGCAAATTTTCCCATCACATCTGTATCAGGTCAAAAACAATCACCAAACTTTTCCAGTCCATTTCTAGAACTTGCTCTTGCATCATCAAAAAGTGTGGCGGTGGAAAATCACAGCACATCCGGCAGCATCCAAGAAACAGGAGAGTCGACGTTTTGGGATATGCCCCTTGCATGCCTGCTCCAATCTCAGAGGCCAACAATTCATCATCTATCAAAAGACTTTGTTTTAGGGTGTTGAGATTCTATGAGCAATTGAAGGAATGGAATTGGGGAGTGCAGGCAGTGATTTCGATTCAGTCCTTAAAAAGCTAGCACTGTAGAAAAAAAAAAGAACCTCAAGGAATGGGAACAAGTGGGAGACAAGATGAGGGATTATGTTCACCAGAAGAGAAGCCAACAAAAAGACAACATGGGAATCTGAGAGAAGAAAACACCAAGGATTAAAAGTTAGACATAACGAAAGGGTCACAGAGAAAATGCCATCAATGAGAAAAAGAACAGGATTAAAAGAGTCCAAAGATGTGCAAGGTCGGTAGATTGGCCATGGAAAACTGCCAATCCAGAGATAATGCATGCTAGGTGGGTTAGCCATGGAAAATGTAGAAATACAGTGATGGTGTGGGTCTGCATGGGATGCTCTTTGGGGTCAGTGTGGACTCTTTGAACTTTCACACTGTGTGGATTCGATTATTCTGAAAAAACAAACACTAAAGATGGAGGAGAAGTGTGATGAGTGAAGGTGGAAGGGAAAGGTAATACTGTCACCTGATTAAAAGAGGTCCGAAGATCAGGAAATGTCGAGGTGACACCTTGGGTTTCAAAAGAAGAGCAGGATCAAAGAGAACATCAAAGATAAAGAGCAGCAGGTAAAATTACAACAAAATGAAGATGGACAAGTAAAGCAATGAGGACGAAGGATAAAGGTGAGCAGCTGGAAAGAAAATCTCAAGGATGAGAGAAGATAAGCAGAGCAGCCGAGTGTAAACTGGGATTGGTTATTAGCAAACAAAAAATGATGCTTCAATTTCTCAGTGTCAAAGCAAGTGATTATATGGTGCTCTTGAAAAGTATATGAGGGGCATGAATCTGGTATTGAGCTGGCTCCTGGAACGTCCAACTTTATCGATCAGACAAGCATTAAGATCTAAACTGAGTACATAAGAATGACTGCCTTTAACAGGCATTGGGTAGAAATTGTCCCACAACGTGTTCAACACACCACCTTTTGAATTGGCTTACCAGGCACTCCAAACACTGCAAGAATGGGGTAGTATATGAACACTATCAGGTAAAGTGATAACCCGTACAGCTTCTTTGTGAAGAAAGAGGCAAACAATCTGCCTGAATCAGTAAGTAAACGGAGTCAGCAGTGATTTATTTATGGCACAGTGATTCCCTAATGGTTCTGTTTAATTGCGTCCCACTTGTCATTACTTACAGGTTAATGAACAGGTTGGTATGGGCATCACCTGGCTCTTCCATGTGAAACCAATTAGGGAAGCAGCTGTATCATTTCAAAAAATAAAAAAAAATGGGCAACTGACATTATTCTTTCATGAAATCAAATCTCTTGCCCCGTTGTGCATGACACAAAAGTATTTCTGCAGGAAGTAACTGCACAGGGCATTGGTTAGGCCATTTTTGGAATATTCTGGGCAATTCTGGTCTCATTCCAAAAGGAAGGATATTGTGAAACTTGCAAAAGTTCAGAAAAGATTTACAAGGAATTTGCCAGGCTTGGAAGGTTTGAGCTATAAGGAGAGGCTGAATGGGCTGGGGCTGTTTTTCCTGGAGCATCAGAGGGGTGACCTTATAAAGGTTCATGAAATCAGGAGGTGCATGGATAGGATAAATACATAATAAATACAGGAGAGGGAGCCCAGAGCTAGAGGGTATAGGGTTAGGGTGAGAGGAGATAGATTTTAAAGGGACTTAAGGGGCAATGTTTTTACACTGAGGGTGATGCATGTATGGAATGAGTTGCCAGAGAAGTGGTAGAGGCGAGTAGAATTACAACATTGAAAAGGCATCTGGATGCATATGTGAATAGGATGGGTTTTGAGGGATATGGGAGAGGTGCTAACAAATGGGACAAGATTAGTTTAGGATATCTATCGCATGGATGAGTTGAACTGAAGGATCTGTCTCTGCGCTGCACATCTCAAATAATCTATAACTGACCCCAACCAACATTTGAGATTATGCAAACATTTGATGAAATGAATTAAATGAAATTCCATGGAAATAAGTGCATTAATCAGGGAAAATGTAGAGTAAAGGGTAGGGATTGGGTCTGGTTGGGTTCATCTTCAACGTATCAGTGTGAATTTGTTGGGCCAATTGGCCTGTTTCTATGCTGTTGGGATTTTATGATTCTATTCATGTACCCATCCAGATGCCTTTAAATGTTGTAATTGTACCAGCCTCCACCACTTCATCTGGCAGTTCATTCCATACACATACACCCACTGCTTGAAAAAGTTGTCGCTTGGGTCCCTTTTATATCTTTCCCCTCACCCTAAATCTATGCACTCCAGTTTTGCTTCCCACACTATCCATGCCTCTCATAATTTTATCAACCTCTATAAGGTCACCACTCTGTCTCCAAATCCTAGGGAAAATGCCCCCAGCCTGTTCAGCTTCTCCCTATAGCTCAAATCTTCCAAACCAGGCAATATCCTTGGAAATAGTTTCTAAACCCTTTCAAGTTTCACAACCTTCTGAAATCTGGGGAGACAAGAATCAAATGTTTTGTTGAAAAAGTGGCCTAACCTATATCCTTTACAGCCGTAACATGACTTCCCAACTCCTCTACTCAATACCCTGACCAATAAAGGAAAGCATACCAAATGCCTTCTTCACTAACCTACCTACCTATGACCTCACATTCAAAGTCTCTTTGTTCAGCAGCACTCACTACGACTTTACCTTTGACTGTGAAAATCCCACTAAGATTTGCTTTCCCAAAATACAGCGCCTCACATTTATCTAAATCAAACTCCATCTGCCACTCCTCAACCCATTGGCCCATCTGACCAAAATCCTGGTGTACTCTGAGGTAACCTTCTTTGCTGTCCACTACACCTCCAATCTTGATGGGGTCTGCACACTTACTAACTATACCTCCTATGTTAACCACATCATTGTGTTTCCAGGCCAAGAGAAATGTTTTTGGACCTTAGCCTGTGTCTTCCATACACTTAGCTGACCTCCTACAGGTAGTTGATGTGTGAAATGTAAAACTTACAGTCTGTATGCTGCCGGCAACACAATCTGGTGCACTTTTGCCCATTTCTCCTCTGCACAAACCTGCCATGGTCTCCAATTTTGACTTAGGATTTCATCTTTAAGATAATTACCCTCAAGAATATTCTCTGCCTCCTTTTCAAAGTATGCATCAACATTTATATTTTTATTGCCTTGTCAGCCTGTTGTAAGACCACTAGCCTTTCAGGACTAAACACTTCTGCTCGACCCACTGCCTCTTCAGGTTTTTCCTGCACCATTACATCAAACAGGGTGTCTGCTAACTGAACCTCAATTTCTTCACCTTTCTCTTTAGTTTTTGCTTTCTGCTGTGATTTATGATAGTAAGACCTTGTTACTACACAGTCTGGGAAAATACCAGGGTATTTTTCTTTTAACTCCTCAGTTTCCTGGTCTTCCTTGGGCTTCTCTACAGCAAGGGGTGTCACTCTCACCTTGGAACCTGCTAAATCATTCTCAAGAACAAACTGGATTCCTGGAACTGACAACCTGTCAATCACTCCCACTGTTATTTACCCAGTCTTGAGTTGGCACTCCAACCTGATCTTACATAGGGGATAAATTTCTGTCCATCTATCCCACAAATTTTCACTCTCTTGTGTAACAGATCAGAAAGTGTGCAAATACATTCATCTCTTACTGTTAGGGACTGATTAGATCCTGCATCTTTCAAAATTATAACTTCTTGGCCTTCTCCCCCGCCGTTCTTTCTGAGTAAACGTTACCCACAGAGGTGACTATGTTGTCGGGATCACGTCCTAACTCGATACCCAGTCTATGCCTAGATTGTGCACTCTCCTGCATCTCCTTGACTCTTCTTGGGGTCTCCTTTGCTACTTTTGCTAATGCTTAGCTTCTTTTACCACATCTTTTCTCACAGTGCCTTTCTATAATGACCAGCACCAGTAATGTGTTCCACTTTACCACAGTGCAAAGACCTGAGGCCTTTCATCTCCTTTCAACCCTCTTGGGCTACTTTTTTAACCTGTGGTAAACAATTACCAGCGTTCTCTACTCTTGGTTTCACAGTGTAGGATCTCCCCTTCTCCCAATTTCTATCCCTCACAGGATGAAATCCTTGTCAGAAGCTAAACTTTGCCTTATGCTCCAATGTATATTCATCTGCCATCTCTGCTGCTCTTCTCAATTCCTGAACTTTCTGTTCATCCACGTGAATTCTTGTAAGCTCTGGAAATGAGTTTTTAAACTTGTCCACCAGAATAATCTCTCTTAGAGCCTCATAGGTCTTATCCATTTTTAAGGCCCGCACCCATCCATGAAACTGATTATGTGTAATTCTTTCGGACTTAATACAAGTCTAACTTGGTTCCTTTCTTATGTTTCTGAACCACTATCTATACACTTCTGGTACTAATTCAAATGCCTCACTAGCTCTGTCTACTAGCTTTGCCCGAACTAGAATTACCCACAATTCCTCTGACCACTCCATCTACCCCTCCGTTGTTTCAAATGAAATAAAGAAGATCTCAATACCTTTCTCATCAAAATGTAGCAGTGTTTTAACATATTTGTGTATATCACTACCATCTCTCTTCATCTCCACTCCGTTAATGTGACTTTCTTGACTACGTCACAACTTCTGATGTTCAAATTCTCTCTCCTTTTCTCTTGCTTTTCTCTCCTTCTCTCTCCCTTACTTCTCTCTTTCTCTTTCTTCTCTCTCTCTTTGCTCAGCTAAGAATCTTCTCTCCCTTTCTTTTTCCCCTCTCTCTCTTTCATTTTCCCCTCTCTCTTTCTTCTCTTTCTCTCTTTCTCTTTCTCTCTCCTGTTAGTTATCTTTTAACTCAATTTTCCTCAATTGTAATTTATGTTTTTCTGACTCTATTACATTTGTCTGTTTCTCTGACACACCTAAGGGCTTGACTAACTCCATTACATTTTCTTTTTGCCCCGAGTTAGAGCCAATTCTAAACTATTTGCTGACTCGAAGAGTATGTCCTTCTTCTGGCTTTCTAAATATTCTTGGCAATTTTGGGAATCACCTTCAAACCCAAGACCTTCTTTAGCAATCTTAAGTGTCATTTTTCTCACTTGTAATTTAACCAAACACAAGTAACCAAATTCAAAAAAATTGTCTCACCTATGTTTTATTTAAAGATCTAGGACACTAATTGGCAAGTGTTTAAATCTGCTGGGATCTTTTGTATCCCAAATCTGTACAATTCTGTCCAAATCTCAGCCTGGAGCTGTCTAAACTTTCCCAACTCTCAGATGAGCCCCCATCTGTTACAACACGGGGTAAACCCTTCTGTGAATTAAACCAAACACCCAGAAAAGCCCACCTCACCTCATAATCTGTTAAAGTATGAGTGACAGATTACTCCTAAATTTCACTATTTGAAACAAAACTAGGAATTTATTATTTAACTCTGAAAGTGAACATCACTCAGTCCTGCAATCTCTCTCCATTTATGTAATATTTTACTGTTCCTCAGAAATTCAGTTTCCCAGTGAACTATTTCCAACTCTTGTTGTGATAGATAGCACCTTTTAGGCATGACCAGGAGACACAACGAATTCCTCAAGGTAATTAGCTTTTATTTGCAAACAAAAGCTGTGGCTATCAGAGCAGTCAATCCTGAAAGCCCCCGAACAATGAGCGTCCTCTAAAGTTATGTTGTTCCAAAAGCCATGCCCCATCCCTCTTACATTAGCATAACCAATCACACTAAGCCTACATTTTATTACCCTTAACCAATCAGATTCTGCCATAATTGTCTCCTGGATTGCTGTAGACCCTCAGGTTGTGGTGTGGTCAGCTTTCTTCACGTTTTGTCACCTGACAGGCCGCAGTCATGCAAGGCTGACTCGAGCATGTAACTTAGACCTAACACTTAACCAACATCCCAAGACGGATTACTTTGTCGTTATATATTCATATTGACCATATTTTCCACGCTGGATAGATTGTTGTTTCGTATTGAACAGTACACTGGCCTGGTCTGCACAGTATTCTGAGATCCAGGCTTATGGTGTCTGGGCTGGTTCTGCAACGTGGATTAAGAATGTGATACAGCTAACCATTTCAGATGATCTGGCAATGCCTTTATATTATGTTCTTATTCTTGTGATTGGACTTTCCAAACTCTCATCCCATTAATGTTGCAGTGTGACCATGCACAGTACATCATGTTGGTGAACAGTGAGTGTCCTGGCAGCAGCCACAACCTCTTCATTCAGAAATAGTTAGTTGTTCACAATAGCGGAATTCACCAAACACCTGGGCCATTACAAGAACAGGAAGGGAGCTTAAGGGTGTGGATCCTGTAAGTGAAGACAGTTTTACTTTGGAAGGTCAAAATGTAGCAATGCCAACTTGGCGAGCCAAGGGGCCTGTCCCTGATCTGTATTCTTCTCTGTTCTTTGTTAATCCCCATCGCCTTCAGGTCTCCATGCTGAAGGAAAGGATGGTTTCTCAGATAAAAGCTTCCCCCTCACCATTCCCCATCTCTAACTAACCGTATCAAAATATCCCATGTGTACAGAGTGCAAAGGGACATCAGGGAGCAGACCATCACGAGATGGAGTAACATTACATATGTCTGAATGGGTCAAAGGGAACCCTCCAGTACACACTGTGTCACTCAGTCCTGCAATCTCTCTCCATTTATGTAATATTTTACTGTTCCTCAGAAATTCAGTTTCCCACATTACATTCCATCTGCCAAACTGTTGTCCACTGTGTATCCATTTACGGATTCTCTACCTCCTCTTGATAACTTTGTATCCTGCCTATCTTGGCATCATTTACAAATTTAGCTCAAATACATTTTTTCCATTTATCGAATTTGTTGATGCAGGCTACAAATACTTGAGACCTAGCTGTGGTCATTGTGTTACTGCAGTTGTTAATTACTGTTAAGCTGATGAAGATTCATTTATTCTTGCTTCCAGCTCAGGAACCCGTCCTCCCCTTATTCCTATGTAGCAGCTTTGAAAGGCCGTATGTTCCCTTCCAATTCCTGTGTAACAGGCATCTGAGATTAAAAGATCTGCTCTAATTACTGAGTATCAGTCTCCAATGGCTGAATGACCTTACTCTGTTCCTGTATTGATGGTCTAATAGCCTGCTTCAGTATAGGTGGACCTGTGAATCGTACTGAACATTGTGGAACCAACAGTGAACAGCCTACTTCTGAGTTGATGATGAAGGGAAGGCCATTGATGCTGCAGCTGCTGCTAGCCCACAGTACCTCATGGATGCCCAATTTCCATTTGTTCGATCCTTTAGAAGTATGTCCTACTTCACAGGATATAGTGTCACATTGGGCGGTCTCTTCAATATGAGGCGGAGCCCTTACCAGGAATATGTACTGCATGCTCTACAGATACTGTTATTGCACAGACATCTGTGTGAACTAATTTGCTGAGAATGCTTCTGTCTTGTTGGATCTCTCATCAGTCTGGCTTCTGTGGCCTAGTCATGCTCAAAGTAGTGGTGGGCCTGTGGAGACACTCTATCTTTGGACATTGATATACCACACCCAGAGTACGTTTCTGTGTCCTTGTCACCTTAGTGCTTTGTCCGATTTGTTTTCAATATCAAGGTGAAAAGAGTCATCTCTGTGGGATGGTATGGAGGACAGTAGATGTCCATCATCAAGCAGTTTCCTTGCCCATCATTGAACATGAGATTTCTTGGGTTCTAGAATTAATATTGGAGAATTCCATGGTAATTCATTTCCTGACTATACCACGGTGCCACCACCACTGGTTGGTCTGTCCTGCCGGTGGGACAGAATATACCAGGGATGGTGATGTTCCAATGATGACTTCAATGTGCTTAAAGTTGGCATATCTACTACCATTACAGGCAAAGCATTCCATACCCTTACCACTCTCTGAGTAAAGAAACTACCTCTGACATCTGTCCTACATCTTATCACCCCAAATTTAAAGCTATGCCCCCTCGTGTTCACTGTCACCATACTTGGAAAAAGGCTCTCCCTGTCTACGCTATCTAAACCTCTGATTATCTTATATGTCTCTATTAAGTCACCTCTCAATCTTCTTCTCTCCAACGAAAACAGCCTCAAGTCCCTCAGCCTTTCCTCGTAAGACCTTCCCTCCATTCCAGGCAACATCCCAGCAAACCTCCTCTCACCCTTTCCAAAGCTTCCACATCCTTCTTATAATGCAATGACCAGAACTGTAAACAATACTCCAAGTGTGGCCGCACCAAAGTTTTGTAAATCTGTAGCATAGCCTCATGGTTCCGGAACTTGATCCCTCTATTAATAAAAGCTAAAACACTGTCAGCCTTCTTAACAACCCTGTCAACCTGGGTGGCAACTCTCAAGGCTGTGTACCTGGACACCGAGATCTCGCTGTTCATCTACACTACAAAGAATCTTACCATTAGCCCAGCACTTTGCATTCTGGTAACTCCAATCAAAATGAATCATCTTACACTTGTCCGCATTAAACTCCATTTGCCACATCTCAGCCCAGCTCTGCAGCTTATCTATGTCTCTCTGTAACCTACAACATTCTTCGTCACTATCCACAGCTCCACCGACTTTAGTGTCGTCTGCAAATTTACTAACCCATCCTTCTACGCCCTCATCCAGGTCGTTTATAAAAATGACGAACAGCAGTGGACCCAACACCGACCCTTACGGTACACCACTGGTAACTGGACTCCAGGATGAACATTTCCCATCAACCACCACCCTCTGTCTTCTTTCAGTAAGCCAATTACTGATCCAAACAGCTATTTCTCCAACAATCCCATTCTTATCGAATGCTTTGCTGAAATCCGTATACACCACATCAACCGGTTTACTCTCATCTACCTGTTTAGTCACCTTCTCAAAGAATTCAATAAGGTTTGTGAGGCACGACCTACCCTTCACAAAACCATGCTGATTATCCCTAATCAAATTATTCATTTCTAGATGATTATAAATCCTATCTCTTATACCCTTTTCCAACACTTTACCAACAACTGAAGTAAGGCTCATTGGTGTATAACTACCTAGGCTGTCTCTACTCCACATCTTGAAAAGGGGAACCACATTTGCTGTCCTCCAGTCTTCTGGCACTATTTCTGCAGCCAATGACGATTTAAAGATCAATGCCAAAGACTCGGCAATCTCCTCCCTGGATTCCCAGAGGATCCTGGGATAAATCCCATCTGGCCCAGGGGACTTATCTATTTTCACACTCTGCAGGATTTCTAATACATTTTCCTAGTGAACCTCAATCACATCTCGTCTCGTAGCCTGTATCTCAGTCGTCTCCTTATCATCATTGTGGTTTTCTAGAGTGAATACTGTCGAAAAATATTCATTAAGTGCTTCTCCTATCTCCTCTGACTCCACAAACAACTTCCCACCACTATCCTTGATTGGCCCTAATCTTACTCTCATCATTCTTTTATTCCTTAAATACCTATGGAAAGCCTTAGGGTTTACCCTGATCCTGTCCGCCAACAACTTCTCATGTCTCCTCCTGGTTCTTCTGAGTACTCCCTTTAGGTCTTTCCTGGCTACCTTGTAACCCTCAAGCCCCCTAACTGAGCCTTCACATATCATCCTAACATAAGCCTTCTTCTTCCTCTTGACCAGATATTCCACTTCCTTTGTAAACCATGGCTCCCGCGCTCTACAGCTTCCTCCCTGCCTGACAGGTACATACTTATCTAGGACACACAGGAGCTTTTCCCCAATAAGCTCCACATTTCTAATGTGCCCATCCCCTGCAGTTTCCTTCCCCATCCTATGCTTCCTAAATCGAATCGTTATTGCCTTTCCCCTAACTGTAACTCTTGCCCGATGGTATACACCTACCCCTTTCCATCACTAAAGTAAACATAACCGAATTGTGATCGCTATCACCAAAGTGTTCACCTACTTCCAAGTCTAACACCTGGCCGGGCTCATTACCCAGTGCCAAATCTAATAGGGCTTCACCCCTTGTTGGCCTGTCTACATACTGTGTCAGGAAGCCCTCCTGCACACACTGGACAAAAACTGACCCATCTATAGTACTTGTACTATAGTGTTTCCAGTCAATATTTGGAAAGTTGAAGTCCCCCATGACAACTACCCTGTCTCTCTCACTACTATCGAGAATCATATTTGCTATCCTTTCCTCTGCATCTCTGAAAAGTATTCGGAGGCCCATAGAAAACTCCCAACAGCGTGACCTCTCCTTTCCTGTTTCTATCCTCAGCCCATACTACCTCAGTTGACGAGTCCCCAAACATCCTTTCTGCTACTGTAATAATATCCTTGACCAACAATGCCACATCCACCACACCTAGCCCCCCCTCCCCTTTTTTACCATCTTCTCTGTTCTTACTGAAATATCTAAATCCTGGAACCTGCAAACCATTCCTGTCCATGCTCTATCCACGTCTCCAAAATGGCCACAACATTGAAGTCCCAGGTACCAACCCATGCTGCAAGTTCACCCAAATTACACTGGATGCTTCTGGCATTGAAGTAGACATGCTCCAAACCAACTTCATGCTTGCCGGTGCTATCTTGCGTCCCTGAAACTTCATTTCAGACCACCTTACTCTCAACCTTTTCTGTACTTTAACTACAATTTTGGTTCCCATCCCCCTGCTGGATTAGTTTAAACCCACCCCAATAACCTTAGCGAATTCCCCCACCCCACTAGACCATCCTGCTTGTAGAGGTCCCACCTACCCTAGAAAGAGCCCCAATTATCCAAGAATCCAAAACCCTCCCTCCTGCACCATCCCTGTAGCCACGTGTTCAACTCCTCTCTCTCCCTATTCCTTCCCTCACTAGCACGTGGCATGGGCAACAAACCAGAGACAACAACTCTGTTCATCCTAGCTCGAGCTTCCATCCTAGCTCCCTGAATTTCTGCCTTAAATCCCCATCTCTCTTCCTGCCTATGTTGTCGGTGCCTATGTGGACCCCGACTTGGGTCTGCGCCCTCTCCCTCTTAAGGATCCTAAAAACATGATCAGAGACTTCATGAACCCTGACATCTGGGAGGCAACAAACCAACCATATTTCTCTCTCGTACCCACAGAACCTCCTATCTGTCCCCCTAACTCTTGAGTCCCCAGTCACTACTGCTCTGATCCTCTTCCCTCTTCCCTCTGAGCAAAAGGGACAGACTGTGTGCCAGAGGCCTGTGCCCCACTGCTTTCCCCTGGTACGTCGCCCCCCCAAAGTATCTAAAACAGTTTCCTTATTGTTGAGGGAAAGGGCCACAGGGGATCACTGCACTGCCTGCCAGTTCCCTTTCCATCTCCTGACTGTAACCCATCTGCCTTTTTCTTGTATCTTACATTGGCAGGCAAAACATTCCATCCCCTTACCACTCTTTGAGTAAAGTACTTGCTTCTGACATCTGTCTTAAATCTACCACCCCTCAATTTGCAGCTATTCCCCCCTCGGACAAGCTGACGCCATCAGCCTGGGAAAAAGACTCTCACTGAGCACCCTATCCAATCTTCTGATCATCTTGTATATCTCTATTAATCCCCTCTTACCCTTCTTCTCTCCAATGAGAACAGACCCAAGTCCCTCAGCTTTTCCTCATAATAAGACCTTCCCTCCAGACCAGGCAGCATCCTGATAAATCTCCTCTGCATATTTTCCAATGCTTCCACATCCTTCCTGTGATGGGGTGACCAGAACTGTACAAAATATTCCAAGTGAAACCGCACTAGTGTTTTGTACAGTTGCAGCATGGCATCATGGCTCCAGAACTCAATCAAATAAAACCTAACACATCGTATACCTTCTTCACAGCACTATTAACCTAGATGGTGACTTTCATGGATCTATGTACATTGACACCCAGACCCCTCTGCACACCCACACTGCCAAGAATCTTTACATTCACCCAGTATTCTGCTTCCTGTTATTCTTCCCAAAGTGAACCACCACACATATATCTGCATTGAACTCTAGTTGCCACCTCTCAGCCCAATTCTGCATCTTATCCAAGTCCCCCTGCAACTTGCAACATTCTTCCACACTGTCCACCGCTCCATCGAATTTAGTGTTATCTGCAAACTTCTTAACCCATCCACCTCTGCCTGCATCCAAGTCATTTAGGAAAATGACAAACAACAGTTGTCCCAAAACAGATCCTTGTGGCACACCACAAATAACCAGACTTCAGGCTGAATATTTTCCATCAACCACCACTCGTTGCCTTCTTACAGTAAACCAGTTTTTAATCCAAACTCCTAAATCACCCTCAATCCCATTTTCTCCAATAACCTTCCATGTGGAACATTATCAAATGCTTTACTGAAGTCCATGTATACCACGTCAACTGCCCTATACTCATGCTTTTCACCTTCTCAACTGTGTTGATGAATTTTTTGATCCATTACCTGCTCTTGACGAAACCATTTTGACTACCTCTAATCGAATTGTTGCTAGCTAGATGATTAGAAATCCTCTCTTATAATCCTTTCCAAAACCTTTCCTGCAACAGACGTAAGGCTCACTGTTCTATAATTAACTGGGTCATTTCTGCTGCCCTTCTTGAACAAGGGCACAATATTTGCAATACTCCAGTCCTTTGGTACTAAACCAAAGACGACTCAAAAATCAAGGTCAAATATTCTGCCATCTCATGTCTAGCTTCCGGAGAATCCTCAAAGAAATCCCATTTGGATCAGAGGACTTATCTACTTTCACTCCTTCTGGAATTGATAACACCTCATCCTTACTAACCTCAATACTTTGTCGTCTAATAGCCTGTATCTCAGTCTTCTCTAAAAAAACTACTTTTCCTGAGTCAAAACAGATGAGAAATATTCGTTGAGCACTTCTACGATCTCCACAGGTTCCAAAAAAGCTACCAAATTCTGTCTTTGACTGGTCCTATTACTACCCTACTCATCCTTTTATTCCTCACATATCTATCGAAACTCTTAGGATTCTCCTGTATTCTACCTTCTAAAGACTTCTCATCCCCTCTTTAGTCTTCTTAATTGTCTCTTTAAATCCTTCTAGCTAATCTGTAATTCTCTATCGCCGCACCTGAGCCATCTCGTCGCAACGTCACATAAGCCTCCCTCTTTCACTTAACAAGAGAGGCAATTTCTTTTGTAAACCACGGTTTCCTTAATTTATTTAGTTAAAAATCACACAACACCAGGTTATAGTCCAACAGGTTTAATTGGATGCACACTAGCTTTCGGAGCGACACTCCTTCATCAGGTGATACTGGAGGGCTCGATCGTAACACAGAATTTATAGCAAACATTTGCAGTATGATGTAACTGAAATTATACATTGAAAAATTGATTGTCTATTAAGCCTTTCATCTGTTAGAATACAGTGATAGTTTCACTTCTTTCATGTGTAAATCACAAAACCTTTTTTTAAAAAGTTGCATTGTTGGGTTAGCTGTTAACAATGGTGATAGCTAGACAATATGTTGAAGGTGTTAGCCCCCTGTGTTCTCTGTCTATGACCTGATGTTTAGATTGATTCTAATCTCAGGATTCATTTAAGAAATAGTTGGATAGAGCTCTCAAAGATAGTGGAATCAAGGGTTATGGAGATAAGGCAGGAAGAGGATACTGATTAGGAATGATCAGCCATGATCATATTGAATGGCGGTGCAGGCTCGAAGGGCTGAATGGCCTACTCCTGCACCTATTGTCTAGTGTCTATTGTCTATTGATCATGCATGCTGGTGTGTTTTGAGGGGAACATTCGAGGATCTGGATGTAATTTAAATGTAAAAAAGAAATTGATAGCTGGAGAACAGAGGCACTCAGAAGCACTTGCAAAAGAATCAAATAAAGTGAACATTCCATTACAGTGGGCTGTGGATAATTGGGCAGGTAACTGGAATACTGGTCAGTATTTCAAAATGATTTGGGAGTTTATCAGCCACCGCTTCCACATATTTCTGCAACAACATATATCTAATAATACAGATTTGTTTTAGTTTCTCCCTCTCACTGAACTCTGCGCTCCTTATTACTTGTAGTACGGTACATCATATGTGTCTTCTGTTGTGAAGACAAAGGTAAGTATGAACTTGTATTGTCAGCCATTTTGTCATTTGCTGTTACGATTTTCCTCGTTTTTGATTGTAAGAGATGTAAATTCGTTTTCAGCATTTTAAAATTAATTTATGGAATGATTTAACAATCATTTATTATGGCGAGAGTAAGATTAGGGCCAATCAAGGATAGTAGTGGGAAATTGTGCGTGGAGTCAAAGGAGGTAGGGCAAGTGCCAAATGAATAATTTTCGTCAGTACTTACACGATAAAAAGACAATGTTGTCGAGGAGAATACTGTGTTACGTGCTACTGGGATTTAGGTTCACAAGGTCTTAGCAATTCTGCAAAATGTGAAAATAGATAAGTCCCCTTGCCGATGGGATTTATCCTAGGATTCTCTGGTAAGCCAGAGAGCCATTGGCTGTGATCTTTATGTCTTCATTGTTTACAGGAATAGTGCCAGAAGACTGGAAGATAGCAAATGTTATTCCGCTATGCAAGAAGGAGAGTAGAGACAACCTGGGTAATAATGGACCAGTGAGCCTTACTTCAGTTGTGGAAAAGGTTATAAGAGATATGAATTATAATCATGTAGAAAGGAATAAGTTGATTACAGATGGTCAATATGGTTTTATGAAAGGTAGGTCATTCCTCACAAACCTTATTGAGTTCTTTGAGAAGGTGACCAAACAGGAAGATGAGGATAAAGCTGTTGATGTGGTGCATATGGATCTCAAAAAGACATTTGATAAAATTCCACATGGAAGGCTATTGTAAAAATATTGAGGCATGGGATTCAGGGTGATTTTGCGGTTTATTTCAGAAATTGACTAGCTGAAAGACAACAGAGGGTGGTGGATGATTGGATTTGTTCACCCTGGAGTTCATTTACTCATAGTGTATCTCAAGGATCTGTTTTTGGGGCCACTGTTTTTTTGTCATTTTTATGAATGGCCTGGATGAGGGCGTTGAAGGATAGGTTAGTAAATTTGTGGATGACACTAAGTTCAGTAGTGTTGTGGTTAGTGCGGTAGGATGTTGTAGGTTACAGAGGGTTATAGATAAGCTGCACACCTGGGCTGAGATGTGGCAACTGGAGTTTAATGCAGAAATGTGTGAGGTGATTCACCTTGGAAGGAATATCAGGAATGAAGAGTAAAGAGGTAATGGTAAGATTCTTGGTAGTTAGATGAGCAGAGAGATCTCGGTGTCCATGTACATAGATCCCTGAAAGTTGCGACCCAGGTTGATAGGATTGTTAAAAACAGAGGAACTGAGTTTTGGAACCACGAGGTCTTGCTGCAGCTGGACAAAACACTGGTGTGGCTGCAGCTGGAGTCTTGCTTACAGTTCTGGTAACCACATTATGTGAATGATGTGGAAGCTTTGGAAAGATTCCAGAGGAGATTTACTCGAAGGTTGCCTGGTGTGAAGGGAAGGTCTTACGAGACAAGGCTGAGGAATTTGAGGCTGTTTTCGGTGGACAGAAGCAGGTGAGAAGTGACTTAATTGAGACTGATAAGATAATCAGAGGGTTAGATAGGGTGGACAGTGAGAGCCTTTTTCCTCGGATGTTGATAGCTAGCACGTGGGTGGATAGCTTTAAACTGAAGGGTGATAGACAGAGGACTGATGTGAGAGGTAGTTTCTTTACTTGGGACTCCCTGCTTGCAACAATACCTGACTCGCCAACATTAAGTCTAGTTAAATGGTCACTGTATAGACATATGGACGAGAATAAAATAGTGTCGGTTTGATCAGCTTCAGTTTGGTTTTGCAGGTCGGCGCATCGTTGAGGGCTGAATGGCCTGTATTGCTCTGTAATGTTCTATGTTCCACGCAACCTTCTACTCACATTCTCTCTTTCCCTTGGTCCACCTCGGCTGACTTCGAAACTCTTCCTCGTCGTCAGGTGGGTTTTTTTTTGTGGTCTGTTTGCTGGTCTAGTAATCGCAAAATGATGAGTCATCAAAAAGGGCGTGTTGCTCTCTCGTCACAATTCTTTCTTTGAGCAGCAGAAAGAGAAGCAAACAGAAATCGAGACTGTCATACGTTTCGGGGCGATAGAAATAGCCAAGGCTGCATATCATTTTATTGCACCACCACTGGCATCATTGTAGGTCCCAAACATTAGGTCCCAAACATCCTGAAGAAGGGCTCATGCCCGAAACGTCGATTCTCCTGCTCCTTGGGTGCTGCCTGACCTGTTGCGCTTTTCCAGCAACACATTTTCAGCCCCAAACATCGGAGACAGGTGACTGGCATTTCATAGCAGGGAGAAAATTCCATGAATGTGACACAGATACATCCAAGCAGCTGACAGGCACACTGGCAGTTGCAGCTACTCATTCTGGGAATATTGTGGTATTCGAATCCAAGCTGATTTCATGAAATTGGAATCAAGTCAAAGGCTATAAAGATAACAGGATGACTGAAAGTCTGGCAGAGCTTCAAGACACTCTTCCCACCGATACACCAACATGGGAATGTAAACCAAACTGGGACACAGCCTTGGATATGCCCTAGGATTTGAAAGAGACTCTCCTTGTCAGCAATGCTCACCTCACCTGAATAGATAAATGACGAAAGAAATAGACATATAACTAAATATATAGAAATGAATCCTCCCTGTGCTGAGTCTGCATCTGTTCACTTCAACTTTGCTCTTGCCTGCAAATGCCCTCTGGATTGATGAAAATGTACCAAGTTTAAGCTTGACAGACGTGTTCCAAATGTATTTGTGATACGTTCATGACTTTCTGCACATTAATTCCTAACACATGCATCTTTGAAGCTGTCTCTCGTATGTCATGGACAAGAAAAATGCATGTTAAACTTTGTATTTTTGAAATCATATTCTTTAATAAGAAGTGGTGGTTGTCCATAGCCTTGGAACTGTCGCCCATTCCTGATCTCCCTTTAACTTCCACGTTTGTTGCCCTGAAATTCTATTGTCGCTCACGTGGAGACACATCTTGGTTCAAACCAGAGAGGGCGACTGCATTACTTCCTTCAAGTAGACCAGCATAATGCCGACCTGATTGAACAATGTTTTATCTCCAATTTTTAAGCAAAATGGATATTCCATCCCATTTTAAAATTCAGCTCTGAATTTACTCTGCGAACCTGCATAAATAAAACGACTGATGAGGCTACACTGAAACAGAAGGAAATATCCAGCTTCATCCAGAATAAATCTCAAATCACTGAAATTAGAACCTGAGAAATAAGGAATCTTCGCAACTCGCACAGAGACAATCGTTACTGTAAACAACAAATATAAGAGGAATAAACTGCCTGAGATACAACAGTGTAAAATAATTGAACTTTTTTATCCATTTTGGCATCACTCGGATCTTCTGCATTCCTTAGGGCCCGGATTCTTCTGCGGGTCCTATTGACGACAAGAGTGTGGCTGACCGAGTGTTGAGTAACAAAGTTATAATGACGGGAAGCACGGTGGCTCATAGCACCAGGGACCCAGGTTCGATTCCAACCTCGAGTGACTGCCTGTGTGGAGTTTGGACATTTTTCCTGTGTCTGCGAGTGTTTCCTCCGGGTGTTCCAGTTTCCTCCAACAGTCCAAAGATGTGCAGGTTAAGTGAATTGGCCATGCTAAATTGTCCAGCGTGTTCATGGATATCTATGTGAGGTGCATTTGTCAGGGGTAAATACAGGGGAAGGGTCACTCTTCGGAGAATCAATGTGGACTTATTAGGCCAAAGGACATTTTTCCATACTGTATGGATTATATCAAAGGTTAAACGAGGGGGCCAAAACTTGTCAAATAGAACATAATTTGGTAAAATGTAATGTTATACAATTTAGCAGGAAGAACAGCGGAGCAGAATGGAATGCCTTAAAGAAACATGCTGATGATATCGTTCAAGTATCCAAGAATTGGACCTGAGGGTACACAGGTCTCAGATTCCATCTTACCCCAGTCATCTGAAGCATGAAACACTGATGAAATCTATTTGTCGCTGATTAGTCAAACACTGGCCAAGACATTTCGTGTGCCTGTGAAAGTAATGTTTGTATGAAACAGATTGATGTACTTTCGATTCTGGTGGATTCTTCGATACCACATTTCCCATGTATAGTTTTTATGCTCCGTGTGATCACATAACCATTGCTGCATTGGGTGCAAATAACTTGCTGAAGGCAAACTGCACATCATGGTTAGCAATGCAGACCTTTTGGAAGGTAAATCAACCAGACATCAACGAATTTGGGGATTCAGCATTATTATTTTTTGTGAATAAATGAAGTGATTGATGTGGTGTATTTGGATTTCAGTAACACGTTTGGTAAGCTTACCCACAGTTAGCTATTGCACGGAATACGAAGGCATGGAGTTGAGGGTGATTTAGTGGTTTGCATCAGAAAATTTCTCGCTGAAAGAAACAGAGGGTGATGTTTGATGGGAAATATTCATCCTGGAGTTCAGATACTAGTGGCGTACCACAAGGATCTGTTTTGGGGCCACTGTTGTTTGTAATTTTTGTAAATGAACTGGATGAGGGCATAGAAGGTAGGGTTAGTAAATTTGCGGATGACACTAAGGTCGGTGAAGTTACAAACAGTGGGGAAGGATGTACCAGGTTACAGAGAGACGCGATAAGTTGCAAAACTGGGATGAAGGGTGAAAAGTGGAGTTTATGTAGAACAGTGTGAGGTGATTCACTTTGGAAGGCGCTATTGGAAGAAAGAGTACTGGGATAATGGTCAGATTCTTGTTAGTGTGGCTGAGCAGAGAGATCTCGGTGTTCTTGGGCATAGATCCCTGAAAGTTGCTACGCAGGTTGATAGAGCTGTTAAAAGCTAACACACTGGACACCTTATTTCCAAAGGGATTGAAATTCTGAGCCATGAGGTCGTATTGCAGCTGTACAAAACTCTGGTGTGACTGCACTTGGAGTATTGCATACAGTTCTGGTCACCACATTTTGGAAGCAAGTGGAAGCTTCGGAAAGGGTGAAAAGGAGATTTACAATGATATTGCCTGGTATGGAGGAAAGGTCTTAAGAGGAAAAGATAAGAGGTGTGATGCTGTTTTCTTTTGAGAATAAGGTTGCGAGGTGATTTAATGGAAATATAAAAGATGATCAGAGGGTTACATTGGGTGGATGGTGAGAGTCTTTTTCCTCGGATGATGGTAGCTAACATAAGGGGACATAGCTTTAAATTGAAAGGTGATAGATATAGGACAAACGTCAGAGGTAGTCTCTTTACGCAGTAGTAAGGATGTGGAATGTCCTGCCTGCAACAGCAGTAGACTTGCTAATGCTAACGGCATTTAAATTCTCTTAAGATAAATAGTTCACTGCAAATGGAATAGTGTGGGATAGATGAGTTTCAGATTGATTTCACAGGTCATCACAACATCGAGGGCTGAAGGGCCTGTACTCTGCTGGAATGTTCTGTGTTCTATTGTCGACAGCCAGCCCAGTTCCTAAGAGAGTCTCTCCTCATGAGTGTTCCATTGGTTCCAGTTTCCCAGTGTCTGAGGTTGGGAGTGTGTCAGGGCCCAGCTGGATTTATTTGAAACAAGGCACCTGATTAAAGCTGCTGACATGACCCTGGGGACAGCAGGTTGTCAGCCAACCAGGGTCTACCCTGAGAACCACACTGTGCTCTTTGACTATGGGCTGCATGATTGTGGCAGCAGATTGCAGCTAATGGGAGTTCTCCACACATGCTGGAGGCTTGGGCTGTGGATTGTTCCTGACTGTAACACTGGCTGGAATGACATTGATATGTGGATGGTCTCCTGCTTTAACAACCACACACTGGGTTGGACTTTGGTTCTGGGTTGGACTTTGCTTTAACTGCTCTCTGTCCCGATCCTTGTGCTGTCATCCCCATTGGTCTGATTCTCAATTTGGGTTTTGTGTTTTCAGTTCAATTCCCTGAGTCTGATCCTGGTTTGGAGAGTGAACTGGACTGAAAGTGTAATCCAGTTGAGGGTACTGGTGCATTATTGAACTGAGATGAGAATGTTGTAGGGATTGCATTCCTGAAGTAATTCCCACTTTCCTTGCCTTTTGAATAACTGGGCTCCGGGTTAAGACTGTTCTGGTCCCTTTCCCAATGACCTGAAGCTGTCCACCTTTCATTTCCTTCCCCCAATAACCAATCCTGACCATGTGCTCATCTCCCTTCCCCAATGGCTGGGTGGGAGACCCTCACCAAGAATATCACTGGGCCATTCAGCCCTGTTAGACGATCACTGTTCAAAAAAGTTCAAACTCATTAGCAGCCGACATGTTCCTCTCCCTCTTTTATGAATTGGATCAATTGCCTGAAATAACACCAACCTGTTATACTGACATTCCCAGTTTTATTGGATAGAGAATTGTAATCATTCCAGACCTGAGGAATTATGCACGACCTTGTAACATTGACTAACCCCTGACCTGTGACCTATTGCACCCTAATAGTGGTCCTTCCAACTCTGGGGGAAACAGTCTCCTGGCCCTTAGCTTGTCACGCTCCCAAAATAATTCTTCCAATGGGATGACTCATTTTGAATTCTGTGTAGATCCTTCTCATTTCAGATCAGTTCCTCATTCCTTAACCTGGTGTCTTTCAGATGACTGGGGATTTCCTGATCTACATCACCCACCTGACCCACACCCCAAACTGTCCTGCATCTGTGATTGTGCGAACCAATGGGGCTGTTGGTCCCCTTGAGTGTTATTATTTGAGATGAGAATCTTTACTCAATTGTCAGTATAATTCCCAGCTGCTGCTGTTGTCTCACCCTGTCCTAAAATGGCTGCCCTGTCTCTCCCCAGGAAGGGCAATGAGAGCAATAACTCCATCAAACCCACCAGTATACCACTCAGGTCCACCAGGTCTGGAGAAGGCCATCTGTAATTCTCCCTGCGCCTAATGAATGGGATGTGATGGGTGGCTGGGGAGGGATCTCCTGGGGTCACTCATTGGGAGGCACACCCATTGTCTCCAACCCTTGTCCTCCCGTACTTCAGGTGACTGGCTTACAGAGTGCCCTTTCACTCTCTACTCCCTGGGAGACCTCATTCACATTGAGGCATCTGTTTCAATGGACAACCAGGAGCTCCAGAAGCTGTACATTGATGGCTGTTTAGCTACACTGAGCCCAGACAAGGACTCCACCCCAAGATACCGCATAATTGACTACAATGGGGAAGGAGCTCTCTGCATTCTCCAGTTGCTCCCATCTCAACGACTTCCCTACATTCACTTCATAGCCCTTTGTCCATCTACAGTTCCCTCCTGGACAGCAAAGCTGAGAACTCCTTTTACCCCTTTGTGTTGTTAAGAGATGGGCAGAGCCAGGCAAGCTCTGGTTTGATGTGGATGCCTTCCATTTCGATGTAGATGAGCATTCCATGGTAAGAGGAAGCTGCTGATTGGCTTCTATACATTGGGAGGGAGTCAATAAATACTGCGTTGTTCTGAATGTGTCCCTCAGATTTTCATCATCTGTCACCTGAAAGTTGCTGCAGTGGATCAGGGAGATTCCAGGAACAAAGCTTGTACTTTCCAGAAACTGCAGAATATGTAAGTCTCCTCTCTCTGTGTCCCTCAGGGATGTTGTTGTTGGGAGACGTGATGCACCATGTGGTTGATGGGCTTTTTCTCTTGCTTCGTTGGACCCCATTGGAGGAATCCAACACTGACATTTTTGCCTGTTGCCATTTGGGAAACTGTGGGAGCACAACGGAGATCCTGTTGCCCTCCAGAGGAAGGAGAGACCTTGGCCCTGAAGTAGGACATTGATATTCTTGATGATAGGGCTCCCCCACTCTCTCTCCTCCCTGACTGGGATGTTGGATCTTGCAGAGAGTGAAGCTGGATTGAAGTGGGAAGAGGTGGCCTCACTTGACCCCCTGATCAGTCTGGATACTGGGCTGACCAACCTGGCAACTGAGCCCCTGCCTGAGGTTCAGGAAAGGATACAGAAAAGTCTCCAGGTGGGGAGATGGATGTCTGCTCATCCCCATATTGCTCAGTAACCATTGGTTTCTCCTTGTCCTGTAGGTGTGGAATCAGAGCTGATTGTGATGGTGGCCCTGTCTGTGACAACTGTCTGTCTGATCTCTGCTTCATTGCTGGCCTTGTTCCTGTACAGGAAACATAAGCACACTCCGTTCAACTAGTGATCAATCCTCAACAATACAGTGATTCTGTAACTTGTTGTCTTTGAGCTGGCTTTTGTCTCTGCCTCCTCCCTGTCTTTGTTTCTGGGACCGAAGCCGATCCAAGCCCAGAACTCCACTTCCTGAGTGACTCTTCGTGAAGATTGAAAGAATTGTTGTGATTTTTGGGCTGTTTCAATTGATCTCCTTGCCCACCCACTTTGGGAATTGGCGGAGGGGGCTGTCTACCTGTAGTTCCACAACTTTATTATCAGTCAGGCCCCGTAATGTAACAGCGCTGATGGGATAATTGCTAATCCTTCATAATGCTGTTTCCTGATGATAATACTTGAGATTCTGGATATCCACATTGAAAGAGACTTTAAAATCCATTTCCATTCTTGAATGAAATGCATTTCTGAACAATCTGCTCCATCAGCTGCCTCTAATCCTATTGAAACTGTCTCGATCTCTTCAACCCTGTACCCTCACTGATTACATTTCCAACACCTTCCATCTTTCCAGCTCGAACAGCTCAATCTAATATTTGCCCCTGACCTCAAGGGGCCTGAGTGAATGTATTGCAACCAGTAGTTTATGAAGTTTTGTTGCAAACTAAAATTTGAAGTATGGGCTTTAAGTACAACATAGTGGCTCACAACACCAGGTGACTGTGTGTAAACTCGACACAGACATTCTCCCTGTGTCTGGGAGAGTTTCCTTTGGGTGCTTTGGTTTCCTCCCACAGTCGAAATTTGTGCAGGTTAGGTGGTCCGGCAATATCAGAAGAGCAGGAAAGTCGATGTTTCAGGCATATGACCTTCATCAGGTAATTCAGCATGACCAGTTCACCTAACCTGCACATCTTTGTGACTGGGGGAGGAAACCAGAGCACCAAGAGGAAACCCATGCAGACATGGGGAGAATGTGCAAACTCCATACAGACAGTTGCCTGAGGGTGGAATCATTGTGCCTGGCACAATGAGGCAGCAGTGCTAACCATCGAGCTACTGTGCTTTTCCCTTATTTATTGCTCTTCAATATGTATACTTAGCTGGGACATTTGATAAAGTGGCTGAGCTCTCAGTGCAAGACACAATTTACACAGAAATCTGATACTGAACATATTGTTCTATCAGGCAAGAATTGTACCACTGATGCAATTGAGTCGACTTGGTTGAATATAGACAGGAATAATGCTATCTTTGCTCTTTGCGTCACATTATATGTTTAATCATGAAAACAAAGGGATATTTTATCCCATTCACCAAATGTTCCCTGAACTTGGTCTGGGTCACAGCATAAATACAAGTGTTGGTACAACAACTCAGGAGTTGCAACATCAATGCAATTTCTTGAACAAAGGCAGGTAAAGATATATCATTATAACCCAAATACCACATTCGATTGTATATGGAAAACACCACTAGTACAATCCATAACAGGATGAAATTACCTGAGATAAGATAAAGTAAAATGATTGATTTCCTTCGTTTTTCCATTTCTGGGTCTCTTTGATTCTCAATGGTACTGTTTCCCCGAAGTTTCCTGCGGCTTTTGCTGGCTATTAAGATGTGTCTTGTGGTAAATGCATTGAAAAGCAGTATTAGAATAAATGGAACCCCTGGGGTTAGAATATGATGATGTAACTCAATTGATGTCCAGATCCGTGAAGTCCGGATATTGTATGCTACATGACAAAACCAGGGAATGTTTATTAACACATACTGACCAGTGAACATAAAATACCAAAAGATGTTCTTGAAGCAGCTCACTGCACACACTATTCCCAGAACCAAAGTTGCTGTTTTCTCAGTGCAATGTTTACTTTTTAATTTTTTGCAACATATTGCCACAAATCGATCAAAGGTGAAACTGACAGTGAACCAAACAGAACAGTCTATTGCTGCATAAAGCATGATAGCATGAATATTACATATCTGGATCGACTCCAGAAAATAAAAATGTTCACGATAAACAATTGGAATGTGCCTTAATATCAAGTCAAAGATCACGACCAGTAGATCAGCCACTGCCATGCCCACCAGGTAGGTGGTGACACACTTTGAGAGACCACAATTACTCCAAGATTGGATGACTATTGTCACCAAGTTAACTGTGAGAAAGGGAAATAGAGAGGTCAGTTACACATCCATCAGGGAGCAGGCTCACCAGTTTGATTGTATCTAATGAGATTAAAAATGATTTACTGAATACTTAGATGATTTTAAAATGATTGTACCTAAGATGCAGGTGCCATTATATTTTGTGATGTATTGGAGAGTGAAGACTTTTACCTCAGAGTACAATGGACCTTGATCAGTTGGGTAAATGAAATGAAGTTTAGCAGATGGAGTTTCTTTCAGATAAATGTTATGTGCAGAATTTTAGAAAGGCAAATCAGGGCAGGACTTATACATTTAATGGAAGTTCCTGGTGAGTATTGCTGAACAAAGACCGTGGGGTGCAGGTTCATAGTTTCTTGAAAGTGGAGTCACAAGTGGACAGTATAGTGAAGAAAGCATTTGTGCTACTTGCCTTTATTGGTCAGTGCACTGTGCAGTGGTTGGGAGGTCATATTCCAGCTGTGCAGGACATTGGTGAGACCAGTTTGGAATACTGTGTTCAGTTCTGGTTTCCCTGCTATAGGAAATATGTTGGGAAACTTGAAATGTATCAGAACAGTTTGCAAGGATGTTGCCAGGATTGGAGGGTTTGAGCTGTAGGGAGGAGCAGAATAGACTGGGGCTACTTTCCCTGGAGTGTTGGAGGCTGAGGGGTGGCCTTGTAGCTGTTTATAAAATCAGGAGGGACATGGATAGATTAAATAGACAAGGTATTTTCCCTGGATGGGGAATTCCAAAACTAGAGGGCATAGGTTTAATTGAGAGGGGAAAGGTTTAAAAGGGAACTAAGGGTAAACTTTTTTCTCACAGAGGGTTGAGCGTCTATGGAAAGAGTTGCAGAGGAATTGGTGGAGGCTGTTATAATTAAAAGGTATCTGAATGGGAATATGAGGGGTTTAGAGAGATATGGATCAAATGCTGGCAAATGGGACATGATTAATTTCGCATATCTAGTTCGCTTGGTTGAGTTGGACTGAAGAGTCTGTTTCTGTGCTGTACATCTCTATGACTTGATGACCACAAGAACTAAGAACAGGAGGAGCCCACTTAGCCCCTTGACCACCATCCACCATTCAATAGGAACATGGCTGGTCCAACATTCCTCACCTTTCCCACTAACCCTCCATTTCCCAACTGATCAACATCTAGCTATTTGGACCTTAAATATACACGAGAACACAGCTGGCTATGGCAAGGAGTTTGGTAGGTTTTCAACTCGGACTGAGAGTGAATTTCTCTTCATCTTGCTGTTTTAATGCCAGCCCTTTGCTACCACCTATGCTTAGGTTATCTAAACACTGGAGCCTCCTTGTATGGGGTGGGATCCCAATGGGTGTATTAATGAGCTATTGTCATTAACAATCCCTGAGCACAGCAGAATTCAAATGTAGCTCCAGGGTTTGATGGGAGTCATATGACATAATTGGGTGTGCCTGCAGCTTTAAGGGGAGAGAGCTTTTATTGCCTGCATTGAGCAGCTCCCCAGTTTCTCAATTCTTGGTCCTGAGATAGCACCTTCCAAACCCATGGCATTCCATCGAGAAGGACAAGGACAACAGATACATGGATGTTGTGCATCGTTTAGATGTTCCACAATGCTGCTGCTGAGCGTTGGTGTTGGTGAGAGTGGATGCTTGTGATTATAAAGCCATCTAAGTGGGGTGCTTTGTCTTGGATGGTGTTGAGCTGCTTGAATGTTGTTGGAGCTGCCCACATCCAGGCAAGTGGGGAGTATTCCATCCCAGTCCTGTCCACTTCCCTATAGTTTAAGTCATAACTATTAGTCACTCCCTTCTCTATACTCTGCAGAAACCTTTTTTTATTAATATTCATACATACTTGGCTTTCATTTGTCTGACAATAAATCCCAAGTTAGAATTGTCCAATATTAGAGCCAGACGTTTAAGGTGAGAGGGGAAACGTTTAAAGGAGTTGTGTCAGGATCGTTTTTTTACATGGGGTGGTAGATGACTAGGAAGTGCTAAGGGAGTTAGCAGAAGTAGATATGTTGCCAACATCTTAGAGGCATTTACAGAGAATAGAGGGATAAGGGACCATGTGCAGGGAGATGGCGTTAGTTTGGACTGGCATCATAGCCAGTACAGACACGGACAGAGCAGTACCTGTCGTTGTCCTGTACTATTCTATGGTTTATGTTCTATGTTTGAAGTTAGCACTGACCATTCCATGTAGCTCGGTTTGGTCATCAAGCATTTTCAGTGGGACTTTATGAATTTGAGCAATTTTCACTGCATTCCCTGCGAGAGTGGCAAAGATTGGAGAGATCTCGGAAGAGTTTGGATGTACCCAATGGATCAAATGATTAGATTAGATTAGATTACTTACAGTGTGGAAACAGGCCCTTCGGCCCAACAAGTCCACACCGCCCCGCCGAAGCGCAACCCACCCATACCCCTACATCTACCCCTTACCTACACTACGGGCAATTTAGCATGGCCAATTCACCTGACCTGCACATCTTTGTGACTGTGGGAGGAAACCGGAGCACCCGGAGGAAACCCACGCAGACACAGGGAGAACGTACAAACTCCACACAGTCAGTTGCCTGAGGCGGGAATTGAACCCGGGTCTCTGGCGCTGTAAGGCAGCAGTGCTAACCACTGTGCCACCGTGCCGCCCAAATGGTCCCTTCTCTTCCTTAATGAATGGATTAATTAATCCATGACATCTGACAACTTCTTGAGCAACTTCCTGAGAGATTTTATGTTCTCCTTAAAGTGTGATGCCCTGTATCATACATATTAATCCAAATGGGCCCGAAAAGTGAGCGTTGTGTATTGATTTATAACACAGGCATAGGGGTTTATAATACCTTCCAGTCCCCCTTACTTATAAATCCCAGGATGTTATATTCTTTATTGACCAATTTTTCTGCACAAATCCATCAGGATCTTTGTTCCTGTTCCTCCTTTAAAGTCACTCTGTCACTCGTGTGCTCTGTCCTCTTTGTCCAGTTGTCTGTCAAATCCAACAGCTGATTATTGAAATGGGAAGAGGGCCATTTCAATTGAAGTGAGAGAACGTAGCTGGGTCAATATGGAACCAAAGGGACAGGCAAAGCTGTCATTTAGAATTATATTCTCTCTTAGGAAGAGCAAGAACTTGTCCAAGTATGAGCAAAAGAGATGGACTCCAAAGATGAGGTGAGAGAGACAGTCCTTGAAATTAAGGCGACATTTGACTGAGTCTGTATTCAAAGGATCCCAAGGAAACGAGAATCAGTGGGAATCAGGGGAAAGCTCTCAGCTGATTTTTAAATATTCTCTCACAGGATATGGGGGTCTCTGTCTGGGTATTTATCAATCAGTGGATAATTCCCAGCTGGAATATTATGGCCAATTCTGAACACTATACTTCGGCAAATACCTGAAAGACTGAGTGAGGTTGGCAAGCTGATTGATGAGAATGGCTCCAGGACTCTGCTCCTTTAACTGTCTATAGGAGCTGACTCTATTCTGAACAGTGAAATTGGAAGAACGAAGAACAGTACAACACAGGAGCAGGCCCAACAAGCCAGCATCCATTCATGACGCTGTTCTGGACTAAAAAACGTTTTGCTTCTGCGTGCTCCATAGCTGTTTTCTGCCTATTGACATATCTGCAAAGATGCCACTTAAACATTGCTATTTTATCCACCTTCTCTGGCAATATGTTCCAGGCACATACTCTGCTCTGGGCAAAATAACCTGCCTCTCCAATCTCCTTTAAACTGACCCGCTTTTACTCTAAATCTATGTCCCCTACATCTCTCCCCTGAGAAAACTATTCCAACTATCCATTCCGTCTGTGCCTCTCACAGTTGTAAACTTCTATCATGTCACCCCTCAGCTTCTAGCATTCAAGAAAAATGCGTGACTTCATACAGATTTCGAATTCAATGAAGGTTTCGATGAGTAAATAACGCAAAACAGTTTCCAATGCCAGAGGGTCAATATGAACAAATTTTACACAACTAGCACAGAAACAAAGGCCCAATGATAATGAAATTGTCCAATACTTCCTGAAATTGTGTGGGTAGCAGATTAAATATTAAATTCAAATAATATTTGTACAAACTTTTGAAAAAATAGACAGAATGACAGGATGAAAGACGAGGGAGTGTGTGATACATTAGTTCTCTAATCCAAAGAGGTGAAATGGACCAAATGTTCTCTAAATGTGCTGTGACCTTATATCCAATGAACAAGAGACATGAACAGATTATTGTTGGGTGCAGAGATGACAAAGGAGCAACGCTCTGAAAGCTTGTATGATTTCAAATAAACCTGTTGGACTATAACCTGTTGTCATGTGACCTCTAACTTCATCCAGCCCAGTCCAACATTGGCACCTCCACCTCAAGAGACAGGAAGACAGAGAGAAAAAGGAGCAAGATACACAAACGGGTGAAAACTCAGTATAGACATAGGATGGTGTACAAAAAGAAAGAGAATGATTTTAAAAGGGAATTGTTTAAATAATTGATGTGCATTATTTTTCAGGCAATAGGGTTAACGGTTGAGTGGGATGAAAAAGAAAGTTGAGGCAGTCGTGGGATTTCAGCACAACATTTGGAATATTGACTGTGCTGTTTCACTGGAACAGGGAACTGTGTTAGTCAGTGCAAAACAGTGGTGATGGGGACATTGGTCCCAAAATAAATTTGGGCATGGCCAACAGAGTTTTGGATAGACTACGGTTTCTGCAGGCTGTAGCTAGGTGACTGGCCAGGATAATATTAGATAGTATGGTGGATATTTCCCAAAGGCACAAATTGGAGATGGGACGAGGCAGGGTTAATAGTAGAGCAGGTAATAGAGAAAATGGCAGTGTGGGGAATCCAGTTCAGGTTCAAAGAGATAGTTAATTGTGAGAACAATATCATTCAGACTCACATATTAGTGAAGGAAGGATTTGGTGGCTAACAGTGTTTGTGACATAACTAAATACATTAGTATTTTCAGGATATGAAACACCAAGACATGGAATACAGTTAATAATTGACACATTTACTAGCTGGATATAGAAAGCAAGCCTGGTTAACAAAGATATGAGATCACATTTCAAAAGCAGTAATACAATGCATTACGTTTATTTGAACAAGAGTGTTACCAGGAACAGTAAAAACAACAAGGAAGAGGAGATGAAATGATAAGAACAGGATAAAAGTAAAGATTAGTTTAGAGAGTCACCATCTGGAGAATAAGTCTTACCAGGTACACCAACGATAGCGAGGATGGGATAGTAAATATGTTGGACAAAGAGAATGACACATAGGATCCGTGTTTGTACCGGGAGTCGATCATAATTTGCAGAAAGGTAGTTAAGTTCCCAGAAGATGCTCCGTCTAAATGTTACATTTGTATCTGCAGTTTTCAGATTCCAATCCATTTTCTTAACATTCTGGTCTATAACTCACAGATTCCAAACGATTCTCTCTCCCTCTCTCTGGTAATATCGATCCTGTTCCAGTTCTCACTAATGCTCCCATTGACACTGATGCAAACCTTATTGATTTGAATCCTTTATTAGTAGATGAGAAACCACTCGAGAGACACAGTCAGGGTGTGTGGAGACTGCAATTAATTCCAGTCATTGAACAGTCACTTTAACCCCTTTCAAACTCAGCCTTTTGTTACCACAACAGTTTCAATATTTCCCCAGTCCATCTGGGACGTGTCATGCTAGCTGAGGGAAAGCAAGTTGGGAACAACTCGGGTCCACAATCGGATTGCATTTGGGAATGATTCCCGAAGGAAAAGGAATTTTCCTGCTGATAAAAGAAGAGTGAGAGAAACACTGTAATCTATTTTCCCGTCAGCTGGAAGGAAGTTTCTATATGCTAACATCCTGAACAGATATCTTTGATGCTTTGAAAGTGCAGGTTAATGATGCTAATAAACACACACATATTGGTGGGAAAATATTACCTCACAATCCTGGTTGGGGGATTTGTATTGGTGTGAGAGAGGGTTGATGAAGTAATTCCATTGATGCTACAAACATGTTTCTGGAGACTATAGAGTAGGGAGTGCCTAATGATTGTGATTTGAACTATAGGTTAGCAGACAGGAGTGGAATGGCATACTCCCCATTTGCCTGGATGGGGGCAGCTCCAACAATATTCAAAAAGCTCAACACCATCCAGGACAAAACAGCCCACTTAGATGGCTTCATAACCACAAGGATCCTCTCCCTCCACCACCAATGCTCAGTAGCAGCATTATGGAGCATCTACGTTCTGCACTGCATCCATGTATCTTTTGTCCTTGTCCTTCCAGATGGAACTGGTCTGGGTTTGGAAGTTGAAGTCTCAGCGCCTTTGGCCCAAGCATTAGGAAATTTATGCGATACCTAAAAGCAATTTCCATCTCCCAGCTATGGCCCTGTGGATCATATATCCACTAGTTACTCTGCTCCACAACAGCTCCATTTCTGAGACCCAGCAGAGTTACTAAGGTTGGATCTGGGAGCATTCCCAGCAGCAGCCACAGTTTTCCACAATGTAGGAATGGTGGTGTCTGATTAACTGAAAATTCTCAGGAGCATGGTTGGAAATTCTGTCCTTGGGTTCAATCCCGATGGAGCCTGATGTTGGGCTGCTGCATGCTACTTCAATAGAACTGGGCCTCAGCACTTCCCCATACCCAAAAACAACAGAGTGCCTCTCCTGCATCTTGAACTGATGTTACCCCATCACACAAATCTCAGCCTGACCTCTGTGTTGTTGTCTAAACAAACAGATCGTGAGTTGTTAAACTCAGTGTTGATCTGTGTTCAACAGCAGAGCTCAGATTGTTGAACAGCTTAAAGCACACAAGTGTTCCCCTGAGTCATCCCCCTGTTTGACATGGAGCAGCAGAGCACACAGTACGTGGTGTACTGCGTGCTGTTGATTAACAATATCTGGATAGGAGTGGAACACCAATTGTTACTCTCCCACAATCCATGAGGTGTAGGCACATCAACAACTCCATAAAGGTGGGAATTTCAGGATTTTCACCAGCAGCACTTGAAGGAATACCGATTCATTTCCAAGGTAAAATGGTGAGTGCCTTGGTGGGGAGCTTCGGAAAATCCTTCGAGTGTGGAAGAAGGCTCTTCGGTCCATTGTGTCCACGCAATACCAACCCTCCAAAGAGCAGTCAATGCAGACCGACCCATTCCCATAACCTTGCATTTCCCACGCTAAGCCACATAGCCTGCACTTTGATCGAATCAGAGAGATGTACAGCATGGAAACAGACCATTCAGTCGAACTCATCCATGCCAACCAGATATCCTAACCTAAGCTCGTTTCGTTTACCAGCATTTGGCCCATATCCGTCTATACCCTTCTTATTTACACATGCATCCAGATGCCTTTTAATTTCATAGATTCCCCACAGTGAGGAAACAGGCCATTCGCTCCAACAAATCCACACTGATCCTAAGAAGCATCAGGAAGATGCTGTCACAGGGCTTCTGGCCCAAGCATTGGGGAAATTGGGGAGCCGTTCAATGCAAGTAATAATAGGTCTCTCCCCTTAAAGCTACAGACACATCCGATCATGTCATGTGACTCCCTTCAAACCTTAGAACCACAGTTTAATTCTGCTGGGCTCAGGGACTATTGATGTCAAACGACTCGTTAATACATCCACTGGGATTCAACAGCCATGCTGGGAGGTTCTTGTGCTTAATTGGAGCAGGCTTCCTGATGCGGGGAATCTGGGGCCAAATCTCCCATCCCCTAACATGCTCCCATTGGCTCCAACAAACTCCTCCAATCGTGTAACTAAACAATAAGTGAGGGCTTCATCCTGGACTGACATTTTTTTATTGCACAGAATCGGCAGAGATCAAACTAGGGATGTAGTCTCATTCAATCATTGTCCACCAGCCTGTGGAATTAGGCAGTTCCCCTCGCATTAATACAGGAACACTGGGCAGTGGCTGGGTACAGAAAAACTTTGCTAATTTCCACAGAGTGACCAAGAGAGCCCACATTTCTTATGACTCCACCACCTTTACCCATCACCCATGTAATTTCATTTTATCTGACTCTTCCCCTCCCTTTTTCGCTCCCTGCCTCCCTCTCCTTCTGTCTATTCTTTTGTCTTTCTTATTCTCTCTCTTTCTCTTTCTCTTTCACTCTCTGTCTTCCTATCTCTATCTCTATTCTCTATCTACTTCGGTCTGACTCTCATCTCTCACACTCAGACCCCTCTACCTCTGTCCGACTCTATCTCTCACTCACACCCTCTCCATCTGTCTGACTCTGTCACTCACTCACACCTTCTCCCTCTGTAGGACTCTCTCTCTCTCTGTCTCTCTCCTGATCCCTGCCTCTCCCGGTTTGAATCTGTCTCTAACTCCCTCAGTCCCTACCTCCATCATTTTCTCATCTCAATCTGAATCTCTGTCTCACCTTTCTCCCTCTCCTACTGCCTGACTATCTCTGTCGTTCCCTCCCTCCCTCTGTCTGACTATCTCCCTTCCTTCTGATTATCTCTCTTTACCCCTGTTCCTCTGAATCTGTCTGTTTTTCTCCCTCACACCCACCCTCCCTATCCCTCTGCCTGACAGTGGCTCTCTCTCTCTCTCTATCTCTCTCTCTCTCCATCTCTCTGGCTCGCTCTCTCTCTCCTTCTGTCTGTCTGTCACTCTCCCTCACTCCTACCCTCCCTCTCCCTCTGCCTGACTCTCTCTCTCTTTCCCCCATTCACTCCCTTTCCCTCTCCCTCCTTCCCTCTCTATCGGACACACACTCTCTCACTCGTCCTTCCATCTCCCTCTGCCACACAGATGGTGGGGGGGGGGGAGGTGGTGGAGAAGCTGGGGGTTAGAGATGATAACGAGATGTGGAGGTTGCGGGAGGAGGGAGGAAATGGGGGAGAGATAGAAAGGAGGAAGAGAGAACAGGAGGGAGGAAAAGAAGAATTGAGGTGGATGGAGCAACTGCAGGTGGGGGAGAGAGAGAGAGTGTGAAAGGGATTTATGGAGAGAATGAGAGAGCTTGCAAAGAGAGAGGGAGAGAAATGAAGAGAAAGAGGAGTAGTGGAAATAGGGAGACTGCAAGGAAGGGGAGATGGCAGGAAAAGTGAGAGCGATGGAGAGAGAGAGAAAGAGACAGATGCGGTTGAGTGGAGATGGAGGAATGGGGAAGAAAGATGAATTCTGCCAGGGTCAGGTAAGAGTGAGGGGACCAGAGGTAAGCAAGGACAGAGGGACGTATAACCAACACCCAAGCTCAAGCCCCTGTCCCCTCTCCTTCCCTAAGGACCAGTACTTGGGGCTGAGTCTGTCTCTCTCCAGCTCAGCTTCTTCAATACAGAGACAAACAACAATATTGCTCACTCTGCTGCCTGGCGCTTTTTAATGAACATTTTTATTGTTTACAAATTGAAGTGATTGATGCAGTCAATGGGAAAGTGCCTTTTGTCAGTGGCCCCTGAATTGAGGGAAACTTTGAAATGTGTCCCCTTTACCCCGTGCGGGATAAGGTTGGACAAACCAGCGCTACCCTCAGTCTGTTACCATAGCGACAAGATGCTTCTTTGCTGAAACATTGAACTGGAATGAGAAAATCCCAGATGAATTGATTAATGAGTGAATATGATTGATTGATGAATGTGAGTAATGGGCTGTACCAACACAGTCTTCAGTTGCTGTCTGAACTTAGTCTGGGTTATGGCACAACTCACAGCAACTGAGGAGCTGCAGCATGAAACCCGATTTTTTGCAAAATGTCTTGTAGATCCACAGACTGATACCCAATATCCCACATGCGGTACCATGTGGTATACACCATTAATGCTGACCATAACAGGATGAAATTGGACGAGATCACAAACAGTAACGTGATGGAGTTTTTTTCGATTTCTCATTTCTGTGTCATACTGACCGTCTCCCTTGGTGTGAGCCCAGACTCTCTTGTGGGCTCTCCTGGTCACTAAAATGTGTCTGACGGTGAAAACATTGATCACCGACTGTTATATCACAGGAATGTTCCACAGCGAATACCGAGCAGTAAAATCGATGTTTCGGGCAAAAGCCCTGCATCAGGAATGCAGGCAGAGAGCCTGATGGGTAGAGAGATAAGTGAGAGGAGGGTGGGGGTGGGGAGAAAGTAGCATTGAGTACAATAAATGAGTGGGGGAGGGGATGAAGGTGATAGGTCGGGGGGAGGGTGGAGTGGATAGGTGGAAAAGAAGATAGGCAGGTAGGACAAGTCATGGGAACAGTACTGAGCTGGAAGTTTGGAACTGGGGTGAGGTGGGGGAAGGGGAAATGAGGAAACTGTTGAAGTCCACATTGATGCCCTGGGGTTGAAGTGTTCCGAGGCGGAAGATGAGGCGTTCTTCCTCCAAGGGTCTGGTCGTGGGGGAGCGGCGGTGAAGGAGGCCCAGGACCTCCATGTCCTTGGCAGAGTGGGAGGGGGAGTTGAATTGTTGGGACACAGGGTGGTGTGGTTGATTGGTGCGGGTGTCCCGGAGATGTTCCCTAAAGCGCTCTGCTCGGAGGCGTCCAGTCTCCCCAATGTAGAGGAGGCCGCATCAGGAGCAACGGATTCAATAAATTATATTGGTGGATGTGCAGGTAAAACGTTGATGGATGTGGAAGGCTCCTTTAGGGCCTTGGATGGAGGTGAGGGAGAAGGTGTGGGCGCAAGTTTTGCAATTCCTGCAGTGGCAGGGGAAAGTCACTTCTGTCGAGTTCCTAATATGGAGGGCAAAAACGCTACTGTCCTGAAGGATTCTCTCCCAGTTCCTTGAAGATAAATTGAGGTTGTAAATTTCTGTCTTTTCATTTAAATTGCGGTTGGTTCTCTATTGTGAAGAAATGTAAATGCAGGGGAAACATATAAACCCCTCTAACTGCCTGAAGAGACTTTAGGACAGTTTTTCCTTCTCCCTGGAACGGGAACTTATCCCATGGGATCTTATCTCTTGTTCAATTCACTGACATCCGCCCGTTCACAATTAATGTCAGTTCATAGAGCCATAGACATGTACAGCATGGAAACAGACCCTTTGGTCCAATTCGTCCATGCTGACCAGATGTCCCAAACCAACCTGCTCCCACCTGCCAGCACCCAGTCCACATTCCTCCAAACCCCTCCTATTCATATACCCATCCAAATGCCTTTTAAATGTTGCAATTGTACCAGCCTTCACAACTTCCTCTGGCAACTCATTCCATACATGTACCACCCTCTACGTGAAAAAGTTGTCCCTTAGGTCTCTTTCATATCATTCCACCTCACCCTACACCTACACCTTGTAGTTCTGAACTCCCCGACCCCAGGGAAAAGACTTCCTCTATTTATCCTATCCATGCCCCTCATAATTTTGTAAACCTCTATAAGGTCACCCCTCAGCCTCTGATGCTCCAGGGAAAACAGCTGTAGCCTGTTCAGCCTCTCCCCATAGCTCAAATCCTCCAACTCTGGTAACATCCTTGTCAATCTTTTCTGAACCGTTTCAAGTTTCACAACGTCTTTCCGACAGGAAGGAGACCAAAATTGCATGCAATATTCCAACAGTGGCTTAACCAATGTCCTGAACAGCCGCAACATGACCTCCCAACTCCTGTATTCAATACTCTGACCAATAAAGGAAAGCATACCAAATGCCTTCTTCACTATCCTATCTACCTGCGACTCCACTTTCAAGGAGCTATGAACCTGCACTCCAAGGTCTCTTTGTTCAGCAATATCCCGAGGATCTTACCGTGAAGTGTATAAGTCTTGCTGAGACTTGTTTTCCGAAAATGCAGCACCTCGCATTTTTCTGAATTAAACTCCATCTGCCACTTCTCACCCATTGGCCCATCTCATCAAGATCCTGTTGTAATCTGAGGTAACCTTCTTTGCTGTCCACGACACCTCCAATTTTGTTGTCACCTGCAAACTTGCTAACTATACCTCTTATGCTCACATCCAAATCATTTATATAAATGATGAAAAGTAGAGGAACCAGCATCCATCCTTGTGGCATTCCACTGGTCACAGGCCTCCATTTTGTAAAACAACCCTCCACCACCACCACCTCTGTCTTCTACCTTTGAGCCAGTCCTCTATCCAAATGATGAGAGCTAACCTTGCTAACCAGTGTCCCATGGGGAACCTTGTCGAACGCCTTACTGAAGTCCATATAGACCACATCTACCGCTCTGCCCTCAACACTCCTCTTTGTTACTTCTTCAAAAAGTTCAATCAGGTTGGTGAGACATGATTTCCCATGCACAAAGCCATGTTGACTATCTCTTATCATTCCTTGCCTTTCCAAATACATGTACATCCTGTCCCTCAGGATTCCCTCCAACAACTTGCCCACCACCGACATCAGGCTCACTGGTCTACAGTTCCCTGGCTTGTCCTTAACTCCCTTTTTAAACAGTGGCACCACGTTAGCCAACCTCCAGTCTTCCAGCACCTCACCTGTGACTATCAATGATACAAATATCTCATCAAGAGGCCCAGCAATCACTTCTCTAGCTTCACACAGAGTTTGAGCGTACGCTTGATCATGTTCTAGGGATTTATCCACCTTAATGCGCTTCAATGCGCTCCTCTGCAATCTGGACATTTTTCAAGATGTCACTATCTATTTCCCTCCATTCTAAATACCTTCTAAATACTGATGCAAAGTACTCGTTTAGTATCTCCCACATTTTCTCTTGCTCCACATAAAGGTCGACTTGCTGATCTTTGAGGGGCCCTATTCTCTCCCGAGTTACTCTTTTGTCCTTAATCTATGTGAAAAAAAACCCCTTTGGATTCTCCTTAATTCTATTTGCCAAATTCTATATTTCTATCTCATGTCCCCCTTTTGCTCATCTAATTTCCCTCTTAAGTATACTCTTAGTGTCTTTATACTATTCGAAGAATTCACTCGATCTATGCTGTCTTTAACTGACATATGCTTCCTTCTTTTCCTTAACCAAACCCTCAATCACTTCAGTCATCCAGCATTCCCTATACCTACCAGCCTTTCCTTTCACCCTGAGAGGAATGTACTTTTGCTGGATTCTTGTTATCTCATTTCTGAAGGTTTCCCATTTTCCAGCCATCCCTTTGCCTGCGAACATCTGCCCCCAGTCAGTTTTTGAAAGTTCTTGCCTAATACTGTTGAAATCAGCCTTTCTCCAATTTAGAACTTTAACCTTTAGATCTGCTCTATCCTTTTCCAACACTATTTTAAATCTAATAGAATTATGGCCACTGGCCACAAATTGCTCCCCCACTGACACCTCAGTCATCTGTCCTGCCTTATTTCCCAGGAATAGGTCAGGTTTTGCACCTTCTTTAGTCAGCACATCTACATACCGAATCAGAAAATTTTCTTGTGCACACTTAACAAATTCCTCTCCATCTAAACCCTTAACACTATGGCAGTCCCAGTCTATGTTTGGAAAGTTAAAATTCTCTACCATAATCACCCTATTATTTTTACAGATTGCTGAGATCTCCTTACAAGCTTGCTTCTCAATTTCCTTCTGACTATTATACAATCCCAATAAGGTAATCATCTGTTTCTTATTTGTTAATTCAACTCAAAAATCTTCACTGGATGTATTTCTGGGAATATCGTCCTTCAGTACAGCTGCAACGCTATCCCTTATCAAAAACGCAACATCCTTTCTCTCTTGCTTCCCTTTCTATCCATCCTGTAATATTTGTATCCTGGGACATTAAGCTGCCAGTCCTGCCAGTCCCTGAGCCATGTTTCTGTAATTGCTATGATATCCCAATCGCATGTTCCGAACCATGCCCTGAGTTCATCTGCCTTCCCCATTCGACCCTTTGCTTTGAAATAAATGCAGTTTAATTTATTAGCCCTACCTTGTCCCTGTCTGCCCTGACTGTTTGACTCGGTTCTGTTCTCACCTGTACCATTCTAAGATTGATCACTTGCCTCACTCTCTCCCTGGGTCTCCCTACCCTCCCGAACAGCTCTAACAAATCTCCCTGCCAGTACATTAGTCCGCTTCCAATTTAGGTGCAATCCGTTCTTATTGTCCAGTTCACTTCTACTCCAAAAGGGATTCCAATGATCCAAAAATGTGAATCCTTCTCACATACACCAGCTCCTCAGCCATGCATTCATCTGCGGTATCTTCCTATTCTTGCCCTCACTAGCTCGTATTACCACGTGTAATCCAGATATTACTCCACTCGAGGACCTTCTTTTTAAATTCCTGCCAAACTCATTCTTCAGAATCTCAAACTTTTCCCTTCCTATGTCGTTGGTTCCAATGTGGACAATGACCTCTTGCTGGGCCCTCCCCCCCTTGAGAACATTCTGCACCCTCTCTAAGGCATCCTTGATCCTGGCACCAGGGAAACAACACAGCATTCTGATTTTTCGCTGTTAGCCACAGAAACGTCTGTCTGTACCTCAGACCAGACAGTCCCCGAACACAATTGATCTCTTGGAACCCGTAGTACCCCTCATTGCACTTGAGCCAGTCTCAATACCAGAAACATGGCTTTTCGTGCTACTTTCCCCTGTGAATCGATCACCGATACATTTTCCAAAATACCATACATGTTTCAAAAGTGGATAGCCACAGAAGACTGCCTACCTATCTTACCTTTCCTGGAGTTAACTCATCTGTGTGACTGTATCTGAAACTTGCCCCCCTTCCAATGACTGCCATCCACACATTCCGTTGCTGTTGCAAATTCGTCATTGTGGAGGCTGGTACAATTGCAACATTTCAGAGGCATTTAGATAGGTATATGAATAGGAAGGGTTTGGAGGGATATGGGCCGGGTGCGTGCAGGTGGGACTAGATTTGGTTGGGATATCTGGGTCAGCATGGACGGGTTGGACCGAAAGGTCTGTTTCCATGCTGTACATGTCCATGACCACGACTCTATAACTGTCTCTCCAACCGATCCATTCGACCTGATAGGCTTCACAACAAACAGCATTTATTGCAGATATAATCCGCAGTAACCCATAAACTCTCTTTAAACTCCCACATCCGACAAGAAGCGCATATCAATCTACTAAAGGCCATTTTTGCTCCTTCACATTCTACAGACACAGAAAATATTCTGGGGTATGTCGGGTACAGAATGTTCCTTGAATGTTTTTTACAGAATGTTCTCGTAATGTTGGGTATGGAATATTGCTTACACTTTTGCCTTTCGACAGGACGGCTTGATGTTTAGCCGTGAGGTCCAGGGTGGGGTCAGAGGAATTGCCATTTGGCATTTTCTGGGCATAGGTCAGCATGTCAAGCAACAACAGCAACATGATGGCAATGTTTGAGGTGGAATTCAGAGAAGATGGTGCAGTCGGATCAGAGGGAGACACACAGGTGGATGAGGGAGAAGAGTAGAGAGATTTATGGGCCACTGTCACGGTAGTGGTTCTCCATTAAAAGAGACTGGTGATCTCGTACGGGGGGGGCTACTTGGTGCCCAGGTGAAGGGAGGATGTTGGAGATGGGTGAAGGGGTTGCTTTCGTTAGAGGGGGAGACTCATGGTCAAATCAGTGGGCCTGGAAATGGAGGAAACAGAAGACATCTTAGCATTGTTGAGGTTGATATGTAAGTTGAGTAAGCTAAGGTCTTTACTAAGACAGATAATTGAGCGTCAGAATGCATCAGGTCAGAAGCGATTATGAATACCCAGCTTCCTTGGAATTCAAGGAAGACAGGTAGTTCGAGAGAATGATGGGGGAGGAAGGATCTGGATGTGTGTTGATACCCATTCATTGATGAAGCTTGTGATCCTTGACCCATGAAGGCACAGAGTAAACTGAAAGCTGAAGTGAAACTCTGGAAGCTGGACAGCTTTGAGAGAGGCTGAGTCAGTTTTTGTTGAGGGACAAATCAAGGCAGCTTGCATGTAGGTCTCCTGGCATGGGGAGTGTACAAACAATGGAAGACCACTGCACTTGGAAAGCATTGCCACCATCTGTCCAAGTTCGTCTGGATTTGGGAAAGGGATTTGAGAAATCTACGGGATGAAATTAATGGAGTAAATAAGACTGAGCCAGCTTATGTGTTTTCTTGAACATACAGAAAATTTCAACTCGGTACCATGTGAGAAATGAGCATGTAAAATTAAAGTGCATCAGACTGGAATTGTCGCACTGACATCGATAGAGAAGTGCATTTTCAGAAAAGAAATGAAGACCATAAATAAATGGGTATTTTTCCAAGTTACAGGCAGTGATGAGTGAGCCACCAAGGGATCAGTGCTGGAAATCAGTTATTCACAATGTTTATCACTGATTTAGATGTGGGAACTCGATGAGGCCTTTGGTAAGGCTGCTCTGGAAGGTTAGTTCACATGGAATCCGGGGGAGCTTGCAAATGGATACACAATTGGCTTGATGATCGGAAGCAGAGGATAATAGTGGAAGGATGCTTGGTGGACTGGAGGCGTGTGACGAGTGGAGTGCCTCAGGGGTCGGTGCTGGGCCCACTGCTGTTTGTTATCTATATCAATGATTTGGATGAGAATGTACAAAACATGATTAGTAAGTTTGCAGTAAGTTACACTAAAATAGGCGGAATCGTGGACAGTGAGGAAGATAATCAGAAATTGCAGGAGGACCTTGATCAGCTGGGGAAGTGGGCAGAGAAATGGCACATGGAGTTTATGACAGATAAGTGTGAAGTCTTGCATTTTGGAAAGTAAAATCAAGGTAGGAGTTTCATACTGAACAGTGGGGCTTTAAGGAGTGCAGTGGAATCGAGGGACCTTGGAGTTCAGGTATATGGTTCTCTGAAAGTGGAGCCACAGATAGACAGGACAGTGAAGGAGGCTTTTGGCACACTAGTCTATATCAGTCAGTGCATTGAGTATAGACGTTGGGAAGTTATGCCGTAGTTATACAGGACATTGGTGAGGGCGCAGTTGGTGTATTGTGTTCAGTTTTGGTCAGTTTCAGAAGGATGTTATAAAACTGGAAAGACTGCAGAAGATGTTTACAAGGATGTTGCCAGCACTCAATGATAGGGAAAGGTTGAACAAGCTAGGACCTTTATCTTTAGGGCGTAGGAGACTGAGGGGGGATTTTATAGAAGTGAATAAATTCATGAGAGGCATGGATACGGTTAATGCACTCAGTCTTTTTCCCAAGGTTGTGGAATCAAGGACGAGAGGGCATCAGTTAAGGGTAGAAGGGAAAGAATAAAAGGGAACCTGAGGGGTAACTACTTTAGAGAACGTGGAATGTGGCATGAACAACCAGTGGAAGTGGTTGACATCGGTACATTAACAGCATTTAAAAGGCATTTGGACAAACACAGAGGAACCTCGATTATCTGAACGAGATGGGCGGACACTATTTCATTTGGATAATTGATTATTTGGTTAACTGATTCAATGCCTTTCCTCTGGGGCTCGGAGTCTTCTGAAGTTTCCTTTTTCTTCGCTCTGCCTGCCTTACTCTCTGTTTGTGTCAGGGTTTGTTTCTGAGTGGACACACCCTTGTGTGTAAGGGACCTGCAGCATTTCTGAAGCCGCTCCCACCATCAGTTGAATGGAATTGACACAGTGAGCATTTGTTAATTCCACACCCCATTCAGTAGATTAGGCAGCAGCCCACTGCGCACGTGCCCTCGTTCCCCCACACTTCCCGGCCCCCATCGAAACCCCCAACCCCACCCCATGTCCGACACCCCCAACCCCGCCCCCTCCTACCCCCCCAACTCCACTACCTACCTGATTAGCCCAAACACACACTACCCTCTGTCCGAATCCCTCAAACCCCCGAACATCACCCCTGTCCTACACCCCAAACCCACCCCGGGTACATAGCCCCTGACCCCCACCCGTGTGACCGCCCAAATCTCCAACACCATCCTCCATCCAACCTTCCAAACCCACTCCCCGTCTGACCCCTAAACCCCTCAAAGCCGCCCCCCCATCTGAACTGCCCAAACCCCGCCCTCAACTGACTCCCCAAACCCCACCAAATGGGGAGGAATCTCGTAGAAATCTATACAATTCTAACAGAGCTACACTGGGTAAATGCAGGAAGGATGTTCCCAATGGGGAAGTCCAGTACCAGGGGTCAGAGTTTAACAATACAGGATTGGCCATTTAGGATGGAGATGAGGCAAAAATCTTTTCACACAGAGAACAGTGATCCTGTGGGAATCTCTGTCAGAGAAAGCAGTGTCAGTCAAATATTGAATGTTTTCAAGAGGAGTTAATTATAGTTGAAGTTTTAGCAACCCCTATAACCGATCAGAAACAAGCATTTAACTATTCTGATCCCAATTTACAGCTCTTGGACCGCAGTCTTGTAAGACTTGGGATCACAAGTATACATTGACATATTTATAAAATGTGATGCACGTTTCTGTCTCTTTACCCTTAGAGGTCACAAGTCCCAGATTCCCTCCACCCACTGAATAAAAATAGTATTTTCCTCACATCTTCTTTAAGTGTTCTGTCCCTTCTTTAAACTGTGGCCTGGGTCACTGAGATCTTCATCAAGGGGAAAAGGTTTCTGCCGGACTAACATTTCAGCACCCCATTCTCAGTCATGGCTCCTCTCAGTCTCCTCTGCTCTGAGAGAAATAACTCCACTGTGTCCACTTCTCTTCATCACTGAAACAATCCAGTGCAGGCAACATCCTGGTAAATCTCTATCTGCACCTTCTCCAGTACTACCACATCTTTCCTAGAATGTGGTTTGGTCATGGCTCCAAATCTCCCTTCCAAGTGTAATTGTATTTATTTCAACTTAATACACTGCATTTGCTGCTGCAATAATGTGGTTTCCTCTATATTGAAAAGACAGTAATGAGACTGGGTCTTATTTTGTGGATATACCTCCATTCTGCATAAACCAAACCCAGAGCCTTCTGTTGCTTGGGATGTTAATTCTTTTCTTTGATCCAACATGGACCTTCCTCTCTGTGGTTGCTCGTGCTCCAGTGAACAGGAGCTAGGCAGTATCAGGAGGTGGACACGGCAACATTTCGGGTGGAACCCTTCTTCAGGACGGCACTGTTCTGGTTCTTGATCTGAGCCTTTTATTTCCTCCATTTTCTTTTTGAAATATCTGACCAAGCCCCCTTTAAAAGTGGATCTGAATTTGACTTCTACCCATTTACGTGGTTCTGATGACATGTCTTAAAATGGTTTGCACAAAGGAATTCTGAACCTATTCCTTTGCTTAACAGGTGATCATTTTCAGTTGAAGACCTCTAGTTCAAAGGTAGCTCACCAACCAGTAGATATAATTTTTATTGATGTCACCCATAAATATCTCTCCAAACTCTCTCCAGTGGCATGGTGGCTGAGTGGTTAGCACTGCTGCCTTTCAGTGTATCAGGGACTCGGATTCTATTCCAGCCTTGGGTGACTGTCTGTGTGGAGTTTACACATTCTCCCCGTGTCTGCGTGGGATTCCTCTGGGTGCTCTGCTTTCCGCCCACAATCAAAAGGTGTGCAGGTTAGGCGATGCTAAAGTGTTCAGGGATGTGTTGGTTAGGTGCATTAGTCAGGGGTAAATGTAGAGTAATAGGGTAGGAGAATAAGTCTGGATGGGTTACTTATCGAAGGGCTGGTGTGGACTTGTGGGGCTGATTGGCCTGTTTCCACACTGTAGGGATTTGATGACCTCTGATTCTATGATAAACTGATGAAAAGCCAAGATCTTGTTCTCCAAACTGTGCCACTTGATCTAAAATGTTGCTACTGAAAACGTTAGAGAGAAATTTGATCAAGGTGTTCACAATTTTGAGGACCCTGAACCGAGTCAAGTGGAAGAGATTGTTCATCTGAGTGACAGTGTTAGGTTAGATGATTAGTAAAGGAACAAACAGTACCATGGGTTACCAGGTTTCCACAATGAATGGTTAGGATCTAGAGAGTAAGGCTAGAGAGTTTGATCAAGTTGGTTAGTGACAAAAATACCTGCAGATGTTGCAATCCAAATAGACAATCAGGAGTGTGGAAGAACACAGCAAGGCAGATTTAATCATGGTTTTCGAAACAGAATTGTATAAGCTGCTGAAGAGCAAATGAAATGATACAGCAAGGCAGGAGAGTGAGAAACAGGCTGTATTCCTCTTAGAGAGAGCTGGCATGAATTACTTTCTATGCTTCAACAATTCTCTGAGATTTTCTCATTGATATTTTTGCAGTTCAAGGAACCTCTGAGCAGACCAAAAGCTTCATCACTGAACTTAGGAATGAAATTTCACCGCTGTAGGAGAGTAAGTGTGATATCCAATGTTTCACAAAGAAAACTCTCGGAATAATTCATAATACTGTATCGTTACTTACTGCTGACTGTGGTTCCTGAGTACAATCATATGTAGACTGGTTACATGAACAAATGATTCCAATCAGTGATAAGGAACTATTGCTTATAATCTCTAATAAAAGCCTTTTACAGATTTTCAAATGCACTGTATTTTAGATTACAAGTTACTGGCGAAGTTTTAAAGGTTTGTGCCCATAAAGCGATACAATAGTGTTTGATGCTTATGGCACTGTTCAGTGTTGCCGCTTTCAGAATCATGTCCCATACATCTCCCATGCTTTACTTTTCATTATTACTATTATACTATTATATAGGTTTGCTCGCTGAGCTGCAAGGTTCAGTTCCAGACGTTTCGTAACCCAACTAGGTAACATCTTCAATGGGCTTCAGGCGAAACAATTTCTTTGGGTTGGTGATGTCATTTCCAAAGGTTTCCAAAAAAAAACACAAACATATAAATAGCAAGCACGAATTTTCAGCATAGCTTCGCCTGAGGCCAGCTGAAGATGTTACCTAGTAGGGTAACAAAACGTCTGAAAAAATGAACTTTGCAGCTCAGCGAGCAAAGCTACATCCAAAACCTCAACCTGACCTACAAATCTTCTCAAAACTCTATTACTATTATACCTTGTGTATGTAAATATTTTTACAAATGTTACATTTGCCACTATCACACCATCATCCACCTCACAAATTCAGGGGATCCAACGGCTTCACTGTTTTCCTGGATTTTGAATTATAGCAAAATGTCTTGACTCTACCATTTCACTCACAGATGGATGGGATCCTCCATTTTGATTACAAAGGCACAGTCGATGCTTCAATGCAGCTCAATTGGCTGGATCATTGATTTCTGATACAAAGAAACACCAGCAGCATGGGTTCAGATTCTGTACTCGCCGAGGGTATGATAGATATCTCATCTCTTCAACATTATCTTTTACCTGAGGTGTGGTGACCCTCAGTTTAATCTACCACTGGTTATCTCCTCTAACAAGTGAGTGGTATGATGGGGCCTTCACTTTTACACAATAGCAGCAATACTGTACTGAAACATTCAAAGTTTTTTAAGTGGAGAAAAGAAACACACTTTTAAAACATGACTCATGACAAGATAAGGAAGAATAATATTGCCAGGAAGATTTAGTTCAGAGATGTTGGTGAATTGAAATACTTAATTGGACAACTCAAAGAAAATAATTCTTAAGATGCAGAACTACTTCAAAGTTAGGTGGATGCAATGGCCTCGTGGTATTATCACAGGACTGTTAATCCAGAGACCCAGGTAATGTTCTGGGGACCTGGGTTTGTATCTTACCACTACAGATAGTAGAATTTGCATTCAATAAAAATCTAGAATTAAGCATCTAATAATGATGATGAATCCTTGCTGATTGTTGGGAAACACCTATCAGGTTCACTAATGTTCTTTAGGGAAGAAAACTGCAATTCTTACCTGATCTATTCCAAACACACAGCACTGTGGGTGGATATTCTGAGTAATTAAGGATAGATCATAAATGTTGGCCTGGAATGATTAAAACAAAAATTCAAAATCAAATGTTGAAGAACTAGTTCACTTTTTTTATTCAACCGGGGGTGTAAGGTGATGATTTTGTAGGTTATCATGATGTAACCAAAAAATATTAATGAACTACTGCCAAATTTTGAAATTACTTTATTCTTCAAACAAATACAATTCTTGAAAGAAGGGAAAATCCAAAGGCAATTTCATGAATGATCTCAACAGATTAGTGGCAAAATGGGACAACATGACATTGCAGTTAATCATCATTTACAAGCGCAATAGCTTACAGATTGTGTTCTTTCCAAAATGGCAGCATCTGCTTGTCTTGTGTATTATTGGAAACTCATGCGATGATATTGGTGAACTAACTGCACAGAGGCCGGTATCCCATCACCAAGTCAACCTTTATTGACATGTACACATGACATGGACTCTGACCTGCTAGATCAGAGCCAGCCCATGGAGTGAGGAGACTCCCTGAGACTCCTGTTTATGTGTGTCAGCCAGGGGTCCCTGTTTGGCCCAAGTTAACAGCTCCAATCAGGGAACTCATGTTTAATAAGATCTGCCTGGCCAACCACCTTCCAATCACAATAGGTGGAATACTAACTCAAATTCTGACGTCATATTTTATATGAGGACATTGGGTGAGAATATATTTCCTTGTTTCACCTTGGGTGCTTATGCCAAATTGTACCTGTATCCACGGGTTATTACAATTTTTTCCTCATATAACTGAACAGTTCATAATTTTCAACAATTATGTCAAATTTCCTCTTAATCTTCTCTGGGTAGAGAGCAATCTCCATTTTTCACTCCATGGAATTAACATTCCTCTTTCCCACATCATCCCAGTAAGTATCTTTTGTTTCATCATTAAAGACTCGATGGCATTCCTAAAGAGTAATACCTAATACTGAACATAGTATTCTACGTGAGAGTGAGAAACTGGTTTAGAAAGGTTTAAAATAACTCCCTGGCACTATTTCAGGATCCTAAATGTTTTCATAACTGTAATTTGATCTGTAAACATCAAACATTGCAATCCCACAGCTCTCTGTTCCAGTTTCAATTTCCAAATTCTATCATTTATTTTGTTGCTTCTTGTAATCCTTCCTTTCAAAACGCATCACTTCACACTTCTCAGCTGTAAATCCCTTTGTATTCTGTCCCTGTCAAATTCTCCAATCTGTTTCTGTCTTCCTGAAGTCTATCATTGTCCTTGTTACTGTCTGTTATATTTCATAACCCTTCACTCTGTGAGAGCTGCTATCTTTGACAATGGTTGAAGTTGTGAGAGTTGTACTATCTTAAAAAGCTATATCGCTGTTGAGAACTGTAGCAATTTCAAGCATTTAAATCATGTCACAGCACAACAGAAGGCTATTTAGCCCAACATGATGGTTGTGGCTCTTTAAAGAAGCAAGAATGATTTCCGAGCAGGAGTAAGGTCAGAGGTAATCTGATTATTCCATGTTTCTACTTAGAGAAGTGACGACAATACTCTTGAGCAGGTGGGACTGAACCCAAATCTCCCGGTTCAGAGATAGAGATAATACTACTGAAAACCAGTAAAATATCAGTAAATAAGGAAATCTGTAAGATACTGTCGTGCCTCAGCTGTTTCGCATGTTTATTTCAATACCCTCACAGATCTGCCTCGCATCCAACTGCCCAACCAGTGGAGCCAAGGGAACCAAAGGTGTTACTACTTTTCAACTTGGAAACGACTTGGAAAGAAGCTTAGACACTTTGAGAATCAATGCGTGCCCACCTCGTTGTCATTAACAGTGCTGAGGAGCAGGTTGGAACAATCTGTTTGTTCTGTCCACTGGTTGTCAGACTGCAGTCTCATTTGGAGCAAATCACTTGTCCCGCTTTTCCTGTTAGGTTATGGCTAATAAGCTGAAGTTATTGTGAAAGGAAAAGATTTATGAAGGGTGCACTGACTCATTATTTCAGATGAACATCCCATTTAGCAGTTGCAATAGGCCACTTATCCCCGAGATAAATGGCCAATCCAATCACGGCTGGACAGATTGCTTCATATTTCTCCTGACTCCAGGTAACCATTCGCCAGCACCACCTCCCCCGCCCCTCCTCAGCTAACCAGCAATCTATCTGTCTCTGTCTTCAGAACATTCAAGGACACTGCTTTCACCATCTTTTCAAAGGATCATAACACTCTGTGAGGAACGTTAGTTTGTTATCTGTCTAAAATTTACCAGGACCCATACGGCATTCGTATCAGGAGGGCTGGAGTACGGAGATGCAGATGTTATTCTGTAGTTATATAAAACTTTGGTAAGACCCTACTTGGAGTACTGTGAGCGGATCTGGGCACAACACCTCAGGAAGGTGTTTTGGCCCTGGAGGTGGTCCAATGCAGGTTTACAGAGATAAAATCTGGAATTCAGAAGTTAAGTTATGAGGAGACATTAGACAGATGGGACCTTCTTTGCTCGAAAATTTCGAAGGTTAAAAGGTGATCTAATTGGATTTTCTGGATATTACGATTAGAAAAAGACTTTTTTTTCTATTAGTTGAAGATACTAGAATTTACTGGAATTTAGTAAATGAATGGTGATTGCATTGAAACGTACTGCATTGGTATGGAGTTTAATGGGGTAAATGCTGAGAGCATGTTTCTCTTCATGGGAGAGTCTAGAACCACAGGGCAGAGTCTCAGAATGGAGGCATACCAACTTATGACTGAGATGAGGAGGAATCTCATCTCTCAGAGAGTTGTGACTCTTTGGAGCTCCTTACCATAGAGAGCTGTGGGGCATGGTCATTGTATATGTTTAAGGCTGAGCTAGATTAGAACATAGTACGTCGAGCATCACAGCGCATTACAGGCGCATTCAGTCCTTGGTGTTGCACCGACCTGTGAAACCAATCTGAAGCCCATCCAACCTAAAATATTCCATTTTCATCAATATGCTTATCCAATGACCATTTAAATGCCCTTAAAGTTGGTGAGTCTACTGCAGTTGCAGGCATTGCGTTCCACGCCCTTACTACTCTCTGAGTAAAGAAACAACTTCTGACATCTGTCCTTTATCTGTCACCCCTCAACTTAAAACTACGTCCTCTCATGCTGGCCATCACCATCTGTGGAAAAAGGCTCTTACTGTCCACCCTAACTAATGCTCTGATTATTTTATATGTCTCCATTAAGTAGCCTCCCGACTTTTCTCTCTCTAATGAAAACAGCCTCAAATCCCTCAGCCTTTACTCATAAGACCTTCCCACCATTCCAAGAAACATCCTGGTAGATCTCTTCTGCTCCCTTTCCAAAGCATCCACATCCTCTTATAATACGGTGATCAGAATTTTATGCAATACTCCAAGTGCAGCCACACCTCATGGAGAAGGGCTTATGCCCAAAACGTTGATTCTCCTGCTCCTTGGATGCTGCCTGACCTGCTGCGCTTTTCCAGCAACACAATTTTCAGCCATGACCTTGTGGCTCCGAAACTCAATCTCTCTACCAATAAAAGCTAACACCCTGTATGCCTTCTGAACAACCCTGTCAATCTGGGTGGCAATTCTCAGGGATCTACACTACCAAGAACCTTACCATTAGTCCAGTACTCTTTATTCCTGTTGATCCTTCCAAAGTGAATCACCTCACACTTTTCCAAATTAAACTCTATTAGCCAGCTCTCAGCCCAGCTCTGCAGCTTATCTATGTTACCCTGTAACCTACAGCATCCTTCTGCATTATTCACAACTCCATTGATACTAGTTTCATCCGAAAATTGACTAACCCATCCTTCCACGTCCTCAACCAAGTCATTTATAAAAATGACAAACAACATTGGCCTCAAAACAGATCCTTGCGATACACCAGTAGTAACTGAATTCCAGGATGAAAATATCCCATCAACCACCACTCTCCATCTTCTTTTAGCCAGCTAATTTCAGATCAAAACCATCAAATCATCCTCAATCCCGTGCCTCTGTATGTTCTGCAATAAATGAACGTGGGGAACCTTATCAGACGTCTTACTGAAATCCATATACACCACATCAACCATTTTACCCTCATTCACCTGTTTGGTCACCTTCTCAAAGATCTCAATAAGGTTTGCGAGGTTTGTGAGGTGATTCTTGATTGGTTGGGGAATCAATGTTACTCGGAAAAATGCAGGAAAATGATACAAGGAATGTCAGAGCAACCATGATCCTGTTGAATGGTGGAACAAGCTCAAGGGGCTGAATGGTCTGTTCCTGTTCCTTTCTTAAGGGGTTAAAAGGTGACTATAGCATGGTTGAACTTATTATATAGCTTGAGAGACAGAAACTTGGGTCACAAGCAAATGTGTTAAACTCAAACATGGCTAATAACTAAAGATGAAGTCATACCTAACTAAAGTAATTGGGAAAGGAGCCTGGAAGTAAAGATGGTTGAGGACAAGGTCAGATGTTCAAGAAAATATTTCATGGCTCACAGCAAAGACATGTCCCGGAGGAATAATTTAAAAACCAATCAAAGGTGTTCAAAATTCAATAAAGAGGGAGAAGATAAAAATTTTGAGTAAACATTCAACTAATATCAAGATGCATGACTACATCACACCATGCGTGGGTAAGGCCGCCCACCCTAGACAGTCCCAAAAGACATGTGTGATCCTTTCCCTTCCTCGGCGTCGGCAAATCAAAGCATGTTGTCTAACCTCCCTGGCTCAATTCTGTTTGTTTCAAACTTGGCAGTTGAATCAGCTAATTCACTCCAAGAATATCTAATACACACTTACCAAAACAAAGACTACCTGCTTAATAATTTTTTTTGAGGGGTCGGGCTTGGTCCATAATAGACTGGGGGATCTTTGGGGGATTTGTATGTAGTTCTGAATTGGCACTTGGGATTCGAATTATTTGGACACTCAGGCAGTGAGTGGTAGGTGTTTGTGTCTGCATTCGGGATGTTAATTTGTTTGGGTAAACTTGCTTTGGATAGCAATGACTCTTTCAGTCACCAAGAGTTTTCTGGAGGTGGAAGAAGTGACTTTGGGGTTTTCCAAAAGATAGTTAAGGCCAAGCTGCGGGAATTAGCAGACAGTCTCAAGTTGGAGATAGCACCTGCCTTGAGGAATAATGAGATGGTTAGATCAATAGCTCAGCATTTAAACTTGCTGGAAACACCAGCAGGATGTGCAGAGTTGACAAAAAAATCAGTTGCCAATGAAGCAACTTGCGTTGGAGGCGAGAGATAATGAAAGGGCATCAGAAATGAAACTTGCTGAGTTACCATTAAAAGCAGAAGAGAAACAAAAAGAGAGAGTTTGAACCTCAGAAACTGACACTGAGAAAGGAAAGGCAGCTCGAAGTCAGCTTAAAAGGATGGAAATGACAACTGACGGTAAGTCTAGTGAAAAAGAGAGTGAGGAGGAGCAAACCCACGAGAGTCCAAAGCCTGACGAGAAACTGTTTAGGTATGTTCAAGCATTGCCGAAATTTGATGGGAAGGATGTGGAAGACTTTTTCATCTCATTTGAAAAAGTGGCTAAACAAATGCAATGGTCAGTGACCATGTGGGCTTTGTTGATCCAAACCAACCTTGTGAGTTGAGCTTGCGAGGGTATTCGCATCACTATCAGCCAAGGTATCTGGGAGTATGAGGAGGTGAAGAAAGTCATCTTAAGTGTATATGAGCTTGTACCAGAAACCTATAGACAACATTTCAAGAATCTAAGGGGGGACCCTGGTTAAACTTATATTGAATTTGAAAGGATCAAACAAAGGAAATTCAATTGGTGGATAAGAGCTTTAAAAATCAAGCAAACCTACGACGCACTCAGAGCGACAATTATTTTGGAGGAATTCAAATAATTCACTGCCTGAAGCAACAGAAACTCATGTGGAAGAGGAGAAAGTGAAAACAGCAAGGGTAGCAGCTGAAGTGGCTGATGATTATGAGCTGGTCCATAAAACACGGTTTGGCTTCCAGAACCAATTTCAGCCCATGAGGGATAGAAACTGGGCAAAGACAAATCCTCATGTGGAAAGGGAAAGGTAGATCTCAGTGAAGATCGTAAGGACAATTTACCACAGGGTAAAAAGAAACCCTTGAGGAGGACAAAGAAGGTAAATTATTCCGGTGTTTTCATTGCAATAACGTGGGCCACATGAAATCGCAGTGTTGCTGGACTAAGAGAAAGCTACGTGTAGACAGGCCTGGAAGTTTTGTTGGCATGGTAACAGAAAGTACAGTGGAAACTGGAAAGCTGTATCAGAGTGTACTAGCTGACAGGAGGTTGGTAAGGAGGAAGTGCCAGATCTGCTTAAAAGATATACGTGCAAGGGTAAAGTTTATTCACATCAGCCACGACCAGTAGGTAAAGAGGTTACAATATTAAGGGAAACAGGATCCTCTGAGTCTGTGATGTTGAAGGATGAAGCGATGTGCACTCCTGAGGGACTATTGCCAGAAAGGCACTGGTAACAGGAGTTCATAGTGAGACAAGAAGCGCTCAATTATGTAAAGTGAGGCTAGAGAGTCCAGAGAGGAGTGGAGAATTTGTGGTAGGAGTACTGGACAAAATCTCAGCTCCAGGAATACAATTTGTCCTCACGAATTCACCAGTATGTGTGCTGCCTATTCTAGTTGAAAAGCCAGCGGGGAATAGGAAGGAGGTGTTGCGTGTGGTCCATGAGCTATCATTTAGCAGTGAGGAAAACATCGGCTAAAATACAAAAACATTTTTCCTGTCCTGGACTATACAAGGATGTAGCTGAATTTTGCCAGGCATGTCATACATGTTAGCTAATTGGAAAACTACAGGCAGTAACAAAACCTGCACCTTTAATACATATTCCAGCATTTGAGGAACCTTTCACAAGAGTCTTAACTGATTGTGTCGGTTCCCTAACTCAAACAAAACGTGGGAATAAGCATTTTGTAACAATATTGGATGCATCAATTAGATTTCCAGACGCTGTTCCATTACACAGTATCACAGTTGAAAGGGTTGTAGATGAACTACTTAAATTGTTCACAAGGTACATGCTACCAATACAGTCAGACCGAGGATCAATCTTCACATCAAAATGATTCAAGGAAGTTATGGACAGTTTAGGAATAAAACAATTTTAATCTACTCCGTTCCTTTCAGAATTGCATTGAGTGTTAGAAAGGTGGCATCAGACATTAAAGACCATGCTGAGGGCTTATAGTCAGGATCAGCTAGGTGATTGGGATAAGGGAATTATGTTTGTGCTTTTATCGATCAGAGATGCACTAAATGAACCGACCAAATTTAGTCCATTTGAATTATATTTTGGGCATGAAGTGAGAGGACCATTAAAATTGATTAAGGAAGAGTTAATAAGTCAGAATTCAGAGACCATGCAATGAGACTATGTATCAAATGTTAAAGAACGATTGAACAGAGCTGGGGAGTTGGCTGGACAGCATGCAATAAAACAGCAAGCAGAGAAGAAATCAAATATTCGCAATTTAGTAATTGGGGATTGGGTATTGGTGTTATTTCCAGTCAAAGGTGAACTTTTCAAAGCAAGGTTTAGTGTACTTTATCGAATCAAAAGGAAATTGAGTGAGATGAACTCCTTGATAGGGACTCCAGCCAGGAAGAAATCTCACCAAGTAGGTCATGTGAACATGCCCAAAAGGTATTTTGACAGGGGAGGAAAATAAGAGGAGAAAATGTTAATGATTATAACACAGTGAGAAGAACCAAATTCAGAGGATCCTCAACTGGACATTCCTCAAATTAAATTAGACAATGAGGAAGTCGTCAAAATTGAGATAAATTATTGAGTTACCTTCCTGAGAAAAATCGAAATGACCTGAAAGAGTTATTTGCATCACATGGGGAGAGATGCTGAAATAAACCAGGAAGCACTCACCTAATTGTAATGATATAGATGTAGGAGATGCTGTTCTGAATAATAACCCTCTAAAGTTGGCACAGGTTCAGAATGAGATTGAATGCATGCACTAAGGTGGCATAATTGAAGTGAGTTACAATGACCAGAGCTCACCTATAGTAATGATGCCAACACAAGATGGTACCCAATGGTTATGTGTGGACTATCACAAAGTCAATGCAGTTACAAAGACCGATGCATTCCCGATTCTGCAGTTTGAAAGCTGTGTTGAAAAGGTCAGACAAGTACTGGGTTACTGGAGGATTACAAACGTGATACCGTTGTTCAAGGAAAGGTCAAGGATAACATACGACTGATGTTAAGCTGTCGAGCTTGTAGTTTCTTGAGTTCTCCTTGCGGGAGATGATGAGGAGGTTTGCAGGAACATGTTAAGTTACAGGAGGATATAAACCGATTGGTCAGCTCGGCAGATCAGTGGTGAATAGTATTTAACCCTGGTCATGGTGAGGTGATGTACTTTGGGAAATGGAAAAAGATTTGGGAAAATGTCACACAGCTTCAACCAGGATCTTGGGTTCATATCACAGTATC